>NC_064921.1:156593223-157215723 GCF_023897955.1 Schistocerca gregaria | reverse complement strand
GGACTATCAGCTCGGAGACCATGGCTGCGGTTACCCTTGACACTGCATCACAGACAGGAGCGCCTGCGGTGGTGTACTCAACGACGAACCTGCGTGCACGAATGGCAAAAAGTCATTTTTTCGGATGAATCCAGGTTCTGTTTACATCATGATGGTCGCATTCGTGTTCGGCGACATCGCGGTGAACGCGCATTGGAAGCCTGTGTTCGTCATCACCATACTGGCGTATCACCCTGCGTGATGGTATGGGGTGCCATTGGTTACACGTCTCGGTCACCTCTAGTTCGTATAGACGGCACTTTGAACAATGGACGTTTCATTTCAGATGTGTTTCGACCCGCGGCTCTACCCCTAATTCGATCCCTGCGAAACCCTACAATTCAGCAGGATAATGGACGACCGCATGTTGCAGATTCTGTACGGGTCTTTCTGGATACAGAAAATGTTCGACTGCTGCCCTGGCCAGCACATTCTCCAGACCTCTCACCAATTTAAAACGTCTGGTCAATGGCGGCCGAGCAACTGGCTCGTCACAATACGCCAGTCACTACTGTTGATGAACTCTGGTGTCGTGTTGAAGCTGCATGGGCAGCTGTACCTGTACACGCCATTCAAGTTCTGTTTGACTCAATGCACAGGTGTATGAAGGCCGTTATTACGGCAAGAGGTAGTTGTTCTGGGTGCTGATTTCTCAGGTTCTATGCACCCAAATTGCGTGAAAATGTAATCACATGTCAGTTCTAGTATAATATATTTGTCCAATGAATACCCGTTTATCATCTGCATTTCTTCTTGGTGTAGCAATTTTAATGGCTAGAAGTGTATCTTCAGTTAATAAAATGTGGCAAAGTCGTGCATGAGGCATGCGACCATTTCTATAATCGAAAGTTCTCCATTTTGGCTGACCGGGTCGCAATGGTAAAAGTCAAACATCAGGTTAGGAATGGCTTTACTGATCATATGACGTGTTTCGGAATTTATTCATCATCAGATATCCAGGAGCGATTACTGCACCTTGGGATGGCGTTTCAAGTTTTACGTGAAACAAACATTCGCACGCTAAAATATTTGACACAAATGGCAGCAACTTTTAATTGCATGGACTTAAAAGCTAACGTTTACTGTACCGCCAAGGTACAATAGGCCTTAGTACGTGACATAAATTTCAACTTCGTATGTCTACGCCTTCCTAAGGAAAAGGGGTCTAAACAGACGAGGGAACAGATAGAGTCGGACAAGAAATGACATAAGAAATTTCGCGTGATATGATTAAAAATTTACAGTTTATGGATTTTTTTTTTTTGGTTGCACCGTGAAAGTTTCCTTTTTCCCAAATTTTATAATTCTAGGCCAACGGGAAGTTTCCTACAGTTTTTGGTGAGTGAGTTTGGGACTGTTAAAAATGCAAGGACTTACAAGCTTCAATTTTTCACACCGTCAAGTGACCATAGAGCTCAGCAAGTGATATAAATTTCAACTTGACACGTTCACCCGTTCCTAAAAACACTATTTTTAACAATAGGACAGTCTGATGAACAACCAAGTGATCCTATAAGGGTTCCGTTTTTACCGATTGAGACACGGATCCCTAAAAAGGGATTTTAATTAAACAGTTTGTGATCTCATGTGTTGAATAAAGTAGACAACGTCAGCTCTTCCAAAGTGCAAGCTCCGTTACACATGTCGGCGTGTCTCCGTGATTTCACACTCATGGCTCTGAGCACTATGAGACTTAACTTCTGAAGTCATCAGTCCCCTAGAACTTAGAACTACTTAAAGCTAACTAACCTAAAGATATCACACTCATCCATGACCGAGGCAGGATTCGAACCTGCGACCGTAGGGGTCGCGCGGTTCCAGACTGTAGCGCCTAGAACCGGTCGGCCACCCCGGCCGGCCTCTCCGTGATTTGTCAGGTGTCGGATGATATCCCTGCCCGAACATATAAGAGGAAGCCCTCCATTGTTTTCGATGAGCTGTGTTTCATCACCCGCCATACAGCCCTGACTTGGCTACCTCTGATGTTCATCTCTGCTCACACGAATCGCTGGCAACAAAGATAACAGACAATTAACAGCAGACCAGCGTAGAGAAGTTCGGAAGGCAGAGCCATCTGTGTATACAGATCAGCTTTCTGAGCTTGTTTATGTCTGTAAATTAACTGCTTCTTTAAACCTCTGAGGACGGCCCCAGCATCACGAGACGAGAAAAGGTTAAGCACAGAAATACGCCTTGGATCACGACCTAATGCTCATGTAAAAAAACATCAAAGACAGCAATACCGGCCGTGAAAGCCTGCGTTGGGTGAGAAATACGATGTTGTCAAGACTGAAACTGCCAGATATGCTATCTTGTACATTATGATGTCGTAAAAGGAGGCGAATTCATGTATATACAAGCGAATTCCCGTCAAGAAAGGGAAGATGGGGTGAATACAGTGAGAAAGGACAGGGGATAGAAAGAACCGCGTAGTTTTGACTCCTACATTCTGTGGCTCAAGCGGGTAGCGCTAGCTTAATTCCGCCATTTCTTCGTGCCCAGCCTTACGGAATTATCGCTGGACTAAGTTTGGGGAGGCAGAATGGGGAGCAACAAATAGCAGGGCGCGAGATGAATAGCATAAGAAGTGAATGGCGAGAGAGGAACGGCGAGGGAAAGGAGGTGCTGCGGTAGGGGTACAGCTGCGCCCAGGTTGTAATGCAGCAATGCCGCGCGCGAGAACACAACGAGGCGCCAGGAGCGGAGGGGGAAGGACAGGGGTAGGGAGTGAAAGGGAGGGGAGGGGAGGCGGAAAGCTGTATAATTAATGTGTCCGCTGCCCCCGAGGTTACCAGGGTTACGGGGTGGGCTCTGCGGCCCAGGACACTGGCCACCGATGCAGCGTCTAATAGCAGTTCCGGCCGCGGTCCAGATATTGAAACGTTATCGACCGTAACGGAACTTGGTGGCCACCCAGTGCCGTCTGACCGCATAGATCTGTGTTCCCGCAGAATCGGCTGTTTTATCCAGCGATTCTGTCCACCCGTTTCCACCGCTAGCGGTGCGATTGCGCGCGGATGAGCGTTTGCCGCGCGCGTTTGTGTGTGTGTGTGTGTTTGTATGTGTGTGTGTGTGTGTGTGTGTGTGTGTGTGTGTGTGCGTACGCGCTACACTCCAGGGCGTGCTTTTGACATCCGGAATTACCAGAAGTGGCTTTTCTGGTTTATTAACCTCGGCGTCGATCGGACGCCACGCGACTGCGGTTTAGGTGACACGATTCGGAAATGAATTTCCTCTGTAATTTGTTACGCCGCCCCTGTGGTAACATTCGCTGTACGTGGTTCGCATGCTGTCTATAGACACTGAACTGAAACTCACTGCTTCTTACATTAACAACACTTCATTCTCAGCACATTACAAAAGACATTTCTGTCAATACTGATGAAGTGCTTCCATTATGCTGCTTTCATGGCATTATGGTCTCTTTCTCCGCGATTGTTCTTGATAGTTCAAACGAAACGGCAAAGGGCTTCGGCATGAAAAAGCATTTATTCTAGCTCCGTCTTACAAGGGCTATTCGGAAAGTCAGGTCTGACAGGTCGCCAAATGAAAGCGACAGTGAAAATCCGATGAAGCTTTGCGCAGATATTGTGTGTAGCGAGTGCTAGAAGCCCTAGATAATATGGTATTTGCTTATACAACATAGGTGCCATATTTCTCTAACACAGAATTACACAGTTATCTGATTCCAGAATGAGATTTTCACTCTGCAGCGGAGTGTGCGCTGATATGAAACTTCCTGGCAGATTAAAACTGTATGCCCCACCGAGATTCGAACTCGGGACCTTTGGCTTTCGCGGGCAAGTGCTCTACCAACTGAGCTACCGAAGCACGACTCACGCCCCGTACTCACAGCTTTACTTCTGCCAGTATCCGTCTCCTACCTTCCAAACTTTACAGAAGCTCTTCTGCGAAACATGCAGAACTAGCACTCCTGAAAGAAAGGATACTGTGGAGACATGGCTTAGCCACAGCCTGGGGGATGTTTCCAGAATGAGATTTTCACTCTGCAGCGGAGTGTGCGCTGATATGAAACTTCCTGGCAGATTAAAACTGTGTGCCCCAGGCTGTGGCTAAGCCATGTCTCCACAGTATCCTTTCTTTCAGGAGTGCTATTTCTGCATGTTTCGCAGAAGAGCTTCTGTAAAGTTTGGAAGGTAGGAGACGGATACTGGCAGAAGTACAGCTGTGAGTACCGGGCGTGAGTCGTGCTTCGGTAGCTCATTTGGTAGAGCACTTGCCCGCGAAAGGCAAAGGTCCCGAGTTCGCATCTCGCTGGGGCACACAGTTTTAATCTGCCAGGAAGTTTCAGTTACCTGATTATTTAACAGAGAAACAAACATTTTTTTAAATGTATGAATGCAGAGTCTCGCGGCGATAACATTGAATAAAATGTTCTCGGGTTTCCAACCGCGTCAATTGGTTAAAACCACACGAGCTTTCGGCCAAGCACTCCTTGGCCATAGTCAAGTGTTAAGACTGCCAGTGGGCTGTTGGTGAGCCCTTATATACGCTAGCTGCCGGCTGTGACGTCACTGGTGCCCGTGACATTGCCGTACATGGCCATGTTTTGAGTCGGCGTTCGATGTGCCCTGTTCAACCGCGCGATCGCTGGATCCCACGCAGCGCTGAGCTGTAAGCCACCGTCTCTATTCAGCGTGTTTGTGGTAATTTTTATTTTAATAGTTTCCTGTATTAAACTGTCCCAGAAGCCGTTTGTGCGAGCCACGACAGAGGCACGCAGATCTGCGTTAGCTGAGCATGCATTAGAAAGCGGTCACCACATAAAATTCGACGATACCTCTGTCGTGGCTCGCACAAACGGCTTCTGGGAGAGTTTAATACAGGAAGCTACTACAATAAAAATTACCACAAACACCCTAAATAGAGACGGTGGCTTACAGCTCAGCGCTACGTGGGATCCAGCGATCGCGCGGTTGAACAGGGCACATCGAACGCCTACTCAAAACATGCCCATATATGGCAATGTCACCGGCACCAGTGACGTCACAGCCGGCAGCTAGCGTATATAAGGGCGCACCAACAGCCCACTGGCAGTCATAACACTTGACTATGGCCAAGGAGTGCTTGGCCGAAAGCTCATGAAGTTTTAACCAATTGACGCGGTTGGAAACCCGAGAACATTTTATTCAAACATTTTTTTTACTACGTCAGTGACACATGTTTAAGCAAGTACACAGTTGGATAACTTCCCACTTATGAAATTGTATTTTGGCTGTACTTTGTGAACTCTTCATATTTTTTCGGAACCATTGTGATACTATGAGAGCTATGAATGTCGTATTTGGTATGGGATCATGATTTTTAAAGTACGTTTGAGGTAGATGACACTATTGAAATGAGCTGAGAATTCTTTTTAAGTTTTGAAATTGTTGCAGAAAGCTTCGACGTTTTTGAGATTTGACTGAGGTGTTATGACGTTATTATTACGATGACGATGTGTATTATGCTGTTGTCGTATGTTTACGATCAATAAGATGATGCTACCATTACGTGTTTATCTGTATACGAATAATGAATAGAAGTTAGAGACTCTGGTTTGTGAAAAAGGATGTTAGAAACCAAGAACCGTACTTTAAGAGTTATGACTTGTCTGTCCATACGTGAATGTATCACAACACTGCTATTCATGAGATTTCGTTTCTACACATTTCTACTGTAATTTCTGGACTTGTGAAATTTTATTTCTATCAAACTGTCACTGTAGCGGAAACTTCTGTTGTAAATTTCGGTAAGAAAGTTAAGTGACCTTCACGTAATGTGTCGTGGGCGCCCAGCTGTGCCATCTGCCTGGAGAAAAAGCCATTACGTGGAGAAAAAAAAGAGACCCTTAACCTCGCTATTGGCATTCCTTTGTAGAAAGCATCGCAAATACGACACGCTCATTACTTTGAAACATATCGTACTTTGTGCTACTTACTGAAATGCTTATGAAATGATGGGAAATATTCTTACATCTGCACACCTGATTATGACAAGAGCCGTTCTACGAGAGTTGAGAGAATTTCTACTGATTTATGAAATGCCAAATGGCTATTGAATGATGTTTTTATGGTTTGCTTTATGTAGTTGCTTATTTCATTTGATATCTGGTTTCCAGCTGTGTTGCAGCATTGGCTTTATAAAATGAAATTAAATGCATTTCCTAAAGTGAACGCTTTCTGTCAACAGATCTATTAAATAATAATTTTATGATACACCTTCTTTGAAGAAGGAGCACTTGGAAAGGAAAGAACAATGAGAAGGGATTTTTGAAAGTCAGATTGCGTTGCGCTAAAATATTGTGTGTCAGTTTAGTGTTGATCAGAATAAGTAAAGAGCGAAATGTCTGAGTATGTTCACTACTGCTCAACTGTTTGAAAATCAAATAACGTAAGGGGTTTACCAGCACAGTAATTCAATAATTTTTCAAAGGGGACGTTTCAGTATATTGGGCAGTGTCTCTAGTATCCATGTCGATCGCGTCACATCGCATTTCTGAGCACACAGTGACCACGGAAAGATGCCTAAGACACTAGCGTCTCTCGACATGTGTGGGTGCCCACTACGAGGTTTCGCCTGGTTTCCTGCAACCCCACATTACGTATCTGTCACGTATTTCCTTCTTCGTAACAGTTCTCGGCCACACACTGCAGGGGCAATAAGGATGCTCCTGTAGCGTTTCGATACGAAGTGTTTGATTACCCACCATACACCCTGGAATTAGCTCCCTCTGATGTTCATCTCTGCTGACATGAACCTCTGGCTAAGAAGACATTTTGGCACAGACAACGAACTGCAGACCGATGTAGAGAAGCTCGGAAAGCACAGGCGGCTACCTCCTACCACTAGGGTATTGGCAAGCTGGTATAACGATACGACAAATGTCAACGTTGTAGCGGCAACCATGTTGAGAAAGAACTGGAAGGCATACAAAATTGTTGCCAATAAAACATTCCCGATTTTCACTGTGGTCTGCGACCAACCGGACCTTGCTTTCGAAATAGCCTTGATATTATCTTAGCCATAGCAACTCGCTGACGCAATGAACCACTACATACGTAATCAACGGAAGGTTGATTTTAATAACATGGAAGCAAGAAATTTCTTTTAGTAAGTTACATTCATACGAGTACCACAGTGGAAAATCACAATAAGTTACTCACATCCATGTAGCACAATGCAGCGTTACACTAACAAACACAAGTGATACATTTTCCTGACCCATCCTCATCCCTCACCAGCGTTTATATTTTTTCCCTCAAACCTGCCTTGACCTACACTCGCCATCTCCTATCCTTCACAAAAGCCACAAACATGTACGTTTATACATAGAAGTTCGAATGACGAAATGAGAAAATCAACGTCCCCTACAGCATTTTGTGGCACCGTACATAGTCGATGAAATTCCTGGCAAATTAGCTCATCAAGATCTCTTGATTTGCAGGCAGTCTGTTAATACATTAGGGAATGCAATAAATCCAAATGCGCAATGCGGGGAATGCAGATAATTAACAAACATCTGCCCAATTGACGAGACGCAAAATAACATGAAACAACCGGAGGTATTTGTCATACGATTTCGGTGAACTGCTGGTGGAAATTTTGAGAAATTAAAAATCAGGCATGTAATCAACCGCCAACTAATTCAATGTGACAAACAAATCTCCTTAATAATATCACAATCATTTTTTGCCCTCTCGTCATTTATTGTCATCGGTACTTCGACAGTTTTCTAATATTAAATAAGTTGTGTTGGCGATCGTGTAGGGTTGTATCAAGTAAGCCCCATTACATTAGATGCGCTGCTGATAACGGTTGAAGGAGCTAGTGTAAAATGAAACAAATGGTCATCACGCAGCAAAGATTCCTCATATTTTAAGCTTTAATCATAAATCATACACTGTGTGCGATCACAAGCAGTCTTATAGATATGGACGCAAGCCTGAACTCGTACTAGCTGCATCTCTGCTCTGTGAATGTGCGCACAAACGCTCATGCAGCTGTCTGACGTCATCTAGGGGTATGATTTTCCACGCTAATTCCACTTGTTGTCGCAATTGGTCAACGGACGTCGTCTCTTTACGACCCAGATCTGGTTGCACGACCGTCGTTCTACTGGAAAAGCACATCCCCATGGCGTTGCCAGAAAACAGCGGAATGGGATCCACGATTTTCGGTGAGGATACTGCATAGTATTCATTCAACAGACGGATGTATCATTATATGTCCGGGTTACTTTTGCAGATCTTAGTTTGAGGAGTTCTTCACAAACAGCAGTGGTAATTACACACACACACAAATACCTTGCTGGCATATTTAGTGTCTAGAAAGGTGTAAGGCATCGGTTCAGTGGTTATTGTCACGCAGTGTAGATCCTCTGAAACTCTTTTTAAAGTTGTACATGCTCTAAGTTGTAGCGCGTCGTGTGAGGGAAACCATTGCTTCCGGGTGTATGTTTACCATCGAAAAAATTCTCCTACAGGTGTACCAAAAAAAAGACGAATATGCTTCTGTTTGTTAAAAAACTGGCAGAAGTCGGGTACCAGCTGCCTCATTCTACCTTCCCAAGCACCTTTCAAAAATTCTAAAATTTATCATGCCAGCATATTCACGCACTTTGTAACATGCAGCTCACTTCCCACTACCACATTGCCTCCTATATGTAACTCGCTCACATCCACTTGTCCATCGCTGCAAGTCGCTCATACCCATGTATTTCTTCTTGCCCACTATCGCTCACTTATTCAGCCCAACTCAGTGTCATTCTCCTTCGTTCCATTCTACTACTATTATTGTTTCCCCTCAGTGTCACTGTCTCCCTCTGCTAACTCTTACTGCTACTATCTCATTCATTCCTTCTCACTGCTGTTTTCTGTTTCACTGTCACTCTGACTCTGTTCCTCGTTGTTACTGTCAAAGACCCTGTCTCTCATTATCACTGGCTCTCATCCACTTCCACTTTCTCCTCCCCGTTATTCCTGCCCCACTGGCATTATCTCCTACACTCTTTTCCCAGCACTGTTCTGTCACTGTCAACTATGCCAGTGTTTCCCTCTCCTTCTTCACACTCTCTATGTCTCCTTCGCCTTCTCTATACCACAACCGCTTGTCTACTAATTTTCAGTATTTCTTACTTTTCCTCTTCTTTTCCTCCTCTTTCCCGCCACTGTCACCTTCTCTCACAGCGAGCGCGAATATGTTTGCATGCTAAAACTTTCTTGAAAATTTTTAGAGTCGCTGAGGGTGGTAGAACGAGGCACCTGGTATCCCACTTTTGAGTAAGTCTTTTTTTAAATACCAATATATTCACCGCTTCTGTGCTGGTTCCCTTGTTTTCGCTGCTACAGCAGTGCCTGTCACTCATATGAAAAGAACTTTTTGGCACAGTAAAATTTTGGTAGTTTACTTACATGAAATTGAAATAACGCAAAGCTATATAATTTTAACTTCACATCAGATATAATGTGCACAAAAATTTTGTACATGCTTCAGTACTCAAATGGTTCAAATAGCTCTAAGCACTTTGGGATTGAACATCTGAGGCCATCAGTCCTCTAGAACTTAGAACTGCTTAAACCTAACTAACATAAGGACATCACACACATCCATGCCCGAGGCAGGATTCGAACATGCGACCGTAGCGGTCGCACGGTTCCAGACTGTAGCGCCTAGAAGCGCTCGGCCACTCCGGCAGGCCAAGAAAAGTTCGGAGTAGGTATTAAAATCCATGGAGAAGAAGTAAAAACTTTGAGGTTTGCCGATGACATTGTAATTCTGTCAGAGACATCAAAGGACTTGGAAGAGCAGTTGAACGGAACGGACAGCGTCTTGAAAGGAGGGTATAAGATGAACATCAACAAAAGCAAAACGAGGATAATGGAATGTAGTCGAATTAAATCGGGTGATGCTGAGGGAGTTAGATTAGGAAATGAGACACTTAAAGTAGTAAAGGAGTTTTGCTATTTGGGGATCAAAATAACTGATGATAGTCGAAGTAGAGAGGATATAAAATGTGGACTGGCAATGGGAAGGAAAGCGTTTCTGAAGAAGAGAAATTTGTTAACATCGAGTATTGATTTAAGTGTCAGGAAGTCGTTTCTGAAAGTATTTGTATGGAGTGTAGCCATGTATGGAATTGAAACATGGACGATAAATAGTTTAGACAAGAAGAGAATAGAAGCTTTCGAAATGTGGTGCTACAGAAGAATACTGAAGATTAGATGGGTAGATCGAATCACTAATGTCGAGGTACTGAATAGAATTGGAGAGAAGAGATATTTGTGGCTCAACTTCACTAGAAGAAGAGATCGGTCGGTAGGGCATGTTCTGAGGCATCAAGGGATCACCAGTTTAGTAATGAAGGGCATCGTGGAGGGTAAAAATCGTAGGGGGAGACCAGGAGATGAATACACTAAGCAGATTCAGATGGATGTAGGCTGCAGTAGCTACTGGCAGATGAAGAAGCTTGCACAGAATAGCGTAGCATGGAGAGCTGCATCAAACCAGTCTCAGGACTGAAGACTACAACAACAACAACAGTATATGTTAATCGAACACCTTATTCACTGTGCTCTTCTTTGGCAGCTTCTTTCTCGCGACCATTGACGAAAATGAGAGTTGAACGAGTGAAACTCGCAGCGTACAGAAACCATACGGCCACCGTGAACTTAGCGCCTAGTGTCTGCCAGAGATGGAAGAGAAAAGATATAGCGTCCAGCGGGGCTGAGAGGAGTCGGAGAAGCCCACCAAAAGACGAGAAATACAGTCCTTGCAGACGTGCCCCGCACAGGAATGCGGGGACCGGTGAGGACAAAGGGTGTCCGCAGAATGACAAGTGGACAGGGCGGCCGCAGAGGTGGGGGGTTCTGTTCCCTGGCGGCCCTTCACGCCGGCCGACGGCGCGCCCCGTATTGACTGACTGTTAGGCCAGAGTTGGCCGCCGCCGCCGCCGCCAAGAGGCGGACACTCGGCCTGCTAAAGGGGACCTGCCGATGGAGCCGCTGCAGTTCGTTGACTGCCCAGAGCAACTGGCGTCCCACACGCCGAAGGCAGGTCGGCGAGCGTTCATCGGCAGGGGTGCCACAAGGAAATGTGACAGGACTGCTCTTGCTCTCCACCACAGGGATACATGCTTTGACGAGCGATTGTTTTGATGGTTCTCAACAAAATTCACTTCTGAATGGTTTCCGAAACAGAACACATTTTATGTACATTGCTATGTGTTTTATTCGAACACTGTCGTTCTTTACAACATACCACAGATAGTAGAGAGTACAGACAAACAGTTTCATAGAGGACACTTATCGTCTATCAGCCCATAATGCCACAGCGGAAACGTGTCAGAGTTCGAAACTAAATTATATTAAATTTCCTACAAAAGTCCTATTCACTTTTTCTTTAGGACCTATCTCGAGCGAAGAGAGCGTGAGAATTCCGAAAATCTCGAGCGCTGTAGTGTAGGTAGTTCTTGTACGCCAAATTGATGTAGATTCCCGACAGGATAGGTCACAGGTTTCAGGTATGGGACATCGTCACGACGTCCTTCTGTACTAGAGTGGTACGTAGTAAACAATGACATTGTTTGTTTGATGCAGAAAATAAATGACACTGTATTTAAATGTGTCCAATTTCGTAAACCATTTGGTTCAAATGGCTCTGAGCACTATGAGACTTAACTTCTGAGGTCATCAATAGCCTAGAACTAGAACTAATTAAACCTAACTAACCTGAGGACATCACACACACCCATGCCCGAGGCAGGATTCGAACCTGCGACTGTAGCGGTCGCGCGGTTTCCGACTGTAGCGCCTCGAACCGCACGGCCACTCTGGCCGGCAAACCATTTGGAATATCGCATGTGACGATATGAAGGTTTTTGTTCAGAATCACTAATAGTGTTCTGTTGTTGTTGTTGTTGTTGTTGATGATGTTGTGGTTTCTAGTCTGAATATTGGTTTGATGCAGTTCTCCAAGCTACTCCATTCTGCACAAGCCTCTTCATTACCAGATAAATACTGCAACCTACATCAAAAATGGTTCAAATGGTTCTGAGCACTATGGTCATCAGTCCCCTAGAACTTACTACTTAAACCTAACTAACCTAAGGACATCACACACATCCATGCCCGAGGCAGGATTCGAACCTGCGACCGGAGCGTTGGCGTGGTTCCAGACTGTAGCGCCTAGAACCACTCGGCCACTCCGGCTGGCACACCACACTTCAAAAGCGCCTATTCTCGTCTTGTGTAAACTGTTCATCGTCCGTGTTTCACACCCACACTATACAAATACTTTCAGAAAAAGTCTTCCTAACACTTAAATCAGTATTCGATTTTTACAAATTTAATCATCTTCAGAAACGCTTTGCTTGTTATTTCCAGTGCACATTTTATATTCTCCCTGCTTCAGCCCATCAATTATTTTGCTGCCCAAATACCAGAACTCATTTTTCAAGGTCTCGTCCCCTAATCTAATTCCCTCAGCATCACATGATTTAATTCGAATACATTCCATTATCTTTGTTTCGCTTTTGTTGACATCACTCCTCAAAACGTCTAACTTTGCTTCTAACACACCCTGCATATACATAAACGATATGCCGGATACTGTGAGCTTAAGCGAATGTAGGTAGACACAGGATGACTTGAATCGAATTTCTACACTGGAGGAAAAAAAATCGCATCACCAAAACGTAATTAATGTAGAGCAAAAAAATTTCTGGAGTACATTTGTCTAAGTAACATATTAATGTGATTAACATTCCAAGATCACAGGTTAACGTAAGCGCGGGATTAGCCACTGCAAATCGGAATTGCCGGTACATTGATAACCTCCGTAATCGCCAGACTGTAGAATGAAAACATGAAAACGAACATGCATTGATTGTTCTGATTCCGGATGTCAGTATGTGCGATCGAGTTCCATGCCTGTTGCATTTTCTCGGTGAATACAGGAACGGTTAATGGTGTCTGTGGATGACGCTAGAGTTGCCGTCCGATGATGTCCCATTTGTGATCGACTGGAGACAGATCTGGAGATCCTGTAGGCGAAGGCAACATGACAAAACTCTGTAGAGCATGATGGGTTACAACAGCGGTATGTGGGCGAGCGTTATCCTGTTGGAAAATATCCCCTGGAATGCTGTTCATGAATGGTAGCTGGACAGGTCGAATCACCAGACTGACGTACAAATTTGCAGTCAGGGTGCGTGGGGTAATCGCGAGAGTGCTTCTGCTGTCGTACGAAATCGTACCGCAGACCATAACGTCAGGAATAGGTCCAATGTGTCTAACACGGAGACAGACTGGTTGCAAGCCCTCAACTGGCCTCATCTTCAGCTACATAGCTACTCTGCCTGGCATATAGTTCATACAGCCACTTTCACAATAATTCTCTTTTATTCCACTCTCTAACAGTGAGCGGAAAAAACGAACAATTATATTTCTCCGTGCGAGTTCTAATTTCCCTTATTTTATTATAATGGTCATTTCTGCCAACGTGAGGCGTAGCACCTTCACATCGCTCTTGTCACTTGTTAGGACGATATCATTATAGGCATGAGTCATCGACAGATATCACCACCTGACATGGACCTGAGTTACAGAGCTGCACGTAGTTGTACTAGTAGGCGGCAGAGGTCAGCAGTTGACGGACACTGCTAGCAGTCGTACTCAAAACAATGTTGTAAAGTTATGTTTGATTAATATTTAATGTATTTGCATAATTATAATTGTTTTATATTTGTAGTAATTAGCAGTGTGAGTGTTGTATGAGTGTAGAAAAACAGAAGTAAATGAAAATTGTTTTGTTTATTCACGAAGTACCAGTTAAACTATAAAGGGGTTTACTATAATTAAATGTGCAGTCAGTTTATGGTACTAATAAACTGTGAGTAGAACGCAAATCAATCGGTAATTTCGCAAGGAGTAATTTTATATCCGATACTTTTCTAAATTTATTTATTTAGCAATTGCCATAGAAAGAAATGTTTTACTATGATTGGTCACTGAAATAAAGCGCGGGATAAAACTGCAACCTGATTTGCTGTTTGTGATATCTGCCAACCAGAAAAATGCAGGCTCGCGCCAATCTATGCTGGGAACAAAGCCTTTGGTGTGATCTAGGTCAGTCAGGGCTGTGGGGTTCGAACTAGTAACATCTCACTGAAAGCAGCTCCGACGAAAGTACTATAAAATCGCGGAAAATTGCTAATTACGGGTTCGCGAAGTAGTACAAAGCGTATTTAAGTGAACGGTATAGTGGAAGTCGTGTAGAATTTCGAATGGAATATCAAGGTTATTGCTTTTGACTGTTAGTTAAAACTGCGTGGCGTGTTGTGCGGTCTAAGACTGGAAAGGTATTACGTGTAGAGCAGAGTGCATAACATTTGAGCGAGCATTTTCATAATTAAAAGGTTCCGGTGAACTCTATTAAGTTCAGTAATGGGTGTAAATAACATAAACTGGCTATGTGTGTGATTGTGGTGTGCGTGGGAGCTTTAGATTGTGTAGACACTTATTACGGACTTGGCAGTGTTAACTGTGATCTTTATCGTAAAAATTCACCTGAAAATTTACATTGCCAAGTTAAAACTTTTATTTCAGTACTAGCCACATCCCGTTTACCGGACAATTCTATTTATGTTGCGACCTGCAATAGACAGTAGTGGTCTAGTATTTTCTACTACAGCTTTTAACTAGACAAATGAACATTGCTGGACACTGGCAGGGCCGGAAAAAGAAACGTGCCGTGCCGCATACGTAGGTGGACGTCTACAAAATACTTTCGCATTCGGAGGACAAAGTTGGTTATTTAAATTTTGTGAGAAGATCCTGCCGCAACGAGAAATGCCTTTGTTTTGGTGATGTCCACCCCAAATCCTCTCCCTATTTCTCGATAGTACAAAACGTGCTGCTCTTCTTTGAATTCTCTCCGTTTACTCTGTTAATCCTACGTGGTAAGGATCCCAGACCGCGCAGCGGTGCTCCAAAAGAGAAAGGAAAAGTGTGATGTAGCCTCTTTAGTAGATCTGTTGCATCTTCTAAGTGTTTTTCCAATAAAACGCAATCTTTCGTTCTCCTTTCCCACGTTTTCTATGCGTTCTTTCACATTTAAGCTGTTCGTAATTATAATTCTCAAGTATTTAGTTGAGTTTATGGTCTTTAGATTTGATTGATTTATTGTGTCAACGACTTTTAATGGATTTCTTTTTGCATTCATGTGGATGACCACAAACTTTTCATTATTTAGGGTCAGTTGCCAATTCTCGCACCATACAGATATCTAAATCGTTTTGTAATTGGTTTTAGCCTTGTGATGACTTTACTAGGCGATAAATGACAGCATCACCTGTAAACGTCTAAGACAGCTGCTCAGATTGTGTCTTAAATCGTTTATATGGATAAGGAACAGCAGATGGCCTGCAACACTACCTTGCAGAACGCCAGAAACTTCTGTTTTACTTGATTGCTTTCCGTCAGTTACTACGGACTGTGACCCCTCTCGCAGGAAATCACGAATCCACTCGCATACCTGAGACGGTATTTCATTGTCACCCAATTTGATTAAAAGCCGCCTGTAAAGTACGGTGTGAAAAGCCTTTTGGAACTACATAAATACGGAATAAATTTGAAATCCCTTGTCAATAGCACTCAATACCTCGTGGGAGTAAAGAGCTAGTTGTGTTTCACAGAACTATGTTTTCTAAATCCGCGTTGACTATGAGCCAAGACACCGTCATCTTAGAAGTAATTCCTAATTTTCGAACACAATATAAGTTCCAGAATCGACGTTAATGACAGGGGCTTGTAGTTTAGTGTATTTATCCTACTGCCTTTCCTTAATATTGATGTGATACGTGCAACTTTCCCGTCTTTGGGTACGGATCTTCCATCGAGCGAGCGGTTGCATAGGAATGTTAAGCATGGAGCTATTGCATTAACGTACTCAGATAGGAACCTAATTGGTATACTATCTGGACCGCGAGACCTGCTTTTATCAAGTGATTTAAGTTGTTTCGCTACTTCGAGCTATCTAGTTCTAAGTTATTCATGTCGGCAGCTGTTATTGGTTCGAATTCCGGAATATTTACTTCGTCTTCTTTGTGTCATCGATAATATTTTCCATTGTTATCTAGCAGAGAACACATTGTTTTCTGCCGCTAGCGTACTTTATATACCACCAGAATAGCTGCATATTCTGCTAGGATTCGAGATAAAGTTTTGATGTGGGGAACTGTTATAAGCATCTCCCTTTGAGCCAACGATCTTTTCGCGATAAACTGTTGAGAAGACTTATAAAACCGGCATTTAGAGCTGACTGCAGAACTATTCTACTACCGCCAACGTAAATTTCGCGTAAGAACCACAAAGGTAAGATTACAGAAACTAGGGCTCGCTCTGTCTGTGAGTGGAACAAGAAAGTGAATAGTAGTGGTACAAGGTACCCTCCGCCACACTCCATATGGTGGCTCGCGGAGTACGTATGTAGATGTAGATGTGCTAGGTGGCCATAATTAAAGTGCAGCTACTCACAGAGATCCAGTGTGAGCTGCAGTTATCGTATGACAGAGAAATTTGGATGAATTCTAACGCGTTAATGTGGAATCAGTTTACGCTGGAAAAAAAATTAGTTCCAACTGTGGCCGCCAGGTGTGGCCATCATCTCGCCGACGTCTCCGGTACTCGTACTGAACAAATTGTGTAAAATGCTGTTAATAATAACAACAGCATTATGTCTTTCTCACTTGTTTGACCTTTTCTATCCACGTCCCTTTTGTACTGCCTGCCATCGGGTTCCCCTAAATGGTAGGCAGCACTGCATAACAGCAACGCTATGAGGAAAACAAACCACCAGCCCAACAGGCGAAGACATCAGGTAAACACGCCGAAGATTCCAGTCGATTAATAGGAACCTTTCCTTGCAGAGGTCGCCGCGACATATCCGGCCACGGATACTACTCCGGGTTTCTATTGACTCCAGCTCACTATAAAGGCCCGTCCGGTCGAAGGCAGACCAGTCTTCGTCCGCTGCTAATGGCAACCGCTATAGCAGAGTCTCCGAGAAGATATCACCGAAGCCGCTGTACTGCACCGCCGATCGAAGTACCGGCCTACCGAGAGGAACCACATCTCCGGCTAGATCGACGGACGTCTACATCTACTGTGCAGCCAGCTATTGTATTGTAGAATAAGTTACGTTCAATAAACTGTCGGAGAATACAACACCTTTAATAATCCATTACATACGGAAACATTTCTATGCGTTTTCCTTGCCTTCAAAGCGCCAGATTTGCACCTGGTAGCCAGACCTGGAACTGATTTTCTTCCAGCGAAAACCGGTTCCTCACTAACGCATTAGAAAATGTATCAGATTTCTCTGCAGTACGTTAATTATAGTCCACACTGGACCTCTTTAATTGTTGCCACCCGGCAGCTGTAGGAAACGCGGAAAATCAAGTTTTATGTTGTTTCTACCGGAAACGGCAGCTAGGAACAGAATTTCTCTTTCCAGCAGTTAGAAATGTACGCAACGTTGGTGCGGATCCTACACTTCCGCAAGCCT
This sequence comes from Schistocerca gregaria, assembly GCF_023897955.1. Lineage (NCBI taxonomy): Eukaryota > Metazoa > Arthropoda > Insecta > Orthoptera > Acrididae > Schistocerca > Schistocerca gregaria. Next base: position 157,198,119 of record NC_064921.1, on the reverse strand, counting down.
GCAGCAGCAAATTCCGGAAAGGGACGAAACACCAGGTTTATTTTTGTAATTCTTCCACCGCCAACTGAGTCGCGGACTACTGACTGACCAGACGCAATTGGTCAGTTGTGGGCGTTACATTCCGCGACTGTCACTTCCACTCCATGTGGAGGCGCCTAAACGGAATGTCGATTGGCGTCCCGGACCAATTTCCCCAAGTCGGACGTGGTTGCGATGAAGGCGACGGCCGGCGATGCGAGAGGCGAAGCAATCGAAGTTCGCGTCCCTGGCATCGGACGCGGAAACTTTTAGCGACCGCAGTGTAGCCAGCAGAGAGGACAAGGAAGACGCTTCGATCGGCACGAGAGAAGCTATCGTCAAGCGGAACGATGCCAAGGTGAGGGAGACCTTTTGTTGTGTCTGGCGTGGAACAGAGTCAATCTCAGCTTCAAAGCCATCACCATCCGGCATTCAGTGTCCGGCCCAAGTGTAGTAGCATAATACGACGACCGAACTTTTAAGCTGTATTTAAAAACATAGCTAGAGAAAGTCACTATCAAAACAGAACATTTCGAATTAATTACAAAATAGTCTAACCCCAAAGACACGTGTGTTATAAGGCGACCTGTTTCGATCATCACATGATTATTTTCAGACCTTCAAAACTGCAATATGACAAATAAAATAAAATAAATAAAAGGGACACACAAAAAGAACTTAAAATTAGCTACAAGGGTGTTGGTTCTTTTCTGATTGTTACTTTCACTAATGCTCAAATAACTGTAGCATACGTTCTGTTTGCTGAACTTGTAAAATTTATTGTTTCTAGATTTATAACATTTTTGATATATCATTTTATAAAGACAGATATCACTGCTGTGATGATCCGTTCTTCTACTGTTGTACTTCCCTAACAGCATATATTAATAAAACGGAGAAAGAGTAGTTTCAATGTATTGATCATTTAAAATCTACCCGTTGCCTTATGGGTAATTTATTTTGATAGAGTTACCTGGAACTCCTCATGTGCGAAGATATCAACTTGGGAGTTTGAAGGTGCCGTTGCGAAACAAATATTTTAATGTTGAGCTGAATTGTGGGTGTACATAATGAGGTCGGTTAGTAGAAAGTAGCGGAGTACTGAAGTCAGCACAGTGTAATACAGAGAAACCTACGCAACGCTGGTCCTAAACCTCAAAGGAAATGCCACATAAATGGGGCTGGCATAACAGAAGTTTCAGCGCCGGATTCCATTTAATCTGACCCTGCCTACTCCGTTTAACGATATGGGCAGCGAAAGGTTCAAGTTAATACCGTACACTGCAGCAAAATGAACTTTCCAAAGAGCTACATTGAAGTTTCTCGCCATGATACGGCTGCCAGCAACACCATCTTATTTCTTCCGAGCTATGAGAGACCAGAAACCTGCGGTAGCGGCCGTGTGTGGCTGCAATATCCGGATAACCTCTTTCAGTACGCCGGAATGGCCGCTTGAATCGATGACAAGTGTAGTTTTCTTTCACATCCGAGTCGAATATAAATGACTACAACAAATTCCATGAAAAAATATTCGGTAAAATCTGCTGTGGTAAGTGAAATCTTTGGCAGAATGTGAAATAAACATTCTCCTACAGGGCGTTTAATACGAGTGGAAGTAATTCGGCGGACTCAAAGAAAACAATGCGCTTTGAACACTTGTTACTATGGGTACTGCCGTATTATGAGGGACAAGTACACAAATCAGAACTCAAACTAAAGGTACCTTCTTGGTAAGGCATAATATCCTCTTTATCTGAGATGTAGAATTTGTGATTTGTATCAATTTTTTGTTAACATTGTGATCTGGAATTTTTCTTTGTCAATTTTTTGCCTGTAATTTTGTTTCTTTTCCACAATGAAGGGCCAAAGAAACTGGTACGCCTGCCTAATATCGCGTGGACCACACAGAAGTGCCGAAAAACGATATGGCACGGACTCTGCAAATATTTAAAGTAGTGATGGGGGAAATTGACGCTATGAATCCTGGAGCGCTGTCCATAAATCCGTAAGAGTACAAGGGGGTGGAGGTCTCTTATGAACAGTATGTTGCAAGGCATACCAGATATGGTCTATAATGTTCATGACGAAGTTCCTCGAGCCACTCTGTAGCGATTCTGGTCGTGTGGGGTGTCACATTGTCCTGCTGGAATTGCACAAGTCCGTCGGAATGCACAATGGACATGAATGGATGCAGGTGATCAGACAGGATGCGTACGCACGTGTCAAATGTCAGTGTATGTTGCAAGGCATACCAGATATGGTCTATAATGTTCATGACAGGGAAGTTCCTCGAGCCACTCTGTAGCGATTCTGGTCGTGTGGGGTGTCACATTGTCCTGCTGGAATTGCACAAGTCCGTCGGAATGCACAATGGACATGAATGGATGCAGGTGATCAGACAGGATGCGTACGCACATGTCAAATGTCAGGGGCGTATCTAGATGTATCAGATGTCCCATATCACTCCATCTGCACACGCCCCACACCATTACAGAGCCTCCACCAGCTTGAACAGTCCCCTGCTGACGTGCAGGGTCCATGGATTCATGAGGTTGTCTCCATGCCCGTACACGTCCATCCGTTCCATACAATTTGAAACGAGACTTGTCCCACCCGACAACATGTTTCAGTCATAAACAGTCCAATATCGGTGTTGAAGGTCCCGTATAGATGATGTTTCGTTGTATATTTCACAAGCTGATACTTGTTGAAGACCCAGCATTGAAATATGCAGCAATTTGGGGAAGGGTTGCACTTCTATCACGTTGAACGATTCTCTTCAGTCGTCGTTGGTCCCGTTCTTGCAGGAGCTTTTTCCGACCGCAACGATGTCGGAAATTTGATGTTTTACTGGATTTCTGACATTCACGGTATACTTGTGAAATGATCGTACGGGAAAATCCGCACTTCATCGCTGCCGCAGAGACGCGGTGTCACATCGCTCGTCCGCTGACTCTTACACCACGTTGAAAGTCACTTAAATCTTGATTACCTGCCATTGTGGCAGTAGTAACAGATCTAACAACTGCGGCAGACACTTGTCTTATATAGGCGTTGCCGATCGCAGCGCCCTATTCTGCCTGTTTACATATCTCTGTATTTGAATACGCTTGCCTACCACCAGCTTCTTCGGCGCTTCAGTGTATTTGCAGTCTGTAACTTGTAGATCTTAGTTTGCCATGTGACAAATAATAAGTGTATACTCCCCGCCACACCCATGTCAAAAGTTTCTCGTACAAGCGTCTTCTCCACTCGACACAGAGAGCGATGGGGGTTCCGTGATGACCCATCGCTGTGTGACAACTCAGGGAAACAAAGAGGCCGAATTCAAAATCGCAATGGGGAGAAACGTCGAAAGAAATCAGCAGTGGTTTTTTAATGGGAAATACCATTAGGACAGAGGATGTAAGAACACTGTGATTTTACCTACTAATGCCCTGTTCTCCTTACGTATTCCGATACTGAACTGAGTAGTGACTTTCTTTGTACATTCGAAAAGAACAGTAGTAGCTGGAGGGGGGGGGGGGGAAAGCTCCATATTAAACTCTTAGCCGTGTTAAGGAAAGACTACTCATATTTTTATTTAATTCTGTAAAGCAAGATTTTTTTTTTTCTCGTATTCAAAAATAAATGGCGGCAGAAGTGCTTGTAACAATTCTTAGCAAAAAAATGGAAAAACACTTCATCTTTTTAACATGACAGTCTCCACTAACGCTTACTACAACATTTTTGGTTGCATTTGCAGTTTGGACTAATTGTCATTATTAAACATAGTTAGTGGGTGCTATAGTACACAAAGATAGTGATGTAAGTGAACTACATGCGACAAATCCAAATCAATGGGGACAAACACTAGTTGTATTTTGATGGTGTCCTAGCTATGTACTGAATCAAAAAAAGTTTCCACTAAACAGTGGTTTTCGCAGGAGCAATTTATCCTTTCACAAGTACGTACATTCCAAAATAACTTAAAATTAATGGATATATTGAGCGTCTATGGATCAAATGAGAAATGCACAATATGTTTAAGAAGACGGTGAGGCCCATAACGAAGTATCATTTCAGATGGGACTAAACAAAATATTTTGGCATCATTAGGAGAAAGATAGTGATTGAAATTTCGTGAAAAGATATCGCTGCAACGAAAAACGACTTTGTGTTGATGATTGCGACCACAACTCGATTATCATATCCGTGACAAACTCTCCACTATTTCTTGATAATACGAGTACAACACGAAATGCCATTCTTTGAACTTTTTTCATGTCCTACATCAATCTCGTACGGTAAAGATCTCATAACGCGCAGCAATAATCCAGAAGACGATGGAAAAGCGTAGTGTAGGCAGTCTCTTTTGTGGATTTCTTGCATCTTTTAAGTCGTTCGGCAGTAAAACCTTGTCTCTGATTTGCCATCCCCACAACATTATTTATGTGGTGGTCACAATTTAATTTGTTTGTAATGATATTCACTAGGCCTTTTCCTTGAATCTACAATCTTAAAATTTGTTTTATTTATCATATAAACAAAATTTAGTGGAACTTTTTAGTACTCGTGTGAGTGATCTCACAGTATTTCTTGTTTTGAGTCAACTGCCAAATTTCACACAATGTCTATATCTAGGCTAAATCATTTCGAAATTCGTTTTAATCTTCTGATGACTATTAGATGGTGTACGACAGCATCATCACCCTCTAACACAATCACATCCATAAAAAATTTGTGTTTGTGTGGTTGCACAGCCTCCAGATGCTTAATAAACGTAAACATGGTCCGTAGTACTTTTGAATACATTATGGTAGTGGCAGTGATCAATGTGTTACAAATATTTACTACTAAAAACAGTCTTGATAACGATATATTTATAAAGGTGGCCGGTTTCGACCACTGCTGTGGTCATCTTCAGACCATTGAGTAGGAACTTCCTTCAGCTGGAGTGATTCTCCAGCTGAAAGAGGTTCCTACTCAATGGTCTGAAGATGACCACCGCAGTGGTCGAAACCGGTCACCTTAATAAATAAATCGTGATCAAGACTGTTTAGATAGTAAAAAATGGTCCGTAGTAGGCTATAGTGTAATGTTTCTTTAATGGTGCGATTAGTTAATTTCGACTAAGCGTCATTATCAAGCACATTTTTAACATCTGTATTTCATGTCATTTTCAAATCAATCTTAATTACAATGACGCTTAGTCGAAATTAGCTAATAGAACGATGAAACAAACTAGCATTATAGCCACTACGGACCATGTTTACGTTTACTAACAATCGCATCCGGTTGCCTTACATACATCCGAGACTTCTAATAACCATTGAAATGTAACGATAGGGGGTTGAAACCTTTTATGGTAAAGCAAGAACTTTGACCACTGTGACGGGTAAATTACGAGAATGTCGAATCGAAGTCCTTTTAATCAAACGGGTAGATTCCATCCGTGTCTGTCTCGTAAACTATCGCCGACATGTTGACAAACCACCATGTTTCTTTTTCGCCAATGTGCAAGATAATTTGGAGTTCAGCTCTCTAAGGATCTGCAATCCCTACAAAAAAAAGTCCGACTTTAATGACTCTGTTGCCGTTGGGAATTTTGGACACTAGCAAAAAAAGGCAATTACATCGGTGTGCGTTTTTCAGCTGGTCGCCTAAAAGCCCTCCGCAGCGCGGCCGAGAGCCAGATTGGACAGTTGCCAGTTCGCGAAAGGATCTGCAAGCTGCGTTGCGGATCCGCCGGGCGCAGGTGTGTCGGCAGTAAAAGAGTTTCCGTCGCTAGCTCAGCAAGTAATTTACGAGATGTCCGCGTGGCCAGATACGAGAAACTACAGCAACTAAGGAGTTGGACATCCAAAGATATTGGAGTTATACTCATACAAAATAACAGCCACTCTGACACCGATGTGCGGTAGAGAATTATGGACCATAAGTAAATAAGATAGAGTAATAGGGCATTAAAAATGTGTCTGCTTTTAGTGACCAAATAAGGAAAATAACATAAGCTATACAGAATGATGACAAAAAGCATTAAAGAATGATGACAAAAAGTATTAAAATCGAGACAGTGTGAGAAAAGAAACGTTAATATGCCGAAGAAAAGAAAGTTGGAGTAAGAAATAATCAGGTTGTAAGCTTCTTGTATCGGTACCTACCAGCCCCCCGCCCCCTCCCCCTCCCCCTCCCTCTGCGAATCAAGAAGTCCAAATGCAAGTTGCTTTAGATGACAGCCGGACACCCCTAGCACCCTTATGCCTGAGGGGTGGGAATGAAAGGGGTGAATACTTTTAGGATGATTCAAGAACTGCTTGAGCAACTAAAATCAATTTTGGTATATACATGTCACATTACTTGCATAAAAATACTTGGGAGTAAGACACCCTGAGGGTGGAGATTAGAAGGGGCTGACATGTAAAAATGTTCGAAAAAAGAACCGGTTGATATTTATTTTCCTGCATTTATTCCACTTGAAATACTTTAATAATATGAAGCGCAATCTGTCTGTTATGTGTGTTGTTCAGTGCGTCAACCAGGTCACGGAAAAGAGCATTGCAGGGGGTCAATAATTTCACCATAGTGTTTCAGAGACAAAGTTCGTGCCACAGGTGTGAATGAATGCTCAGGTACACTTAACATCCTCTCTGAACGTGCAGCGGAGGATCAGTTTCCTCAGGATTCAGACGAATCTACAGGGCGAAATTCGCTACTGGTTCAGATGACATATGGTTACAAATATGGGTGTGGTGCTATATGTTCACTGATGTCAAAAAAAAAGAAAAAAAAGCAATAAAAAGCAGAACAACTCGAACGACTAGAGATAACGCGTTTATATTCACAGGACACGTATATTAGTACGTTCTGCGGAAATGATTAGCATTTCAGTCACCTCGATTCAGCAGGTGTACTATTGTCAACCAGGTCCAGGGTCCGCCATGGACCCTGGTAACTTGTTCCATGCCTGATGGCATCGACGCGACGAATGGCGTCCTGTGATTAGCCATCCATACAGATTTCACGTGGTACCAAGGTTCGTTTGTGGTGGTTTGCCTGTACTGTTCGCCTACTCTACACAACAATAATTAAAAGGATTAAACTTCTGTACTGAATGTACCCGTACATAAGAAAACAGTATTGCAATTACTGTTCTGCCAACTTACATCCAAATGGTTCAAATGGCTCTGAGCACTATGGGACTTAACATCTGAGATCATCAGTCCCCTAGAACTTAGAACTACTTAAATCTAACTAACCTAAGGACAGCACATACATCCACGCTCGAGGCAGGATTCGAACCTGCGACAGTAGCGGTCGCGCGGTTCCAGACTGAACCCCTAGAACCGCTCGGTCACACCGGCCGGCTAACTTACATCCCCCATGGATGAGTAACATTCCTACCTTCTCTTCGTTGGTGTACTCACAACTCTTCAACTGACGATGTTTGACGGAATGACGGGTGTGCATTCTACTTATGTCTACATTTGTCCTCTGTCAACATCAGGACGTGGATGTTTTCCATTACCCCGAGTACCTGCACTAAGCGCTCAACGTCAATGTTGTGCTATGTAATTAATAACGTTGTGTTTCAGTGAATGGTACACTGTGATACATTTTTGAGTAGGTCTTTAGGAGAGGGAATGAATTACGGAATAAAAAATACAGAAGGCCATTAAAAAAAATCATACCGCTGTTTATATCTTCGAAAAAAAACAAAGCTACAACGAAGACGACCATGTTGACTGATGTCCCTCTGACGGCTAAAGAACATTTGCTTGAAACATTTTGTAATTTTCACCTCGACAAACAGTTATTTACGGTTTCCAGAATGAGATTTTCACTCTGCAGCGGAGTGTGCGCTGATATGAAACTTCCTGGCAGATTAAAACTGTGTGCCCGACCGAGACTCGAACTCGGGACCTTTTCCTTTCGCAAGTGCTCTACCATCTGAGCTACCGAAGCACGACTCACGCCCGGTACTCACAGCTTTACTTCTGCCAGTACCTCGTCTCCTACCTTCCAAACTTTACAGAAGCTCTCCTGCGAAACATGCAGAACTAGCACTCCTGAAAGAAAGAAAGGATATTGCGGAGACATGGCTTAGCCACAGCCTGGGGATGTTTCCAGAATGAGATTTTCACTCTGCAGCGGAGTGTGCGCTGATATGAAACTTCCTGGCAGATTAAAACTGTGTGCCCGACCGAGACTCGAACTCGGGACCTTTGCCTTTCGCAAGTGCTCTACCATCTGAGCTACCGAAGCACGACTCACGCCCGGTACTCACAGCTTTACTTCTGCCAGTACCTCGTCTCCTACCTTCCAAACTTTACAGAAGCTCTCCTGCGAAACATGCTGAACTAGCACTCCTGAAAGAAAGAAAGGATATTGCGGAGACATGGCTTAGCCACAGCCTGGGGATGTTTCCAGAATGAGATTTTCACTCTGCAGCGGAGTGTGCGCTGATATGAAACTTCCTGGCAGATTAAAACTGTGTGCCCGACCGAGACTCGAACTCGGGACCTTTGCCTTTCGCGGGCAAGTGCTCTACAATCTGAGCTACCGAAGCATTGTAATTTACGGTGGTAAAGATAAATGGGACACTCTACATATATATATACGAAACAACTTTTGTTAGAGACAAAATATTCGGTGAACATTCCGGGCATCCTCTGACGCTGAGACCACGCGATTTCATTGAATTAGCGGGGGTCTACTAAGCATATTACCTAAAACACTAAACTGATAGAGCGGTTCCCATCAAGAAAACGTTAGGAACGAATAACTCTAAACGAAGACAGGTATTGTGAAAGCGAATCAGGAAATGTGATTTTGCTCAGCCTATTCCCTTTCACACGGAGCAGTTACCTGTATTATAAGCAACGCACATTGCATATCAACGCCGCAGATTGCCTACCACCTACAGATTCTCAGGGGCATAACCAATACGAAAGGACACTTGGTGTGGTAGGGAAGCGCCAGCGCAAATTTTGTATTCTTCCTAAGAGTTGTCATACGGATTTTCTCTGGTATTTCTGCAAATATTTGCAGTTTAGGTTTTGCAACGTGCATCTAGAGTCAGCATAAATGCCGGCCGGTGTCGCTGAGCAATTCTAGGCGCTTCAGTCAGGAACCGCGCTGCTGCGGTCGCAGGTTCGAATCCTGCCTCGGGCATGGAAGTGTGTGATGTCCTTAGGTTAGTTAGGTTTAAGTAGTTCTAAGTTCTAGGGGTCTGATGACCTCAGAAGTTAAGTCCCATAGTGCTTAGAGCCATTTGAACCGTTTCTCAGCATAAATAAATACTGCTCGTAAGGTCTTCCATGCGGTGCTTAGTTTTTCGACGACAAGCGTCCGTTTTTTCCCATTACAAACAAAATGATTTGCAAAGCAGAATTTTACTTGTCTATTCGATAGGGTGTTCCCACATTAATACTGTGCGATATTTGTGTTACTGATATGTATTATTTTTTTCGACTGGAATACTCTTTTTCAAATTCTAAAGGTGGCAGGGGTAAAATACAGGGAGCGAAAGGCTATTTATAATTTGTACAGAAACCAGATGGCAGTCATAAGAGTCGAGGGGCATGAAAGGGAAGCAGTGGTTGGGAAAGGAGTGAGACAGGGTTGTAGCCTCTCCCCGATGTTATTCAATCTGTATATTGAGCAAGCAGTAAAGGAAACAAAAGAAAAATTTGGAGTAGGTATTAAAATTCAGGGAGACGAAGTAAAAACTTTGAGGTTCGCCGATGACATTGTAATTCTGTCAGAGACGGCAAAGGACTTGGAAGAGCAGTTGAACGGAATGGACAGTGTCTTGAAAGGAGGATATAAGATGAACATCAACAAAAGCAAAACGAGGATAATGGAATGTAGTCAAATTAAATCGGGTGATGCTGAGGGAATTAGATTAGGAAATGAGACACTTAAAGTAGTAAAGGAGTTTTGCTATTTAGGAAGTAAAATAACTGATGATGGTCGAAGTAGAGAGGATATAAAATGTAGACTGGCAATGGCAAGGAAAGCGTTTCTGAAGAAGAGAAATTTGTTAACATCGAATATAGATTTATGAATCAGGAAGTCGTTTCTGAAAGTATTTGTTTGGAGTGTAGCCATGTATGGAAGTGAAACATGGACGAAAACTAGTTTCGACAAGAAGAGAATAGAAGCTTTCGAAATGTGGTGCTACAGAAGAATACTGAAGATAAGGTGGATAGATCACGTAACTAATGAGGAGGTATTGAATAGGATTGGGGAGAAGTTTGTGGCACAACTTGACTAGAAGAAGGGATCGGTTGGTAGGACATGTTTTGAGGCATCAAGGGATCACAAATTTAGCATTAGAGGGCAGCGTGGAGGGTAAAAATCGTAGAGGGAGACCGAGAGATGAGTACACTAAGCAGATTCAGAAGGATGTAGGTTGCAGTAGGTACTGGGAGATGAAGCAGCTTGCACAGGATAGAGTAGCATGGAGAGCTGCATCAAACCAGTCTCAGGACTGAAGACAACAACAACAACAACGATATGTATTAAGCGGGACATTAAAACAGGAAGAATAACCATGACTCCAACAGCGACTGAGCAGCGCTGTTGTATGGCGGTAGCTGTCAGTGTGGCCCTTGACTAATCTGGGACCACTCTACCGAATGGGCACTTAAAATCCCGCTTTCAAAATACTTTTGTTTGTAACGCCACACACTGACGCTTTGCGTTGACACTGGGCGTCGCATAAAAGACATGGTGAACAGTATCTGTTCGGTCTCACTACAGTTAGACGTTGCAAAAACGAAAGTGGAAACATATGTCGAAACACCAGCGAACAAACGCGTGACTAGTCTTAGGATTGACATACTATGGGTGTGGTGGTGGGGGGGGGGGGGGGCGGGTTGGGGGTTGTGTGCGTCTGAAATATATGTGACATATGCGTAAGTGAGTGGCAACGGCCTTGTCGCAGTGGATACACCGGTTCTCGTGAGATCACCGAAGTTGAGCGCTGCCAGCTGAGGAGCTACTCGACCAAGTAGGAGCGGCTTCGGTCAAGAATACCATCATAACGAGCGGGAGAGCGGTGTGCTCACCACAGGCTCCTCCTATCCGCATCCTCCACTGAAGATGACACGGCGGTCGGATGGTCCCGGTACGCCACTCGTGGCCTGAAGACGGAGTGCCTAGTGCTTTATGCGTAACTGAGAGATGGCACGGACAACAAGCTAGTGACCATTAATTCTGATCCTGTTACGCATGAAATAGTGAAGGCATCAAATAACTTCGCCAAGAACGACCTTTCCGATCTACAGGAACCTCAGTTTGGATATGCAGACGACGTATTTGAGTTCCAACTCTGACGAGTACCGGCCTGTGTTCCCCACTACATTTACCTTGCTCTGTTCTTGGAAATAGTAATTATTTTCCTAGCATGTAATCTTTTTCCCTACGGAAGATGCAACTCGGTAAGGATGAGCCGTACACAGAGACATCAAAGACAAAGCTGTCAGAGAAAATGAATATCGGAAACGACTACTCTATCTCCGAAAGCCGCAAATCGTTTAATAGCCGCCCGTGATCGCAGCCGATAGCTCGGTAAGTCGGCTCTTTGGCTATACAAGCGGCCGTAACTGGATCCGGACAGTAATTCTATTGTCTCGGCAGCAAGCGCTTTAGAGAACGTAACACGTTGCGCAAGGGAGCTCGCCGGTACCGTGAACCGCCAACAAGTTTGAAACCTAATCACATAATTTGTTTGTCCTCACCTGCAGTCCTCAGCGTCTTTATCGCCTCGCTGAAACTCGATTCTCGTTCCGTAAGCCTCAGCAACAAGATAAAGCAAAGAACAAAGAGCTCACTGCTCTGCTTGCATATATGATACAAATTGCTGTGGATAAGTAAATAACGCAACACGGTACTGATAGGCCAATGAAACGATTAACACGACAGAGCTCAGAATCTCACGAAATGTCGAATAGGCCGTGTCTCTTATAACATGGAAACATTAGGAAAACGAAAACCGACAGCTAATGGGAACTCGAAGGGAAAATGGTTTTCTAGGGGAGGATGGTCTAGTCATTGGCTCCCTTACCCACCATCAAAATAGCTCGTCACGGGCTTAAATGTAATGCACTCTACAAAATAATAATAATAATAATAATAATAGGGATTTTCTCTGCCTCGTGATGGCTGGGTGTTGTGTGTTGTCCTTAGATTAGTTACGTTTAAGTAGTTCTAAGTTCTAGGGGACTGATGAACATAGATGTTAAGTCCCATAGTGCTCAGAGCCATTTGAACCATTTGAAAAATATTGTTATGGCCCTTTCCTTGCCCTCGCCAACTCACAATACAATTGCCACATTTAATCCTTATCTGTATCGTGTTGAACAACAGATAAATGCAACAAAAACATGCATTGCAAGCATGAAATACCTTTTTGGATGTGAAATTATCGTTTTCCGGTGTAACTTTGATCTTGAGTTACGGTACCGATTAGTTTGGCAGCACAAACATTGATTGAAAATGAAGTTCATTTTCGGAACTGCAGCATTGCGATCATCAATACAGTCGCTACCTCACGAGATCTACGTATGTCCCCTGTCAATGAATTACCATTCCTTAGTCCTATTTAGATCTAGTGAACGCTGGAATATAGACCACCACCTACTAAAAGACATATTGTAAACGGAATACATGAATGACATCTACACTTGAAAGGAGAAACATAATCATAGCAGTCGCCATCATCGTCGCAAACCACGTCTCACATCAAAGAATAGCTCGTGTTGTTCGCTAAACACTTTGTTGAACGTAATGCTTCTCCTGTATTCGATAGCGTCTGGTACAAATGGTGTCAAAGACGCAAAAATGATAAATAATGGATGTGATCCAAAGGTGAGAGAAAAATGTTGCAGAATTGTAGATACGTCGTACGATACATGATAACCTGACATAAATAGTGAATCACGCAGAAGACTGTCGACTGCAGCTGTAACTTAATACACATTCACAACAAAGATAAATGACTAAAGCTGCCTCATGGCGGATCGCCATTTGGCAGCCTTGTCGAATTTTGCAATATTCTGATTTGGGGGGGGGGGGGGGGGGGTCGATAAGATGTTAAAAATACACTCATGGAAATTGAAATAAGAACACCGTGAATTCATTGTCCCAGGAAGGGGAAACTTTATTGACACATTCCTGGGGTCAGATACATCACATGATCACACTGACAGAACCACAGGCACATAGACACAGGCAACAGAGCATGCACAATGTCGGCACTAGTACAGTGTATATCCACCTTTCGCAGCAATGCAGGCTGCTATTCTCCCATGGAGACGATCGTAGAGATGCTGGATGTAGTCCTGTGCAACGGCTTGCCATGCCATTTCCACCTGGCGCCTCAGTTGGACCAGCGTTCGTGCTGGACGTGCAGACCGCGTGAAACGACGCTTCATCCAGTCCCAAAGATGCTCAATGGGGGACAGATCCGGAGATCTTGCTGGCCAGGGTAGTTGACTTAGACCTTGTAGAGCACGTTGGGTGGCATGGGATACATGCGGACGTCCTGTTGGAACAGCAAGTTCACTTGCTGGTCTAGGAATGGTAGAACGATGGGTTCGATGACGGTTTGGATGTACCGTGCACTATTCAGTGTCCCCTCGACGATCACCAGAGGTGTACGGCCACTGTAGGAGATCGCTTCCCAACCCCGATGCCGGGTGTTGGCCCTGTGTGCCTCGGTCGTATGCAGTCCTGATTGTGGCACTCACCTGCACGGCGCCAAACACGCATACGACCATCATTGGCACCAAGGCAGAAGCGACTCTCATCGCTGAAGACGACACGTCTCCATTCGTCCCTCCATTCACGCCTGTCGCGACACCACTGGAGGCGGGCTGCACGATGTTGGGGCGTGAGCGGAAGACGGCCTAATGGTGTGCGGGACCGTAGCCCAGCTTCATGGAGACGGTTGCGAATGGTCCTCGCTGACACCCCAGGAGCAACAGTGTCCCTAATTTGCTGGGAAGTGGCGGTGCGGTCCCCTACGGCACTGCGTAGGATCCTACGGTCTTGGCGTGCGTCCGTGCGTCGCTGTGGTCCAGTCCCAGGTCGACGGGCACGTGCACCTTCCGCCGACCACTGTCGACAACATCGATGTACTGTGGAGACCTCACGCCCCACGTGTTGAGCAATTCGGCGGTACGTCCACCCGGCCTCCCGCATGCCCACTATACGCCCTCGCACAAAGTCCGTCAACTGCACATACGGTTCACGTCCACGCTGTCGCGGCATGCTACCAGTGTTAAAGACTGCGATGGAGCTCCGTATGCCACAGCAAACTGGCTGACACTGACGGCGGCAGTGCACAAATGCTGCGCAGCTAGCGCCATTCGACGGCCAACACCGCGGTTCCTGGTGTGTCCGCTGTGCCGTGCGTGTGATCATTGCTTGTACAGCCCTCTCGCAGTGTCCGGAGCAAGTATGGTGGGTCTGACACACCGGTGTCAATGTGTTCTTTTTTCCATTTTCAGGAGTGTAGTTCAAATGGCTCTGAGCACTATGGGACTTAACATCGGAGGTCATAACTAACTTAAGGACATATCACACATCCATGACCTTAGCAGTCGCGCAGTTTCGGACCGAAGCGCCTAGAACCACTCGGCCACCACGGGCGGCCGAACTGATGTTATAGCGGCCTGATGTAAGACTGCATGGAAACGTTAAAGCAGGCGAACTGATTGTTAAGGGTACGGTGGACCACATCTGGTCACCACAGTTACCAGTACTATTTTCTTTTTACCTTTGGTCACGGTTTTCATACCTGTAGAAACGTACGATACAATGTGATAAAATGTAATAAAACTTGTGTGGATAAAAATCCTACGTCACGATAGCAAATGTTCTTTACATCACGGTTTCGGCTCGTAACACAGTAACCTTCAGGTCAATCAACAATGTTGTTCAGTGTGTGATACTCATTAAACATCATCGTATTTTTTGAGATAAGTCTCCCTATTTAAACAAAATCCTAAAATGAAAATCATACTTGCCTTCATAAATTGACGAAGCTGTTCATAAATCAAATGTTAAAGAATAGCTGTAATAAAACTCTTTTTCGTTAAACATCCGCGGCGAAACATCGACACAAACAACATCCGCCATCTTGACAACTGGCCATTAAAATTCCTACACCACGAAGATGACGTGCTACAAACGCGAAATTTAACCGACAGGAAGATGATGCTGTGATATGCAAATGATTACCATTTCAGAGCATTCACAACGTTCTGGCATGAGGAACGTTTCCAAACGATTTCTCATACACAAACAGCAGTTGGCGGGCGTTGCCTGCTGAGACGTTGTTGTGATCCCTCGTGTAAGGAGGAGAAATGCATACCATCACGTTTCCGACTTCGATAAAGATCGGATTGCAGCCTATCGCGATTGCGGTTTATCTTA
The DNA here is from genome assembly GCF_023897955.1 of Schistocerca gregaria. NCBI lineage: Eukaryota > Metazoa > Arthropoda > Insecta > Orthoptera > Acrididae > Schistocerca > Schistocerca gregaria. The sequence goes on along the minus strand of NC_064921.1, from coordinate 157,182,675 downwards.
TTGCGACACTGCTGCTCGTGTTGGTCGAGATCCAATGACTGTTAGCAGAAAATGGAATCGGTGGGTTCAGGTGGGTAATACGGAACGCCGTGCTGGATCCCAACGGCCTCGTATCACTAGCAGTCGAGATGACAGGCAACTTATCCGCATGGCTGTAACGGATCGTGCAGCCACGTCTCGATCCCTGAGTCAAGAGATGGGGACGTTTGCAAGACAACAATCATCTGCACGAACAGTTCGACGACGTTTGCAGCAGCATGGACTATCAGCTCGGAGACCATGGCTGCATTACAGACAGGAGCGCCTGCGATGGTGTACTCAACGACAAACCTGGGTGCACGAATGGCAAAACATCATTTTTTTTGGATGAATCCTGGTTCTGTTTACAGCATCATGATGGTCGCATCCGTGTTTGGCGACATCTCCGTGAACGCACAATGGAAGCGTTTATTCGTCATCGCCATACTGGCGTATCATCCGGCGTGATGGTATGGGATGCCATTGGTTACACGTCTCGGTTACCTCTTGTTCGCATTGACGGCACTTTGAACAGTGGACGTTACATTTCAGCTGTGTTACGACCCGTGGCTCTACCCTTCATTCGATCCCTGCAAAACCCTACATTTCAGCAGGATAATGCACGACCGCATATTGCAGGTATTGTACAGGCCTTTATGGATGCAGAAAATGTTCGACTGCTGCCCTGGCCAGCACATTCTCCAGATCTCTCACCATCTCACCAATTGAATACGTCTGGTCAATGGTGGCCGAGCAACTGGCTCGTCACAATAAGCCAGTCACTACTCCTGATGATCTGTGGTATCGTGTTGAAGCTGCACGGCCATCCAAGCTCTGTTTGACTCAATGCCCAGGCGTATCAAGGCTATTATTACGGCCAGAGGTGGGTGTTCCGGGTACTGATTTCTCAGGATCTATGCACCCAAATTGCGTGAAAATGTAATCACATGTCAGTTCTAGTATAATATATTTGTCCAATGAATACCCGTGTATCAACTGTATTTCTTCTTGCTGCAGGAATTTTATTGGCCAGTAGTGTACATATCCAAAAGTAGACGAGTTTGTTATAATATGTTCTAATTAACTGCACATCTTGTTGAAAAAAGGCCTACTGTGGTCGGACTACGAGAAGTCGGCTTTCAGAAAGGCGAGGGGAGCGCTAAGAGGAAAGAGTCCTATGTGCATGCGCAACATGAGTAGCCAAGTTCTACCGATAAACATTACTTGTCTTCGTTGCTAGCGTGGTAAGTGGCCTCATGTTGGTAGGTCAGGCTGTAGCGCTGGTGTCAGCTGACATTTATAGAAGCTGCTACGACTTCTAGTGGCGCAGGTGCTAGTTTGTTCAAAATGACTGTGTAATTGACCTCTACGAAGGAAATGGCAGTACAAGACTCACGACGAAGGAGTGACACCGTTTCCTTGGTGTAGCTGCGGATTGCTAGACGAAGAAGCCTGGGTTCGATTTACAGCCGGGTCGGAGATTTTCTGTGGACAGGGACAGGGTGTTGTGTAGTCCTCACGTTCGTATCGTCAAAGTTGAATTCCACATTTGAATTGACTGTAGGGACACAACCAGAAAGGCAGTAATAAAAAAAAAAGGTGCGACACGTTTTCAACCAATCAGACGAGACCTGTAGGCGCAGCAACTAGCCGCGGTTGCCAGATCTTCATCCCCGCCACTTTCCACCTGCGCTGTGCGACATTTTCAGGTTGCGCACTTAGATTTTGTTTGTTGCTTATTCCTTATAGTTGAGGGGTCAATACTCTGGAGTCAAAAAGTGATGGTTCAAATGGGTCTAAGCACCATGGCACTTAATATCTGAGGTCATTAGACTCCTAGACTTGGAACTGCCTAAACCTAACTAACCTAAGGACAGCACACACATCCATACCCGAGGAAGGATTCGAACCTGCAACCGTAGCATGAAAAAGTGAAGGCCGAAAGTAACTTTAATGTTGTGTCACTGCTGCCAATAGTATACGTCTGGGTCAACGATAAGCGCCGGCACGTGATCTTCTCGGATGACAGAGGATGCAGTTTGCATAGTGGTGCTGGACGGACACCAATGTGGCGGTAGCCGGCCGTTGTGACCGAACGGTTCTAGGCGCTTCAGTCTGGAACCGCGCGCCGCGCGGGATTAGCCGGGCGACCTGAGGCGCTGCAGTCATGGACTGCGCGGCTGGTCCCGGCGGAGGTTCGAGTCCTCTTTCAGGCATGGGTGTGCGTGTTTGTTCTTAGGATAATTTAGGTTACTTAGTGTTTAAACTTAGGGACTGATGACCTTAGCAGTTAAGTCCCATAAGATTTCACACATATTTGAACATTTGGAACCGCGCGACCGCTACTGTCGCAGGTTCGAATCCTGCCTCGGGCATGGATGTGTGTGATGTCCTTAGGTTAGTTAGGTGTAAGTAGTTCTAAGTCTAGGCGACTGATGACCTCAGATGTTGTCCCACAGAGCTGAGAGCCATTTGAACCATGTGGCGATAGGTGGGTATGGACCCACGAGTACTGTCGAACATGATCATTTTGCTGGGCCAGGCGTTACAGTGTGAGGAAGCGTAATGATACTTGGGCGTACTGAACACGGTACCTTCACCGGTCAATATTATTATGACGCTGTACCCCCTCCTCACGAGCGTCTTTTCTGGGGTGGTTTCCTCCCCAAATTCATTATTATTGGTGATAATGCGGAGGAGCTACTTGGCCGAACAGTAGCGGCTCCAAGAGCTGTAAAGAATGCAAATTGTAAGATGTGGTATACTGTTCTCGTGCCTCTCCATACTCCATCCGCATCACGCCGCAAGGCAGACAGGATGACGCGGCGGCCTTGGGCATTCGCAGTATTGACTTGGAACTCGTTTGTATGAATCTAAAAGCTTTTCATATACTACAGTTACTCAAATACGAAATTTACGACCTGGTAGAAACCTATTGGCATGCAGTCATTAGGCTGTCAGTTTATCACTGCCATTTCAACGCAGTACCATTGATATGGGCCGAAATTAAAGGGCACGTTGTTAGAAATAACACAAAAATAATGGATAAACCGTTTCCAATTTATATTCGAGGCATTCAGCCCAGAAGCTCTTAGGAGCGCCATATCTGGAAAGCAGCTATTATTGTTACGTAGCGCATCATGGAAGATGCATAGTTGAATGGAGGTATTTCAAAAAATTCTTGTTAGGAAATGACGCGTCAATAAATAATAGCAGTGAGACTATTACTTAAAGCCTATAGTGCGAGGAGAGTAATGTAAATAAAGTTTTACCTTTGTCAAAAAAATGGCTCTGAGCACTATGGGACTAAACTGCTGTGGTCATCAGCCCCCTAGAACTTAGAACTACTTAAACCTAACTAACCTAAGAACGTCACACACATCCATGCCCGAGGCAGGATTCGAACATGCGACCGTAGCAGTGGCACGGTTCCGGACTGCGCGCCTAGAACTGTGAGACCACCGCGGCCGGTTTACCTTTGTCGTCACAAAAAATGTACAGTTGCATTCAGCTTAAAGTATAGTGCGAGCAATTTGTGTATATGCATAGCAAAATTATATTTTACCATGTTTTCCTTTATTAATAAGTGCGCTGTTATCAAGAAATGGGTCCGAATAAAATCTCAGGAACTCAGTTTTAAACACACAATAGAAATCCATTGCTTTACGATTGTTGCAATACTGTTGCGAAGCATTTTGTTGCCACTATCTTCATTCTTCAAAAACAGTAACTTTGCTCTCCTCGATTAACAAGCATAACTTGTTTGTTACGTAACAGCTTAGTAGAATGTTCGATCAGAAAGCGTAATAGCAGTTTAATTATAAATCTAGAAATGTTACGCTCAATAAAGGTTCAAATGGCTCTGAGCACTATGGGACTCAACTGCTGTGGTCATTAGTACACTAGAACTTTGAATTATTTAAACCTAACTAACTTAAGGACATCACAAACATCCATGCCCGAGGCAGGATTCGAACCTGTGACCGTAGCGGTCGGGCGGTTCCAGATTGTAGCGCCTAGAACCGCTCGGCCACTCCGGCCGGCTCAATAAAGGAAAACATTCCACCGAAGAGGTGGTGACGCGGGAATCATGCGTCACATTTGACTCGAATTATTTCGCATTAAAGATCTCCGATCGAGTTGCAGTTTCGAGGGTATGAAAATAGGGCGTATCCTTAACATTTCGCCCTCACAGTGCGCTCACCTAAAACCAATAACAAAACGTATCCCACATGTCGAAAATTCCGTAACTTCGTCAGATAATACATTTTTTGTACAGTCCCCATACATCGCTTTAAAAATTTGTTGCCGCAAATAGAACTGAAATGGAAACATAGTGCAGCTCTTCCCGAATACACAGAACTCAATTTCATTTTCGTATGTCGAACAGTTTGAGCAAGTTGAATAAAATGTAGGATTGATTGTGTAAAACTTTGAACATAGCTGCTAAGATTCAGTAACCGTGTCAGAATAATGTTAGAACAAATAAGCCCTCGGTCACAAATATTAAGTCCAAACTGACCTGGTTTCGACGCTAATATGAGCGTCGTCTTCAGAATTAGACCAACTGTTCTAAAACATATTAAGTATATAATACATTAATAAAATTAAAATTTGTAGTGACTGGAAAAGATGCAGTACTTACAAGTCACATATTAAAAAAGATCTAAGCCGGAAAGGCGACGTGATCAATAGTTGTAAGTAAGATGGAGAGCCGCTAAGGGCTGCTCGTACTTTAGTGAACAAGGGTTGCAACAAGACGACGCTCACCTGGTCAATTTTGACTTAATATTTGTGACCGAGGGCTTATTTGTTCTATTATGATTAATTGTGTGTTCTTTGTGGGATGAGGTATCTTAGCTCCAATCCTCCACGTGCTGCTGTCGAGTTTGATCAGAGTATAATTACTGTGCCGCTTAATAACAGAATTTGGCTCTAGGCTAGGCACTAGGGGGGGCGGAATAGAGGTCGGTAACCTCGCGGCGAGCCCACCGCAATTACGGGTCCGCGGGCAGCCGTGACCCGCTAACCTTATAATCAGTGTGACGTCACGCGGAGAGAGTGGCGGGATCGATGTGCGCGACTGTACGCACGCGGCCCTGGTCGCCCGACGCGTCGGGGCGGTAGCGGCGGCGTGTCCCGCGGGGTGTATAGCTTCCAGGAGGAAGGCTGCACGCAGTGGCGCACCGAAATCTGAATCACGATGTCCAGCGTACTGCACTGGCGCGAGGGAGACACATTTGCTGCACTTTCATCTCATATAAGCTGTAGAATTCATTATCTTGGTCATTTGTAGCACTCCGTACCTCAGTGTGTAAAAACGTTGTCCGTCCGTCTGCCTGTGTGTGCCACTGTTAAAAACCCTTTTCCTCAGGAAGTGGGTGACTTATCAAGTTGAAATTTATGTCACTTGTTAAAGTCTACGGTCCCTTGAAGATATAAAAAAGCGAAGCTAGTATGTCAATGGCACCAAAAGATACACCCATTTATGTCACATATTTTGATACTCGCAAACTCACTTACCAAAACCTACATCTACATCTACATATATACTCAGCTAGCCACCAAGCGGTGTGTGGCAGAGGGCACAATTTTCGCCAAAGTCATATTTTCCACCCTCTGTTCTACATCTACATATATACTCAGCTAGCCACCAAGCGGTGTGTGGCGGAGGGTACAATTTTCGCCAAGTCATATTTTCCACCCTCTGTTCCACTCGCGGATCGCGCGAGGGGAAAACGACTGTCTGAACGCCTCAGTACGAGCTCTTATTTCCCTTACCTTTGAATGGTGATCATTGCGCTATTTGAAAGTTGGTGGTCATAATATATGCTCTACATCCTCGGTGAAGATCGGATTTCGGAATTTAGTGAGTAGCCCCTTCTGTTTAGCGCGCCGTCTATCTGCAAGTGTGTCCCACTTCAAACTTTCTATGAGATTTGTAACGCTCTCGCGATGGCTAAATGTACCAGTCACGAATTTTGACACTCTTCTTTGGACCTTCTCAATGTCTTGAACCAGACCCAACTGATAAAGGTCCCATACAGACGAACAATGCTCTACGACTGGACGAACTAACGTATTGTAAGCTATTTCCTTTGTTGAAGGACTGCATCGCTTCAGGATTCTACCAATAAATCGCAATCTAGAGTTCGCCTTACTCGTTACTTGTGTAATCGGATCATTCCATTTGGGATCATTTCGAATAGTCACACCTAGGTACTTGACTGATGTTACCTCTTCCAAAGACTGATCATTTATTTGTACTGGTACATTAATGGGAATATTCGCCTTGCTATACCCAGTAGGTTATACTTACTAATATTGAGAGATAACTGACAGTCATTACGCATTTATTTTCTGCAAATTCTCATTGATTTGCTCACAACTTTCGTGTGATACTACTTTCCTGTAGACTACAGCATCATCGGCAAACAGTCTAAGGCCGCTGTCAATCCATTAACCAGATCGTTTATGTAAATCGTAAAAAGCAGCGGACCTATTACGCTGCCCTGGGGCACACCTGAAGTTACGCTTGTTTCTGTTGAAGTTATTCCGTTCAGGACGACATACTGATCCCTCTCTGTTAGAAAACTTTCTATCCAACCGCATATGTCACCGGATAGACCGCAAGCGCTCACATTTTGTAGCAAGCGACAGTGCGGAACTGAGCCGAACGCCTTTCTAAAGTCGAGAAATATGGCATCAGCCTGGGAGCCGGTACCTAGAGCCTGTTGTATATCATGCACAAAGATGGCCAGCTGCGTCTCGCATGACCGCTGTTTCCTAAAACCGTGCTGGTTTCTTCAGATGAGCTTCTCAGAGACTAGAAAGGTTATTATGTCTGAACACAAAATATGTTCCATGATTCTACAACAAATCGATGTCAGTGAAATTGGCCGGTAATCATGTGCATCCGATTTTCTACCCTTTTTATAGATTGCTATGACCTGGGCCTTCTTCCAGTCCCGTGGAACTTTCCGCCGTTCCAATGATCTCTGATAGATGACGGATAAGAATGGTGCTATATTTGTAGCATAGTCAACATAAAATATTACGGGGATACCGTCTGGGCCAGATGCCTTTCTAGCGTCTAAGGATTTAATTGTTTTACAATACCAAACCTAAAGGATACTTCTTCTTGACATAGAATCAAGAAAGTGGGCAAGAAGCAAGTTTAAACACTAAAACAAAGAAAAAATCCGGAAATTTATAACTCGTATATCACAAAAAGAAAATTGTCGTTTGTTGTCTTAATGTGTCTGTCTGTACGATCGTTAAGCCTACTTTTTCAGAAACACGTTAACGTATCAGGTTGAACTTTATGTCACACTCTACGGCCTATGGTCCTTTGGGGATGTAAAAAATTTGCTCTTCTAAGTCAATGCAACCCAAAGATATGACCATTTATGTCACACATATTGATGCTCGCAAACTCACTCATCAAAACCTATACGGTACTTCCCGTTGGACTAGAACCATGAAATTTGGCAATAAGAAAGGTTTCACCGTACAAGTAGAGAGAAAAATCCGAAATGTTAATTTGTAATCATAGCACAAGAACAAAAATTTTGTCGTTTCTTATTAGACCGTCTGTCTGGCTCACCGTCTGTTTGTACCTCCATCTGTTAAGACCGCTTTTTCTCAGGAACGAGTAGACTTATCAATTTCAAATTCATGTCACATATTAAGGTCTATGATCCTTTGTCGGAGTAAAAATGTTCAGCCTCTAAGTTAATGTAAGCAAAAGATACGACTGTTTATGTCACATGTTTTGATGCTCGCACACTCACTCACTAAAACATGTAGGTATTTCCCCTCGACGTAGAATCATGAAATTTGGTAATAAGAAGGGTTTCACAATTCAAGTAAAGAAAAAGAATCAGAAAATTGTAAATTTATAATTATGTCACGAAAAGAATACTTCTTTTGTCATTTGTTAGCCGACTTCGAACTTGAAATTAAAACATTTTAGAAAGTCTTGGTATTTATGGGACCGGTATCTTGCCAGTATCAATGTCGATAAAAGGCGAAAATCCTTGATTCTCGGAATTACATACATACAATTAAGTTTTTACGGAATTCTCAGCGCGCGAATGCTACTCGCAAATTGCCATTCTTTTTATTTCGAATAACCCTTCAAGACGATTCAATAAATCAACATTTATTCTGCATCTGATGTTTCCCTTGCGCCCACACATCTTTTCTTTGATAATATTGTCCCTTCCTCTTCTAGTGTCCACTTTGTTCCAGTTCTTGATTTTTTCGTGTTGTGAAAAACTGTTCTTTTTCTACTGCTTTTAAAAAAATGTTTTGTTTCTTATTGAGCCCTCATCGAATCCCAAATTTTAGATGTCTCTTTCTACTTTCCTCAACAATGAAATTTTAGACTTTTAACTGTTTCTTAAGTCAAAGTTTGTTTAGTGATTCTAGTTTTGTTCATCCTGCACATGTGTCCATATAATTATAATCTCATTTTCATTACATCTGTAACTTCCCAACTTTCATATACAGTTCTGCATTACACCTTAATCTGTTCTCTGATGTACTGCTGCTTTCGGGTCCTAGAATTTTTCTTAATATTATTCTTTCAGTTCCTTCTAATTTATCCAGCTCTTTCTTCTTACTCAGTTTAAGAGCTTTTACTGAATAGAATGTTTCTGGTCCGACTGCCATTTTTTTTTTTTTTGGACTGATAATTGGTCTCAGCTCTACGATATAGGCAAATAAAAATAAAAGTATTTCAGAATTTGTAGAACATAAACATAAAACTATTAAATACAAACAGAAAAACAAGTTAGGTTATAACCTTCAACTAAAGAGAGGAACCATAGTCATTAACTGCATTGACTAGCAAAGCATGTAATAAATAATGGATAAATTTAATAATTAATAATCTTATATGCTTTTTCGTTAGTGTGTAATATGATCCCATGCTTGTTTTACAAACTCTGAAATAAAAAGTGAATTGTGTATTTTTCGACTTGTATTTATATGAACTGCGTCTTCGTTCAATTGAGAGCTAGTTTTGGTTCAGTTTTTTTCATGTTGCGTGGATCACATGAACAACAATTCGCCATGATGTGCGAAGTGATAGAGGATTCACAAATAAGATACGCTTTCTCTGAGGAAACTTCGCTACATGATGACCACTTATATAAATAGATTTTCTCATTTCGTTTTTTTTTAAATCAGTCTTCTACAAAATTTAATACGTGTAACCACCCGCATACATATTACTCAGTGAGATACGCATCTATGAAGTAGAAGGAATTGCCAAAAGAACTGATTTCAATTTGTTTTTAAAATTTTCTTTATTTGCTAGTATCTTTAACTGACAACATAACTGAACAAGTATTTTAATGACAGCCTATTTTGCATTTTGCTCCTTTCTGTGAAACAGTGAGCTTAAATTGTGGATGGTGGAGGCTATTATTGTTGCTAGTGTTGCATTTATGAATGCTATAATTATTTTCAAATTGTGCCTGCTTCTTCACGATAACTGTTGTTAGTATGACTAACCTTTTTAAATCGTTGCCTGCATGAAATCGTGGATGGGTAGCAGATGTTACTGAGCAATGAACAGAGTTCCCCGAGAAAATAATTCCACATGACATCAGGGAAGTATGTAAGACGACGTACGGAAGTATGCAAACGTATGCTAATTTCCTAAAGTTTTCATCATCAAAATCAGCAAGTATACCTAGAGCAAATGTTACTGATATCAAACGTTTGACAAGATTTAGGAATACCACTATATGATTTCCAATTAATGTTCTGATCAATACGCTATCCCAGGAACTTAATCAATCAGTTTTACATATTCCTATGTTTTACGTTCAAGAAGTCCCTCTCAGTTGTAACACATGATTCAGGTTAACGACAAGTACTCAATGTACAATGATCAATTGGGTAACAAGTATTAAGCATAGTTAATAGCCTCAGGACTGACGACCATCGATGTTAAGTCGCATAGTGCTCAGAGCCATTTCAACCATTTTTTTAATAGCCTCAATAACAAGAACAGCACCTGTAAATAATATAAATAACTACACTGAATTTGACTATTTATTTGAAAGCTGTCTCAGCACTGCATTACAGCAAAAGCACGATGGCGTGCTAAATTTCGTACAGTTTCACAAAGAAAATGTCGATGTGAGGTCGCCGACGTCAAACCGATTTTCTAGTCTTCGCCACTTCATTCAGAAACAGATTTACGACTTTCGTCGCAAGCTGTGTCACTTATTCCTCACAAAGTAACAGCGTATGTAAATAAAAGCAGTTGTACGGAGGATGGAAAAGAAAACGTTCCTGAGACAAATATTATGCTAGGGGGCTTGAGAATAAAAGATGTGTCTCTAGACTGCAAGAGACCGCCATCGATTTTCTCCAGCGGGAGAGCTGGAAGTCTTCTCTCCGGCTTACGACGTCTCGACAGCCATTACGATGCTAAGGACCCATTTTTTCTTACAGATTCGATATGGCCTTGTGTGTTTGTCTAAGGGACTCCCAGCAGTCTGGAAAGCAGATTTCACGTAGTTCAAATATTCTGTTCTGCAGTATGTTTATACACCCGACTAAAGAAATGTCATATGTGAAGTTCTTCTTCACAAAAAATAAACGTAATTCAATGCACTAAGCCCATCTATTTCCCAATTCTGTCACAATTTGAGTAAATTACGCCTTTCTTTCGACGGTCGTAACAGCATCATTACGTGAATTCAGTTCTGTTTACGGTCGTGAATTGCTTTCGTGACATGCATGTGTGACGTCTTTTTCTTGCAAAAAAAAAAATAGTTTAAATGGCTCTGATTACTATAGGACTTAACATCTGAGGTCATCAGTCCCCTAGGACTGCTAGACTAACTAACCTAAGGACATCACACACATCCATGCCCGAGGCAGGATTCGTACCTACGACCGAAGCTGTCGCACGGTTCCAGACTGAAGCGCTAGAACCGCTTGGCCACACAGGCCGGCCTTTCTCTTGCACCTAGATAGGCTGTCAAAATGTGCACTGTACATCCGTGAACAATACAAACAGCCGATTCGCCGGAAAAGCTTAAGATCACATATCCGAGAAGATGTTTTTGCCTGATGACAACGCTCAAGCTATTCTGCACATTACAAAATTATATATGCTGCTACTTTATGCTATGAAATCTTGTCCTCCGCCCCCATCCCCAGCCTGCCCCCCCGCCCCCCCCCCCCCCCCCCCCACACACACACACACATTTTCCCCAGTGCCGGCCGCGATGGTCTCGCGGTTCTAAGCGCTCAGTCCGGAATTGCGCGACTGCTACGGTCGCAGGTTCGAATCCTGGCTCGGGCATGGATGTGTGTGACGTCCTTAGGTTAGTTAGGTTTAAGTAGTTCTAAGTTCTAGGGGACTGATGACCACAGATGTTAAGTCCCATAGTGCTCAGGGCCATTTGATTTTTCCCCAGTGACTTCATCTTTCTTGAAGGAACTATTGCGTCACAGGCGTTTCCATGATACCGAGCAGGTGATTGTTGAGGTGGAACCTTCCCTGACCAGATTCTACATTCAGTCTCTCTCAAGTCATCCATCGTTGGGCAAAAATGTCGTGCTGAAGTGTGAGTGTGTAGAAAAGCACTAATATCATCACCAAATTGCATGGTCACAGCTTTTTGTATTCCCGAGGTGATAATTAAAACTGAGTACCACCCGTAAAGCTATTTTGCAAAACAAGAGAGACAGAGAGAGGGAGTGAGGACGACAGAGAATGGCAGGTGGAAAAACTGTAAAATGCAGCTGTGACTGCGTAATTCAGCACAGGAAAGCTCTTGTAAAACATTTAATTATTTTCAAAAAGGGCTTCGGTGCCATCTCTCACTACAAACGTTATCTCTCTCAGTTCGTAAAAGCTGACCCGTGTGCGACATCGCTGACAACGGCAGCTGATTTAATCCCGAACTGTCGCGCAGTCGCTAGCTGTCCGACACGGCTAACTCACTACAGAGTCAGTTTGATTTCTCTTTATAAACCCGGTGTTAATTACGACGCTGCGGGCGCCCGTCCAGTTCTTTGAAAGCAGTCGCTTGCTGTCGCGATAGCTCTATTTTATTCCAACTCAAGTATTCTCGGAAAATTAACGAAACCACAAGCTCATAAATACTCACTGCAGTTAAATTATCCTTGAAGGTGAAACTGTCAGCAACCTGAATGTCAGTTTGAACACTACAGTGATTTACTAGGCATGGTGCTATTGGAGGTGGTACTGCGTTACCTTCCTCCGACATTACACCTGGCACCCAGCCAGTTATTTGGGGACAAACAGTTAAACGTGAACTCGGCGCTTTTGATATTAACAAACATTGGCGGAGATGACAAGTGACAGATAAAAATTGCATTACTGACCGGGGGTTGAACCAGAGACCTTGGGATCAGGGCTCCAGCACCTTACCACAGTGCCACTTTCCTTTCCAACAGCTCTTTTGTGTAATCACGACAATTCATTGACACACCTGTTCTTGTGATTAAACTTTCTCCTGAACTATCGACATTCTTGGGAATTTAAATTGGAAATTTGGAAATTTGTGGTAAGGCCTTATGGGACCAAACCGCTAAGGTCATCGTTCCCTAAGCGTCGACACAACTTAATCAAACGTAAACTAACTTACGCTAAGGACGACACACATACCCATGCCCCAGGGAGGACTCGAACCTCCAACGGGGAAAGCCGCACGGACCGTAACGAGGCGCCTAAGATCGCGAGGCTACCCCGCGCGGTGGAAATTTAAATATAACAATTGAGAAATTCAGTTGTGTATCTCACAAATTAAAGGTTTGCAGTAACGATACTAGCAACGACTACAACAATTTGTGTGTGAGAAGTACTCATACGTAGAAATGTGTGAGAAGTAAAAAATGCACTTTTTATATAAGCATAACACACACTATACATTCTGTACAACTACTAAACCATTCAGAAAGTCAGAAATTACACACAATAATCTTCAAAAATGGTTCAAATGGCTCTGAGCGCTAAGGGACTCAACTTCTGAGGTCATCAGTCCCCTAGAGCTTAGAACTACTTAAACCTAACTAACCTAAGGACATCACACACGTCCATGCCCGAGGCAGGATTCGCACTTGCGACCGTTGCAGTCGCGCGGTTCCAGACTGAAGCGCCTAGAATCGCTCGCCCACACCAGCCGGCAGTAATCTTCACAAATTGGTAATAACGTCATTAATGGTGAAATGAACCGTACTCTTCATTTTTATAAACAATGAACAATATTCATTTGTGTTACAAGAAGTTTCAAGCTGTTAAATACTTCTTCCCACACAGCTGTGCTTTCCTATACACTAATCTTCACACATAGGTAATAACGTCATTAATGATGAAATGAACTGTACTCTTCACTGCTATAAACAATGAACAACATCCATTTCTGTCACAAGAAGTTTCGAGCTGTTAAATACTTCTTCCCACACAGCTGTACTTTCGTAGCAAGCGCTGGACAAAAGACTGGATTATTCGGCTCGTAAAACAGATTCACTAGATATTTTATGTAATTTTCATACACTTCCATGAAAAAGTTCTTAATGCAGTCTTCATTCTTCACATTGTGAGCCTTAACAAACCTCAAATGACTTGTTATAACACACTCTGACGCAAGTCACGAATTGGATTATTACTAGACTTTAAACAGACATTGTTCGTCTTCCGCAGATGTTGAACCACTAAGTTAGGGCAATAAATTGATTTAGATTTATTTGGTTTTCATTCTTTATGTCTTTCGTAGCTCGTAAAAATTATGTTTCAAGCACTGGATTGCTCATGTTGCCAACTGTAACGAAGTAACTTATTTTATTCATTTATTATCGTATGAGAAACATACATATTAAAAATGGTTATGACTATATTACTTTTGCCTAAAACTTGGCTATTCCAATGCATTTTCTGTTCCCTGATGTTTATTTTCTGTGCAGCAGGTTGGATATAGCATGGAAGCATATGATGAACAGTCTGGTTTTTTGCACTGCACTGCACTGCATCATCTTGATGCAGTGTAATCGCATCTCACCAAAGTAATTTTTATCTGTCGACTGCAGATCTCAGTCCATTCAGGGACTTCCAAGTTGTCCATTTATCATCAGAGCCAGAAGTTTAAGTGTCAGTAACTCTTTTACAGTTAGTGGGAACGTAAGTCGTAGTCCTCCATATTTGCAATCGAGGTTATTCATGAGTGGTTCTAATTTGCGTCGATGTTCTAGGGAAACTTCCTCGACTTAAGCAGTTGAGGATGAGTTTAGTGCTCATACAGAGGTTTGGTTCTCTCCTGCTCCTGTGTTCCTCTCCCCATCGCAGCTATTTCTCCTCCAATATTTGGTGGTACTATTCCTGGGAGGTGGTAAAGCCATTAGACTGGAATGGATTTCTAGGAATATGTTATAATTCTGCAGGTGTCACTCAGAGCTATATCCACCTGATTGACATGTTTGAATTATACCGAACAGGACAAGCCTGCTCTGCCGCTGAATAACGTAGCGCCATTGCACAAGTTCGTATTACCCCAGTGCGATCAGGCCAGTTTCCGAATACGATTGTTCCTGGTGGAAAATTTTGACTACAGTTAACGCAGTGCTTCTTGTTAGTAAGAGACCTATCAAGTGTCACTCCTACATATTTCGGGGTCTCACAGTGTTCCAATTTCACACTTTACCATACGATCTTTAATTTACAGCTAAATATCCAGTTTCTCAAATATAAAGCACACACTTGTGTCTTTGAGAGATCTGGTTTAAAGTGGTCTGTTTGGTAGTGTCTGGAAAACTCTTTAAGGGCATTAATGTGGGTGTTCTCCACTGATTCAAAATCTGTGATCTAGGTGGCTAGAGCAAGATTATCGGCATACAAAAATCTTCCAATATTGGGTGGTATGAGTCGATCATTCGTGTGTAATTTGAAGAGAATTTGAGCCAGCACACTTCCCTGGTGGAGGTCGTTTTTCTGCATCTCCGCCGGCTATGCTGTATGTGAAATTCGTTTAAACCAAAGTAGCAACGCCAGAAGATAGTAAGAATTTACAGAACTACCTGCAGTTGACCCTGAACGCAAATAAATGTAACATATTGCGCATACATAGGAAAAGAAATCCACTACTGTACAGCTACACTATTGATGACAAACAGCTGGAGACAGCGTCTGCCGTAAAATACCTAGGCGTAACTATCCAGAGCTACCTCAAGTGAAATGACCATATAAAACAGATAGCGGAAAAAGCAGACACAAGACTCAGATTCATCAGAAGAATCTTAAGGTAATGTTACTCATCCACGAAAGAAGTGGCTTATAAAGCGCTTGTTCGCCAGATTCTTGAGTATTGTTGATCTATCTGAGATCCCTATCAGGTAGGGTTGATACACAGTCTCCATTGCCAGACGTTACAAGAGAGAAGTTGTGCATCACGGAGAGATCTGCTATTGAAATTTCGGGACAGCACTTTTCAGGAGGAGTCAGACTAAATTACTTCCTTCCACGTACATCTCGCGTATTGACCACAAGGAGGAAATTCGAGAAATTAGAGCCGATACAGAGGCTCACCGACAATCATTCTTCCCACGCACTATTCGCGAGTGGAACGGAGTTGGAGGGATCAAATAGTGGAACCGAAAGTACCCTCCACCACACGCCATTAAGTGGTTTGCGGAGTATGATGTTCTTCATCTATCTGAGATGTACTCGTAGAAGAACCTGTCTTTCGGCAAAAGAGTGGCGACGAGCCTAGTTAGATTAAAATCCTGGCTAGGTTGCAGACCTTGGCTAGTAGAAGTTGGTGATCGACAGTGTGATACGCTGCTGATAAGTCGACAAATACTATTCCTGTCACCTACTACTGTAGCTCCAAACCCGTCTTCCATTAACTTTCCGGTACAGCTTTTATCAGGTCGAAACTCAAATTGCTGATGCTTAAGTAAGGCGTTAGTTACTGTGTGTACATCAGACACGCAGTAGTGAGTAGTTGTAGCATGCGCGGACCATAAATGAAGAAGTAATGACTTCCCAACATCGTTATTTCTTTATGTTATAAATAATTTTTCCTGAGTATGCGGGATATGTTCTCCATAGAAGAATCTCGAAGGAGTCGTCTTCAGCACGTTGTTTTACTTCAACGTCCATCACAGTTCTACGTCGGCTGCTTCACATCGCAATATGTATCACACTGAACGAATGATTTCATTATTCTAGTCACAGAACTGCAGGAAACAAGTTACACTCTTGGAAAGCCAACATCAGCACGCCCAGACTGTTATTTGTGCACCGTACTTCTCGATTGCAGGTCGTCTCAATTAAAGCGCCATAATTCTGTAGGTACGACTAACGTATGTTTTCCACACAGAAGAACCAAATTATATAACAGTTGGTGCCCTCTAACTTTATCCTCGGCAGATGATTACGTATGGAACCGATCCGAAGATGGCAGCAATCTAAATAATAACTGATGAGTGCAGTTCATTTAAATGGTCACCATTTAGTTCAGATCGGTTTTAGGTTCAATGAACCTGAGTGTAGAGTACAGTAATTCGTACACACACTGTCTCATTAGTAACTGCAGCGTACAGCGTCTCCAGGAGGACAAGAAAGTTGCACGAGTACAGCAATGCTAAGAGCCACAAAAGATCCAGGTAGGAGCCACATTTCGTCTCAAATCCCCATCCAGTCCTCCTGATCAACGTTCCCCATGGATTCCCAAAATGACTTGAGACAATGTCAGGACCGTTCCTTTCAAAAGGCAACGACAGATTTCCAACTCTCCCCAATCAGAGCTTGAGCTCCGTCTCTCAAACCCTCGTCAGCGACGAAAAACGCTACACCCTTACACTCCTTTTTCCAAAAGTAAAAAGTTCCCAAATTAGAATAAAATTCATGATTTCACAATAGACATGGACTGATTGTCTTTCTTTCTGAGGAAACTTTGTACACTGGCGGAAAAAATGCATTACCCTCAAGGACTGTGTTCAGTCCCAACATACATAATTTGTACATACTGAGGGGTCGTAGTGTTAGTGATGCATTTGTCGTGGTCATCGGTAATGAGACGCGACCAGCAGGTCTGTCGGTGCATCCTTGTTCTGACTCTGCAGGCAGCAACTGTCCTGAGTTTAGAGATGGACAAACATTCATTCTTGGGTACAATCATTCCCCGACGAAGAGTACATACTCCTGTTGAACAGCTTCAGCCGTATGATGATGATGACGATGATGATGATGGTGATGACGTTTGGTTTGTGGGGCGCTCAGCTGCGCGATTATCAGCACCCGTACAAATTTCCAGTCTTTACTCAGTCCGATATTGGCACTTTCATGAATGGTGAAGAAATGAGGAGGACAACACAAACACCGGGTCCCCGAGTGGATAAAATCCCCAACCCGGGAAACCTTGATCCAGAAGCAGCAACGCTAGCCAATAGATCACGAGCTGCGAACTTCAGCCTTATGAACGGGGTCCCATTGTGAGCCTAACGAAAGCTGGACGGATGTATCAATGGACTGCGGCACAATGTATTGGTGGTGCGCCACTGCTTTCAACAGTAGACTGTGGAATATTCCCACACCTGTAGCCCACATTTAGGGCCGCCACGTGATACAGATGCTCATAAAGATCAACACCATCGTGCGAGCAGTGGCGGCCGTCCGAACATAATCGTGGCAAGACATCCGGGACATCTTGCGCCTCCTGAGTCATCTGGGATCATTAGGAACCATCTGCTCGCAGAATCACTAAGAACACGGAATTTGGCCAGCCTACCACTGCCACCAAGATACCAGCAATCACTGCTACTCCGCTGTTGTGAAAGAGCTAATTAGAGACTGGAAGAGCGCTCTTTTATCTTCAGTAATGACAGCAGGTTCTGTCTATGCGAGTGATGGACGTAGACGTGTAAGCTGTAGACCTGGTGAGGTGTCTATTCCAGAGATCTCTCGCCTGCAGCATGCAGGTCCCCATGCAGACTTTATGCTGGAGGGGACATCAGTAGCAACTCGCAGTCACAAATTGTGCTTCTGCAGGATAAAGTAACCAATGTCCACTGATACTTGCGTTACTTTCACAGAGAGATAATGTAATTTACTAACACGAAAATGCATGTCAGTATACCGCTGCCGCGACACAATCTGCTCCCTGTGGTACAAAATAGCGCCCAGGCCAGCAATATCTCGCTCTGCAGAGCCCGCAAGAAGCACCGCCGAATTGCAGCAAAAGGTGAAAGATGCTTGGGATAGTCTATCACCGGTTGCCATTCTCCACCTTCGTGTTCGTTAATGCGAAAATGCCCACCTGCTTTACCACCAGATACGAGGGGAGAGGGCTACACTGTAAAATGCCGCGACTGTTTGGTCACCCTTCACTGTAACAAGTTTACTTCACTACATCTGAATTTGTTACCGTGTACTCCAACAGTGATGAACTACCTGTCACTTCGCTTGTCGATAACATGACCTTGTGCTTGAAAGTGTTGCATTTTTGCAGCAGCGTAGTATGATATGCGCTGCATCTGTGTCTTTTAGGAGATACGGAACACAACTTTCGTCTAAGTGCGCCAAGCTGCCTACGATTCAGGCGCAGCACAGTTATGGCCAGGTTGCTAAGAGAGCGCACACAGGACTATGTTATGCATATGCCTGACGTCACACTCATCCGTCAAGCGTGGATGAAAGCAGACATGTGGCTCTAGTGAATTAGTACCTCAGGACTCATCTACAGTAGCCGCTAAGAAGAGCCAAACCTTTACCTGATATACGAGGACCACTCCAAAATAAATGCACACTGACACACCTGCCTTACGGTCCTGACCTGGATCCATGTGACTATCAGCTCTTTGGGAAACTGAAAGACTCTCTTCATGGAATAAGGTTTGAAGATGATGACCCCCTTGTGCACGCTGCCAAACAATGGCTCCAATAGGTTGGTCCAGAATTCTACCATGCTTGAATACATGCACTGGTTCCAAGATGGCGTAATGTGGAGAAATGAAAATATTGTTCCTAAAGGATGTATCTACACGCTCTAAAACTTCAAACATATAGAATAAAAGATGGATTTTTACAAAAATAGTGTGCATTTCTTTTGGAGTTACCCTCGTACAACTGTGGCACTGCTTAAAGACAGTTCAGTGCAAGCGTGTTGCTACACTCAGCCATCAGACTCCAGTTAAGTACTGCAAGGTTTCTATTAGTAAATCATTGTAAACTGTCACTAAATTGTGTTGCCATCTAGTTGTGCTATAGCTGTTGCCGAATCCTGTTTTCTCCTGTAATGCACAAGAAAAAGAATGATCTGAATCCACTCTTGCAAAATTCATTTCACATCAGTAGAAAAACGGCACAGTAGTTGCTGCGTAGAATTGACCGAATGTAGGGGGTTCTCTTCCTGCCACAAGTGTGTTTTGTGACTCCAGCAGCAACATCTTTTTTTCTTGAGCACACTAGTGATTCCTGATGAGGGAACAAAGATTCTTTTGCAAACTTGTGAGAATGTTAAATTGCGGAAAAAAATAGGTCCCGTTTTTCTACTGATGAGAAATGCATTTTACAAGAATACGTTCAGTTCTGTCTGCAAGTTCATTCTTCTTTTCTACTGATGAGAAATGCATTTTACAAGAATACGTTCAGTTCTGTCTGCAAGTTCATTCTTCTTTTTCTTGTGCCTTTGTCCCATATGAGTGTGTTGTGTACATAGTTCCATGTAGTCAGTGCGTACACAACTTTCCCACTAGAGCGCGCCCCGCTAAGCACAACAGCGCAGGCGCAGCGCTCGTCCGTCTCCGCACTACGAGATGGCGCTGCCATAGAGACGGACCAAATTCTGCTTCCGCCGATCCGCGTATTAATATGTAACGCAGCCAATGGGATTGCTGCTAACGTAGAGCCCTTTCTCCTCGCGGATCACACTCGCGCAGTGATACATGAATGCATGAGGTATTATAATGAGTGTACAGACCTCTGATTAGTCAGTCTGCATTTGTCTGCATCAGTCTGTACCAGTCTGCATTAGTCTCTACCGGTCTGTATGAGTTCTACATTTGTCTGTACCAGTCTATAGTCAATAGTAATAAAATTACCGTATTCCTGTACATAGCCATGAAGATAAATGTATAGACGCTTTCGTCAAGTATCAGAGATATATGTGAGAATAAGATTAACTTACCAATACCCAAAGGAACTTCAGATCGTCAATTGTAAATAGCATCCAGAACCAACTTACGTAATTTTTATGCTTGTTATTATTTTAATAAATGTGTGTGAAAATTAATCAAGTTCTATTTAAAGTTGGTCACCGTCAATCTGCTACTCTAAGTATGCAAGTGGCATTTCTATCGTCTGACCTAATGGTAGAAGATAAACACGCCACGATAAGATGACGAGACATATTGCTGACACTCGCCTACTTCGTTAGAGCGACAAGTCAAATAATCTGATGGTGTGTGTGCTGAAGGTCTTACAGTACGCACACCACACAGTGGAAGGTCGATATGGTTATTAATGGATCTGGCATGGGTGGTTTAAGGATATGCCCGTCCTATCGACACCCTATTACCATCTGGAGCGGAATGTGTAAACCCCAACTTTCCACGTGTAGTGGTATTCATGTGAAAGCGAGCGAAAGTTTTCGAAATGATTGCGGACCGCATTCATCTAGTGGAATGTGGGAAACCACCTAAAAATCACATCTAGTATTGCCGGCACACCGACCCTCCTCCGGGTGCTACACGGGGCTAGAACACCTCCCTGTCCTGAACACGCCTCATGCACACGCACGACTATCAAATGGTTCAAATGGCTCTAAGTACTACGGGAAGTAACATCTGAGGTCATCAGTCAGCTAGACTTAGAACTACTTAAACCCAACTAACCTAAGGACCTCCATCACACACATCCATGACCGAGGCAGGATTCGAACCTGCGACCGTAGCAGCAGCGCCGTTCCGGATTGAAGCGCCTAGAACCGCTCGTCCACAGCGGCCGGCGCGCACGACTATTAAGGCAGGTTCCGTCTGCAAGTTCATTACAAAGAGTATTTTTGTTTTATTTTTAATTTAATGCCTCTTAAACTGAACAGAAAGCAAACTGTGGTAGTGCCATTATTCACTGAAGAAATGCAGCACCGAGGTAATTTTAATCAGCAGTACTGAAGTTGAACATAAAAAGTTGTTAACAGCACCCCTCTCTCTTATTGCACCTGACATCTAGTATAGCTGGTGCACGAGTTAAATTACCTCCATTATAGATGCTTGTTAATGTGCTACGGGACAAATGAGGCTCGTTACAGCGTTAATGATGTATCTTTGCCATCGCCCATTTATCGTCATCCATCACAATTTCCAACGTGATGTCGCCCTGTGACTGCGCCATTTTATCTCTTAAAGCTATACTGTTTTGTAAAAATAAAAGAGTTTTTAATCTTTTCTTGTTTAATGCATTTCAGCGATAAAGTGAAATTGCACTGTATTCTAAGCTGTCAATACATTTTAATTTGCGAACTTCTGATGCTTAACTATTTGTGTATCGAACAACTTGCATTGGGCTTCACAAAGACTGCGACAAATTCACAATGGTCAGGACAGTCATTCACGGATCCCATAGCACAGAAACTATTTCCAGGAGATCTAAAGTTTGTTATAGCTGTTGCCGAGCCCTGTTTGCTCCTGTAACGCACAAGAAAAAGAAGAAGAATGAACTTGCACACAAAACTGAATGCATTTCACATCATTATAGAAAAACGGCACAGCAGTTGCTGCGTAGATCTGACTCGATCGTGGGGGGTTCTCTTCCTGCCACATTTATGTGTCTGCCGCCAAGTGTGTTGTGACTCCAACAGCAACATCTTTCTTTTGTGACCACACCTTTGATTCCTGGTGAGGGAACGAAGATTCTTTTGTAAACTTGTGAGAATGTTAACTTAGGGAAACAAATAGGTCCCGTTTTTCTACTGACGTGAAATGCATTTTGCAAGAATACGTTCAGTGCAGATGCCAAAACTAGAAAACGGAAGAAGTAATATACTTAAGTGGAACATTCATGAGTCACATTCGTTTTTTTTCTGTTTCTACCTGTGGAAACATACTGTAATGACTAACAAAATAAATTTACAGAGGAAGTTGGAACATACTCCTGGAAACTATTTATAGTAATTCAAAAACAGAGAATCATCAATGCGTCGAACAGAAGATAGTGCAATTAACAATGAAGCCAGAGAACCACTGTACCAGTTTCTGTATTTAGGGGCCGGCCGCTGTGGCCGAGCCGTTCTAGGCGCTTCAGTCTGCAACTTCGCGACCGCTACGGTCGCAGGTTCGAATCCTGCCTCGGGCATGGATGTGTGTGATGTCCTTAGTTTAGTTAGGTTTAAGTAGTTCTAAGTTCTAGGGGGCTGATGGCCTCAGATGTTAAGTCACATAGTGCTCAGAGCAATTTTTTGTATTTAGAGCGGTAGAAGAAAAGACTAGACTGTCATTTGGGTTTTGAGAGCTAAGCTCTGTGGTGTTCGACCCAACTTCGGGTTGATGACTGCTTTACTGAATTCGTAATCCGACTCTGCGTCAGCCAGACTTTGGACGATTCTCCCCTTCCTCACCATTTCTCCCTCCCCCTACCCACCGTCTCCCTACCGTCTTTCTAAATGATTTAATGCTCTGTCTCTAACGACCTCGATGTTGAAGGTACCCAAAATTTTCTCTATTCATAAATTAATTTATATATTTCCACTAACGCTCACTTATTTAGTCCTGTAGTTTCAGTCAGAAGCATTGCACGTGATTAACAAAACAGCGCGTTTGAAGAGTAAAAACCATGAAACACATTCTACACAATTTCTGTAGAACCTTAGATGACTGTCAAGTTACCCTAGCAAGAGTACAAACCTGTTGCTTTCGGAAACCATTGCTTAATTATTACTTTAACCTTATTTCCACGTTGGCACAAAAAAATGGAGGCACTGTAGATTCTGACTAGAAACTTCGTTAAGGAGGTTGGTTGTATTTGCTGCCCTACAATAAAGAAGATAAGAAATCGTTGAGTGCCGCACTAAATCAGTCAAACCAAAGAATAAAACTATTGTAAGGAGGTCTAGGAAGATGACGTCTACATTGGCCAACAAGACAACGTGCTGCAGTTTATCCGTTTCGTCAGAGGAAGATAACGAGGGCAGGTCGTGATTAGCTGCGCAGCCAATCGGTTCTGTACCTATGAGGAATTAAATTTAGAAAGTATCGGATTATATCAAAAGACTCTCTCTGACAAACTTAATTTATTCGTTAAATCCATTGTGGATAACGAGCTGCAACAGTGATTTAAATTGGCGATTGACGAAGGTACCATATGCAACCAGTATTTAGATGTATCGTTCCTAACAAGCGACTTCTAACCCAACTGCGTGCCTATGGAATATCGCCTCAGTTCGTTGTAACAGACGGAAAGTCATCAAGTAAAACAGAAGTAATATCCGACGTTCCCCAAGGAAGTGCTATAGGCCCTCTATTGTTCCTGATCTATATTAACGACATAGGAGACAATCTGAGTAGCCCTCTTAGATTGTTTGCAAATGATACTGTCATTTACCGTCTTGTAAAGTCATCGTATGATCAAAACCAATGACAAAATGATTTAGATAAGATATCTGCGATGGTACGAAAAGTGGCAATTGACCTTGAATAAAGGAAAGTGTGGAATTATTCACACTAGTACTAAAAGAAATCCGCTAAATTTCGATTACGCGATAAGTCACACAAATCTGAATGCTGTAAATTCAACTAAATATTTAGGGATTACAATTACAAATAACCTAAATTGGAAAAATCACGTAGGTAATGTTGTGGGTAGAGCAAACCAAAGACTGCGATTCATTGGCAGAACACTTAGAAGGTACAACAGGTCTACTAAAGAGACAGCTTACACTACGCTTGTCCGCCCTATTCTGGAGTATTGCTGTGTGGTGTGGGATCCGCATCAGGTGGGACTGACGGATGACATCGAAAAGGTTCAAAGAAGGGCAGCTCGTTTTGTGTTATCGAGAAGTAGGGGAGACAGTGCCACAGACATGAAACGTGAATTGGAGTGGCAGTCATTAAAACAAAGGTGTCTTTCGTTGCGACGGGAATTTCAATCACCAGTTTTCTTCTCCGAGTGCGAAAACATTATGTTAGCATCCACCTACATTGGGAGAAATGATCATCACGATAAAATAAGAGAAATCAGGGGTTAGCACAGAAAAATTTAAGTGCTCGTCTTTCCCGTGCGCCGTTCGAGAGTGGAACCGTAGGGAGACAGCTTGAAGCTGGTTCGTTGAACCCTCTGCCACACACTTTATTGTAAATAGCAGAGTAATCGCGTAAATATCGATGTACTTGGTTTTACAATAAAGAATCACTGAACATAATTCCTTTACCGTGAAACCAAGTGCACTTAACACTGTACCGTGTACTCTCTCTCTCTCTCTCTCTGCCGGCCGTGGTGGTCTCGCGGTTCTAGGCGCGCAGTCCGGAACCGTGCGACTGCTACGGTCGCAGGTTCGAATCCTGCCTCGGGCATGGATGTGTGTGATGTCCTTAGGTTAGTTAGGTTTAAGTAGTTCTAAGTTCTAGGGGACTGATGACCACAGCAGTTGAGTCCCATAGTGCTCAGAGCCATTTGAACCATTTCTCTCTCTCTCTCTCTCTCTCTCTCTCTCTCTCTCTGTGTGTGTGTGTGTGTGTGTGTGTGTGTGTGTGTGTTAAGTTGGTTTAAATGCACACTATGGAAAGAAATTTGTCATGGATATCAAAATGCGATGAAATCACCATCCAGATGCACATGGTCCATAAAATAGTGTTGTTCCCGTAACATGCCTCTCTGATGATGAGACTGCAGTGGCTCGAAAACTGGTTAATGGTACACTGAATCTTCAAACATTCAAAACCTGCTTATCTATCACACCCTCATGCATCACCAAATTTGATTTATCACTGTCAAGTGATTTATCCCCAATTTTTTGCTTTCTTGAGCACACTATCATCAACATCATGAAAGGCAGGGTGAGCCGGCCGCGGTGGCCGAGCGGTTCTAGGCGCTTCAGTCCGGAACCACGGGACTGCTACGGTCGCAGGCACGAATCCTGCCACGGGCTTGGGTCTGTGTGATGTCCTTAGGTTAGTTAGGTTTAAGTAGTTCTAAGTTCTAGGGAACTGATGACCTCAGATGTTAAGTCCCATAGTGCTCAGAGCAATTTGAACCTAAGGCACGGTGTTCCAAAAAGATTCTTCCAATTTCACAAAATTTTTCATTATTTTCTGCATGAATGAAGACGGAAAGTTGGGATAAATTATTTTGGTATTACAACTAAAAGAAACTTAAAGAGTTCATTAATGACGTCTACATATTTTCTGTTAACATCAAGACATTTTGATATCTTTAGCCCCCAAACCTAAAAATACATTAAAAATTTCAGTGTCGTCCACACGTAAATTCATCACATATAACGAGCTAAATCTTCCAATATGATAGTATCGGGCTGAGGTAGTAGGCCACGTGCAGTAACTGAAGTTATGGAGAACTTCCAACGGGCGTCATGTACAAGGTGGTTATTATTAAACTTCCGCTTCTCGAGAGGGCCTCCTGAAAACGAGTGATCGTAGGACAACGAAACATTTGCGAGGTCATGCCGAAGAGAAATAACGAAAAAACCACTGAAAGGAAAACATTTCAATTTCAATGTGAGAGGGTAACATGTTTTAATTGCGTACCATGTTTACGTTCCACGTTACAAACGTTGCTGAATGTGACCATTGTCTGCATCCACGATAGCCTGGAACCGCACTAGAGATACCATTTCACAGTTGTTCGCAGCACTTTTCAAACGGTGTCCCAGCTGTCATTACACGGCTCGCACTCTGCTTGAACATAGCACATTTCAACCATCATTCTCAGCCATGGCAGCAGTAACTTCTCCAACAATTTGGCGCGCAATTGGCTGCCTGACTCTCTCGTGAGTAGTTCCCAGATCGCCAGTTAATTGGAAATTACGAATCATGTTCTTCAGCACCGATGGGGAAAGAAGACCTCTCTATATTCCATTAATACGTCGATACTCGCGAAGAGCAGCAGGGCTATTGCTTTTCTTTTGATGAAACAGCTCTACGAGTACCGGCCAGGCTAGCCGTGAGCTCTAACGCGCTGCTTCCTGGACTCGGGTAGGCGCGGCGGCCCCGGATCGAATCCGCCCGGCGGATTAACGACGACGGCCGGTGTGCCGGCCAGCCTGGATGTGGTTTTTAGGCGGTTTTCCACATCCCCATAGGTGAATACCGGGCTGGTCCCCACGTACAGCCTTAGTTACATGGGTCGCAGACATCTGAACACTTTCGCACTATTCCATGGATTACACTACTCACAGACAGTTGGGGTACACTAATCCTGTCCCGGGGTGTATGCCGTGGTGGCAGGAAGGGCATTTGGCCACCCCTTAAACTAACATTGCCACATCCGATTAACCATGCCGACCCTGCGTATCCGCGGGAAAACAAGGCACAAGCAAAAGAAAAGAAGAAACAGCTCTACGAGTAAATCCCCGTTAACCTTGTCCAGACTCATGTTGACTGTCTGCAACTGTAGTGTACATTGATGCTTGTGTTTCAACCTTACGTCGCGGTGCCAGTGCTGGCGACTAACGGCAAGTCGTGACACTAACACTAATAACAACGCAAATCGTGCAACGGAGAGTCTGAACATCAAGTTGAGTACCCATATGGTAAGTAGTCTTCCATCTACATTGGCTCAAACAGCGAAAGTTCATTTATAACCGTCCTGTATAAATAGCTACTAACTTAGTTCTGAATAAATATCCAAGGGGCACGGACATTACCTCCGGGCACCAATTTCTCATTTTCTAGTTAATAACAGAGTTCTCGTACTTGTGTCGACAGAATTGGCAGTTCGCTACTGACGAGGAAAACCGATGATTACCGTGCTCACTTCTCCGACAGTGTACAAAGCAACAGACTTTGCGTTAAAAAAGCTGCGATCGTTAAACTCACAGCTGCTCTCGAAAACTTTTCAAATAACCGTTGCTGGGAGTCGTTAGCGTACGCAAACTTCGCACAAGACAGCAACAGACAAGAATGGGTTGGTCTCGGTCACAAAGGCTTGGCTTAAAAGGCCACGAAGAAGGAAATAAATACCTGCTGTCTTCGTAGGCAAGGAAGCAGGAGGAATCTCAATCATATCTGTGACCTCATTACTTGGAGATGACTACAAAGCTTTCAACGATTTATTATTGTTTTCAAGGCTCCCACTCTCCACGTTTGACTGTAGTATTTTATTTTGCCACTGCCTTTATACTTTGCACAAAATTAATTGCAGATTGTTTGTTTCTCGTTGCTTGCGTAAGTTCACGACAAGCTTGTCCCGAAATACGTGCCATTATGCAGCATTCCTGTTGACATTACATTATTTACATATCCTTTTATTATACTCCTATGTAAATGCACTATAATGTTTTATCCTATATTATACACAGGACTAGATGGAGTGACGTCCATAAACTGTCTTAGTACCTACTTCCTTTTATGTACTATGTTGTTAACATAGATACTTTCCGTACAATTACTTTGTATAGGAATTGTGTGTTATTTCTTGACAGTCGTATAATGACAGATCGTTCCAATGCTCCTTTATGTTTGCAAGTAAATTGTATCTTAGGTAGTTATATATACTTTTTGCCAGAGATACTGTGCATTATGTAGATGTGCGATCTATACTATCTACCATATAATTTATATAATTTACTTGTACACATAAAGCATCACTGGAACGATTTGTCGTTTTACAACCATAAAGATAATACAAAATTCCTACACAAAGCAAATATGCGACCTATGATAACATAATATAGGAAATGACTTACGTTCTACAATTATTTATGTACGTCACTCCTTTTAGACGTCAGTACAACATAAAACCTCACGGTACTATTACATAGATATAGAATAAAGTGATATACACTACGTGATCAAATGTATCCGGACACCTGGCCGAAAATAATTCAGAAGTTCACGGCGCCCTCCATAGGTAATGCAGAAATTCAGTACTGTGTTGGCCCACCCTCGGCCATGATGACAGCTTCCACTCTCGCAGCCGGCCGTGGTCGCCGAGCGGTTCTAGGCGCTACAGTCTCGAACCGCGCGTCCGCTACGGTCGCAGGTACGAATCCTGCCTCGGGCATGGATGTGTGTGATGTCCTTAGGCTAGTTAGGTTTAAGTACTTCAAAGTTCTAGGGCACTGATGACCTCAGAAGTTAAGTCCCATAGTGTTCAGAGCCATTTGAACCACTCTCGCAGGCATACTTTCAATCAGGTTATGTAGGGTTTCTTGGGGAATGGAAGCCCATTCTTCACGGAGTGCTGCACTGAGAAGAGGTATCGATGTCGGTCGATGAGGCTGGGACGAAGTCGGTGTTCCAAGACTTCCCAAAGGTGTTCTGTAGGATTCAGGTCAGCACACAGTGCAGGCCAATCCATTACAGGGATGTTATTGTATTGCAACCACTCCGCCACAAGCCGTGCATTAGAAACAGGTGCTCGATCGTGTTGAAAGATGCAATCGCCATCCCCGAAACGCTTTTCAACAGTGGGAAGCAAGAAGGGGCTTCAAACATCAATGTAGGCCCATGCTGCGATAGTGCCACGCAAAACAACAAGGGGTGCAAGCCCCCTCCATGAAAAACACGACCACACCATTACACCACCGCCTCCGCATTTTACTGTTGGCACTACACACGCTGGCAGATGACGTTCACCGGGCATTCGCCCTACCCACACCCTGCCAACGGATCGCCATATTGTATACCGGGATTTGTCACTCCACACAACGTTTTTCCACTGTTCAATCATCCAATGTTTACGCCTCTTACACCAAGCGAGGCGTCGTTTGGCGTTTACCGGTTTGATATGTGGCTTATGAGCAGCCGCTCGACCATGAAATCCAAGTTTTCTCACCTCCCGCCTAACTGTCACAGTACTTGTAATGGATCCTGATGCAGTTTGGAATTCCTGTGTGATGGTCTGCATAGATGTCTGTCTATTACACATTACGGCCCTTTTCAACTGTCGGTGGCCTCTGTCAGTCAACAGACGAGGTCGGCCTGTATGTTTTTGTGCTGTACGTGTCCCTTCGCGTTTCCACTTCACTGTTACATCGAAAACAGTGGACCGAGGGATGTGTAGGAGTTGGAAATCTTGCCTACAGACGTATACCCAATCACCTGACCACGTTCGGAGTCCATGAGTTCTGCGGAGCGCCACATCCTGCTCTTTCACGATGTCTAATGAGTACTGACATCGCTGATATGGAGTACCTGACAGTAGGTGGCAGCACAATGCACCTAATATAAAAAACGCATTTTTTGTGGGTGTTCGGATACTTTTGATCGTATAGTGTACGAATTTAATGTTAACAAGAACACTAAATAATGCCACATATGCCGAAACAAACTTGTTGAGAACTTATGTAATTAATAAGAAATAAACAATATGTAGCTAATTTTGTCAAAAGTATAAAGACCTTATGCAAGGTAATAGCCCGAGCATAGAAGAAGATTTTATTTTGTAATACACGATGATATTTTCGGTACTTATTCCATTGTCAAGTGCTTAAAACGGTACTTCGACATAACTCAAAATATTTTTGGCCATTATGTAAATATCGACGTATTCGAGGACGTTACCAAGAAAGTCTGCACTGACAATGGCCTAAGTGCCGATACTGCAATCGTAAAACTGAAAAATAAGACAAACACTTATTTCCTTCAAAAAATTTCATTTTGACTGTGGACATCAAGCACCAGAATTTACTCAATTTATTACTGTGTTTGTAAATTTGGACCGCCTGCATAGCCGAATGGTTTCCGACGCAATGTAGACTGCACAACATTTCTCTAGCTGACTCCCCAATATGCATGCGATGTCGCGTGATTGTCATTGATGAACAAAGCCTGGAATGTGGACCTTCCATGGATGTGTGACATCTAATTCAGAGGATTCTTGCCTTCTATATCCGAGTGCCACCCTGTAACATCGAGCCCGGAACGATCCTTCGCCCGGTTAAGTCGTACTTTCCCCAGTCAATAACAGATGCAATGAACTGAATCAAAGGACTTTCCGTGTTCAACCTTTATCGCAATGGACTCAAAGAGGTGCTTGACTTTTGGACTTGCTTACTATTGCAGTACTATTCTACATATTGTCAGATTTTTGCTGGTTCCTTAAACTGTGTGTTCAGGGATCCGTCCTCCATCCGCTGCCGGTTGGTGTGACCGAGCGGTTCTAGGCGCTACAGTCTGGAACAGCGCGACCGCTACGGTCGCAGGTTCGAATCCTGCCTCGGGCATGGATGCGCGTGATGCCCTTAAGTTAGTTAGGTTTAAGTAGTTCTAAGTTCTAGGGGACTGATGACTCAGAAGTTATGTCCAATAGTGCTCAGAACCATTTGAACCTCCATCCGCTGCTGGGTAGTATCGGGTGAGAGAAGTTGATTCTGGTGTGTAGTGTTATGACTCTTGAATTTGACAACTTATCAAGACTCTATTCCAAGAATACGTACCCAACACCCCGCTGGGAAGAGTTGGGACCAGAAAGCGTTTATGTCGTCGTTCTTATACTGTATTAACGGAAGGGTATTCTCACTTTGGTTGTAGGAGGACTATCAGGAAAGCAAGTTCCGATCGGCCACCAAATGGAATCCCCTGTGAAAATCCGATGGAGTTTTGGACAGATGTGTTAGGTAGTGTCTCCAGTATTCTGGTCTTTTCAATTCTGAGCTCACAGTGAGCACGTAAAGATGCCTAAAAAGTAATGTTGGTGAAAGATTTCGCCTGATGTTAAGCAGTCCACATGTTGGTGAAAGATTTCGCCTGATGTTAAGCAGCCCACATAACATAACTGACATGCACTTCGATCTTCATGCCGCACTCTGCAGGGGCAATGAAGATGTTCTTGTAGCGTTTCTGATGGGAAGTGTTTGATCACCCAGAACACAGCCCCTAATTGGGTACTCCTGAATTTCATCTCTGCTGACGTGAGCCGTTGGCTATAAAGACAACATTTTGGCACTGACAATGAGTTGTGGGCGAGCATACAGCGTAGAGTAGAAAGTACAGAAGGTTACCTTCTATGACAAGGGTACTGGAAAGTAGGTACAACGCTAGCATAGTCGGAGCGGCGACTATGTAGAGAAGGAGATGGAAGGTGTAGCAGTTGTTGGAAATTAATTTTTTTTTTCGATTTTCACTGTGGTTTCCATTTCACGACCGATCGGAACTTACTTTCTGAAGATTCCATGTATTTTGTTTTACAGCGTTCGCACAGGTATCAGCTTGTATTATAATTTTATTATGTACATTATTTTTAGGAGCATGTGAGCCCAAAAACTTATAAAATATTAAAAGAATAAAGTTTCTGTTAGAGATTTGGTAGTGACGCAAGAGGAAAAATTTATGCTATTTCCATAGTAAAAAAAAAAAATCTTAGCGCCGTTGCCTTTGGAGTGTAAGGTCCCGAGTTCGATTCCCAGTACCTTCTCGGATTTGTCTGGAATGAGGTCCACTCATCCTGGTGAGGCTGGAATAAAGAAGAAGAAGCAGCAGCATCATCAGGGTTCATCTACTGGCAATAACGGCTGGAGGGATTGTCGGTATGCTGATCACATGTACTACGATCATAGAGTGTGACTCGTATTGTCTTGCAGGAAGCAGTCGGGCGCTTGGAGGCCTAAGGCCTGAAGTGGGAGTGGCGTTTAAGTTTGTAAATTTACTTTGAATGCCAGCATAGTTCCTGTCTGTTGATAGCCCGCATCTCGTGGTCGTGCGGTAGCGTTCTCGCTTCCCACGCCCGGGTTCGATTCCCGGCGGGGTCAGGGATTTTCTCTGCCTCGTGATGGCTGGGTGTTGCGTGATGTCCTTAGGTTAGTTAGGTTTAAGCAGCTCTACGTTCTAGGGGACTGATGGCCATTGATGTTAAGTCCCATAGTGCTCAGAGCCATTTGAACCATTTTTGTCTGTTGATACATGCGTTTATGATACCTCGAAGAACTCCTAATTCTCTTCTGCGAACAATCGTCTAGTTCCGTTAACTGTCTGATTCAATTGGCATCTAGCTGCTTCAAAAATCTTTTATTTAACTTGCAGACGAAATACGTGGGCTGCCCCCGTGACTTGTTTGTTCACGTAGAAGTCCCAGGTTGAATGCCCTGTAATAAATGTCTTCTCAGATTTGCTTTAATATATTTCTGTTTCTCTAACGAGCAAAATGGTGACTACTCTTTTGTTATTTTACCCCTTTGTATTGTCTAATTGCTTCGTATGTGTTAATTATTCGTATTCATTTGATAATAATACATTGGCTCCTATGCTAGGGCAATCAGAACAAGACCAACACCAAAGGAACGAAAACTGAAACGACGAAAACTTTCACTGTCAGAAATTCATCGGGAAACACAAATAACAGATACAAATTAAAGGTTAAAAAATAATTTGTGACACATAAAATGAAATTCCGTCACGTTTTTATTTGTAAATAAACGTAGATTTTGTTAAAAATGATCTATTTTCCTTCCAGTAACTGTCTCAGGTAATTATGCTGTGGAAAGTCATGAAAAAGTGTCCACTTTGCGTCATGAAGCCAAACAAGAAGATGCTTTAATACATAAACAACGAAACTGACACTTAAGTTTCTGAAGTGGTGTCAGTAAAAAGACTTGCACCCGTCTTGGAATAGCAAGGTAGTTTTTAGATGAAATACATAATATAGGTATTACAATGCCAAATCTTCTTTCACAAAGAAATTTGATTAAATTTCCTTTGACAAAGATCTTTGGCGTAAGACAAAATGGGGGATTACCGAATCATTAAATGTTTCATCAAAGTTCTTTCTGAACGGCCAACGAAGACTCATTACTATGTTCTGTAGTTGAGTGTACTACAGTTGCAGAGTCATTGTACTTGCAAGAGAAGCAGGAGAAAAGGAAAAAGGAACATACTTGGGGTGAAGCTGCGGGTTTAACAGCCAAGTGAGAAAGGCGTAAAACACAGTTTGTTACGGGAGATACAAGTCAAGGATGTAAAGCCGTATGAAAATTACTTGCGAATGGACTGAAATACATTTCAGTATGTGCTCGGAAAGTGGCTCCTCACATTACGAAGATGAACGCTCACCTCAGAAATTTTCTGTCTGCAAAAGACAAACTTATCGTGACACTATGATAAAGCTACTGTGGTTTTCAGCATAACACTCGAATACTACAGTGCGCACTGACAAAAATAATACCTGAAAAGTGTGAAGCTAATTATAAAGCAACGAACGGCGAATATCTGAAGGCAAATATCTGCCTAGTACATACCATAGCCATGAAGAAATATTTTTATTGCTATAAAAGTAGTAATTTTCTTCTTCACATCCTCGGGGCTACATTCTGGCCGTACTTCAAGGGTAATGACCTCCGCAATATTTTTTTGCTCTGATTTCTACTTCTTATATTTTTGTATCCAGGATGCCGCAAGTTAAACAGTGTTTCATCCGCCTCATAGATTTCTATAAATTTCGTTGTAGATATTACGCACCATGTAAGTTTCGAAACTATTTTGATAAACAATAGATACCAGACAGCTACAGAGATGCTAGCGCTCCAAGCGCTTACATTTCTCCATGCAGTAAACAGGAGACGAATGATTTCTTTGATCAAATCTAAAGCGAGGTGCATTTGATCAAAGAAAATTTGACCAAGGCCTTACTTCGGCAAACTTCTTTATTACAGTATCCGATAATGTAATACCGCCCAAACAAATACCAACAACCCTTTAATGAAACAGGCTAGTGCAGTGCACAGGAAATGCTCAAGTCACATTAAAAATCCTCTACATAAGGCTGTTGGTAGCACCATCAGTGATAAATCACTTTTCATAGGCTATTTTTACAGCAATAATACATTCCAATGTCTCCCGCCAGCACGCAGCAGCTAAAAAGGATAACGTTTGTTCCGCGAATTTAGACGGAAAGAAAGGACGTGTGACCCCGTTTGAAACTGGACGACACGACCACTCAAAAGCTTGTGTTTTCTCCAATGAATCATTTTTGTACACCGTTTTTAACATTACGAGAGTTTCTGTGCCAGTTTTCCCTAGCAAGAAGCAAAACTTTACGGTCGCGCGCACTTCACCAACATCAGCCATTAGAGAAGCGACGAGCATACAAAGCAAATAGCACTAAAAATTCGCAGAAACCGTACGGAACCTCCTTTAACGACGTCCTTTGGCCTACAGACTCGGGAATAGTGCTCTATACGCTTCTTGTGGTAGAATGCCATTCTACGATAACTCTGCACATTACACCAATTCGGTTTCTTTTTGGGTACCCACTCGTATTTGAGACCAGTTTCCGCTGAGTTACTTTCCTGCTTCAGCAGTTACCTCCAGTTATTCCCCTGTGCTCTTTAGTTATTCTCAGAAACTCTCTGTGAACGTCGATGGTTGTCTTTCGCTGGCGTAGCTTTAACGTTTGAAAGCTGGCAGGACCCACGCGCTCTGCAGAGCATCGGAGAAGCACTTGTTGCACGGCGAGAGCTGTTAGGTTGGCGGCCGTGTCGTGCTGCCACCACTCGCCGCTCCTTAGAGTTCCTCATCTCGAAACTGAATCCCCTGCGTAATCTGTATAATTTTCTATAATGTTTAACCACAAATACGTAAGTTTGAAGTCAGAAGTCAACTGTCTTTAACAAGAGACCGAGCGACGTGGCGCAGTGGCTAGCACACTGGACTCGCATTCGGGAGGACAACGGTTCAATCCCGCGTCCGACCATCCTGACTCAGGTTTTCCGTGATTTTCCTAAACCGCTGCAGGCAAATACCGGGATGGTTCCTTTGAAAGGGTAAGACTGACTTTCTTCCCCGTCGTTCCCTAATCCGATGAGACCGATGACCTCGCTGTTTGGTCTCTTTCCCCAAACAATCCAATCCAATCTTTAACAAGAGAAGATCTCTGGCAGTTACAGCGAGCATCGCACGGCTGCTTCACGAGTCTACCGCAATCTATCACGAGATTACATTTCTATGGCAAAGACTCAGTGTTGCTGCAGTTCTACGTAACTACGGCTTCCAGGCAGCGCTGGCAGAAGAATTGTCCACTTGGCAGTTAAATGCTAGCAACAGTGCCGACAGCCGCCTGGGCTTATCTCTTGCCCTGTGGATTATAGTTTGGCACGACCCACATCGGGAGCCTGTTGGTGTTACCAGGAAGTCATCTACTACTTGTACATTATTTAATTTGATCACATTTTGCCACAAGTACGATGTTTTTGTTCTTGTTGTTTATGCCACAGAAATTATGCAGTCATACGTCACTGGTTCTGTCCAGTAAATTTATTATGAGCTACAACAGAACATTCTGTACACTAGTTTGTTTTACTAAGTGACATAAACGCTTCCTTACACCTGATGTGAATATAAATTTCACGCCTGGCACACAGGAAACTACACAAAAACATCGCTTGCACTTATACAGAGCTTCATTGGTACTGGAGCGTTTTAAATTACTAAACTTAGTTATAATATTAAAATGTTACACTTGAACACAAATACTGTTATATTTAAAGTATATTACGACAAATGATAATATAAAGCAAATTTTTATTACAGAAATCACAGGAAAATACAGTATGCGGCAATACAGATTAGTTTCCATTAAAAAAAATTATTACAGAAATCACAGGAAAATAGACTACGCGTTAATACAGATTACTTTCCATTAAAAAGGAACTCCGCAATATATCGAGTTTATGATATCAATGAAATGCATATTATACTGTGCAGAAGTTTTCTTGTTTGTTTTCTGCCTCGTGATTCAGTAACATAAAAAATGTTCAAATGCGTGTGAATTCCTAAGGGACCTAACTGCTTAGGTTATCGGTCCCTAGACTTACACACAACTTAAAGTAACTTATGCTAAGAACAACACACACACCCATGCCCGAGGGAGGACTCGAACCTCCGGCGGGATGGGCCGCGCAATCCGTGACATGACGCCTTAAACCGCGTTGCCACTCCGCGCGACTTTCAGTAAATTATTTCCATACCTTGTGGCTTCTAAGAAGATTTTGCATATACCTCTGCTATATTTCAAGCGTTAGTCATTTAGCCATAAACTGTGTTACAAATGCAATACAGCGTATGGACTACTCAGTTTGTATATTTTGCTTATTTTTTTCACAGTTCCACACAACTTCTTCCTGTTGTCTCGATTGATCTGTGTTCAGTTTTTCAAGGCCTATCCACTGTGCCACCTTATAACCAAATCTGAGGGGGGTGCGATGGGGAGGTTCCCTTGTAAGAACAACCTATCCCTAAAAGGAGTGAGGGTGAAAGAGAAGTGTACCTCACGACGCATAAATAGCCAGGCTATATTCTTGCAGTATTTGAGAATGAGAGCACTTCGTGACTTGCAACGAACTTTACACATAATTTCAAACCTTTATACGAGACTTTTGCAGCTAACGCTCTCCACGAAATGATAAAAGGAAAAAAGTTTATTGCTTACTACGTTTTAGCTGCTATGCAGTAAAACTGCCATATCAGGCATGACGTTTTAATTTATTGCTTCCTTATTAATGACTATATTCGGGACACATTTTGGAGACAGTATCCAAATGTTCCACTGGATGTGCGTGCAAAATTTTATCATTCTGTAATGTACAGTTTAGGAGATATGGGCGATGAGCGAAGCATTCAACCATTACCACCGTCATACCTTAGCAAAAGATCTTGCTGAAAACCCAAGGAAATTCTGGTCTTACGTAAAATCGGTAAGCGGGTCGAAGGCTTCCATCCAGTCACTCACTGATCAGTCTGGCCTGGCAACGGAAGACAGCTAAACGAAAGCTGAAATTTTAAATTTGGCATTTGAGAAATTTTTCACGCAGGAGGATCGCACAAACATACCGCCGTTTGAGTTTCGTACAGATTCCCGTATGGAGGACATAGTGACAGACATCCCTGGTGTTGTGAAGCAGCTGAATGGGTTGAAAATAAATAAATCGCCAGGTCCTGATAGGATTCCAATCCGGTTTTACAGAGAGTACTCTACTGCAATGGCTCCTTAGCTTGCATTTATCGCGAATGTCTTGCCCAACGTAAAGTCCCGAACGACTGAAAAAAAAGCGCAGGTGACGCCTGTATATACGAAGCGTAGAAGAACGGATCCACAAAATTACAGACCAATATCCTTAACATCGGTTTGTTGCAGGATTCTCGAACATATTCTCAGTTCCATGCATCAGCACGGCTTTAGAAAGAATCGCTCCTGCGAAATGCAACTCGCCCTTTTTTCACATGATATCTTGCGAACCATGGATGAAGGGTATCAGACGGATGCCATATTGCTTGACTTCCGGAAAGCGTTTGACTCGGTGCCCCATTGCAGACTCCTAACTAACGTACGAGCATATGGGATTGGTTCCCAAGTACGTGAGTGGCTCGAAGACTTCTTAAATAATAGAACCCAGTACGTTGTCCTAGATGGTGAGTGTTCATCGGAGGTGAGGGTATCATCTGGAGTGCCCCAGGGAAGTGTGGTAGGTCCGCTGTTGTTTTCTATCTACATAAATGATCTTTTGGATAGGGTGGATAGCAATGTGAGGCTGTTTGCTGATGATGCTGTGGTGTACGAAAAGGTGTCGTCGTTGAGTGACTGTAGGAGGATACAAGATGACTTGGGCAGGATTTGTGATTGGTGTAAAGATAAATGTAAATTAATGCAGATGAATAGGAAAAAGAATCCTGTAATGTTTGAATACTCCATTAGTAGTGTATCGCTTGACACAGTCACGTCGTTTAAATATTTAGGCGTAACATTGCAGAACGATATGAAGTGGGACAAGCATGTTGTGGGGAAGGCGGATAGTCGTCTTTTCATTGGTAGAATTTTGGGAAGATGTGGTTCATCTGTAAAGGAGATCGCCTATAAGACACTAATACGACCTATTCTTGAGTACTGCTCGAGCGTTTGGGATCCCTATCAGGACGGATTGAGGAAGGACATTGAAGCAATTCAGTCGGGCTGCTAGATTTGTTACTGGTACGTTTGATCATGCATCAGGAACTCGGGTGGGAATCTCTAGAGGAAAGGAGGCGTTCTTTTCGTGAATCGCTACTGAGGAAATTTAGAGAACCAGCATTTGAGGCTGACTGCAGTACAATTTTACTGCCACCAACTTACATTTCGCGGAAAGACCACAAAGATAAGATAAGAGAGATTAGGACTCGTACAGATGCATATAGGCAGTCATTTTTCCCTCGTTCTGTTTGGGAGTGGAACAGGGAGAGAAGATACTAGTTGTGGTACGAGGTACCCTCCGCCACACACCGTATGGTGGATTGCGGATTATGTATGTAGACGTAGATGTAGATGACGTCCTAAACAATGAGTTGCGTGCGAACAAAACTTCAGGGCGAAATTCGCTAGAGATGTACGTGAAATACGCGTACAAATGTGAGTGAAATGTGTTAAATACATGTGAAACATATGTTACATGCCCTTATGTAGGCTAAGACACTGGTAAAATGCTTCTCCTATACCGTGGCTGGATCGGTTTCAACCAAACTTACTACCTCTTACTGGGGTTGTT
The DNA here is from genome assembly GCF_023897955.1 of Schistocerca gregaria. Classification (NCBI taxonomy): domain Eukaryota; kingdom Metazoa; phylum Arthropoda; class Insecta; order Orthoptera; family Acrididae; genus Schistocerca; species Schistocerca gregaria. The sequence goes on along the minus strand of NC_064921.1, from coordinate 157,143,991 downwards.
CACAGAGAAGGATGATGAGATGGTCACACAGAGAGTGGGAAGTAGGCGACAGATAAAGATAGGGAATTAGCAAATCAAGAGAGAGGGGGGAGGGGGGAAATGGAGAGAGAAAGCGGAGGAGAAGGGCGGAGAGAGGGGGAGGAGGAGATGAATAGTGAGAGGGGGAGGGGAGATGAAGAGGCAGTAGAGGGGGAGGAAACAGACAGAGAAAGGTAGGGCTGGATAGCGAGAGGGAGAGATGGAGACGCAAAGAGAGAGGAGCACGAGAAGGTAGACAGTGAGATAGGGGAGGAAAAAATGGACTAAGAGATGGGGAAGAGCTGACGGAGAGAGAGTAGGGGGGAAGATCAGATAGACTAAAAGAATATAAGAATAAATATATACCAAGGCAACGCCAGCAACTCAGCTAATATTTTGTATGAATCTATTTGGTGGCCCTTTTCCGTATTACGTAATGCGTGATCATCATTCCATTCGTCATGGGTACTCCGCGTCATGGGTACGTGGGAGTATTTTGCTGCTTTGCAGTAACGGATACTGTGAAGTGCACTCAGTAGCGCTGGTGAAAACCCGGCACAGTCTGGCTTGCTTACAGAGCTTACACATAGAACAAACAACCGTGTAGGTGGCTGAGTGTGTGTATTTAGGTGAGTGTATGTTTAAGTTATGGCTGAGGGCGTAATGTTTGTGCATGTATCCAGCACAGTACTGCCATTGTCTTGCCTCTTCTCCGTTGATGCGGCCTGCCGCAGAAGCCTTGACGCAGAAGCGGCGGGATCAGTGGAGGTAGACAGTGCTTCCAACATACCCACCGTCGACCTCCACTGATCCAGTCGCCTCCGAGAGCTCGAAGACTGCTGCCGCTGCTACTACGGCGCGATCTCTCGCTGAGTCCGGTTTTGTCAGTCTTGATCGTTCTCAGCGCGCCATACTCACCGCACACTCATTAAAACGCATTATAATCCTAAAACACCACTCTGTCCAATAGAGAAAAGAAACACCTTTTATTCGAAAACTGACACGGTACCAGTTGGAAGTATCTGGCCTTTGTAACGTTTGTATAATAATAATTTCTTACGTCAACGATCGCTTAGATATATATAAAATATAGACATTACAGACCTTTTATTCGAAAACTGACACGGTACCAGTTGGAAGCATCTGGCCTTTGTAACGTTTGTATAATGATAATTTCTTACGTCAACGATCGCTTAGATATATATAAAACATAGACATTACAGGTGTTGGGAAATACAGTGAAGTGACAAAAGTCATGGCATGCTTCCTGCATCATGTCGGGCCTCCTTTTGCCCGGTCTAGTGTTGCCACGCTACGTGGCATAGAGTCAACAAGTCGTTGGGTGTCCACTGCAGAAATACTGCGCAATCCTGCCTATAAACAGCAGTCCACAATTGCGAAACTTTTGAGGTCCCCAGAGGATTAAATTAACAAAATGACATAGCTATTCATAATGTAAACGTTCAGCCAGTATTTCTTCCCCGAAGGCCCGTTCAGTGAAAGCTGAAGCTCCGCAGACACGGAAGGGAAAGTGTCACACAGTACAAAAAGCCTAAGCTAGTAAACACGTCGAGGATATGAACAGCGCGTCTCTCGGACCTTGGAGGGCCAGAGGGAACTTTCCGCCCCCGGGACTCTGCCGGACATATCGAAACCAATATAGGTTCACAACGACGAAATGTCCGGGAAAACCGAAAAATAAGTAAGCGAAAGCGGATGCGAGGGCTGCATCCGAGCAGGGCAGACCTTCAAAATGGGTATTTAAGGGCATCCACGAGCAACAAGAAGCAGAGTCGTCGCAGAAGTCGAAGAGGACACAAGCAGACGGTGCCCGGCAGCATCGAGAAGGTAGCAGCCGTTACTGATGAGTCTATAGGAAATGCAACTACGAGAAGACGGTGATGCTCTGGTGGAAGCAATGGAAGGAACAAGCCACTGGCTGGTGCTTGTCTCCTGTGAGATAGAACAAGTGTCCATTATTTAAACGAAGAGTGAATTCAAAGGTGGTAGTTCCCGTGAGTAGTTGTTCCCGACATAAAGTGAGAACTGGAGATTCTGGCTGAATCTATGGAAGTGTACAGAGTAAGGGGAAGGGTCTGACACCTCACATGTCCTTTGTGATATTAGTTCAATAAATTGCGTTAAAGGAGAAATCTCACCTTACTGTTTTGACAGTTCAGTGCTGCCAATTGCCCCCTTGTATCTGCTACCTATTGAAAGTATTGTCTAATGTATCTACACCTCCTACACGACCTTAGACAGCCCGGGAGATTCTACTCCCTCTCACTTCCGTAATAAAGGCAAGTCAAGGGGAACCACAAACCCATAATAGTCATCAACGTCCCGATTGCGCCACGCTGGCTCGACCAACTCTATATTGGTATCCGGGACCTGTGCCGCGACGCGACGAATTGTTGCCGGTGCACGATTTTGTGCACGAGCTGACCTCTCGATTATGTCCCATAGTGTTCCTGTCAGGTGATCTGGCTGGCCAAACCATTTGCTCGAATTGTCCAGGATGTTCTTCAGACCAATCACGAACAATTGTAGCCCGGTGACTTGCACGTCGTCATCCATAAAAATTCCATCGTTGGTTGGGAACATGAAGCTTATGAATGACTGCAGATGGTCTCCAAGTAGTCGAAGATAACCTTTGCCACCAGAAGACCGAGTCCATTCCAGGTAAACACAGCCCACGACATTATGAAGCCACCACCAACTGGCACAGTGCATTGTTGACAACTTGAGTCCATTGCTTCGTGGGTCTGCACCAGGCTCCTGCCCTACCATCAGCCCTTAGCAACTGAAATTGAGACTCATCCGACCGTGAAACAGTCTTCCGGTCGTCTAGGGTCCAAACGATGCTTCACGAGCCCAGGAGAGGCGCTGCAGGCGATGACGGACTCTTAGAAAAGGCACCCGCGTCGGTCGTCTGCTACTATAGCCCATTAACACCAAATTCGCCACACTGTCCTTGTCTGTTAGCACAAACAACTGTACGCAAACACCACTGCTATCGGTCGTCAAGTGAAGGTCATCGGCCTCTGCGATGTCCGTTGTGAGAGGTAATGCCAGAAATTTTGTATCCCCGGCGCACTCTTCACATTATGGTTCGCGAAATGTTGAACTCCCTAATGAGATTCGAAATGGAATGTCCCATGCGTCTAGCTCCAGCTACCATTCCGTGTTCAAAGTCTGTTAGTTTACGTCGTGCGACCATAGTCACGTTGGAAACCTTTTCACATGAATCACCTGATTACAAATCACAGCTTCGCCAATGCACTGCCTGTTTATACCTTGTGTACGCGATACTACCGCCATCTGTACATGTGTATATGGCTGCCGCGCGGAGTGGCTGCGCGGTTTGAGGCGCCACGTAACGGAGCGGGCGGTCTCTCCCGCCGGAGGTTCGAGTCCTCCCTCGGGCAAGGGACCGATGACCTCAGCAGTTTGGTCACGTACGAATTCAGACGAATTTGAACATTTTGTATATGGCTATTGCATGACTTGTCACCTCAATGTATTTGCCGTCTTCAGATATACTTAACCCACAAAAAGCTTTGTACACACATACCCTATAGTTAGGCACTTAGAACATCATAAAGGCATTTAACGTATCAATGAATGCACATGTCGTAACATAGTAAAAGTCCTTTATCATATAAACACAGCAAGCCTTTCAACGATAATATGACGTGAATATAAAAGTTCTATACACTACATTACGTAGCGCTTGTTTTACGCTCTTAGAACTTTTATTTTCACGTTGTTGAAGTAAACAAATTTATTTACTTTGTATACGGCTCAACGTTCTTCCTACATTATATGTTATTATGTGCGAGATTGCTGGTGGTCCTTGGTACTATTACACAGTTCTTTTGACAACTTTCCGGGGTGCCGAGCCGGTTATCAACATACACACATCCGACAGCAGTGGGTGTCCTCCTCTGATGTATGACACCTTTGTGCCTTGCTAATGCGGTTATCGCTTTCGTTTTAGTGCGCTTAATGTTGTGTGGGAGAGTTTTTTCTGCGGGATAAACATTATTTTAGTGTATGACGGTAGAATCGCCATAAGCATTTTAGTCTCTTTCTTTTATGTAATACTTTTAACTTCAAAGTTTACCTCCATGTTTTCTAAGGCAATATGTCCCACAAAGTGGAATTATAGTTCACATATCCGATAGTATGAAAAATCTGATTATGATAAACCTTTTAACATATTTGTCACATCTACAGATCTCAAGATGGCAAAATAACTTTGCCAAAACTAGTAATCAGAACATGTGTAAACTGCGATTTGGGCAATAAAACTTCTATTTTGGAAGCTTTTTTACATTTAAGTGCTCGCTTTCACCGCGCGCTGTTCGAGAGTGGAACGGTGGAGATGTAACTTGACGGTGGTTGGATCCATCCTCTGCCAGGCACTTCGGTCTGAATTGCAGAGCAGTCATGCAGATGTAGACGCACCGAAGCCGATGCTGAGTGATCAACCCAGCCCCACACAGAATAAGACTCCTGCAATGTCGCAACGTGTGGACACTCTCATTCGAGCTTTTGTCCGCCCTTCTGAATATAGGTTTGTGGTACTTTGGCCGTTCACCTACGTAATGAAATAAAACACCTGCAGCCGTCCTTTCTATGTTATTTATTATATAGCAACCAGTGTCGGTGACTCAGTTCACCATCTTCAGGCCTTAACTGACGCTGAGGGAGATAACTCCAAACGTATACACTATCCCATTAGTGACCAAATTTTATGAACTGGCTTCGTAAAATACTGACAGATGGCGTAAGACCGTCACATGTTCAAAAATAGTAATTCCTAGCTAGAAGAATGGTAACTGAGATAGTGTATTAAAATCCTGAATAAAATCAACCTTTCAGAAAAAATGTGTTGCATTACTTATACATACCCTTATACACTACTGGCCATTAAATTGCTACACCACGAAGATGACGTGCTATAGACGCGAAATTTAACCGACAGGAAAAAGATGCTGTGTTATGCTAATGATAAGCTTTTCAGAGCATTCACATAAGGTTGGCGCCGGTGGCGACACCTACAACGTGCTGACATGAGGAAAGTTTCCAACCGATTTCTCATTCACAAACAACAGTTGACCAGCATTTCTGGTGAAACGTTGTTGTGATGCCTCGTGTAAGGAGGAAAAATGCGTACCATAACGTTTTCGACTTTGATAAAGGTCGGATTATAGCCTATCGCGATTGCGGTTTCCATATCGCGACATTGCTGCTCGCGTTGGTCGAGATCCAATGACTGTTAGCAGAATATGGAATCGGTGGGTTCGGGAGATCAATACGGAACCCCGTGCTGGATCCCAACGGCTTTGTATCACTAGCAGTCGAGATGACAGGCATCTTATCTGCATGGCTGTAACGGATCGTGCAGCCACGTCTCGATCCCTGAGTCAACAGATGGGGACGTTTGCAAGACAACACCCATCTGCATGAACAGTTCGACGACGTTTGCAGCAGCAGGGACTATCAGCTCGGAGACTGGCTGCGGTTACCCTTGACACTGCATCACAGACAGGAGCGTTTGCGATGGTGTACCCAACGACGAACCTGGGTCAACGAATGGCAAGACGTCATTTTTTCGGATGAATCCAGGTTCTGTTTACAGCGTCATGATGGTCGCATCCGTGTTTGGCGTGTATTTTTCAGTGCCATACTGGCGTATCACCCGGCGTGATGGTATGGGGGTGCCATTGGGTACACGTCTCTGTCACCTCTTGTTCGCATTGACGGCACTTTGAACAGTGCACGTTACATTGCAGATGTGTTACGACCCGTGGCTCTATCCTTCATTCGATCCCTGCGAAACCCTACATTTCAGCAGGATAATGCACGACCGCATGTTGCAGGTCCTGTACGGGCCTTTTTGGATAAAGAAAATGTTCGACTGCTGCCCTGACCAGCACATTCTCCAGGTCTCTCACCAATTTAAGACGTCTGGTCAATGGTGGCCGAGCAACTGGCTCGTCACAATACGCCATTCACTGCTCTTAATTAAGTGTGGTATCGTGTTGAAGCTGCTTGGGCAGCTGTACCCGTACACGCCATCCAAGCTCTGTTTGACTCAATGGCCAGGCGTTTCAAGGCCGTTATTACGGCCAGAGGTGGTTGTTCTGGGTACTGACTTCTCAGGATCAATGCACCCAAATTGCGTGAAAATGTAATCACATGTCAGTTCTAGTATAATATATTGGTCCAATGAATACCCGTTTATGGTCTGCATTTCTTCTTGGTGTGGCAATTTTAATACCCAGTAGTGTACAAAACGCCCGTCGTACTACGTGATCCCGTGGGGAAACGTGCTGTTTCCCGTGGGCGCTGTTCCAGCAATCTGAGTCTGTGGCAAAGCGCGCTCCTGTATAGACAGTCCAACCCAAGAATGGAGTTGGTTTTCCTTGGCCTTGACGTTCTGGTGGTGGCGGAGCTGTGTAGAGACGCTTTCTCCCACCCCTGACTTGTCAGTTCGAGATAGCACTATCCTAATGTTTTTATCAAACCTTGCCTTACTGCAGCCAGGGAGAAGCCCCATCTCAAGATTACCAATTAGTCGCATAAGCAGGAAACGAGCGAAATTCCTGATAAAATTATGATAGTAGGATGTCGTTCTGAGGTGTAGACACAAGAGGAAATCAGTGGACTTACCAGGTAGTTATAACTAAAGTGCAGCTATTTGCGGAGATCCACTGTGAGCTGTAATTATCGTATGGCAGCAAAATTGGTACATATGTTAATGCGGAACCGATTTACCGTGCAAAACACATTAGCTCCAGTTCTGGCCACCAGGTGCAAAATTGGCGCTGTATGCTGTTTGGTTAATGGTATGACATCCACGGTGTCATTTGACATGCCATATTTAATGAACAGTGTGGCTATCGAGGACAGAGACCGAGCGCTGTTAATGATGTTTTATGTGAACGGCAGCAATTACAGTGATGCATTGCGTATCGCCGAGTGAAAGGTCTGAGAAAAGCTCCGATGTCAACAAACGGCTTAAAGAAGACGAAAATGAAATTGGAAAACACGGATACGCTTGATGTGGCACCTGGAAGAGGATGTCGTCCTATCACTGTGGATGTTGTTGACGAGGTTGCTGTTGCTTTAACTGATTATGCAACACGTGGCCCGGGTAGTGCTAGTGTTCGTGCAATGCCACGAGAATTGTCTATCCCATGGTTAGCAGTACGGAAAGTTTTGCGGTCTGCTGTACACTGGCAACTGTACAAAATCATGATGGTGCAACAACTGAAACCACATGATTCGCGGTAACGTTGCTAATTTGCTCTTCGGTTTCTGGGACGGATCGAAGTTGATGGCAAGTGACTGGACAGTATTATACTGAGTGACGGTGCACATTTTACAACACAGGGTGCAGTGAATACCACAACTACCGAATTTAGGGTACTATTAAACCGTGTGTTGCGCGCAGAGCCATTACATTCGCTGTTTGTGACTGGTGTGGATTCACACGGTGTGTGTGAGCGGCATAAACAACGCGCTCCTAGTCACCTCGGCGGAATATAATATTATGGGTAAACATTCCCCCTCTCCTGCTCTGTCCGTTTCGAATCTGGCCACAGATGACGACCAACCAACAGCGGTAGCAGGTATTTCAACCAATAACCCTTCTCCAGCATAAGTGTGGGATAGTGCCTTTCTATCCAATGACGATGGTCCGCCAATGGCAACCACAGATGATGAGCGGGAATATTAGTCTATGACTGTGGCCCATCAATGGTAGCCATATGAACTTTAACCAATACTGTCACTTCGCCAGCATGAACGCCAGACAACTCCCCCTTTATAAGTGGACGCGACACTCGTCTCTGACGGTGTTCTATCAGTATTGAAACACCAAAAGATCCTGAGGAAGATCCCAGCAGAGGGGTGAAACGTCGGATATTTTAGAAGAAACATGACGCAGCCTAATGACCCAGAAGATTTTAACTTCAGTGACAACCGCCGCGAAAGCCTGCAGACTTACCTTGATTCTCTGTCCATTCTTCTTTGAAGAGAACACACCATTGGGTCTGTCATGGTACCGTGGCGACCGCACGTTATCAAGACCTCCTTGTACGGGATGAGACCCCTGCTTTGGAAGAGTGCGAATGTGCGAAAACCACTGTTTTCGTGCGAGATGTGGCAACACCTCACGTCCCTCGCCCAGTGAAAAATCTGCTTAATGCAACCTTCCATGAACGTGTCATTTCCAGTGGTGTTCCACACGCATGGCCTGCAAGATCAACTAATCTAAATCCATGTATTTTTTGGCCCTGAGGATATTTAAAAGAACGCGTTTACCAGGGACGCATTCGGTCTCTACCTGATCTGAAGGCGAGTATACAGAAACACTTTGCTAAGACTCCACAGCAACTGTTACGAGCAACTGTTGATCACGTCGCTTTACGGGATCTCGTCGACGTTCCGGTGCTCGTAACGAACAAACTGAATAAGCGGCGGCTAATAATAAAATCAATATTATGCCTGTCTCACTTGTTTGATCTTTCCTGCCAAAGTCCTGGCCCTAATCCATTGCATATGGAAACATGTTTATCCATCTTTCTTGCTTTCACAGTGCCAGATTTGCAACTGGTGCCAAAAATTGTAACCTTTTTTTAGTACTGGTTAAAAATAGTCTTGGTTGCAATTTTAGTTTTTTTTATTTTCCAACTACGCGTTTCGCCTTGATTAAGCCTCTTCAGGTTATTTTAATTTGATATTTCTTAGAAGGATGTTTTAGTCAGTGTAGCCAAAGGGCATCGTCGACTGTATCAGGCCAACATCGCCTTCGTTAAACTCAGTAAAAACTTTTCTAGATGGACGCGAGTGACACCAAGACCTGCATAACACGTTCCCGTTCACAGGAGCGAGTAACAGTATAAGATGGGGCTCTGATAGTAAGCGATGTTGGCCTTATATGTCCGACGATGCCGTTTGGCTACACTGACTAAAGGATCCTTCCAAGAAATACCAAATTAAGATAACCTGAAGATGTCTAAATCGCATAGCTTAAAAAAAATTAAATTGCAACTAAGACTGTTTTTAACTAATACTGTTAAGCACTGGTTTGCTGTATGCCACATATGTATTGGAAGAATTTCTATAGAAACCTTTTTTTTTTTTTTCAGCGTAAATCGGATCCGCATTAATGCATTAGAATATGTACCAAGTTGCGCTGCCATACGATAACTGCAGCCCGCACTGAACCTCAGTGAGCACCACACTTCATTTACAACCACCCGGTATGTCGTTAGGTACGGGTGAACAACAGGAAACTCGAATTTAAAGTTTGCATTCCGTGGTGCAACTGACTCCTTCAGCAGTATCACGGAACACGTGCGAGAGCAGCTCGTATCCTTTTGCCATTGCTGCCTGTGCCTCATCCGATGCGCCGCCGGCCGCAGGTGCAGCACAGGAAATGTTTCGTTTTGTGCCCCGTGTGACCTCTGGCTGACATTCGCGCGCGGAGGTTTCTAGTGTCACAGCTGCGGAGTGGCGCAGCCGGACCATTTTGTCGGTAAGTGGAGATGCCACGGCTTCACAACGGAGACAGCGTTCAGCTCGCTACTGTATCGACAGGCCGACAGCAAAGCCCGGGTGGTCGGAGGAGGAGGGGTTAGAGGGGTAGAGGGGCGGGGAGAGGGGTTTTGGTGGGAGTGGGGGAGGAGGTCTGTGACGGAGGGACAGGCTTGCCATCAGCTCTCTCGACATCCGACTCACCGCCGCCACTCTTGACAGTACCTACTCTTCACTGGCCCCCCGCCTCTGAGGGCATCAGCGTGGCTGACAGAAAAGTTTGAGGGATCAGAGGAAGGTGCAGCAGAGAATAGACAGAACGAATCTCACCCTCTGCAGCGGAGTGTTTGGTGTAATAAGTAGTAGGACAGAGGTGATGTCAAAAGTGGAGCTGTGAGGTGTGTATGGATCGCTCAGCCGATAAGGCAAGATTCCACATTCGTGTCCCACTTTGGTACTGCTGTTGTCGTCTTCAATCCAAAGAACGGTTTGATGCTGCTCTCCAGGCTGGTCTCACGTGTGCAAGCCTCTTCATCACTTCACAACAAATGCAACCTACATCCATTTGATCCTGCTTACTGTCTTCTTTCCAAAGAAAGCAAGTGCTGAGAGGTATGGATAGTACCGAACTATCAGGTTAGTAAGTGGTGGTTGCAAAATGCACTATTTGATCAAAAGCATCTGGACACACACAAACACATACGTTTTTCGTATTAGGTGCAATGTGCTGCCACCAATTGCCAGGTACTCGATATCAGCAACCTCAGTAGTCTTTAGACATCGTGAGAGAGCAGAATGGGGCGCTCCGCGGAACTCACGAACTTCGAACGTGGTCAGGTGATTGGGTGTCACTTGTGTCATACGTCTGCACGCGAGATTTGCACACTCCTAAACATCCTTAGGTCCACTGTTTCCGATGTGATAGTGAGGTGCAAACGTCAAGGGATACGTACAGCTCATAAGCGTACAGGCCGACCTCGTCTGTTGACTGTCACAGACCGCTGACAGTTGAAGAGGGTCGTAAAGAGTAATAGGCAGACAACTATTCAGACCATCACATAGGAATTCCAGACAGCATCAGGATCCACTGCAAGTTAGGCGGGAGGTGAGAAAACTTGGATTTCATGGTCGAGCGGCTGCTCATAAGCCACACATCACGCCGGTAAATCCCAAACGAGGCCTCGCTTGGTTTAAGAGGCGTAAATATCTACGTTTGAACATTGGGAAAACATCGATCCGATATCGGGGGTATGGGTATGGCGAATGCCTGGTGAACGTCATCTGCCAACATCTGTAGTGCCAAAAGTAAAATTCGGAGATGGTGATGTTATGGTGTGGTCGTAATTTCATGAAGGGAACTTGCATCCCTTGTTGTTTTGCGTGGCACTATCACAGCACAGGCCTACATTGACGTTTTAAGCATCTTCTTGCTTTCCACTGTTGAAGAGCATTTCGGGGATGGCGTTTGCATCTTTCAACACGATCGAGCACCTGCTCACAATGCAAGGTCTGTGGTGGAATGGTTACACGGCAATGATATCCTTACAATGGACTAGCCTGCACAGAGTCCTTATCTGAACCCTACACCTTTGGGTTGTTTTGGAGCGCCGACTTCGTGCCAGGCCTCATCAACCGACATCGATACCTCTCCTCAGTACAGCACTCCGTGAAGAGTGGTCTGCCATTCCCCAAGAAACATTCCAGCACCTGACTGAACTTATGCCTGCGAGAGTGGAAGCTGTCATCAAGGCTAAGGATGGGCCAACACCACAATGAAATCCAGCATTACTGATAGAGGACGCTACGAACTTGTAAGTCATTTTCAGCCAGATGTCTCCCTATGTAGATTGACGTCAAAATATTTTCGCCGTCGGTGGAGTAAGTTGTTAATTGAATTCCGTGAAAAGATCCCGCTGAAACGAGAAACGCTTTTTGGTTCTGTTATGTACACCCCATATCATATTCGTGACACTCTCTCCCCTATTTCTCCATAATACAAACTGCGCTGCAACTTCTTTGAACTTACTCGATGTACTCCGTTAATGCTGTCTGGTAAAGATACCACACCGCACAGCGGTACTCCAAAGAGGACTGACAAGCGCAGTGTAGACAGTCTCTTCAGCAGATCTGTTTGCAACTTATAATGTTCTATCAATAAAAAGGCAGTCTTTGCTTCGACTTCCCCACAACATTTCCTATGTGTTCTTTCCAATTTAAGTTGTTCGTAATTGTAATTCCTAGGTATTTAGCGAAATGTACGGCCTTTAGATTTGACTGATTTATTGTGTAACCGAATTTTAACGGATTCCTTTTAGAACTCATGTGGATGACGTCACTTTTTTCATCATTTAGGCTCAATTGCCAATTTTTGCACCATAGATATTTCTTATCTAAATGGTTTTGCAATTTGTTTTGATCTTCTGATGACTTTAATAGACGATAAACGGCAGCTTCTTCTGTAAACAACCTAAGACGTCTGTTCAGATTGTCTCCTAAGTCATTTTGATAGATAGGGAGCAGCAGAGGGCGTATAAGACTAAGTTGGGGAACGCCAGAAAACACTTCTGTGGCCTGTGCGTGTTCGCCTGTGCGTGTTCGCGTGTTCGCGCTCTCCCTCTTCTACATCTACATCTACATCTACATCCATACTCCGCAAACCACCTGGTGGTGTGTGGTGGAGGGTACTTTGAGTACCTCTATCGGTTCTCCCTTCTATTCCAGTCTCGTATTGTTCGTGGAAAGAAAGATTGTCGGTATGCCTCTGTGTGGGCTCTAATCTCTCTGATTTTATCCTCATGGTCTCTTCGCGAGATATACGTAGGAGGGAGCAATATACTGCTTGACTCCTCGGTGAAGGTATGTTCGCGAAACTTAAACAAAAGCCCATACCGAGCAACTGAGTGTCTCTCCTGCAGAGTCTTCCACTGGAGTTTATCTATCATCTCCGTAAAGCTTTCGCGATTACTAAATGAGCTTGTAACGAAGCGCGCCGCTCTCCGTTGGATCTTCTCTATCTCTTCTATCAACCCTATCTGGTACGGATCCCACACTGGTGAGAAGTATTCAAGTAGTGGGCGAACAAGCATACTATAACCTACTTCCTTTGTTTTCGGATCGCATTTCCTTATGATTCTTCCAATGAATGTCAGTCTGGCATCTACTTTACCGATGATCAACTTTATATGATCATTCCATTTTAAATCACTTCTAATGCGTACTCCCAGATAATTCATGGAATTATCTTCTTCCAGTTGCTGACCTGCTATTTTGTAGCTAAATGATGAAGGATCTTTCTTTCTATGTATTCGCAACACATTACACTTGTCTACATTGAGATCCAATTGTCATTCCCTGCACCATGCGTCAATTCGTTGCAGATCCTCCTGCATTCCCGTACAATTTTCCATTGTTACAACCTCTCGATATACCACAGCACATCCGCAAATAGCCTCAGTGAACTTCCGATGTCATCCACAAGGTCATTTATGTATATTGTGAATAGCAACGGTCCTACGACACTCCCCTGCACCACACCTGAAATCACTCTTACTTCGGAAGACTTCTCTCCATTGAGAATGACATGCTGCGTACTGTTATCTAGGAACTCTTCAATCCAATCACACAATTGGTCTGATAGTCCATATGCTCTCACCGAACGGCCTTTAGATTTGGCTGATTTGTGTGTGTGTGTGTGTGTGTGTGTGTGTGTGTGTGTGTGTGTGTGTGTCTTTGTTTGGTAGACAGATGGTGAAAGGAGAAGACTGTGGGGAACTACGGAACAGGCTTCGTGAAACAAGATAGGTGTCTGGCTACGGTCCATCTAGGCGATACGGCGCCATTGTAATAGAGTCAGATAATAACAGAATTTGCAGTGGAGAGGCAATTACGCGTAATTGGCGGAAATGAGTGGGATTTGCGGCCTGTGTGCGGTGCGGTACGGTAACGCGACGACCGCACGCGCCCGCATTGTCCACCGCAGTCGGACAGCTATCGGAGAATGGATCAGCGGCAGCGGCGGACAGCGGAATCGCGCCAGAGCCTCTTGAGGGTGACGCCGTAATCACCGAACCCGATGCCGGCTTGTCGCAGTAACTAATGCCACGAACCGACAACAATGCCGGCATCGTGTGTTTCGGAGAAGAGACCGAAGTACCCAGAGTCCGCGTCGAGAGCTGTCTCTCGAATCTTCTGGCAGCGGCGTGCATTTCCCAGAGGGACTGGCGGAGGCATGGGGAGTAAGCTGAACGCTCTGGAAGGAACGTAAGAAGCCAATAATGTAACAGATATTCGCATTTCCAAGAAGATCGTTGCTATGATCCACATTATTACAGGCATATACCGCTGAAATCAATGTGTTGTGCAATTACACTGAAGCGCTAAAGGAACTGCGATAGGCATGGGTATTCAAACGCAGAGATGTAAACAGGCAGAATACGGCGTTGCATCGCCAAAGCTTATATAAGACAACAAGTGTCTGGCGCTATTGTTAGATAAGTTAATGCTGCTCCAATGACAGGTTATCAAGATTCAAGCGAGGTTGAACGTGGTGTTATAGTCGGTCCATTGTTCTGGAGGAGGAGACCAGACAGCGAGGTCATCGGTCTCATCGGATTAGGGAAGGACGGGAAAGGAAGTCGGCCGTGCCCTTCCAAAGGAACCATCCCGGCATTTGCCTGGAGCGATTTAGGGAAATCACGCAAAGCCTAAATCAAAATGGCCGGACGCGAGATTGAACCGTCATCCTCCTGAATGCGAGTCGAGTGTGCTAGCCATTGCGCCACCTCGCTCGTTGGTGTTATAGTCGTGGGGATTTTCCAGTAAGACCATTTCACGAATGTACCGTGAATATCAGGAACCCGGTAAAACAACATATCTGCGAAATAAAAAAGATCCTGCATGAACGGGACCAACGACGACTGAAGAAAATCGTTCAACGTGGCAGAAGTGTAACCCTTTCGCAAATTGCTGCACATTTCAATGCACGAAACATTATCGATATGGGCTTTCGGAGCCGTAGGCCCACTCACGTACCTTTGATGATTGTACGACACACAACTTTAAGCCACACAATGTCAACACAGACATTTATGACTGGAAACATGTTGCCTGGTCGGAGCAGTCTCGTTTCGAACCTTGCCGAGCGGATGGACAAGTACGGATATGGAGAGAACCTCATGAATCCACGGATCCTGCAAGTCAGCAGGGGACTGCTCAAGCTGGTGGAGGCTCTAGAATGGTGAGGGGCGTGTACAGTTGGAGTCACATGGAACCCCTGATACGTCTAGATACGACTGTGGCAGGTGACACGTACGTAAGCTTCCTGTCTGATCACCTGCATACAGTCATGTCTATTGTGCATTCCGACGAACTTGGGCAATTCCAGCAGGACAATGCGACACCGCACACTCCCAAAATTGCTACAGAGTGGCTTCAGGAAAACTCTTATGAGTTTCAACACTTCCGCTGGCCATCAAATTCCCCAGACATGAACATTACTGAGCGTATCTGAGATGCCTTGCAACGTGCTGTTCAGAAGAGATCTCCACCCCCCATCCCCAACCCCACCCCTGTACTCTTACGGATTTATGAACAGCCCTGCAGGATTCATGGCGTCAGTTCCCTCCAACACTACTTCAGACATGAGACGAGTCCACGCCACGGGGTGCTATGCGATATTAGGCAGGTGTACCAGTTTCTGTGGCTCTTCAGTATATGTAGGTTGTTCTGTTCTTACTCGTTACACCTTTTCTCGAGAACGAATTCTCCTCCCTGTAAACTAAGCAGAGAACTTGCTACACACAGCTCACTTTGTTCGTCCATAGAATCCTGAACACCACAGACAAAGATACGACCGTTATCCGAAAGCTAAGGTTACAAGGCATATGGCTTTAGCATGGAATGTCCGCGGAGAATGCTGGTACCACTGCCGTGTAGCTCGTCGATTAGTGTTGTGGTAACTGTCAGAAATGAGCGTTCTCGTTTCGGCTCCCGCCAAGTGCGAAGTGCACGCTGTAATTCGCCACCTAAATGCTAATGGCACGAACGCCGCTGCGACTCATAACGAAATTATTTTGGCTTACGGAGAGAACGTAATGTCAAAGCAGCATGTGACACAGTGGGCACGGAATTTCAATTTTGGAAGGATGGATATTCACGACGAAGACAGAAGCGGAAGGCCGTCTGTTGTGACAGACGATGTGGTGCAGAAAATTGTAGAGCATCTTCTCTCATCGCCATTCGACAAATGAGGACCTGCATGTAGTTTGTCACAAACATTTCACGAACTGTTGTTCAAAAATCGTATCTGATCGACTAAATTATGGCAAGTCTTGTGCGCGATGGGTGCCCAAGACGCTGGCGCTCAGTTACCTCAAATGCTCTTCAAAACTTTGAGCTGGAACGTCGAAGAATGGAGAATGACAAACGCCGGAGACGTAAACTCCTCCAGGCTCAGCCACGTCCTCCACCTTCCATCAGCTGTAATGTCTGTGGCCGCCTGTTCCACGCTAGGATTGGATTGCTAAGCCATCAACGACACTTCCACGCCTGAACCGTGACAAAGGAAATCTCAGGAGAGAAATGAAAACTCGGATACGAGTATCAGCCGACGACGTTGACGAATGCGGAAGCAGAGCAATTTATGTGACGTTGAAAATGACACCATTATTGGCTTTCGGGCTAGGAGCGAACGGATATTCATAACGGCTAAGACAGTAAACTTTTTTGCGTACCGCTGCGATAAAGTACAGTGATTCAAAACATTATAAACATCTACTTAAAGGAATGCTGGTCACCTCTGGAACGCGATTCAGCAGTGATTCTCCATGCCTTGGATTTGACAAGATTTTGATAGGTTTCCAGAGGCTTGTGGCCCCACGCTTCTCTTAATTTACGGTCGGTTGATTTGTGGGCACGAAGCTGGCGCCCGATAGCATCCCAACTGGGTTTCTTTGGATCCAGATAAGCCGAATTCTATGGCCAAGACATCAGCTTGAGTTCACTGTCTCTAAAGGAGGATGGTCGGCGATGTGTGGCATATCTGACGATAGAGTAGTGCTGGCGCAGGCACTATTGTTTTGGAACAACAGTGTTCAGAGCACAGTATTGAACATGGTGTTCCGCAATAGAGGTCACCTATGTGTTCCCATGTTGACCCAACAATATTGTCAATTATGATTGCAGTGGGTGCGGGATCATCGAGATTGGACTGCGGAATAAAGGAAACATGTCGCTTGGTCGGTTGAATCCCGTTTATTGTTAAGCCAGGTCGATGGCATCCAGGAGAACGGCTCCTCGGAACATCCAGCGCGCCATGGGAGCAGGTGGTGGGGGCAGTATTATGTTATGAGGGACAGTCACCTGGGCTTCCATGGGTCCTGCCAGCTGTGGATTACGTGAACACCATTACGGACTACCTGTAACCCTACATGCTTGATGTCTTCCTTAACAGCGAGGGCATCTTCCAGCAGGATAGCTGTTCGTGCCACAAGGCCATAATCGTGTTGCAATGGTTTGAGGAGCAGAATTCTCCTGGTCTCTGATAGTAATGACAATTAAGTGCGAAAGTTTTCATTGGAAGCTGAATGGTGGATAGTCCTCACTCTGGTTAAAATGAAAGAAAATGTTCGATAAGGAACTTGGACATTTCAATATTCAAGGGGACAAGCAACTCGCGTAACTGGTAAATAGCACGGGTACGCAAATAGGATATATTTTTGTATTTCGTCCGCAATGAGTGCGCACCGTTTTTTCCTTTGGGATTTCCCTTTTTCCAGAGAGCTACCCAGCCGTGTCCATTGCAGCTGCGCTTACCACAGGAGACATAGCCACCACAATTTTCAGCGTTAATATTAAAGTAGATAAGTGTTCACCCCTGTCAACTCAGTAGGTGGCGTAGCGACCTTCAGGTCACAACAGGATACCTGCCTAAAATATACACCACACATACTTGTGTTTTGGCTTCCGTTACGCTTACCTTATACTGGTATCTTCCGAGCGAGCGAAGTATGTAGCACAGTAGCGTAGCACTTACAAGGGAACCTCCCCATCGCACCCCCGTCAGATTTAGTTATAAGTTGGCACAGTGGATAAGCCTTGAAAAACTGAACACAGATCAATCGAGAAAACAGGAAGAATTTGTGTGGAACTATGAAAAAAATAAGCAAAATATACAAACTAAGTAGTCCATGCACACGATATATAAATCAAGAAGAACATGAGCTCAGGAGCGCCGTGGTCCCGTGGTTAGCGTGAGCAGCTACGGAACGAGAGGTATTTGGTACAAGTCTTCTCTTGAGTGAAAAGTTTAATTTTTTACTTTCAGACAATTATTATTTGTCCGTCAGTCGGTCTGATGCGATCACTTTTTTTGGGAGTGATTATCACATCCACAAGAAAACCTAAATCGGGCAAGGTAGAAGAATCTTTTTACCCATTCGCCAAGTGTACAAGTTAGGTGGGTCGACAACATATTCCTGTCATGTGACGCACATGCCGTCACCAGTGTCGTATAGAATACATGAGACGTGTTTTCCTGTGGAGGAATCGGTTGACCTATGACCTTGCGATCAAATGTTTTCGGTTCCCATTGAAGAGGCACGTCCTTTCGTCTACTAATCGCACGGTTTTGCGGTTCGGTCGCAAAACACAGACACTAAACTTATTACAGTGAACAGAGACGTCAATGAACGAAAGGACAGATCATAACTTTGAGAAAATAAAGAAAATAAACTTTTCACTCTAGGGTAGACTTGAACCAAGGACCTCTCGGTCCGCAGCTGCTCACGCTAACCACGGGACAATTGCTCGTCTGTGCTTACACATTCCTTTTATGTTGCCTATCTTGCACATGGACTACTTAGTTTGTATATTTTGCTTATTTTTTTCATAGTTCCACACAACTTCTTCCTATTTTCTCGATTGATCTGTGTTCAGTTTTTCAAGGCCTATCGACTGTGCCAACTTATAACTAAATCTGAGGGGGGTGCGATGGTGAGATTCCCTTGTTAGAAATGGCCGCGAAAGCCGTACTATGGCATTACAGTTTACTAGAAAATTCTGCTCTTTATCGTAACTACTATCTGCACTTCAACTCATCGTTTACGTATATACCCTCAATACAGATTGAAAGAGTATTTACAGAGAGCATCATACCGCCAGATATTAAAGCATTATCGCTGTTAATTATTAAAATGTTTCAATTAGCATTTGAATCTGAGCTAATTACATAGCCACCATATTAAAATATTATCCCTTTTAATACAGTAACTTTATCAGAAGTAAAATTTAATTTTGAAATTGTGGTGTGAATTGAGCGATTTCGATCACACGGATATATAATTAGCCGCCTAGAGCAGCTGCCAGCTTGTTCGGAACTTAAAACATGACTTTTCGGTGTCGTCCGGCGTTGAATCGACACAAAACGAACAAGAGAACAACAGACTAAGTGAAGTACCTAGCAAACTACGGACGGAAGCGATACAATCATCCGAGAACTATCCACAGGAAAGAACCTAAGTTGCAACGATCAGTCTGGCCTCTCTAGACACTTATCGCATTAAAGTAACAAGGCCCTGTGGAGCTATTACTCGGTGTTACGACTGACGCGATGATAAAATTTCTCTCTCTCTCTCTCTCTATCTCTCTCTCTCTCTCTCTCTCTCTCACCTACTGTAAAGATCCGTACCTGCACCGCAGCACAAACGCGGAACCACTAAAAAAGTTCTCGTCAGATAAATCGTATCGAACAGAGTTTAATGGTTCCGTGGACGGAGCAGCGTAAAAACGTGCTTAAAAAGAGGAAATGTTTCATGTCAGACACTCAGCCGTCAAGATTTATGGCCGACAATTCCGCTTAATGCATCTGTTTTATCGCCTGCCAGAACGATTGCTAACGGTATGTCAGAGTTTGGGGGATGGGCGAAGAGGGGTGGAAGGGGAGGGGAGAACAGTCAGCTGATGAACAGTTTTACTCAGCGGAGCGGCAAAGTTTTTAGACGAGTTAGTAGAATCTGAGAGGGTAACGAGGGATTCCCTCATTGAAGAACTTTTTCCTGTAAAACAGAGTATGCCATCGATTAAATTACTGAATTAGTTCAGAAACCGTCAAAAATTACACAGATATCCGACATCTGTGGTTCTGTACATATTACTGATAGAATCTCCTCTATATGTAAGTTATTGAACCGTTATTCCTACTTTCAGTTGTAAATGTAGGTTCTGTACCAAACATCTATCCCTCACTCTACTACCTTTCTCTTCGAAACATTCATTAGCTTGTTTCATTGTACTCTGTCGAAAACTCACTCCAAATCAATAAAAACAGCATAAATTTCTCTACGTGTCTCTTATATCTTTCCCTTCTGACTCTCTTAATACATTTAAACACACTGACATTACTGCGACTCGTAATGGTCCCCTGGACACTGCAAAAGGTACGATATATTTCACCACGGGTGGCAATACAAGCTTTGCAGCATGACTTAAAGTAGATTGACATACAAAACTAGTTATAGGAAATGCAGATTAGATTCACTGGAAGAGACCTCAGGAAGTGTACTTGAGTATTGTCGGCCAGTTTGGGATCCATGTCAGATAGGACTGAAAGATGATCATCCATCTTTAATGGCGGACGCAACAAGAAAAATTGGACTTTTTGGTACGTTTTATGTGACCAAACTGCTGAGGTCATCAATCACTAGGCTTACACACTATTTAAACTAACTTACGCTAAGGACAGACCCATGCCCGAGGGAGGACTCGAACCTCCAGCAGGTGGACGCTACAACAGAGGTTATATGGTGGCGTGGTCTCCTGACCTTCATTTCTTACATATTCCGTCCTCACAATCGTACTCTGCACATCAAGACGCTTCATTCGAACCCAAACTCGATAAGGTAGAGTCAATTTTGTATGAAATCATGTAAGTGATATGCAAATCTAACAAGTAAATCGCAAGTACACACCGAGGTTGAAAAATGTCGAAGCTGGCGTACACAACATGACTGCCGCAGGAATTTTCGTTCTAAAGAGGAAACCAGCCCACTGGGAAGACTGTCCCTTCAGAGGGCTGGGTCAACAACATACCTACTTCAGCCAAAGTGACCGCCCAGAGAGAAGACAGCTTTTGCCGGAGCGAAGGGATAATGACCCCCGTGCTCGACTTAAAAGCAAATCCCACTACATTTTTTGGGAGCAACCAGAAGACGCATTTTTTCACAGACCGACTGCACAGTTATGAAGTTCTCACAGGGGGACAGTATACACCTAACGGAGATGCTACAGATTTCCGCATTGGTCGACTTAAACGAAACGTCATTCTCCTGTTTAAATGAGCAACGCCGATTAGAGGAATATTTCTGCCGCAAGGAGTCAGAGTTGTGAGGGAAGGCAGCAATTGATATACCCTTGCAACTTTTCTAGAAAAAGGGCCGTTCTGTTGTCGCTCTTGGAGCGGGAACACGTAACGAGAGCGAGTGTGCTCGTACATGTACGTGAAGAGCAAGGAACAAAGTCTCTCCTCAGTACTTTACTGGGAGAGCACCTCTGTCATTAGCGAATTGGAGTGACACTCTACATTGCGGCGCTTGCGATTAAGTGTTGTCCACAGTGTTGGCCGCCACACTTTTTGTGCGGTGTGAACACGGACAGAGTACTAGTTAAACTCCTGCGAGCAAGTATTGAGTGGCATCGCAATGGACTGGTTATCTGACCGGTGTACCACGCCAATAGTTAGACTAGGGGCGGATTGGAGTCCTTGACTTCATCAAGGCGTAGGCGAAGATCAATCCAGATAGAAACAGATAGCTGTTATTTGTCAGCAGCGAGCAGCGCAGGCAGCAGTCGTCACAGCTCACGGTATTGTGCGCTACAGCGTATGCGAGCCCCATCTTTCCTCCCTAACAGTACATTCCACTACATTTCTCACCCGACAGGTTTCACTGTACCGAGAAAAGTTATTCAAGTAGTATAGGCGTGGCTCTCACTCATTCTGCAGAGTAAATAACATTCTTAAAGAAAAGGGAGAAAAGAACCTTTCCATACTTCGTAAAATAAGAGCATTCCTATCCATAAGAGGCGATCTACTGTTCCAAAAAGAACCTGGAAATTTATTGTTATTTTATAAGAAAAAGTTTCACTGAATTTCTCAAAATTTTTTGTAATAAATAATATTTTTCGTTCGTTTAATGTTTTTCTTACACTAACTAGCAATACTCCAGTACCCAAGTATCCCACTAGTTATGTAAGAATATATAGAATATTTTAGTGTCTTTTCCTTACAGCAGACGACTCCAGAAGATATTTGTTGCTGAATGTTTTTCAAGCAGTTCTTGTTGGTACATTAGAAACGTCTATCTGAATTCTGTGGTAGTGTGAGGTGGAAACTGTGTCTTTCACGAGCCAAAGAGTACTTGTTGGATCAATCCATTGTGCAACTTGACAAGATAAAACCCACACGCTCACAAAGTGTTATGCATCATATTGCGGTATGCCGTTAAAATTCTCAGATAGTACCAGCACTTTGCTTCATCGAACATATATCTCACAAAAAGGGCATTAAGGTAAAATTAGAATGAGTTGAGCTAGTCTGAGGTCTACCGGCAACGGTTTTCACGCTGACCATTCGCGACTGGAGAGGGAAGAGTGGGATGTGATAGAGATATCAGAAATACCCTCCGCCACACACTGGTTTGTGGACTACAGATGTATATTAGTCCGCAACGAACCAAAATAGACGAAAATATCCCTGAACAACCTTAGAAATTTTATCGGTGAAGTTTAGGTTCATCCTGTATAACTAGATTAAGATGTCACGGACAAATAAGGATTCTAATGGCTCTGAGCACTATAGGACTTAACTTCTAAGGTCATCAGTCCCCTAGAACTTAGAACTACTTAAACCTGACCAACCTAAGGACATCACACACATCCATGCCCGAGGCAGGATTCGAACCTGCGACCGTAGCGGTCGCGTGGTTCCAGACTGTAGCGCCTAGAACCGCTCGGCCACCCCGACCGGTGGACAAATAAGGAAGACACAGGCCTCATTTTGGAGAACGGTTGCGCAGGCTATTATGTCTGGCTGGTACTCGCAGATGCGGCGGCATCGATTTCCGATGTTATTCGCCACAGTGTTCCCCGTCTGACGCTTGATTCTGGCCACCACAGCTGAAACCTGCTTCGCGCTGCCGCTGTACGTTCCATATTCCGTGGGAATGCGTGTCGTTCGGGTACACGCGTCGAAGAGCCCATTCGGAAACTCGGAACTCCGCCCACGAGGATGAAAGCCTCATCACCCGTGTCTATATTCGCTTTAATCACATTAATTTGCAATGGACATGGCGCAGGCTGCTGTCGGAACGGTCGCAGATGTCACTTGCTTTGCATACGAGTTTGTAGCAGGCGGAAGCAGTTTTGGGACGGAAAGGAATCACGTTACACGAAATGCAATGTTTAGATAGGGAATCTCAGCCAATCATCAAACCATGAGCAATGCACTTCTCAGGCTAAACGATTACCGACAATGTGTCATAGCCAGTGAGAGAATTTAGGTAGGAATATAAAGAGTTAAGAGGCGAAGTTTGTGAAGTTAATGGTACAGCAACCGAGTTTCATTTGTTTCACACTAAAACTGAAGATCTAGGATTTCACTTCCCATGATGGTAATTGAGTTCAAAATTTTATTTATTATTATATTTATATTATTAGTTAGTACCTTTAGACTTTTCTGGTCAATAACCTGCTGTGTAGCGACGGTGATTTTGGTTTATGCTTACCCACTTAAATGAAACTTCCGATCCGGCTTCGCAAGAGTAGGACTAATTAAGAGGGGAATTCTGTAAATATTGCAATTCACTTTTTCTGAAAACAGGCTGGCGTTATTCAGAATTTCAGTACACCATACTATTTCCCACTCTTCTGATTAAAAAAATCGTTTGCAACATAATACCCGTTCAATGCGACAGCCTTACGCCACGTTTCTGCGAGGTTAAGACTGCCCGCATGGTACCACTCTATTGGTCGATGTCTTGCTGCATCAGTAACATACCCATCATCCAGTAACTGCGTCCCACGGAGTACATCCCCCATTGAGCCAGACAGATGGAAGTCGGAAGATGTGAGATCTGGGATGTAGGGTAGATGAGGCTAATGAAGGTTTGTGAGTTCGTCTCGAGCGGCCAACGGCTCACCGTGCTTTTGTTGACTGCCAGGTCTCTCACACATTCTGCAAGTGCCTATGTAAATTGCGATGCTTTGGTTTTCCACCAAAAGAAATTCAGTGACGGCTCTCTACTTGGAAGGCTCCTCCGTTACCCATGCCATTTTGAAAGCTATATACAGCGCCGCCATCTATCAGAACTTCATGAAACTATAGTTGCTGAAGCTGAATATTCCACGATGTCCCGCATCAAATTCCGCATTTTTTCAACCGAAATCGGCCTAGAAAAAAAATTACTTACTGAACGCCCCTCGTATCTGTGGTCAGAAGACTTGTGTAGTGTAGCGTGTTTCGTTTTCGGGCCACCACAGAGTTATGAAAAAATTTCTGGGAACAAAGGTAATTAAGTGAAAATCATCACTTTCATAAAGCTTACGTGATGTATGTAGCTCCAAGCAGCAGTTCTATTACGGCAGCAAAATAAACTATTACTTTATGTAAATTTTTCCTGGTCCCATCGCAAAGGAAAATAAAGACAGGGAAAGTGCTAATAATCTTGTAAGAGTTTTCTAAATACTCGACAAACATGAATGTTCACTGGAAATCCGCAAAGAAATACAGATTATTTACACCTCTCCTCCGTCCATTATCTGCGATGACCTTTGATCACTCTGTGATTTAAGACAAGCGTGATTCTTTGGAAACTTTATGCTTTGTAATATTGATCAGCACCGTACGCCAAGACAAAGCGTGCTCCAGTGCGACCTCACAGAACAGAGATAACACCATTCAAAATGGATTCGCAAACACGGCAGCGGAGGAAATCTTGAGGGACGAGTTGTGGCCTGCATAATCAGATGTGACTCCTTCAGCCAAGTCTTTTACAATTCAATCAGACGAAGCTGGTCGCTGTTTGAACGAAGTTTTACCACGGATTTTCTCATTCCTCCGAGTAATGTCGTGTCTCCTGCCACCTGTAGTTATGCGAAGCATCAAACGAAATTGAATAATCCAAGCTAACTGAGGTAGCAAATTTATGAGAGGCAACGAAGTTGCCCAAAAACTTGATTTAGCCTCAACGTACTTTTTCTGTTTTATTACTTGGCTATCCCCTAACCAATCTGAAGGAAATGCATTTTGCAGCAAACCAACAGATAACTTGTCTCAGCAGCGTATTGCATGCAGTCAGAACTTCCTGACATTTTAAAGTTGTATGGTGGACTGTGGCTCGAATCGAGTCATTCTCTTCTCTATCGTTAACAAAAGGGTCATACAAGCACGTTGTTCAGTCTAGTAATTCACTCTTCCCACTTTCCCAAATTCTTCTGAGGTTCCTTTGAATATCTCGCTGGTCTAGATCATCTAGTAGGTTTATTTCTAAGGACCTCTACAAAAGGCTACAAGACATAAATGAAACAGACATGTATCAGTGGATAGAGAGTATCCCCCCATGTGTTTAATCCACATTATAGGGTAATCAATGTGGCCACAGCCTGTGGTGCGACAAACGCCAATGTGGGCGTGCTATACATTTAGTAACATTGCATAAAACTGATATTTAACTGTAAGGGCTTAGGTGCTGAGTTCTTAATAATAAAGTAGTCTAGTAACAGCAAACATTTCAACACTTGGTAGTGGATTTATCAGCTCATTATTTCAGCTATTTTTATGATTACAATTTGTATTACACAACTTGTCTTAGAAACTAAACCTACAGGATTTTTACCTATCAACATCAAGTATTGAACAGTGAGAGATCAAGCTATTAAAATACAAAACAACGAAATTAAATAACTAAATGAGACATTGCTTGCGTACTTTCTACTAGACTACAGGCTCATATTTTAAATACAGAGCTTTTCATTACATAGTATTAACTGAGGATTAAGTAAATTACTGACTTTCTGACACATTACTTACACTTTGTAATAGGATGAGTGTATTCATGCATAAACAACTGGTTTCACATGGTGTATTATTGAAGTGCTATGTACCATTATATAGATGACGAAGAATCACGTCTCATTATGCATATGAGATATGTAAACAAGGATGACAAGAAGAAATGTTTTCCAACGAGCGATTATGCATTGATGCACTGCATAGTGAAACAGGAAATGATATAAAGAGAAAAATAATAACGAGAATTTGGTTTTCGCAAAACTTTGAAAACAGAATATGTTCATAAGGTTTAAATGGTGAAACTTCCTGACAAATTAAACTGTGTGCCGGACCGAGACTCGAACTCGGGACCTTTGTCTTTCGCGGGCAAGTGCTCAAGGTTCGCAGGAGAGCTTCTGTAAAGTTTGGAACGTAAGAGACGAGATACTGGCAGAAATAAAGCTGTGTGGATGGGACGTGAGTCGTGCTTGGGTAGCTAAGTTGGTAGAGCACTTGCCCGCGAAAGGCAAAGGTCCCGAGTTCGAGTCTCGGTCCGGCACACAGTTTTAATTTGCCAGGAAGTTTCATATCAGCGCACACTCCGCTGCAGAGTGAAAATCTGATTCTGGAGGTCTAAGTGGTCTTTAAGCATTTCGTTTTGTTACAGCTGTTACTTAGAAATGAAACAGCAGTCGAAATAGCGATTGAGAACCAATACATTTAATAGCAAGGCAAGTAGAAAATTTAATTTCTTAAGTACCGCATGACTTTGTGTGACACCCCAACACAGTGCTGGCAAAAATTTTCATGTCACTAATAGTATATTTAGACGTAACTCAGCTGATGCCAAGATATACGCAGTCAGTAAAATGAAACATTGCGGGTCCAGAAAAGTGCTAGCGATTAAAAGTAAATGTAAAGGAAAAATGCAATCCAAACACCTGTGAATCTTTATATTGTCATGACATATCAGCTGATTCCTAACATTATGGAAATTTAGTAGCAAATGAATTTTTGAAGATATAAATAGTCTTGGCTGCAAAACAGGCTTTATTATTTTATATTTTGCCAGTAACACGTTGCGGCTTCTTCAGGGCATCTTCAGATGCAAACTTTTCATAAAAATGGCATCACCCGATTTAGCTAAATTTTGGACTACCAAGGAAAATATTAAAACCAACTTATTGGCACAACAGCTGTTAGACACATAGGCTAGTGCCCATGGAAATATCTTAGCAAATCAACACCGTTGTCAATATTTTAAGAACGCTGTGTAGTGCCCGTTTCAAATAAAAATAAAGGGGATATAGTAGCCGAAAATATTCAGAAGCCAGTAACTGATCTTGTCCATCAAAGACACCGACACGTACAACAGAAACAAGTTTTTCAAGCAACTTACTGATATATAATAGCGTTGAGTACAAAAGAAGTCACGTTTAAAATAAATATAAGACCTCAGCAAGTAGTTGCCGTTGTCGAGTTTTAAGACACTTCGCGCAGTGGCCTACCACAATAAGCCAAAGCAGAATTCAAGACGACTAAGCAGTTTATGCCTCTAAGCTACGTACCGCAAAATAAGGAGGCAGTGGATTACCTTCCAGAGTATATACTGCAGTCCAAAAGACTCTAAAAACGGGATCAGGCCTACAGAAATGCATCACCAAAGGTTACATGTCAGAAACAGCGTTGTACGTTTTCTGGCCTTGCAGATAATACTGGCTATTGGACAACGAGAGATGTTCAGCTACTGTGCGCCGCTCACGTCAGATGGCGCTAGGGGAAAAGAATTATGACAGAGTTATCGTAACACCCAAATGTAATGACGAGTTACAGAAATGGACAATAGAAAACTAATAAAATTCCTTATTAAAAATATAAATAATATGCTTATATAAAAGGCTTTCAACGAGTAGAGACGAGTAACGATTTAAAAATTAAAATGTGTAAAGTATACACCATAATAGCGCAGGGGAGTAAAAATGTATTAAAGAATCTTGGGAAGTAAATTTTTGTAGATTAAGCGTAATGTATCCATATCACACTACTGAATCTCTAAAAATGTAAAGTTAGGACACAAGCATACTTAAAACGTGTCCCACGATAACTAGAAGCACAAAAATAATGGGAAGCAACAATAAAGCATCTCGATGTTAGCTAAGTCACAAAATACGCTTCAGTTAAGCAAGTGAGTCTAAGAATCTAAAATTGGAAAAAATTATAGAGATAAAATACTACAAAATGTGGGGTTGCGAATAGGCTAGTTTAGACTCTAGATATCACACGATAAAAAGCATAGTTGACGAGATAAAGTATGAACGTATGTAAGTAATAAAACTAGTGGACTTGAGAAAAATGCGAGAGGTGGCACCCTTCGAAAGAGTGATACACAGGCGTTAATTGTTTACGCAAAAATAATGATCTCGTAGTAACAAAGTAGCGTGGGGACCGGATGTCCACTGGTCTTCAGATGTACTGCGAAGGGCGAGTTGCGTTTAATGTGGCCTTGCTTGCTCAAGAGCCGTTCATGAAACCTGGCTTAAAGTCCTGCAGTTTGGCCAATGTACGCAGCTTGACGCTCATTGCATTCGAGCAGGGAAACACATGAATTTATATATTTATCCTTGCTCGGCTGTTCATTATGCATGTACTTGTACTGAATATTGGTACTTGCAATAAAGATCACGTGTAATTACGAGTGAATACTCCGTAATTTTATGGGTCACTCTAGAAACTATAAAGCACGCTATCGCAAACTTATACATGACATTGTGTCAAAAATAAGTCATGAGTGGAGTGGTGCTGTCTCCGACGAGGAACGAAAGTGTCTCCGGACTCCACGCAGGGAAAGTCATTTTGTCGGAGTCCCTTCCCCCAAGGGTTCCGCGTGCACCCCCTAAATTACCCCGCGGGGGATTAAACTTGGGTTGCACATCATGAGGCGGATCTCATTTTCAATTAAACTTTTTCAATAAATTTTTAATACGTCCCTTCCAGCCACCGCGCCGCTTTCCTCAGTGAGGCCTGCAACTAACCTCGTACTTCAGTCCCCCTTCCGCGCCCTCTAGGTGCCGTCGAATGACACAGGAGGATAATGAGCGACGAGACTGGGCGGATACTGCGCTTCCTTAAGCAGAAAACCGAGTTAACGTAGTCACTTCTAATCCGCTTTAATTCCTTGCGTCATCTCGTACAGTCTGCGAATCCGGAAACAGCAGGACTCAGAGTCGTGTAGCATACTAATGTGCGGTTAATCGAGCAGTTTCACAGATAGTTACGGCACAGGAAGCAAATAACCTTGCTGTAAAACGGAATAACAAAAAAAAAAAAAATTCATAATATAAAAAAAATTAGTCGCGATTTTTTAACGAAGAATTTGTCCATTTACGTCTCGCTTCTTCTTTCTGTGGTCCTCAGTCCCAAAATTGGTTTTATCGAAGTCTCCACGCTGCTTTCTGCTGTGCCAGCCTCTACATTTCTGCAGAACTATTGCGGCCAACATCTATTTGAATCTACTAACTGCATTCAAGCGTAGATCTACCTCTACAATTTTACCTACTTCACTTCTTTTCCGTCACCAAACTGGCGATTACTTGATGCCTCAGAATATATCCTATCAACAGATACCTTCTTTTGTCACGTTGTACCATAAAACATATTTTTTCCCGGATTAATTTAAGGAACTGTCAATTGGTCAACCTATCTAGTTGTCTGACACTCAGTATTTTTCTGTAACACCACATAACAAAAGCTTCTATCCTCTACTTGTCTGCAATGTTTATCGTCCACGTATCATATAAGGCTGTACTTCATACAAATAGCTTCAGAAAATACCTCCTAACACTTTACGTCATATATTAGGAAATTTCTTATTTTCCTAGATGCTTCTCTTGCCATTCCGTCCCACAAATAGTTCAAATGGCTCTGAGCACTATGGGACGTAACTGCTGAGGTCATCAGTCCCCTAGACCTTAAAACTGCTTAAGCCTAACTAACCTAAGGACATCACACATATCCATGCACGAGGCAGGATTCGAACCTGCGACTGTAGCGGTCGCGAGGTTCTAGGCTGTAGCGCCTAAAACCGCTCGCCCCCCCCCCCCCCTGCCGGCTTGAAGTCCATGAATAGCTGCAAATGGTCTCCAAGTAGCCGCACATACCCATATGCAATGAATGATAGGCTCAACTGGGCCTGACGAGCCAGTCCATTCCGGCTAAACACAATTATGGTGTCACGACCAGCTTGCACAGTGACTTGTTTACAACTTGGGTCCATGGCTTCATAAGCCATCACCTCTTACCAACTAAAATCGGGATTCATCCGATCATGCCACAGTTTTCCAACTGTCTAGGGTCCAACCGAAATGGACATGAGCCCAGGAGAGACGCTGCAGCCGATATCGTACTGTTAGCAAAGGCACTCGCATCGGTCGTCTCCTACCATAGCACATTAATGTCAAATTGTCCTAACGGATACGTTCGTCGTACGTCCCACATGGATTTCTGCGGTTATTTCCGACAGTGCCGCTTGCTGATAGCACTGGCAATTTTATGCAAACACCGTTGCTCTCGGTCGTTACTGCGTTGTCTGCGGTGATCGGTAATGCCAGAAATTTGGTATTCTCAGCACATTCTTGAAAGTATGCATGTCAGAATATTGATTTCCCTAACGAATTCCGAAATGGAATGTCCCAGTCCTCTAGTTCCAACTATCACTCAGCGTTCAAAGTCCGTTAATTCTCGTCGTGCGGCCATAACCACGTGGGAAACCTTCTCACATCACATGAGAACAAATGACAGCTCCGCCAATGCACTGACCTTTTGCACCCTGTGTACGCGATTCTGTCGCCATCTGTATATGCACATACAGCTATCCGATGTCTTTTCACCTCACTGCACTTTGTACTACGGGCCCTTACGGATGTGATTACCAGAGAAACCTGCGAGACAGCTTTTCGTGAATGCTCACATGTGCAGTGTGGACCTACGTCACAAATAAAGTTGGATTATCATAAGATCAACCGATGTCAGAAGCATCGTTACATGCAACGAGGGTCGCTCAATAAATAATGTCCCCCATTTTATCAAAAAGCCATTAATATACACAGACAAACGTCCTTGTTGCTGCTTCACATCTGATGTTTGTTCTGTGCGCCGGTGAACCGTTCTGGTAGACGGCAGAGCCGCAGTATAGCGTCAAAGTGACGTCTACATACGACTCACAGTACAAGCAGCGTGCTGTTATTGAATTCTAGTGTGCAGAAAAAGATACCGTGGTGAACATCCATAAACGTTTGTGTGCAGTGCATAGCAATGCTGTAGCTTATAGTAAGTTGGGCGATGGTTAAAGAATGTTACAGCCTCAGGAAATGCAGAAACAGAGCTCCATCATCAGCCACGATCGAGACAGCCACTGCTCCAGATACGCTGAATCGTGCGAGTGCCATTATTCGTGCCGACCAGCGCATCAGAACCCAGCAATTGGCTCTACAGTTGTCAGTCAGCATTGGAAGTGCGTCTGCAATGATCGAGACTCTCGGATATTCAAAGAGGTCCTAACGATGGGTTCCACGAATGCTCACAGCGGACCAAAAGATTCAAAGAAAGGCCATTTCATCTGAATTGTTGGAGCGTTTTGAGACCGACGAAGAGACCTTTCTGTCACGGATCGTTTCGGGGGACGAAAGCTGGGTGCACCATTTTGCGCCGGAAACAAAATGGCAGTCCATGGAGTTGCATCATCCTCATTCACCACAATAGAAGAAATTCAAGACAACCCTCTCTCCCATGGTGACAGTCTTCTGGGATTGTGATGGTGTCATTCTCGTGGATGTGATGACAAGAGGGTCAAAGATCAATTCAGAGGCATAGGTGAAGACTCTGAATAATCTCAAAAACTGTTTCCGACGTGTTCGATCCGACAAGAATCCAGCAGAAATCTTGCTCCAACACGATAATGCACGCCCACAGACATGTCTGAGAACCTGGGAACACATCGCCAAATTAGGTTGGGCATCGTTGCCTCATCCACCCTACAGTCCAGATCTGGCACCCTCGGACTTCCATCTCTTTTTGCTGCTTAAAGATTCTCCACGGGGAACACACTTTGAAGATGACGAGAGTGTCAGTCATCTAGTGAAAAGAGAATACATGCTCTTCCACAACGTTGGCGTATGGCCATAGTTGGTGATGGCTACTACGTAGAAAAACAGGACATGCACGAGACATGTTGATGAACATCATAACCAAATTCTGACTCTCAACAATAAATATGTTCTGATAAAGAAATGTGGGTCATTACTTATTCAACAAACCTCGTACAGTCTCAAAACTGACGACCGTGCACTTACGCCATCACGGTTTCCAGTGCCTCATGTACACACATGCTTATAAATTAAAAATAATTGCAGAACGTGGTGCCATACAACGTAGCACTACACAAAACCGGCGCTAATAGCGCAGGGACATAGGGAACACACACGACACAGATTTGTAAGTCCATAGTATTGGTGATAAGTTAAGAAAACCGTCCTGAAACACATGTGCTACAAAACGCCACTGTTTCCTGCGCATGTACCCCGTCATCAAAGTGAGTATGATCACCATGCACACGTACACAGGCACCACAATGAGTTGGCATACTCAGGATCAGGTGGTCGAGCAGCTGCTGGGGTATAGCCTCCCATTCTTGCACCAGTGCCCGTCGAAGCTCCTGAAGTGTCCTAGGGCTT
Source organism: Schistocerca gregaria (assembly GCF_023897955.1). Taxonomy (NCBI): domain Eukaryota; kingdom Metazoa; phylum Arthropoda; class Insecta; order Orthoptera; family Acrididae; genus Schistocerca; species Schistocerca gregaria. Next base: position 157,111,654 of record NC_064921.1, on the reverse strand, counting down.
TGAAGACGTGCAGCGATACGTCGATCAAGAGCATCCCAGACGTTCTCGATGGGGTTTGGGTCTGGAGAACAGGCAGGCCACTCCATTCGCCTGATATCTTCTGCTTCAAGGTAGCTCGGTGGAGCCCTGCGTTATCATCCATCAGGAGGAAGGTGGGACCCACTGCACCCCTGAAAAGGCAGACTTACTGGTGCAAAATGACTTCCCGATACACCTGACTTGTTACAGTTTTCCTTTGGCAAAGACATGCAGGTGTGTTCGTGCACCAGTCATAATTCCACCCCACACCATCAAACCACGACCTCCATACAGGTCCCTTTCAAGGACATTGAGGGGTTGGTATCTGGTTCCTGGTTCACGCCAGATGGAAACCCGGCGAGGATCACTGTTCAGACTAGACCTGGACTCGCCCGTGAACATATACTGGGACTACTGTTCCAAAGACCATGTACTGTGTTCTTTACACCAGGCTTTACAGGCTCTCCTGTGACCAGGGGCCAGTGGAATGCACCTTGCAGGTCTCTGGGCGAATAAACCATATTTGTTCAGTCGCCTGTAGACTGTGTGTCTGGAGACAACTGTCCAGTGGCTGCGGTAAGGTCCCGAGCAAGGCTACCTGCAGTACTCCGTGGCCGTCAGTGGGCAATGATTTTGAGATATCGGTCTTCTTGTGGTGTTGTACACTGTGGACGTCCCGTACTTTATCGCATGGACACGTTTAATGTCTGCTGGAATCGTTGCCATAATCTTGCGATCACACTTTGTGGTATACGGAGGGCCTGTGCTACGACCTGCTGTGTTTGCCCAGCCTCCAGTCGCCCTAGTATTCTATCCCTCATAACGTCATCAATACGTGTTCCTTGAGAAATTAGCACGTCTGAAAATGTCTGCACACTTACTCGCTTCACCGTACTCTGGCATGCACCAACACACCTCTACGTATGTGGACTGCTGCCAGCGCCACCGCGCGACGACCGCAGGTCAAATGCACCGCTTGGTCATCCCCCGAGGTGATTTAAACCCACAAACCCCTCACCAGAGCGTTGTTTCGCCATGTATCAACATTATCCTTAATTTATGAGCATGAGCGCACTTTCCCGTTGCCCTGTCAGCATTTCAGGGGTTGTTCTGTTGCTACAGAGGGAAATAACCGACATGTTGGGTAGGACAGAGGATTGGGTGCTGGACGGGACGCCTCACATTCCAGACCCGTCGCCTGGGGATACCACGCGTAGCGCCGTCGCCTCGGCCTCCGTAATCTCTCCCGCCCCCCCTCTCCCCCCCCCTCCCCACACACTCTCTCCCTTCCCCCTAAGCGTGCGTGCACGTACGGCGGAACAGCTAGTACACCGCACGGCTTGCCCAGTGAAATTGCCTCGCGGCTTTCCAGCAAGATAGCCCGTTTGTCAGAGAATGCGCACGTGACTAGAATGTGTCTGCCGCGTGCTTAAAGTATCTAGCACTAAGCCTCCTGTAAACATTGCGCCCCGCGTTGCCTTTGGCACGTAAACCGCCAGCTTCAGCTTTGTCCACTACTTAAAAAAATATCGTAAGGTCGGCGTTTAGCTTCTCCCCAAGATCTAACCCATCGGAGATAGTGCTGGGACTCACCCTTGTAAAAAGTGGTTTCTATACCACAAACCTACAATTCTATTTTTTTCAAAAAAGGAAGAGATGCTTTTAGTGCTATCTTGCCTCCCTTATACGCTACCCTGTACAAGTCCCTTCATCTCTGCATAACGACTCCAACGTACATCCATTTTAACCCGTATACTGTATTTATGCCTTGTTCTCAGTCTATATGCAGGTACATTACAAAATTGGCGGTTCCCTGATGTGTATCTTCTTTCAGTCAAGTTGCACAAATTTCTTTTTCCCCCAGTTCGATTCAGCACATCCTCATTTGTTACACCATCTAGCCATCTACTCTTCAGCATTCCCTTTCCAAATATCTCCTTGATTTCCTTTACTGACAGCTTGCTCAGTGTACAGCTTGAACAACATCAGCGAGAGCAAAAAAATGGTTCAAATGGCTCTCAGCACTATGAGACTTAACATCTGTGGTCATCAGTCCCCTACAACTTAGAACTACTTAAACCTAACTAACCTAAGGACATCACACACATCCATGCCCGAGGCAGGAATCGAACCTGCGACCGTAGCAGTCGCGCGGTTCTGGACTGAGCGCCTTAACCACGAGACCACCGCGGCCGGCTCGGGGAGAGCCTACAGCCACGTCTTCCTCACAGTTTAAAACACAAATACATAAATAAACAAAAAAGTAGGGAGAAAGAGCGCATGGCGATCTCACGCGTGAGATCCCCGTCGCCCGACAGCCTGTCCCAAGTCTCTCCATTTGACAACAGTTCAGCCGTCTCACCGTCATGCACCTCTATTCCTGCAACTTTGGTCACTGTAGATAACCCCTCGCTCCCTCCACTTCACCAGCGCTACCGTCAGAATTTCAAAGAGTGTGATCCAGTCCATACTGTGAAAAGCTTTCTCTAATTCTACAAATACTATAAACGTAGATTTTCCTTTCTTCAGTCTGTCTTGCGAGATAAGTAGTAATGTCAGTGCTGCCTCGATGAAGCTAATCGAAATCGTTGAGCCGCAGGATCTCCTCCTCCCCCCCCCCCCCCCCGCCCCTCCACCCCTTGAAGATCACCAAGTTCCTTAACATGATTTGAAGCTATCCTACACTAACAGGGGAAGCATCTCAGCTCGTTTGGCCAAAACTGAATAAAATTATTTGAAAATGGCGAGATGTTTTTGTTCTACCACCCATAAAGACCAGTACCCAGAGAAACTTTGCATTTGTGTGCAGACGATGTTTGACGGTTAACGAATAGAAGATTGTAGAACCATAAATCGCTGGAGAAACACTGCCGTGGAGCAGACAATTGTGACCAATTTGCCAAACAGTTACTCTTCTTTGCTTGCAACAATCCATGTTAACAAAAACACAATGTTTTTACCTTATTCCTCATAGAACCGTAAGGGGCAGTCAAATGAAAGCGAGACACATGGAAAAAGTAAGTAAACTGTTTATTATTTGAAAAGTAATCGCCGTAACTGTTAATACATTTATCGCACTGTGAGACTAGACGATCAAAATCATCACGGAAAAATACACAACTGGCCATTATAATTGCTACACCATGAAGATGGCGTGCTACAGACGCGGAATTTAACCGACAAGGAGAAGATGCTGTGATATGCAAATGATTAACTTTTCAGAGCATTCACATAAGGTTGGCGCCGGTGGCGACACCTACAACGTGCTGACATGAGGAAAGTTTCCTACCGATTACCCATACAAAAACAGCTGTTGACCGGCGTTGCTTGGTGAAACGTTGTTGTGATGCCTCGTGTAAGGAGGAGAAATGCGTACCATCACGTTTCCTACTTTGATAAAGGTCGGATTGTAGAATATCGCGAATCACGGTTTATCGTATTGCGACATTGCTGCTCGCCTTGGTCGAGATCCAATGACTATTAGCAGAATATGGAATAGGTGGGTTCAGGAGGGTAATACGGAACGCCGTGCTGGATCCCAACAGCCTCGTATCACTAGCAGTCGAGATGACAGGCATCTTATCCGCATGGCTGTAACGGATCGTGCAGCCACGTCTCGATCCCTCAGTCAACGGATGAGGACGTTTGCAAGACAACAACCATCTGCACGAACAGTTCGAAGACGTTTGGAGCAGCATGGACTATCAACTCGGAGACCATTGCTTTGGTTACCCTTGACGCTGCATCACAGACAGGAGCACCTACGATGGTGTACTCAACCACGAACCTGAGTGCACGAATGGCAAAACGTCATTTTTTCGGATGAATCCAGGTCCTATTTACACCATCATGATGGTCGCATCCGTTTTTGGCGACATCGCTGTGAAGGCACATTGGAAGCGTCTCGCTGGGATGCCCTCACTTACTCCCGATCTCTCCCCATGCAATTTCGCCATAGTGTCATATTACCCGGCGTGATGGTATGGGGTGCCATTGGTTACATTTAAGATGTGTTACGACCCGTCGCTCTACCCTTCATTCGATCCCTGCGTAACCCTACATTTCAGTAGGATAATGCACGACCGCATGTTGCAGGTCCTGTACGGGCCTTTCTGGATACAGAAAATGTTCGACTGCTGCCCTGGCCAGCACATTCTCCAGTCTTGATGAACTGTGGTATCGTGTTGAAGTTGCATGGGCAGCTGTACCTGTACACGGCATCCAAGCCCTGTTTGGCTCAATGCCCAGGCGTATCAAAAGCGTTATTACGGCCAGAGGTGGTTGTTCTGGGTACTGATTTCTCAGGATCTATGCACCCAAATTGCGTGAAAATGTAATCACATGTATAATATATTTGTCCAATGAATACCCGTTTATCATCTGCATTTCTTCTTGGTGTAGCATTTTTAATGGCCAGTAGTGTACTTGTTGTTGTCTACAAAACCAGGATTGTACCCAGGCGTGCACGTCCCTTTTTTCAGGGTTCCACAAATACGGAAATCGGATGGAGAGAGAACGCAGTTGTATGGAGGATGTGTAAGGGCCTCACAGCGAAAGATCTGCAGCGAATTCGAAACAACAGGCACACCAACTCCAGGGGAGGCCTGATGACATTTTTCTTTGTCTGCACGGGCTGGTAGGTCATGGAGTTTTTGCGACACGGTGCCACTGTTAACGCACAGTGGTACGTGGTATTTTACAAAATCTGATGCTTGCCATCGAGTCCAAACCCCAGAAATGTTGATGGTCGTCATCTCTCTGCTGCAGGATAACGCATGGTACACATGTTGAAAGCTGCAAAAGTTTCGCTGGGATGCCCTCACTCAACCTCAATGCAGTCCCGATCTCTCCCCATGCAATTTCCATAAAGACATTCGTTGCCGCCGGTTTGCTGCGGACGAAGATGTGTACGCCTGGGCACCATCATAGTTCCGTACGCAACTGCAAACACTTTTCCACGAATTATTCACCCTCTCATCTCACAGCGGGGTAATGTATAAACAGTTACGGCGATTACATTTGAAATAATAAACAGTTAACTTACTTGTTTTCGATCTGTCTCGTTTTTATTTGACTGCTCTGTATGCAAATGCGGATTTTCAGTGAAGTGATTAAAACGCAGCCGAACGGAACAGTGTGCGCATTTGTTAAGGGTCTTACTCCTTTCCTAATTTTTGTTTACTAGTCTTTATCCTCGCACTTGGTTTCTGTATATGTTAAACATGGCACTTCTATATTACCAGTCTAAGTGTTAATTTCAAACGCTACAACAAGAATACCCATTCCCAGTCCCTCCTCCTATATCAGTGAGAAAATACTTTTTCCCCTTACCTTCTCTCACAAGTAAACTTCACTCGAAGCACGTAAAATTTCTCTCGCAGCTCCAGTAGCACTTCAGCGGCAGCGAAGTTAGCGAGCGAGAATTCGTACCGTGACGCCAAAGTCAGGCAAACAACTGCGGAGGACAACTTGTCAACAGCAGTTTATTCGTGGACTGCGTACAAGCATTTACGCTGGCGAGTGGGATTCTCAGTCAGAAATACGTAGCAGATGTGCGACAACACGCTAACATCAGACGAGCAACATCAAAGAGATTGGCAGAACTGTCGATATGCGCGCTGCACAGCCGAGAGTCGATAGCGCTCTCGAAATAGTCGGGCGCCTTTTACGGCTCTCCATCGACTCGTTTCGCAGCCCATCACTCTCGACATGTTGTTACATCAGTTTATCTGGCCGAAGGAAGAGATTTCAAAACTCAAAACGGATAAATATCGCTTTTGTTTTCGCCCCACAGGTGAATTACTTTACTTCGACAAAATGTTAGGACCAGGGTATTTCTGTACGCTTAGGACTGAAACAACGATCATTTTCCCATTAGTACACTATATAATTACCAGACGTCGGTGGGTAATACACACTATGTTGTGAACATAGTTCCGCGTAGTCAGCGCGTACCTAACTTTCCCAATAGAGTGCGCACCGCTAAGCACAACAACGCAGGCGCAGCGCTCGTCCGCCTAAGCACTACGAGATGGCGCTGTCTTAGAGACGGACCAAATTCTGCCTCCGCCGATCCGCGTATTAATATGTAACGCAGCCAATGAGATTGCTGCTAACGTAGAACCTTTTCTCCTCGCGGATCACAGTCGCGCAATGATACCTGAACGCTTGAGGTATTATAACGAGTGTACAGACATACGATTAGTCAGTCTGCATTAGTCTGCACCAATCTGCACTAGTCTATAGTCAAGTTTCAGTCTGCGCCTAATAAGATTACCATATTCCTGTAAATAGCCACGAACATAAATGTATAGACACTTTTGTCAAGTATCAGAGATATATGTGAGAATAAGATTAACGTACCTATACCAAAGGAACTTCAGATTATCAATTGTAAATAGCATCCAGAACCGAGTTAAGTAATATTTATACTTGTTATTATTTTAATAAATGTGTGTGAAAATTAATCAAGTTCTGTTTGAAGTTGGTCACCGTCAATCTGCTACTCTAAGCGTGCAAGTGGCACTTCTATCATCTGACACAACGGCTGAAGATAAACACGCCACAATAAGACCACGAGACATATTGCTGACCCTCGCCTACTTCGTTAGAGCGACAAATCAAATAATTTGATGGTGTGTGTACTGAAGATCTTACAGTACGCACACCACACAGTATAATGTGGATTTAGCTAATTTGTATTTAAACCAGAAAAAAGCTCTCTACCTATTGCATTTCGGTGAAGAAAATGCTTAGACACAATTAAGGCTCAGATACTGAGTCGATATCTTGTTCTGCTGCTACTAACGTCTGAAGTTGATGAAGATCGGACAATTGGCTGGAAACTGTTTATTTTTTGTTCTGATTAACTGCATGTACACGTAACAAAGATGCAAAAAAATTATTAAATTAATAACAATATTTTCACTGTAATTAAACTCTTGGAACATGCGTAGGGACTGAAAACGGGTTTTAGGCAGAAATGGCTCTTAAAAGGTAAGAAATTTCCACTTTCCATAATTACGTAAACATACAACTCATTTATTTTATATGGTACCGATTGGAGCACATTAGCGTACTTTTATGCGTTATTAATGTCATTACTCAATATACACTACTGGCCATTAAGATTGCTACACCATGAAGATGACGTGCTACAGACGCGAAATTTAACCAATAGGAAGAAGATGATGTGATATGCAAATGATTAGCTTTCCAGAGCATTCACATAAGGCTGCCGCCGGTGGCCACACCTACAACGTGAAGATATGAGGAGAGTTTCCAACCGATTTCTCATACACAAACAGCAGTTGATCAGCGTTGCCTGGTGAAACGTTGTTATGATGCCTGTGTAAGGAGGAGAAATGCGTACCATCACGTTTCCGACTTTGATAAAGATCGGATTGTAGCCGATCGCAATTGCGGTTTATCGTATCGCGACACTGCTGCTAGCGTTGGTCGCGATCCAATGACTGTTAGCAGAATATGAAATCGGTGGGTTCAGGAGGGTAATACGGAACTATGTGCTGGATCCCAACGGTCTCGTATCACTAGCAGTCGAGATGACAGGCATCTTATCCGCATGGCTGTAACGGATCGTGCAGCGACGCCTCGATCCCTGAGTCAACAGATGGGGACGTTTGCAAGACAACAACCATCTGCACGAACAGTTCGACGACGTTTGCAGCAGCGTGGACTATAAGCTTGGAGATCGTGGCTGTGGTTACCCTTGACGCTGCATCATAGACAGAAGCGCCTGCGATGGTGTACTCAACGACGAACCTGGGTGCACGAATTACAAAACGTCATTTTTTCGGATGAATCCTGGTTCTGTTTATAGCATCATTATGGTCGCATCCGTTTTTGGTGACATCGCGGTGAACGCACATTGGAAGCGTGTATCGCCATACTTCCGTATCACCCGGCGTGATGGTATAGGGTGCCATTGGTTACACGTCTCGATCACGTCTTGTTCGCATTGAACAGTGCACGTTACATTTCAGATGTGTTACGACCCGTTGCTCTACCCTTTTTCGATCTCTGCGAAACCCTACATTTCAGCAGGATAATGCACGACCGCATTTTGCAGGTCCTGTATGGGCCTTTCTGGATACAGAAAATGTTAGACTGCTGCCCTGGCCAGCACATTATCCAGATCTCTCACCAATTGAAAACATCCGGTCAATGGTGGCCGAGCAACTGGCTCGTCACAATACGCCAGTCACTACTCTTGATGAACTGTGGTATCGTGTTGAAGCTGCATGGGCAGCTGTACCTGTACACGCCATCCAAGCTCTGTTTGACTCAATGCCCACGCGTATCAAGGCCGTTATTACGGCCAGATGTGGTTGTCAGGGTACTGATTTCTCAAGATCTATGCACCCAAATTGCGTGAAAATTTAATCACATGTCAGTTCCAGTATAATATATTTGTCCAATGAATACCCGTTTATCATGTGTATTTCTTCTTGGTGTAGTAATTTTAATGGCCAGTAATGTATAACGAGGAATAACTACGCAAATATTCTTACGCAGTGCAGGAGTGGGCGACATACTGCTGACAAACACATTATAATACTATAGTAAAACAAGTGTAACCATCTTAAGATGGGGCCGATATGCCGAAACCGGCAACGACTATAACTTAAAGCTTTTTTTAAAAAAGTATCCATCACTGAGAATCAAATGACCCATTTTCAGAGGGCAGTGTAATCATCATTTCGAGGCCTGTCAATTTACCAGGAAACAGGTATTCTCCTACCTAGGTGAACAACTTGCGCCACCTAGCCTGGTGGAAACTTTGATGGTGCATCGTTAATAAATAATGGGCAATAGACATAAAAGTGGGAAAGCGGTGTCGGTACTAAGGTGGCCATCATGGAAGCCGACGCTTTCCTTGCACCAATTACAACCTGTTAACTACTAAACGCATCTCGGAAGCACCAGACAGAGATTGATAGGTCGGTAATGCCTTCTCGACTAACTGCAAAGACGACCTACTTCCAACGGCTTTGGTTTTCGCACCCGTAAATAAAACTTATCCCATCAGGATTTAACTTCATTAGCCGCGCGCCTCCGTCTCAGAAGTTTGAAGCACCCCATTAATTTCGCTGCATAAAGGCCTGCCAACCAAGGAGGGAATTACATTGTTATTCCCTGTCGGCAATCTCCGTCCAGCGGCAAACGCAGGCCGAGGCGTCGACACTGCGTCCTAACACCACGAATGGGTGATTCTACTTAGCAAGCCCGCACTCAAGTTCATCCGCGAAAATGCGGAAACATTTCCACCCCAACAGAATCGCGTCTGTCGCATCGGAGTGACAAAGAACGGGTTGTACACAGGGTGTTATAAAAAGGTACGGCCAAACTTTCAGAAAACATTCCTCACACACAAATAAAGAAAACATGTTATGTGGATATGTGTCCGGAAACGCTTAATTTCCATGTTAGAGCTCATTTTAGTTTCGTCAGTATGTACTGTACTTCCTCGATTCACCGCCAGTTGGCCAAGTTGAAGGAAGGAATATTGACTTCGGTGCTTGTGTTGACATGCGACTCATTGCTCTACAGTACTAGCATCAAGCACATCAGTACGTAGCATCAACAGGTTCGTGTTCATCACGAACGTGGTTTTGCAGTCAGTGCAATGTTTACAAATGCGGAGTTGGCAGATGCCCATTTGATGTATGCATTAGCACGGGGCAATAGCCGTGGCGCGGTACTTTTGTATCGAGACAGATTTCCAGAACGAAGGTGTCCCGACAGGAAGACGTTCGACGCAATTGATCGGTATCTTAGGGAGTACGGGACATTCCAGCCTATGACTCGGGACTGGGGAAGACCTAGAACGACGAGAACACCTGCAATGGACGAGGCAATTCTTCGTGCAGTTGACGATAACCCTAATGTCAGCGTCAGAGAAGTTGCTACTGTATAAGGTAACGTTGACCACGTCACTGTATCGAGAGTGCTACGGGAGAACCAGTTGTTTCCGTACCATGTACAGCTTGTGCAGGCACTATCAGCAGCTGATTGGCCTCTACGGGTACACTTCTGCGAATGGTTCATCCAAAAATGTGTCAACCTTTCAGTGCAAATGTTCTCTTTACGGATGAGGCTTCATTCCAACGTGATAAAATTGTAAATTTTCACAATAAACATTTGTGGGCTGACGAGAATCCGCACGCAATTGTGCAATCATGTCATCAACACAGATTTTCTGTGAACGTTTGGGCAGGCATTGTTGGTGATGTCTTGATTGGGCCCCATGTTCTTCCACCTACGCTCAATGGAGCACGTTATGATGATTTCATACGTGATACTCTAGCTGTGCTGCTATAACATGTGCCTTTACAAGTACATGTGGTTCATGCGCGATGGAGCTCCTGCAAATTTCAGTCGAAGTGTCGTACGCTTCTCAACAACAGATTCGATAATCGACGGATTGGTAGAGGCGGACCAATTCCGTGGTCTCCACGCTCTCCTGACCTCAACCCTCTTGACTTTCATTTATGGGGGCATTTGAAAGCTCTTGTCTACGCAACGCCGGTACCAAATGTAGGCCGAGCGAGGTGGCGCAGTGGTTAGACACTGAACTCGCATTCGGGAGGACGACGGTTCAATCCCGCGTCCGGCCATCCTGATTTAGGTTTTCCGTGATTTCCCTAAATCGCTCCAGGCAAATGCCGGGATGGTTCCTTTCAAAGGGCAGGGCCGTCTTCCTTCCCCGTCCTTCCCTAATCCGATGAGACCAATGACCTCGCTGCCTGGTCTCCTTCGCCAAACCAACAAACATCCAACCAAATGTAGAGACTCTTCGTGCTCGTATTGTGGACGGCTGTGATACAATATGCCATTCTCCAGGGCTGCATCAGCGCATCAGGGATTCCATGTGACGGAGGGTGGACGCACGTATCCTCGCTAACGGAGGACATTTTGAACATTTCCTGAAACAAAGTGCTTGAAGTCACGCTGGTACGTTCTGTTGCTGTGTGTTTCCATCCCACGATTAATGTGATTTGAAGAGAAGTAATAAAATCACCTCTAATATGGAAAGTAAGCGTTTCCTGACACTTGCCCACATAACATATTTTCCTTCTTTGTGTGTGAGGAATGTTTCCTGAAAGTTTGGCCGTACCTTTTTGTAACACCCTGTATATTCATTTGTTTCTTTATATGGAAACGTGGAAATTTATAGTTAATGCAGTAACAAATACATAATATATGTTGCCCTAAACACAAGAGATGATATGCAACTTATGTCTTCAGCTTACGCGAGCCCATAAATTTGCAAAAACGTATAAAATAATCATCGACTTTTGTAGTTTTTCTAACTACACATGAACTGTAATTGTAAGTTAGCATTCGCTCTGTATCTACTAATAAAAATTTACAGTGTGCACTAAAGAAACAACAGATTGCAAAAGTGCTGTGTCGTCCGAACAAGACACAGCCAGGGCAAAAGCGCCACATTCACAAAGATGCGAGCTGGAGCCAGTGTCATGGACTTGCAACTTTCACGGGTTCCACCAGCGCCACGGGCGGCGCTGAGGATGAAAATATCGGCCAATTGCCGGCCGAGTACGATCCGCCAATGAGCGGACGACGACGGACATAAGCCAACTCGGAAGACCGAAGAGTATACTCCGCAAGCCACCCGACGGTGTGTGGCGGAGGGCACTTTACGTGCCGCTGTCATTACCTCCCTTTCCTGTTCCAGTCGCGTATGGTTCGCGGGAAGGACGGCTGCCGGAAAGCCTCCGTGCGCGCTCGAATCTCTCTAATTTTACATTCGTGATCTCCTCGGGAGGTATAAGTATGGGGAAGCAATATATTCGGTACCTCGTTCAGCAACGCACCATCTCGAAACCTGGACACCGCGATGCAGACCGCCTCTCTTGCAGAGTCTGCCACTTGAGTTTGCTAAACATCTCCGTAACGCTATCAAGCTTACCAAATAACCCTGTGACGAAACGCGCTCTCTTCTTTGGATCTTCTCTATCTCCTCTGTCAACCCGATCTGGTACGGACCCCACGCTGATGAGCAATACTCAAGTATAGGTCGAACGAGTGTTTTGTAAGCCACCTCCTCAGTTGATGGACTACATTTTCTAAGGTCTCTCGCAATGAATCTCAACCTGGCACCCGCCTTACCAACAATTAATTTTACGTGATCATTCCACTTCAGATGGTTCCGCTCTCGCCCACTTGGTTATAGGTCATCGTCCAGGACTGACTTTTAGACAGGGAACGTCGTTTAGTGAACTCTTAGAAGTGATCAGACAGTTGTTGTAAACTGCATTTGCTACGTACTGTGAAGTTACCTACAATTATTTGCACTTAGACATCGTCGCCCTTTTTTGTGTTATATTAAAAGCAGTGTTGCAGACTTAATCATTCTCAACTAGTCATAAAGATAAGAAAACCTTTTAACTCATTTGTGTGGCCTTGTTACTAATGTGTTGGAGTGTTGTAGAACCTTCGTTATGCTATCCTGTTATCTCACCCCGGGTCATAGCTCTGTAATAGTGGCAGGGGGAAACTGTCTTAGCGGTGTACTGCACCAGAAGCCGTTTCACGAACTCACAAACTCGGCCTACCGTATCAACCGTGGCAACTCGGCCTCCACAGCAGTAGCCGTCGAGGCCTTTTCAAAACTGACAACGAAAGTTTACAAAAAAGGATCTGACGTGCAATAAAGACGCATACCTCCGAAATCGTTGCGTTTAATGCATTGGGCTTTACACAGCCGGAAAAAAGAACTGACAGAACGTTAACGGATCTCGACGTGGACGCCAATTATTTATTTCATTAACAGAACAGAGTAACTCACCGCCTTGAAATGTAAGGTGGGTCGGCTGCATCTGAATCTAATGCCAAAGACTTCTCATTGTTGCAATCTTATTGGTATTCAGTTATTAATGCTTTTGTAATAATATAAAGAATATAATATATAAAGATTTCTCTGAGGTTACAGCGAATTGAATGCTTAACAATGGTTAAAATGGTTCCATATAATTTATTACTACCTGGTTGATGAGAATATAATTTACATAATGAAAGTGTCAAAAAAAGTAAAAAAAAAAGAAAATGGTACACAATGAGCGTGGTGAAAATAATTTGTAGTATGTAGAGGGAAGTGATATGCTGTATTTGGATGTGTAATACAGTCTAAGTAGCATGTTCGTTAATAATGGCCTATTTCTATTTCAGATGAGAAGGTCTCAGTACAACCTTGAGGTACTCTCATCTCAAATGGTTTGTGCTAATGTATATTTACACAGATTATACAGATCAAATGCTTATTGAGCACTTCAACGCCATATTCGCCGCTGTGACCAATACCATCACCAACGTAATCTGGCCATGCACATCTGCAGTATCAGATGCGTGTTCCTTCATAGGCACCTAAAAGTGTGTTCAGTTTGGTCAGTTCCAAAGCCATTGAGTTGGTCCGACTCTTCCAGTCCAGCGGTAGAGGACTAGATTTCTTTTCAGTGAGAAACATTGAGAACAACTTAAAAATTTTGCATCTAGCAGGAAAAGGAGCCACTATGAATATATTAGAAGAAATAGAAACACACACACACACGCACACACACACGCACACACACACACACACACACACACACACACACACACACACACACACACAAACAGCACCCCAGACTGTATTCTTAACGAACAAACAGAGTTAGATAACACCCATTTCTTAAAAAAATTCCAAAAATTATTTTCCACCCTCCAAAGCAAATAATATTCTCACCACTATCTGCAGATCAAGTAGCAAATTTATACGTTACTACAACTCTCATGATGCTAAATGTAAATAAATAATGTACAGTCTTACCTACACAGTACTAAAAAAAAAGGAACAACTTCATAATTAAGGTACAGTATTCGCTCTAAAACTCACAAAATTAATGTATCTCTGTACTAGTGTAAAAGGCGTTTCAGTTGCACAAGTGAATATATAATATTTTTCCAAACATGGGACATTTTCATAATGTTACGATATATCATAGCATCTTTGACACTCATATGTTTTTAAGCACTTTGTATGTATCAAAACACGTGGTGCGTGTTAGAAATCTATTCTGTGACAAATCTAAAGTATTCAGTGAGAAAAATTTACGTGTGCAACGATAAGAACGTAGTGGGAATGTATTCACATCTGTTGGACGAATGTTATGAAAACAAACACTCCAAACCGACATTTCACGTAAGTCACATCCAATGCAAATATGTAACGCAACCATCAGTGTGGCGTGCTTATAATTATGTATTATTTATATTTTAGTACAATTAATCTGTAAAAATACGCACCACATGTTGTAATGAAAGCATGAAAACCGTCTGAAGATGAATCTTAACTATTCGAAACCGGCAACGGTACCCTTTGAATAAAGGAACTGTAAATAAATTTGTGGCTGGTTGCTGTCTCAACACCATCAACACTTATATGAAATACTGAAAACCACATTTTTGTTCGCATTGAAAGCTGTTAGATAAACCCCCGCAACTGAAACCGTGTACCCGTTTTCGGCGTTTATTAATACAGATGATTATCTTTCCATAAACTGCAAATGGACTTCTTTTCCAGTATTCCCCTTTCAGTGCTACAATATCTGAGGCACTGATCCTGTCGAATCAATTAGCTACTCAGAAATGTTTTAGGAGGAAGCTTTTCCGAAAGCTAATAGTTTGAAACTTCTCGCCGAGAGGAAATTGGCACGAGTAATGGGCCGTTTATATCCGTTTCCAGTTAATTAGAGCGATTCACTCGCCGCATTTGCATCCGATTGGAGGGAGCGGGAATTTTGTGCCGATGCTTCACACCGGCAACAGTTGTTTTGGTGCCCGTCTAACGGACCGCACCAAAACGCGAACTCTGTCACCTCTTGTCGTTTTCCGCTAACGAAACACTTACGTTCGGTACAATAGCATTTTTCCCATCGAAGTGAGCTGTTAAGGATGCCGTTTCTCGCCTTAGGAACACACTACAATTCCATTGTTCTATTTAAGAGCTCATTTTATTGTCTAGTCTGTATTTGGAGGGTTTCTAACATTCTGCAATTATCTAAATACAAGATATTTGTAGGAAAAGGTGAATCACAGCTATCAGTACATTTACAGAGGAAGGTGAAGATGAAATGTTTTCCTAACAGTTGTTTTTACGTAAGTCTTGAAGACTTTCTCTCACCTAGTGGAAACTTTCATATGAAAGACACAAGTCGAAAATCAAATACGAAGCACAAGTTCTACCAAATAATGTTTTATCCTCGTTCACTGCAATCTGTTCGTTGTATTACATCGTGCCGGCCGCGGTGGTCTCGCGGTTCTAGGCGAACCGTGCGAGTGCTACGGTCGCAGGTTCGAATCCTGCCTCGGGCATGGATGTGTGTGATGTCCTTAGGTTAGTTAGGTTTAAGTAGTTCTAAGTTCTAGGGGACTGATGACCACAGCAGTTGAGTCCCATAGTACTCAGAGCCATTTGAACCATTTTTTTTTTTTTTTTTTTTTTTGTATTACATCGTACATGTACTGATGGGCTAGGGATACCTTTTGCAGCCTCGTAACGCTGGGGAGTAACAGCCTAGAGCGACCTAAAGCGGAATTACCACATAAAACTAAGTGTAGGGAAGCCGATGCCAGATTGCGATTCTTCGACAGAATCTTAAGAAAATACAATTCATGTATGATACGGAAAACTTACAAAATACTTGTTCGATCTATTCTTGACTATTGCTCGTCGGTTTGACATTCGAAGAATAATCAGACAACATATTTCTCCTCAGACACCTATATCTCACGAAATGACAATGACAAAAAAAAAAAAAAAAAATAGGGGAATTCGAGCTCGTACGGATGCGTACCAACAGTTATTCTTCCCACGTATTCATGAATCGAATAGGAAAGGGGGAAAGTTATAGTTAGACTTCAAGTGCCCTCCGCCAGACACCCTAAAGTGGCCTGAGAAGCCTAAGTGTATGGACATGTCTAGTGTCGTAGTGCACTACCGAATTCGTCTGTAGAGACGAACATAGAATCCGCTGTCACCTTTGGACATTAGATTCATTGGCACCGTCCAGGAATGTTGCCGGTAGATCGGAAGCGATCAGACGCCCTCCCTGCATATCTAGTTATCTATGTGGTTGGCGAACGTTTTGTGGAGACCTTGGAGTAACGTGAGACTTCTTCGCCTCCGTATCCTCAACTAACTTTAGGGGCGCTGTGTTGTTTGGATGGTACGATGCACCTTTTCATTCCCGTCTCTTTCCAAGCTACCTTCATGAATTCGGCATGACTTATACATCCATTAACATCTGCCCGATCTGGCTTATGTACTCAAACGTATGCCTAAAAGCTGCAGGGCAATTCCGACTGACCGCCGGGTCATCCTATGCCATTCGGATGCGGTGTGCAGAGATATCGGCTCAGCACACCACTCTCCCCAGCCCTTGTCAGCTTTCCAGACGTTGGAGCCTCTACTTCTCAATGAACCATCTCGTCTCCAGCCATCACGAGTATGACGCACTAGATCGGTACCTAGCGATAGAATCACCAATTAATAGTCGCTGCCAGAAGCAACGACGAATGAACGGAATCGTCATACACAAGCCGAGGGGAGCTCCCATACGCCTCGCCTCAGCTCAGTTAATTACGCCTGAGCGCCGTGTCGCTCAGCACTAATGTGCAATCACAGCCGAAAACGACAGCATCGTCTCTCTACTGAGCCAGCCCTGCGGTAATTATATTAGAAAGAAAATTGCATAAATTTTTATCCTCTGCGAAAAGAGACTAGTATCTTCTTCTGTATCGAGTGATACATTAATGTTTAGTGACAGCTTTAAATACTCATGACACTCCTTTGGACGTGGTTAGTAACCAAGTTAAGTATTTCATCTTGTTTAAGTTGTAGTAAAGTGATATAACATTTTGTGTGTTGTAGTATCGCTTGCCCTGCTCCTGGATTAAAGCTAAGAACCCATCACTGTGTCAACAAGTATTGTTCCGTCCGATACAACAATGTGTATCGTGTGTCACGTGGCATTTTAATGCAACACTTCACTCGTCTCTGCACCGAGATTTGAAGATCTGAATTGTTTCAAATACACCAGGATCATCTCGTAAACCTCGACAGGACTATACAGTTCACTAGTTCCTTAGCTGTAACGATGGGAGCGAAGCGCACTTCACTTTTCAAAAGGACTGCAGGCAGAAAAATCAAGAAGGCTGCGATCGTGTGATCTTTGGGATCCTAGCACAGGCACCTATCCGTCATGGACAATACTGGCGCGTTATATATCGTACGTCAACAGCGAAGCGTTCTGTTGCACGAAATTACACTAATGGCCATTAAAATTGCTACACCACGAAGATGACGTGCTACAGACGCGATATTTAACCGACAGGAAGAAAATGATGTGATATGCAAATGACTATCTTTTCAGAGCATTCACACAAGGTTGGCGCCGGTGGTGACACCTACAACGTGCTGACATGAGGAAAGTTTCCAACCGATTTCTCATACACAAACAGCATTTGACCGGCGTTGCCTAGTAAAACGTTGTTGTGATGCCTCGTCTAAGGAGGAGAAACGCGTACCATCACGTTTCCGACTTTGATAAAGGTCGGATTGTAGCCTATCGCGATTGCAGTTTATCATATCGCGACATTGCTGCACGCGTTGGTCGAGATCCAATGACTGTTAGCAGAACATGGAATCGGTGGGTTCAGGAGGGTAATACGGAACGCTGAGCTGGATCCCAACGGCCTCGTATCACTAGCAGTCGAGATGACAGGCAACTTATCCGCATGGCTGTAACGGATCGTGCAGCCACGTCTCGATCCCTCAGTCAACAGATGGTGACATTTGCAAGACAACATCCATCTGCAAGAAAAGTTCGAAGTTTTCAGCAGCATGGACTATCAGCTCGGAGACCATGGCTGCGGTTACCCTTGACGCTGCATCACAGACAGGAGCGCCTGCGATGGTGTACTCAACGACTAACATGGGTGCACGAATGGCAAAATGTAATTTTTTCGGATAACTCCAGGTTCTGTTTACAGTATCATGAAAGTCGCATCCGTGTTTGGCGACATCGCGGTGAACGCACATTGGAAGCGTGTATTCGTCATCGCCATACTGGCGTATCACCCGGCGTGATGGTATGGGGTGCCATTGGTTACACGTCTCGGTCACCTCTTATTGGCACTGACGGCACTTTGAACAGTGGGCGTTGCATTTCAGATGTGCTACGACCCTTCATTCGATCCCTGAGAAACCCTACATTTCAGCAGGATAATGCACTACCGCATTTTGCAGGTTCTGTATGGGCCTTTCTGGATACAGTAAATGTTCGATTGCTGCACTGGCCAGCACATTCTCCAGATCTCTCACCAATTGAAAACGTCTGGTCAATGGTGGCCGAGCAACTGGCTCGTCACAATACGCCAGTCACTAGTCTTGATGAACTGTGGTATCGTGTTGAAGCTGCATGGGCAGCTGTACCTGTGCACGCCATCCAAATTCTGACTCGGTGCCCAGGCGTATCAAGGCCGTTATTACGGCCAGAGGTGGTTGTTCTGGGTACTGGTTTCTCAGGATCTATGCACCCAAATTGCGTGAAAATATAATCAGATGACAGTTCTAGTAT
Organism: Schistocerca gregaria; assembly: GCF_023897955.1. Lineage (NCBI taxonomy): Eukaryota > Metazoa > Arthropoda > Insecta > Orthoptera > Acrididae > Schistocerca > Schistocerca gregaria. Next base: position 157,092,977 of record NC_064921.1, on the reverse strand, counting down.
AAAATATTTGTCCAATGAATACCTGTTTATCATCTGCATTTCTTCTTGGTATAGCAATTTTAATGGCCAGTAGTGTATTTCGCATACGGCTCGTTGCCGACCCATAATTAATTGGAGGTTTTTTCTTCTGTTATCGTGTATTTGCATCTGTAGCAGTTTCCGCCACTAACACTCTTACTGTACACATGCTCCTTATAGGTGGCTAGTAACTTAGAGTGGCAGAAAACGTAATAGTATAATCACAAAGTAGCCGCCATAGAACCTCTACTGCACATTAATGTTGATAGTAGGTTCATCAACAAAGCAAAGACAGAATGGGCAATGTTACGCAGTCCAGTCAAATTAAAGTGACCACTTGTCAAATGCCTGAATGACGACCTTTTTGGATCGCGGATCGCTGCGAGACTTGCAGGAAGAGTTGTAAATGAGGTTCTGGGATGTGGAGCCATTTGCGGAGCCATTACGAACCCAGTACCGTTGCCAGCTGCGCTACGTTTCTCGGTTCATGATCCATGGCGTGAACAGCCCGATCGAGGGGTCGCACAGACTGTCAACTGGGTTTAGATCCGGAAAGTCTGATGGCCAGGGGAGTGCGGTAAACACATCCTTGTGGTCTTCAAGCAATGCACGTAGAAGCGATCTATGTGACACATTGCATTGTTCTGCTGGAAGATGCCGTCGTGCCGAGGAAAAACAAACTGCATGTACGGATCGACATGGTCCCAACGATCGATCTATATTTGTGCTGATCCATTGTGTCTTCCAGAATGACGGTACCACCCAGGGAATGGCACGAAGTTATTGCCTAGACCGCAACGCTCCATCACCCAGTCCTGGACCCTTTCGGCGATTGTTGAAGAGTGTTTGTTGGTAAATATTTCACGCCGATGGTACATAAAACGCCATTCATCTGAAAATGCCACATCGCCACTGAAAATGCAACGTCGCCACTAAAATGCCACATCGCCACTGAAAATGCCATGTCGCCACTGAAAATGCCACGTCGCCACTGAAAATGCAACGTCGCCACTGAAAATGCCGGGTCGCCACTAAAATGCCACGTCGCCACTGAAAATGCCACGCCGCCACTAAAATGCCACGTCGCCACTGTAAATGCCACGTCGCCACTAAAATTGCCACGTCGTCACTCAGTGAATTTCCAACTGCGGTACTGGCCTGCGAATTCTGGCCTTCGTCGCCGATGAGCAGCAGTCAGCGTGGTGGATGGAACAGGCGCCTGCTGTAGTGGCCATACGCAGCAATGTTCACTGAGCGGTCGTTGAAGAGATACTGTTGGTAGCCCCTTGGTTCAGCTGGGGGGGGGGGGGGGGGTCAGCTGCTCAACAGTTGCACGTCTGTTCGGCCGTATACATCTCCGCAGCCGTCATTCACCAGTGACCGTATATGGCTCGAGGTGCACCACAGTTCCTTCTGCTCCGTGTTCGATTAGCGCCATTTTGCCATGTGCGGTATATTTTAAGCATGGCGCCAACCGGACTATTTAAAAACTTGGCCGTTTCGGAAATGCTTCAGATAAATCGCTACGTTCCTCATTACGAGCCGCGCGGGGTAGCCGAGTGGTCCGAGTCTTCTTGTCACGGTCCGCGTGGCTCCCCCTCCCCCCCCCCCCCCTCAGAAGTTCGAGTCCTCCCTCGGGGCATGGGTGTGTGTGTTGTCCTTAGCGTAAGTTAGTTTAAGTTAAGTTAAGTAGTGCGCAAGCTTAGGGACCGATGACCTTAGAAGTTTGGTCCCATAAGTCCTTACGACAAATTTCCAGTTTCCTCATTACGATGACGCCTGCACTGTTTTCCGCGTCCCCCTGGCATGCTTTACATAACCTCCCCACTGGTACTGCTGCTACCTGAAGTCTGTTAGTGGTTATTGCACGTTGTCGTCAAACATAGGTATTGGTCACATTAATGTGGCTTGACCGTGTAGTTGACCAGGACTGTATCTTCAGAGTAACTCAGCACTGGGTTATATAGCAACAGATTTTTCGCCACCACTGATTTCTCATCTCTGGCTTGTCAGTTCTGATGTTCTAGTAGTAAATCGCGTACCTTGAAACCGAAAGTTCGTGGTGTCGTATACTGGGTGGAGCACGGATTATTTCAGTCTGTATGCAACCTATTCTTCACCTCTCAATTATGTGAAGATTCAAAATGAACGACAAGTGGTTCGGATTCCACGGTAAACTGTAGGTTCCCTGTCCCCATTCGGATAACTGGGACACGTAAGCGTACGTCAGGGGCACTCAAGTTGCCGAAGTAACGCCCAGTAGGAAGATTTGTAAGAAGGTGTTGAACCACTCGGAATCCATACACATTATAAACATGGACGTATGTATGTATGTACGTGTATGTGTGAATGATCCACATCTTGTACGAAACAACTGGAGCGACTTTAATCAAACTTGGCATACGTGTTCCTCACTGTCAGGCAACAATCGCTGTGGTGCTAAGAACCACCTACCTATCACAGTTCAGGAGATATGCCGTCATAAACGCTGAGGTGCGTGAGAAACTGCAGCATCATGTCTGATGTTAAAATGCATTACTACTATGTTGTATCTGCAAATGTCACTAAATGCATCTTCAAAAGTATATCATGATACAACATATAGTTCAGGAGATATGACGTCATAAGCACTGAGATGCCTGAAAAACTGCCGCACTATGTATGGTGTTTTAATTTATTACTTCTTTGTTACTATCTCTATTCGCAACATACTTCGCTGACAGTATTCGCATACGCTGCTGAATGTACCTACACAAATATTTTCTTGTATGACACAGTTCAAGAGATTTGATGTCATAAACACAGATAGACGTGAAAAAATGCTGCATTATGTATGAAGTTTTAGTACATTTAGTTTTACTACTAACAATGGAACTCCTCATCGCATTCCCCCCCCCCCCCCCCCTCTCCCCCGCCCTCAGATTTAGTGGTGAAATGGTCCAGTGGAGAGCCCGTTAAAAACTGAACAAAGATCAAGCATGAGAAGAGGAAGACGGTGTACGGAACTCGCCGGCACGCTAGCCCAGCATGTTCGATCAGAGGGTTAGATGGCCTCTGTAATAAAAAAAAACTGAGTTATTCTCTCAAGGATGAAGCGTCATCGGACGTTCACCCAGAACAAATAAAATGAACGAAAACGAACAAAATGAGATCACAAAAAAACTTTGAAAAAAGATGAAATTTAGAAACAGTAAAAGGTCCAACCTCAAGATATGCAATGTGAAGCAAATGGTCTAAACGGTGGTCCCGTGGTTGTGTGGTCATGGTGTTGGACTGCAAAGCGGCAGAGCCATGTTCAAATCTTCCTCATGCCCCAATTTTTTTTTTCCTTCACAGAATTATGAATTATACGACGGTTCATTGACGTGTCTCTTCTCCTTCTGTAGTCTTGGCAGCTGTCATACTTTCGTTGGTTACAGAATATGAGTCATATGGTAAGAATATATTACCGTCGCAAGTAAATGTGAGAGCAGGCGAGATGTCGCATAGACCTCTTACAGAAATGAAAACAGCAAGTAAACGGTTGTGATATATGTTACTACAAAGGAATTCAACAGTCAAAACTTCTAAAACGGAAGGCAATAGTGACAACGTGTGGTACTTGTGTAGGAGAAATAGGAGGTATGTATGTCTGTAGGTCCCTTTATTACATCTCGTTGTTGCAGACGGGCGTTACATCACGACACAGACACAAATTTGAATAAAGCAAACAGACTCGTCAATAACCAGTTCATAACTTTGTCAGGAAAACAGTGGGGCACCAGGAAGGTTTGAACACAGATCTCCCACTACACAGCCCAACACCTTGACCACACAGCCATGTATCTCGAAGTGTGCTAGATGTTGCTTATCTTAAGCGTGGAACTGTTCCTATTTTGCTTCTTTGTTTCACAGTTCTGTATAGCTTCTTCCCGTTTTCATGTTTGATCTGTATTCAGATGTTAAAGGGCTCTCCACTGGACCATCTTACTACTAAATCTGAAGGGCGTGCGATGGGAAATTTCCCTTGTAAGACACACTGTAGTCGGGTCAAGTAAATCCCTGCAACCTGACACTTCTAATTGCGAAGCGTAAACGGCTATAGGCGGAAACGATAGCCGAATATAGAGCTATGAAGAGGTGTTACCATAGAGACGTTTACAAAATGGCGATGTAGATAACGCGAAACAGCTGCACCCAGCGTACGGAAACTGTCGGGGATCGTATTTCTTAATCTGGATACCGTATTTTACATTTGTAAATTATGCATATTCTTTGTACGGCTTTTTCATAACTTCAAAAGTGTTTTCACGAATGAGTGGAAATTATTTTTTTCGATACTTTAATAGCAACACAGTTCATTTTCTGGTTCCATTCATAGTGGAAAATTGGCAAAAATGTATACTAGGGCAATACTGGGTTTGTTGCCTAGCTATTATTATTATTATTATTATTATTATTATTATTATTATTATTATCCTTTCAATTCTCTGACGTTATGTCTGGTTAAAAACGGAAAGTTACGCGGACCTTGATCAAGCGTGACTTCCTTTTTAACTGTACTGTATATGTTACAGTGCATTTAGGAACTTTCGGGTAATTGAACATGTATCAATAATTACAGATTTCTGTAGTTGTATAAATACGTTTGGATGTAGCTGTATTGCATTCATGTATTAGTGGATATTGTGTAGTATGACTCCTGTAGTTGATAGTATAATTGGTATAATGTCAACTTTATCCTGATGCCGCATGCCCTTGACTTCCTTCTGTATATTTGTTGTATTGGGTATGGATATTTGGATTAGTTGTGTTAATTTCTTCTTTTTATTGGTGAGTATGATGTCAGGTTTGTTATGTGGTGTTGTTTTATATGTTATAATGGTTCTGTTCCAGTATAATTTGTATTCATCATTCTACACTACATTTTGTGGTGCATACTTGTATGTGGGAACATGTTTTTTTTAAAGTTTTTGTTGTAAGGCAAGCTGTTGATGTATTATTTTTGCTACATTGTCATGTCTTCTGGGGTATTCTGTATTTGCTAGTATTGTACATCCACTTGTGATGTGATCTACTGTTTCTATTTGTTGTTTGCAAAGTCTGCATTTATCTGTTGTGGTATTGGGATCTTTAATAATATGCTTGCTGTAATATCTGGTGTTTATTGTTTTATTGCAATCATGAATCCTTCCGTCTCACTGTATATATAGCCTTTTCTTACCCATGTGTTGGATGCGTCTTGATCAATGTGTGGCTGTGTTAGATGATACGGGTGCTTGCCATGTAGTGTTTTCTTTTTCCAATTTACTTTCTTCGTATCTGTTGATGTTATGTGATCTAAAGGGTTGTAGAAGTGGTTATGAAATTGCAGTGGTCTAGCCGATGTATTTATATGAGTGGTTGCTTTGTGTATTTTGCTAGTTTCTGCTCGTTCTATAAAGAATTTTCTTAAATTGTCTACCTATCTATAATGTAGGTTTTTTGTGTCGATAAATCCCCTTCCTCCTTCCTTTTTGCTTAATGTGAATCTTTCTGTTGCTGAATGTATGTGATGTATTCTATATTTGTGGCATTGTGATCGTGTAAGTGTATTGAGTGCTTCTAGGTCTGTGTTACTCCATTTCACTACTCCAAATGAGTAGGTCAATATTGGTATAGCATAAGCATTTGTAGCTTTTGTATTGTTTCTTGCTGTCAATTCTGTTTTCAGTATTTTTGTTAGTCTTTGTCTATATTTTTCTTTTAGTTCTTCTTTAATATTTGTATTATCTATTCCTATTTTTTGTCTGTATCCTAGATATTGATAGGCATCTGTTTTTTCCATCGCTTCTACGCAGCCGCTGTGATTATCCAATATGTAATCTTCTTGTTTAGTGTGTTTTCCCTTGACTATGCTATTTTTCTTACATTTGTCTGTTCCAAAAGCCATATTTATATCATTGCTGAATACTTCTGTTATCTTTAGTAATTGGTTGAGTTGTTGATTTGTTGCTGCCAGTAGTTTTAGATCATCCATGTATAGCAAATGTGTGATTTTGTGTGGATATGTTCCATTAATATTGTATCCATAATTTGTATTATTTAGCACGTTGGATAGTGGGTTCAGAGCAAGGCAGAACCAGAAAGGACTTAATGAATCTCCTTGGTATATTCCATGCTTAATCTGTATTGGATGTGATGTGATATTATTTGAATTTGTTTGGATATTAAGTGTGGTTTTCCAACTTTCCATTTTCTGCTTGTATCCACCATGCGTGCCTGTTATGTTGTACCGGGTTTGACCATATGTTGCTCCAAAAGTGTTCCATGTCTGTTATGTTTGGTGGATTCTCTATTTTAATGTGTGTGTTACCTATTGTCTGGTAGAATTTCTTTTGGTTTGTGTTGAATGTTTGGTTTTGTTTCCTTCTGTTTTCATTTTTTTTTTTTTTGTATCTTCTAAGTCGTTTGGCCAATGCTTGTAATTTCTGCTTCTTTTCATCTAATTGCTCTATCGCTTGTTGTTGTGAGATTTTACATAACGTTTTTCGTTTTTTCTGACATTTCATTTCTTATAAATTGTGTTAGCTGTCAGATGTCTTTTCTCAGTTTTTCTATTCTGATCTGTAGCCTGTGTTGCCATGCTGGTTTTGTGGGTTTCTTCTGTGTGTTGGTTGGTTATGATCTCTGCCTAGTGTGTATATTTAGTGTAGTGAGTGCTCCTATATGAACCAGTAGTTGTAACTCTTCCATAGTTGTATTTTCATTTATTTTGTTGTGTGTGATTGTGTTGATAGTTGTTATTGTTGTTTCGACTTGTGGGTTATTTGGTGGTCTATGTAAGAATGGTCTAATATCTGTATTTGTGTCTTTGTGTTCTATATATGTCAGCTGAAATTTTTCTTCTATATCTAACCTGTGTGTCACTTCATGTTCTGTTTGTGCTTGTTCTGGTGGCTGTCTTAAAATTTCGTTTTCCTCTGATTGTTTAATTGATGCGTGTTGTTCTTTGTTTCTTTGCTCTGGGATGTTTGAGTCCATTACTGTATTTTCTTCTTCTTCTGATTGCACATTATTTTGTTCTAGTATTTGTTGTACTTGTTGTCTGATGTTTTCTAATTCTGACTGGGGTATCCTGTTATTTTTTATTACTACACGGATCTGATCAGCTAGTCGTTGTTCTGTTAAAAATTGTAATTGTGGGTGTCTGGTAATAAATGTTGTGTATAGTTGTGATCTGTATCCAGTTGTGCTTGTTCCTAAGTTTGTTGCTGGGTAATAACAGAACATGAGATGTCGGTTAACTTCATCTGACCATCTCATCCTCTGTCTTCGTTTTCCTTCTAGAGTGGTTGCAGGAAGCATATCCTGCAAAACACCTCTATCTGGATTTAAATCATTTTCCGTGTGGCTAGCAGTGTCGTTACCATTGTGGGCGGGCATAGGGTTCAAGCGTCGTCCCCGACCATGACAGCGCTTGTCCGGAACCAACTAATCACACTAAAAGGGAGTTAGCCCTATTAGTGGTTTGTTCTTTTCGTCGCCTTTTACGATTGGCAGAACATACCGGAGGCCTATTATTATTATTATTATTATTACTATTATTATTATTATCTGTGGCATCACGTGGAGAACGCATGCATACTAACAAAGCAACATACACTCCTGGAAATTGAAATAAGAACACCGTGAATTCATTGTCCCAGGAAGGGGAAACTTTATTAACACATTCCTGGGATCAGATACATCACATGATCACACTGACAGAACTACAGGCACATAGACACAGGCAACAGAGCATGCACAATGTCGGCACTAGTACAGTGTATATCCACCTTTTGCAGCAATGCACGCTGCTATTCTCCCATGGAGACGATCGTAGAGTTGCTGGATGTAGTCCTGTGGAACGGCTTGCCATGCCATTTCCACCTGGCGCCTCAGTTGGACCAGCGTTCGTGCTGGACGTGCAGACCTCGTGAGACGACGCTTCATCCAGTCCCAAACATGCTCAATGGGGGACAGATCCGGAGATCTTGCTGGCCAGGGTAGTTGACTTACACCTTCTAGAGCACGTTGGGTGGCACGGGATACATGCGGACGTGCATTGTCCTGTTGGAACAGCAAGTACCCTTACCGGTCTAGGAATGGTAGAACGATGGGTTCGATGACGGTTTGGATGTACCGTGCACTATTCAGTGTCCCCTCGACGATCACCAGAGGTGTACGGCCAGTGTAGGAGATCGCTCCCCACACCATGATGCGGGTGTTGGCCCTGTGTACCTCGGTCGTATGCAGTCCTGATTGTGGCGCTCACCTGCACGGCGCCAAACACGCATATGACCATCATTGGCACCAAGGCAGAAGCGACTCTCATCGCTGAAGACGACACGTCTCCATTCGTCCCTCCATTCACGCCTGTCGCGACACCACTGGAGGCGGGCTGCACGATGTTGGGGCGTGAGCGGAAGACGGCCTAACAGTGTGCGGGACCGTAGCCCAGCTTCATGGAGACGGTTGCGAATGATCCTCGCCGATACCCCAGGAGCAACAGTGTCCCTAATTTGCTGGGAAGTGGCGGTGCGGTCCCCTACGGCACTGCGTAGGATCCTACGGTCTTGGCGTGCATCCCCGTGCGTCGCTGCGGTCCGGTCCCAGGTCGACGGGCACGTGCACCTTCCGCCGACCACTGGCGACAACATCGATGTACTGTGGAGACCTCAGGCCCCACGTGTTGAGCAATTCGGCGGTACGTCCACCCGGCCTCCCGCATGCCCACTATACGCCCTCGCTCAAAGTCCGTCAATTGCACATACGGTTCACGTCCACGCTGTCGCGGCATGCTACCAGTGTTAAAGACTGCGATGGAGCTCCGTATGCCACGGCAAACTGGCTGACACTGACGGTGGCGGTGCACAAATGCTGCGCAGCTAGCGCCATTCGACGGCCAACACCGCGGTTCCTGGTGTGTCCGCTGTGCCGTGCGTGTGATCATTGCTTGTACAGCCCTCTCGCAGTGGGGTGGGTCTGACACACCGGTGTCAATGTGTTCTTTTTTCCATTTCCAGGAGTGTATGTGTCGCAACCGGAACCCTGTCCAGAGAGTGTAGAGCACGTCCACGTGACCACTGCTGGAAAGTGAATCGACAGAAAGCTTAAAAGGCAGTTTCAGGTTGGTCTGCGGGAGTGAGATATTGTTACGTTCTTTGTCGAAAGGTGGCTGAAGAAACTGCAGTTGCAGGTGCAGTAGAGCAAGGTGCGTTACGGCCCACGACGGACCTGGGCTTCCGTTCCCCACAGCCTGCGGAGAACAGGACGGACGGTAAGCGCGCTCCGTATGAAGACAGAAGCTCGAGCGCGCGGGAATGGGGTCATTCTTTCCACTGGAGCGTCGAGACGGCCGCATCGGCAATCGATGACGCAGCGGCTCTCCCCATGCAATGCGGCTGATGGACTGCTGGCCACTGAGGTAGGCGCTCCACAGTCCTCTAATAGTCCCGATGTTCATTCTAGGCCACGCAAGAAGGACGCGCGTTCGCTCGCCGTATGAAGACGCATTCGCGCTAGCAGCAAAGATTTGCTGCCAAATAAACGTGTCACTGTTGAAACCGCCACTGTTCGTCATATTTGTTTAAATCTGCGCACTATCTTCGTAAAGCACCACTGGGTTATTTGGTGGTCTATGTAAGAATGGTCTAATATCTGTATTTGTGTCTTTGTGTTCTATATATGTCAGCTGAAATTTTTCTTCTATATCTAACCTGTGTGTCACTTCATGTTCTGTTTGTGCTTGTTCTGGTGGCTGTCTTAAAATTTCGTTTTCCTCTGATTGTTTAATTGATGCGTGTTGTTCTTTGTTTCTTTGCTCTGGGATGTTTGAGTCCATTACTGTATTTTCTTCTTCTTCTGATTGCACGTTATTTTGTTCTAGTATTTGTTGTACTTGTTGTCTGATGTTTTCTAATTCTGACTGGGGTATCCTGTTATTTTTTATTACTACACGGATCTGATCAGCTAGTCGTTGTTCTGTTAAAAATTGTAATTGTGGGTGTCTGGTAATAAATGTTGTGTATACTTGTGATCTGTATCCAGTTGTGTTTGTTCCTAAGTTTGTTGCTGGGTAATAACAGAACATGAGATGTCGGTTAACTTCATTTGACCATCTCATCCTCTGTCTTCGTTTTCCTTCTACAGAATAACGTTTCCACACTCCTTTCACAATTTCAACTGTTGCACTTTCCACCCTATTCTTTCACAACAGTAACGAGTCGTCGTTTTAAATTGCACAGCTCGCCACAATAAACAGAAAAACAACAAAAAATTCAACTAAATTGTTCTTCCGTCACTGATTGGTAGAACATATACACATTTTTGTTGCGCTGTTGTTGTTGTGGTCCGTGGTTTTTGTAAAACGTGCCTAGTAATGTAGTTCACGAACAACTGAGGAACTGCCTGTTAGATTTGTTGGGTCATAAAACAGTTTCATTCGTTTTGCTATCCACTGTAAACGTTACATATAGTTGTGACAGACGTAAACGGTCTCAGACCACTGACTATAAGGGACAAAGAACTTACTGAACCCCAAATGGATAAGCTATTTGGTGCAAAATGGTTCAAATGGCGTTGAGCGCTATGGGACTTAACTTCTGAGGTCATCAGTCCCCTATAACTTAGAACTACTTTAACTAACCTAAGGACATCACACACATCCATGCCCGAGGCTGGATTCGAACCTGCGACCGTCGCGGTGGCGCGGTACCGGACTGTAGCGCCTAGAACCGCTGGGCCACCCCGGCCGCCTAAGCTATTTGGAGTGCAAACAATGTACAGGGTGACCCAAAAGTTCGTTAACATATGAAAATTCAATGCTTAACGGAATAATGTTGGCAGACGTTTCAAATAGCACGGGATTTCATTGAAACCAAGACAAACTGCAATAAATGGCCAATAGATGCCGATTCATGTGATAAAAAAGCAAGAATTAGTATAAAGATTGATGATTAGTAGAGACGATGTTTTTATAACAGATGCTCAACAAGTCGGTCGTTATTCAGCAACAATAATTGAGGGACAAAATTGTAAACAGCACTGTACAGTATATCAGTAGCCATGGTGAGAAACTGCCGTTGGACTTGCAGCGCGCCATGGAAGCAAGCTGGTGGGACCAGTATTGTGTTACAGGAGATATTCGCCTGCCCTTGCGTGGGAGCTGTAGTACTAATCGAAGAAACAATGACAGCTGCATCCGTTCATGCGTGGTGTCTTCCCCGCCGACAATGAAATCTTTCAGCAGTATTATTGCCTCTGTCTAGGAGCCAGAACCGTGCTACAGAGCTTTCAGGAGTATTATAGTGAACTTATGTTGATGTCTCGGCGACCAAATTCGCCTGATATAAATCCTATGGAACCGATGTGGAGCACTATAGGGCACCATCACCGCATACGCAAATGAGCGGCGCGTTATTTACGCTAATTACATGACCTCTGCGTAGGCATCTGAAGCCACATACCTCCACCAACCTACCAACAAAATTTCGGATCCCTTATACGCAGAATCAGTAATTTATTTTGTTCCAAAGAGGGACAAACGAGCTATTAACAAGGTGGTTATAATTGTGGCTGAGCAGTGTTTCATACGTGTAGTAATATGAGGTGGAGCGCCGTCCTTCAAAGAAGTCGTACCTTCCACAGCAAAGCTAGGAATGATGCGATTCTATAAGATATTGGCGTACCTCGCACCCATCATGTTGGCATTTTATGTACGTTTCTCATGCGGCGTCACTGATGCTTTCCAGAGCCATCTGGTGGCCCGTTTTTTTGTATTCGTTTTTCGTCTCCATTAAATCCCATGTCGCCGGCCGGGGTGGCCGAGCGGTTCTAGGCACTACAGTCTGGATCCGCGCGACCGCTACGGTCGCAGGTTCGAATCCTGCCTCGAGCATGGATGTGTGGGACGTCCTTAGGTTAGTTAGGTTTAAGTACTTCTACGTTCTAGGGGACTGATGACAGAAGTTCGATAGTGCTCAGAGCCATTTTAACTACTTGAAAGCCCATGTCATTTCAGGCATGTATATGACGTTTTACCTCTCTGCCTACATTATTCCGTGAATCGGTGCATTTTCAAATGTTAACGTACTTTCGACCCTATGTGTATTACGAAACGTCTAAAACGGTCACTGACTCACTCAATCCCAGCTGAAGGTTGACTGTCTAGAGGCTTACAGGGGCAACGAAATATGATTTTCAGTATCTTGTACAGTTCTTAATAGAATACCACTTTCTTTTCTTTCTTTCTTTCTTTCGCTTACGCCATAGTACCGTAGCGATCGTAGAACGGATTTGGCAAGGTTAGTTTTTTAGGGGTGCCCGGATGCCCTTCCTGCCGCCACCCCGTACCCCCAGGGATGGAATTAGTGTACCTCAGTAAATCGTGTGATAGTGCGAACGTGTTGCAAATGTCTGCGACGCATGTAACTGAGGCGGAACGTGGGGACCAGCCCGGTAATCACCTAGCGAGATGTGGAAAAACGCCTAAAAATCACATCCAGGCTGGCCGGCACACCGGCCCTCTTCGTTAATCCGCCGGACGTTTTCAAACCGGGGCAGGCGCGCTACCAGAGTCCAGGAATCAGCGCGTTAGCGCCCTCAGCTACCCTGGCGGGTTCTTAATAGAATACTACTATAAAACAATAAATGAAGAGGACAAAATTATCGGTAGGCTTCTTCGGCACTGTTAAGATTCAAAATGGTTCAAATGGCTCTAAGCACTATGGTACTTAACATCTGAGAGTCCCCTAGAACTTAGAACTACTTAAACCTAACTAACCTAAGGACATCACACCCATCCATGCCCGAGGCAGGATTCGAACCTGCGACCGTGGCAGCAGCGCGGTTCCGGACTGAAGCGCCTAGAACCGCTCGGCCACAGTGGCCGGCCACTATCAAGAGATTTGCACCGTGTTCCAGTACGGAAACCACAAGTAGCGACTGCCCCAGGCGTATAAGCCACTCACATAATATGCGTACATTTTGGAACTTTTTGATGACTGTGTCTATTAGATTGCCACCAGTCATTTGCTTTAAGGGAAGGCCCTGATGACGGCGCTACTCAAGTTTAACGCGCCGTGCAGGCTTGCGAGTGCGGCGAAGTCCGTCCCTGTTGGCAGGTTCAGGCTACTGTTTTCGCGGTCCAGCCCCCGAGAACACTGGCTCCCCTCGGCGCGGCGAGATGAAGACATGAATTTTTACTGCGCCCTGGCCCTCCACGGCGGTTCGCTGTCCACCGCAATACTGCGTGCCCTCAACTCCCCCACCCTCGTGAGACTCGGCGGGACTACTACACGCCACGCAGTCGCGCTCGAAATTTAATTCACGCCCCGACGCATAAAGCACCTTGTTCTGCGATAGGTAGGAGCCTCCACATGCGCGGCCGTAGCGCGTTACGGCGTCACATGCACGAGGCGCGAATGGCTCAAGGGTTAGCGGAGTGCTTGGCAAGCTGCGATTCCGACGTTTATAGGCTTGGCGCGGACGAGGTTATTGTAGGTGAAGACTTGCGGCCAGAGTGGCAGTAAAGAAGAAACGAGAAATACGGGATTGCGCGTGGCCCAGTACTCAAGTTCGGGAGGTCTGCAGGGGGTAGGTTTATGTCATCCCGCGAGAAGGCTCGTGGGCTAAGACACTGGACTCCCGTCGTGGAGAGCGACAGTCCGAAATACCACCCGACCACCGAGATTCGTGTTTTCCAGCGTTCCTCTAAACTGCTTAATGTGAATGCTTTTGATAGCTGAAACGAGGTGATACAGCGGTAAGCACTGGAATTTTTTTTTCTTTAGACAACATAGTTGTATGGAGATAAACAGCGATTAATTTACTTACAATCAATTATTCAAAATGACAGTCACAATCGCATTATTTATTTTGCCGTCAATTAGTTTCAACCCGCGATGGAGTCATCTTCAGGGCAATTTACACTGTATATAAGTTATAAAATTAGTAAGTAATCATGTACGTAATCTAAAAGCAATTAGTCAAAGTGAAAGGGTACAGTACCGCCCGACATTGAAAATAGGTACAACATTCTTCGTTATTCTTGTCAGAACAACATATTTTTTGTAACACCAACTCAATTTCAAAAAGCTGTGAGGACGGGGCGTGAGTCGTGTTTGGGTAGCTCAATTGGTAGAGCACTTGCCCGCGAAAGGCAAAGGTTCCGAGTTCGAGTCTCGGTCTGGCACACAGTTATGATCTGCCAGGAAGTTTCATATCAGCGCACACTCCGTTGCAGAGTGAAAATCTCATTCTGGGAATTCAATTTCACTTAATACACCGAAGCCGCATACCAGTGTAGGAAAGAAGGACAATTTATTTATTTAATAGATCACATGTGCACTCCCACAAAATAAATCCCTACATCCAATTTGGTGAGATCTGTGATATGAATGAATGTATGGTCGTCTGCTAACCGCAGATAGTGAATGTGCAATATATGATCATCTTTGAGAGGGTCCTTTGGTCACCTTTTGTGGAACCAAAGAGGTGAAATTTACCTGAGCTTTGAGCGTCTGAAATGTGGCTGACCAATACGGTAACAAGGTGCGACCCCACCTCGACGGAGGTGCGAGCTGACCTGAAGAACGGCCATGTTTTCAGCATTCTGGCGCTGGATCTTGCGTTGGTAAGACCTGTCTTAGGTGTGCTCCGTAAAGCCAAAAGAGTGGAGAGAATGGTACGCATATGAAATGCTTATGAGTAGTTTGGAATAATTATTTGTCTATTTCAAGAACTTTTGGGGGGAGAATTAAATGTCAGGCGGTAATGTTAAGGGGATCGTAGTAATCTTCGGAAGTGACCAACGGTCACAATGAAACCAAGTGTAGCAATAAGTTGAAATACTTGCGAGTGCTAGTACTAAGTTGAAATACTTCCGAGTGCTAAAGTTAAGTTGAATTACTGGCGTGTTTACTATAAGCTGGAAATATTTATGAAATGGCGTGTGCAGGACTTGAAATTAGAGACGAGTACTTCCACGTGGCGAGTACTGTGTGAGTCTCAATCTGTGTATGAGACAAAGGATAAAGAGAAGTACTCGTCCATGGTATCAGTTGAGGACTCGCGTGTGTGATGAATATGTTCTTAATATTACTTTGCGTGTTATGTTTCCGTTTGACGCTTGATTCAAACTTTAATACTCTGAGAGTGAAGCAAGGTGAGTTATCCGTCTATCCAGCAACGCCACTTGGCTTGCATTGCACAGGAAGACGTGCATATATCCTCCAGAGTTCGTAGTAGGAAAGAAAAGTTACGAAGTGGGGCAGTATCGTGTGAAACTGGGATAAATACTAATTGAAGTGGGAAAGCTGAAAGTGATGTGATTATAACGTTGTGACTATTCCTTGTGTTGTATTCCATGTTGCCAGTGTGGGGTATTTCATGTAATTTAAGTATGTGTGGTTTGCATGGGAGAGTAGCAAGATAGGTTCAGAGGCAGTGGGTTATGCACGTTCCTTTTTGTACCGCTCGGTCTGGAGTAAATTTTCGTGATGGTGGGTGTGACAGTTGAAGTGTGAGATACAGCAAAAGATCCACCATCCTATCCAGAAAGTGCACTGTAGCGTTAAATAATTCCGTGACCACAAGATAGAGAATCACCAATGTAAAGCCATGCCCACTGGGCGGAGTTTCTCATGTGTTATTGTTGTATAAAATATAATGGTGTGTTTAGGTTATCTTTGAATCATAATAGAATTTATCGGAATAAAAAAGATATCGAAAAGAAAAAGATTGGTGGCCTTGTTCTTCGAGTAGTGTGTAGTCATGATATCCAGAATTCATAATGTGTGCGCCATTCATATTCAGTGCGATGGCCACGTGTTGATCAAAGCCGCTGGGTAAGAAAGAAAATGTGGTACTGCCAGAGCGTAGTGAACAATCGGAGTTATGTAAATTCCCAATAGTCAGATGAGCGTTATCCGTTTCCGTTGCGCAATATTCAAACAGGAGAATAATTTGTAGCTTAATTGTGGGTACTAAAGCTCATAATCAGTCATTGATGTTAGTCGTGAAATAAGAATAAATCCACTCGCTTGGCAGACCACTCATCTTGCAGGCCTGACTGCTTGATGCCACAGTATGAGCAAGGCATGTGGGTGCCACTCAAAAGTTACATAAAGAAACAGATTTTTATACCCATTTGGTCGCTCGCTGGAGCCGTCTCCCTGCCAGTGCACGGTTGGTAACTATGCATGGTTGGCTCTCTGCATGAGCAGCATAATGAAGGAAGGATCGTGGTACACTGATGCTACGATATCGAACGCCGTGCGAGGAGGCTACAATGACGACGGAATCCTAGCCAAATAGGCTAAGGGGCACTTGATACATCTGTTTCTAATTTTATAACGGCGAATACACTGATTTTGAAGTTTTTTTTTTACTAATTACTAGGAACAACTTTTATGGACAGCAGCCAGAACACACCACGACAACACATGCTGTGCAAAGATAACGCTGCAGCAGAAGACCATATGGATTGCCAACAACATGGCGGAAGAATGGTTATGGTACGCCGTTACCATAACAACGAAGGCCGCACAAAGATGGTATTACAGCAGACGACTTTTACGAAGCGGCTACCGTGACTACAGCGTCCCAACTACACAGGCTAGGGGGCGCTTGATATATACTATCGCCCATGGCAACGGCGCCCCTACCACAAAAGATACAGGGCTCTGCTCTATCCACAAATGACGTGAAAATGAATGGAACAACAGTTACCTGAATTTTAAATAATTGTAAATTTCTCGAGGTTTAATTAGTTATATTTATTATTTATTGTTTTATCTTGCAACTGGAACAAACTTTAAAATTTACGATTTCTTGCTTAAGTATGTAACTACCGTTGGTCATCGTGGAGGGCGTTACGGTCTGCCCACGTGTTGTTGGCCGTTATTTAAGCTCATGCAGAGCCAACCATTCATAGTTACCAACCTTGCACAGGCAGGGTAACGACTCCAGCGAGCGACTAAATGGGTATAAAAATCTGTTTATTTATGTAACATTGACGAATTGCTTGTAGATTACGTATATGATTAGTTACTAATATAAATTTACAGTGTAAATTGCCCTGAAGATGACCTCATTGGAGGTTGAAACCGGTTGGCGGCAAAATAAATAATGCGATTTGTGACTGTCATTTTGTATAATTGACTGGACTTGTATTTAATAGTGGTTTGAGTCATCAGTCTTCCAATTGGCTTGTTGCGGCCCGCCACAAATTCCTCTCCTGTGCTAACCTCCAACCTGCATCCTCAATTATTTTCTGGATGTATTCCAATCTTTATTTTTTCTCTACATTTTTTGCCCTCTACAGCTCCCTCTAGTATCGTGGAAGTCATTCCCTGATGTCTTAACAGATGTCCTATCATCCTGTCCCTTCTCCTTGTCAATGTTTTCCACATATTCCTTTCCTCTCCGATTGTGCGCAGAACCTTATCGTTCCTTACCTTATCAATCCACCTAATTTTCAACGTTCGTCTAGAGAGCACAACATCTCAAATTCTTCTATTCTCTTGTGTTCTGGTTTCCCCAGAGTCCATGTTTCGCTACCATACAATGCTGTGTTTCAAATGTACATCCTGAGAAATTTCTACCTCAAATTAAGGCCAATGTTTGATACCAGTAGACTTCCCTTCTCCAGGAATGTCCTGTTTGCCAATGCTAGCCTGCTTTCATGGCTTCGTTGCTCCGTCCGTCACTGGTTATTTTGTTGCCTACGTAACGGAATTCCTTAACGTCATTTACTTCGTGACCATCAATCTTGATGTTAGGTTTCTCGCTGTTCTCTTTCCTGCTGCTTTTTATTACCTTCGCCTTTCCTCTATTTACTGTCAGTTCATTTTCTGTATTCACTAGACTGTGCATTTCATGCATCAGATCCTGTGATTCTTCTTCACTTACAGTCAGTACACCAATGTCATCCGAACCGTATCATTAATATCCTTTCATCTTGAATTTTAGTATCACTCCTGAACCTTTCTTTTACTTTCATCGTTGCTTCTTCGATTTACAGACTGAACAGTAAAGGCGAAAGATTATATCTCTGCCTTACACCCTTTTTAATCCGAGCACCTTTCTTAGTCGTCCTCTCTTACTATTCCCTCTTGGCTCTTGCACATATTGTATACTATCCGTGTCTCCCTACAGCTTACCACGATTTTTTTCAGAATTTTGAACATCTTGCACCATTTTATACTGTCGAACGCTTTTTCGAAGTCGACAAATCCTATGAAAGTGTCTTGATTTTTCTTTAGTGTTACTTCCATTATCAACCGCGGTATCAGAATTGCCTCTTTGATAACTTTACCTTTCCTGTAGCCAAATTGATCGTCATCTAACATTCGAAAGCATGGCAGTTCAAACCCCGTCCTGTCATCTAGACAGTAGCGTAGCTAATGTAACCAATGCCTAGGGCAAATTTCGATTTTCCCCCCCTCCCCGGCCTGCAGACGACTATCACATTTTTGTTTAATTTTCATCGTTGTTAAAAATGTTTATTTGTTTGTTGAAACCAACACTGTAATGTAGGAGATCGAGAAGCACGTATTGTGGAACACAATACACATTTACCATGTATTACACAGTACAAGGCCACGAGTATTATAATGTGTTATAACTGCAGTTCACATTCATCTTTCGTTATTTTATGTTCCACGAGTTCATAACTAACGAAAGGAATATTGTTTTGATTTTGCAACACAGCTGTTTTCTTGTAACATTATCGTTTGAAAATTCTACAGGAAATACGCATGATTCTTCCTGAGTTTCGCATCTGTTTTTCCCGCAGTTTGTTTTATGTGGTCATTCCACTTAAGGTGACTCTGGACAGTTGCTACTAGGTACTCTACGGGACATATTAATTTCAGTAATTTGTCGTCAACTCTGTTCAACTCTAGATGTATAGTAGCGAATTTCTTTTTGTCTATTTGAGCAATATGTTATTTTTATTTACAGTGATGGCCAACTGCCACAGCCTGCACTACTCTTCCATCAATCTGGTCATTGTGTAAATCGACCTGCAGAGAATTAATGAATAAAGCAGCCTCTGGCATGTAACTGTGAACATAATAAATGTTACATTTTGTGCATACTTGGGGAAAGAAATCCTCTACGTAATAAGAAACCAAGTAAACTAAAATATACAACTCCAAAGCGAGATTTTGAGAAAATGCTAGTAATGTAAATACGAGTAATTACCTAACTAAGAAGAAACGTCAAGTGTTTTGGAAGTAATTGTTTAAAGAACATATTATATAAAAATTTACGTAGAACAAAAATTTTTTCCAAAAATCAGTTTACATCGAACATTTTTCTCCCTTTGCATAGCATAATGTTGTTCTTTACTATTTGTGAACTAGTAATTATGCATTGTAAGTTTATGAATGTAAATGTTTCAACAATGGTATTTTTTAAATTGTATTGTCACCTCTTTATATTAGACGGGCTGTGCCAGCCAAAACCAGTGCGGTTTAAGCGTAGTCAAAGCTGGAGAGTACACGGAAGTACAGAGTGCGTGTTAGTCAGTCAAAGCTATAACAAGATTTCCTAATGGCTTTGGGAACAAATATAAAAATGAAAATTTTACGGAATTGTGAATATAACTGGTGATACAAGAGTATAAAAGTAAGATGATGTGCGAAAAGTTGTCAGGCTATTAATTAACGTCGATGACTCACAGACATATTTATTCAACATTCAGAGCTAAATATGTAAAGTTAATTATTTTTCTAACTACTATGCGATAAAATTTACAGCTCCTGTTGCTGTGCATAGGCCTGCTGTTCTACTTTAATCGCCTGAAAAGGACAAACATATTTCTTGTTAACGTCAAATAATCATTTTTATCATATTTAACGAGGGGGTTGTAGTGTCAGAACAAACAAAACACCAAATACAAAACCTACTTCCGAGACGATTTCGTTGTACCCATAGTCAAGCGTGGGCTACAAGTAGTTCTTACAATTGGAGAGTAGAACATTTTGAAATGTAGCGCTATAGGAGAATACTGAAACTTAGATCTAGTAATTATTGAGGAGGTACTACAGCGAATTAGAGAGAAAAGAAACTTATGCTACAACTTGACAAAATGGAAGTGTGGTTAATAGGATACATCTCGAAGCAACAAGGAATAGTCCATTTGGTAAGCGATGGGAATGGGTGGGTTGGGGGAGGGGGGCGGGGAAGAGGGTAAAAGTTGTAGTGGTAGACGAAGGCTTTAATACAATAAGCAGGTCAAATTGACCTAGGGCGCAGCAGTTACGTAGGGGTGAAGAGGGTTGCATGCGGTAAACTACGGTGTAGAGCTGCATCAAATCACTTTTGGGACTGAAGACCTAAAGACACCCCCCCTCCCCCCATGTCTGAGGACTAGCCCACCAACATGTCCAATGAGTGGGTCTGCGCCGACCACTTCGGTCCACCGATTCGCTCGCCGACCCGTTCGACTATGTGTGTGAACTCCGGCGACTGTTCGGTGGGCGCTAACTGGCTACAGGACCAGCAGGTAGAAGTAGAGATCCGTCTGCCGAACCGCCGGGTCCGGAACATGGACAGGACCGCGAGCGCATCACCTACATATACGCCTGTAAATGGACGCCTGAGTGGCTTTATCTATTAGCCAAAAGCATTACACTGGTGTCTCCGTATCAGTGAGAGGTGTATCTTATAAGATTGTTTCTAAACACAGCCAAATAACAAGCTCGTGATTTCCTTTCATACATATCCACTCCTTTCCATTTTATTGCTCTCCAAACCTTCCCAATTTACTACTTTTACTTCTACAACTTTTTCTTTTTACTCTCTTCTACTTCACACAACCTTTCCCCTTTTCTTTGGCTCTGCTTCTATCAACAAATATATTTTATATACCAACCTAAACAGTTTAATAATCATGGTTACAAAATACTAACACTAATTACTTATAGATGAATGGGAAACACTCGAGTAAGTCTCAGGAAGAATCAATTTGGATTCCAAGGAAATGTTCCTAGGAAGTAGTAAACTTACGACTAATTTTAGAAGATAAGCTTAAGAAAGGCGAACCTACATTTATTCCGTTTGTAGATTTAGAGAAATCCTTTGACGATTTTTTCTCGAATACGATCGATGAAACTTTGAAGGTATCAGGGATAAAATACAGGGAGCGAAATAAGAAATAAGACTGCATGAAATACGAGCAGTAGTTGAGAAGCGCGTGAGGCAGGGTTGGAGCCTATCCCCGATATTAATCAATATGCGCACTTGGCAAGCAGTAAAGAAAATCTAGGAAAAATTTGGAAAAGGAATTGAAGTTCATGGAGAAGAAATTAAATATTTGAGGACTGTCGACGACAGTGGAACGTTACAAGAGACTGTGCAGGACTTGGGAAGCGCAATTGAACGGAATAGCCAGTTTCTCGAAAAGAAATTATTTGAAGAATATCAGTAAAAGTAAAACAAGGGTAATGCAATATAGTTGAATTAAATCGGGCGATGATGAGGGAATTAGCTTAGGAAATGAGGCAATAAAAGTAGTACATATGTTTTAGTTCTCGGACAAGAAAGTAAGAGCTAACTGTAAAAATAAAGAGGATATAAAATGTAGACTGGCAAAAGCAGGAAAAACATTGTTGAAATAGAGAAATTTATCAACACTGAATATAAATATAAGACATAGGAAGTCTTTTCTGAAGGTATTTGCCAAGAGTGTAGCCTTGCGATGAAATGAAACGTAGAAGATAAACAATTTCTCACTACATGAGAATGTATACTTCTGAAATGTGGTGCTACAGAAGAACGCTGAAGATTAGATGGGTACATGAGATAACTACTTACGAGGTACTAAAGGGTGGGGGGTGAGGGTGTGGGGGGGGGGGGGGGGGAAGGATGGGGGTGAAAGCTGTATAGGAAGAGTAAGGCTTAACTACCAGACAACAGGTTCAAATGGCTGTAGACTGCGGTGGGTCGTGCATAGGTTTGCTCAGGATAAACTGGCATGGAGAGCTGCACGAAACCAGTTTTTCGGCTGAAGATCACAATAACAAAAGCACTTGCCAAATTGTGCTCCTAACGTATAATATTTTAACACCCAGTCTTAAAGGATCTTAGCTCTGTAAAAGCACCCAGGATAAACTGCTCGTGTTCGGTTTCTGCCATATTTGTCATCGAAATGTGTGAACCCATGGAACATACGCCATTGTGCATTATCATAAAATCCGCACCACATCGATGAACAGCGTCCACAGTGTTAAGATTCGTAGCCAGTGTCCAATTACTGAGCAATTTTTATTTTTTTTCCGTCACTATGTACGTTTAATTTAGCAATTTTCATTAATTCAGAGAATATTTGTATGGCTCGTACAACTGCAAGTAAACTGCGTGCACCAGTCTAATATAGTGTAGTTATCTGATGGCGGCAGAGACGTGTAGCAGCTTGTTCAGTATTATGTCTCGATGCCCAGATGTGACGGCGGTTTTATGGATTCAGCATATGTGAATCGCATTCGAAAGCGATGAAAGGAAACACCCCGATTCGACATTTTCATTCTACCTTTGAAATGTTTCCCCAGGACTCCCCGAGGCATATTATGCGGGTGATTCTGACAAATAGCAAACTCGATTCCTGCCTTAATCCAACACAATATATTTCCGATTTGTGTCCGATGGTCCAGGATGGTCTGAACCTGAAACGCACCCTGCAGCACATGTCCTGACGCCGGCTATTGTTACCTTCCGGGGACAAACCGCATTGCAGCGCATCGATAAAGGGTCTTTTATCGGAGCGAATCTGAATATTAAGGGGGGGGGGGACAGTTGATGAGAAATACACACTATTTCAAAAAATGCACCAAATCCACAGTTTTGGAGATATGGCAATGCAATTTTGTACCACGCTTTACATTATAGAAACACATTTACATATAAAATCCTTTGATTATATACAGTCAACTTAAAAAAAATTAAATTTGAAGCTTTATTTTCAAAAAATAATGTATGTTCCTTTTTCTCAGAAAGTATCCCGGTAATGCATGTTCCTTTTTCTCAGAAAGTATCCCGGTTTTCTACCAAAATTTCTGTTTTTCATCTCTTTACATGTTGTAAGCTTCTCTCATGAGGTTTTTGGAATAGGTCAAATACGTGAATTTTCATAAGTTTTTAATTACAATTCCACAAGTACAATTTTAAATTCATGCAAAATTACAAGCCATTTGCCCCATATCTCAGCTTGCAACCAGAATTTCAAAATTTTCTCTTGAGACAACGTTTATTAGGTTTACAGAAATATGTGTATAAAATTCCATAGAATCTGAGGAAAAGGTACATTAACTTTAAAAAACAAACCTTTCAGGAAACTCAATAAGTTCAACCTAACTTTTTTCCTTATGTCACTTCGTCAGAAGGCACCACATTTGTACTTTGGTCGTATTTCCCTTTAAGGCTTCTCTTCTCGGTTTCTTGTTGTCTGTCTTCTTTCCCTTACCACATCTTCAACTGACTTTTCAGCTGCAGAGACGCGCTGTAAATCTATTTTTCTCATGATGTCTCCTATCTTTAAACCCATTCTTTCTAATATCTTCATCCTCCCGACGTCCCCATCATTAAATACAATAACTGTATCATAAATTGCAATTCTGGCAACTGTAGCAGATGCAAATTTGTTTTTAGGGAATGGTTTCCCTAAGAGTGAATTTAGAGAATCGTTTATAAAATACGGAACAGAGTCAAAGGTGATCTATAAAACCAAAGAGTATGTATCACGGCCTTCTGGATGTATCCCGCACTCGTTTGGTTGTAAGTAATACACAGAATCGTTGTTCACTGAGCTGGTATTGGGCGTGGGCTTGGCAGGGAGGCCGCGTTACACTTTTAATTAATTTTCAGGCACTTAGGATGCATATTCAACATCGAAACTTTGGGAACTTATTGCTGAACGGTTGGAATGGCTCTAAGCGCTATGGGATTTAACATATGAGGTCATCAGTCCCCTAGAACTTAGAACTACTTAAACATAACTAACCTAAGGACATCACACACATCCATTCCCGAGGCAGGATTCGAACCTGCGACTGTAGCAGCAGCGCGGTTCCGGACTGAAGCGCCTAGAACCGCTCTGCCACTGCGGCTGGCGGGAACTTTCTGACCATGAGTTATACTAACAAATAAAAACTAAATCGAAAATTGACATTTTTGGTCAATTTCACCAACGTCCCCCCTTAAGTACGGCTGTTAACATCCAATGCTCGTGTGGGGACGGATACAGAAAGTATTAAGGAAAAAGACGTTTGTAGTGATATAACACTGAAATTTATACGAGGCAAATAACAACGCACAACAGATTCACGCTGATAATTCAAGTTGCACCTTCCACAGTTTGCTATGAATACTTGCTTAGGCACTGTAGAGCGTAGATTGGCTGTTTGTGCAGTTGATATCCAACGCATCGTAAAAGGGGAAACTATTTAACTGTTAAAACATCTGTTTGTTACTGAGAGCTACTAACAAGTTAGTTTGCAGTAGTTTTGCTCCACTGTGCGCGGCCCCCAGCTGATTACAACAATTTGCAGTCACTGTCTATAAACCTGCTCAACGTTCTTCCTCCCAGACCATCCCTTACCACAGTTTCCTTCCAAAATCCCTTCTAAAACTGATTTTCGCATTCTTGTTAATTGCTTATTTGGTATAAATTAGGGTGTCGGCTTTTCATTGTGTATATTTTAGAGTTTTGGGCTAAGACGGATTATTGTGGGTTTTCTTGTTCTAATTTTACTGGTCTGTTATAATTTTGGGTACAACGTGTGCAGTCCTAACGCATCGAATCCACAGCGAAACGGCATCAAGAAGGCGCTGACCCGCGCGCCAATGGAAAGAGCGAGCAGCGTCACATCTCCAGGAAGACACAGTTCAGCGCCGACCGAAGTGACCGGGCGGCTCTAGGCACAACAGTCTGGAAACGCGCGACCGCTACGGTCGCAGCTTCGAATCCTGCCTCGGGCATGGATGTGTGTGATTTCCTTAGGTTAGTTAGGTTTAAGTAGTTCTAAGTTCTAGGGGACTGATGACCACAGCTGTTAAGTCCCATAGTGCTCAGAGCCATTTGAACCAGCCAGAGTTCAGAGCCCCCCTGTCAACGCTGGCATAACCAGCTGCTCAGCGCTGGTCGGGCTCAGCTCGGTGGTAAGACTTCGAGAGTGTCAATACTGAGTTATAGGTAGACTATACGCAGCCTTCGTTTTGCAAATAGTAATAGTGTGTAAAATTAACTGGATTTACGAGGCACAGGATGTACATCCAGCCACCTCACAAAGAGAAGTTCTCTCTCTTTCCTTTTTAGAAATAAAGGGTTCTATTAATTTGAAAGTGCTATGTACAGATCATTTTGGATTGCTGCACCAACCATCACAACTTCTTTCCTTCCTTGTTTGGTTGGTGCTGACTCCCACAGTATAATTGATGGACAGATTTAAAATTGTATGCTAAACAGCTTGGTCATCAGCAGCCTTTCACAAGATCGTGGTATTGATAAAGCAGCCTTTCACAAGATCGTGGTATTGGTAAATAAGGAGTGCTCTTGCTATGAAAGAAATCAAAGGCCATATAACGACAGGTTTAGCAATAGAGAATATCACATACAAGTCTCTGTAGATTTTCCCGCATCTCGTGGTCGTGCGGTAGCGTTCTCGCTTCCCACGCCCGGGTTCCCGGGTTCGATTCCCGGCGGGGTCAGGGATTTTCTCTGCCTCGTGATGGCTGGGTGTTGTGTGATGTCCTTAGGTTAGTTAGGTTTCAGTAGTTCTAAGTTCTAGGGGACTGATGACCGTAGATGTTAAGTTCCATGGTGCTCAGAGCCATTTGAACCATCTCTGCAGATTTAGTCATACCGTTACCACGTGTTAAAAGAATTAATATAACAGTGATAGTAAGTAAGAAGGCTTGATGATCGCAGAACTAAGAGTGTGGGCCAGCCGTCAAAAAACCTCCGTCCAATTAAACTGACGAGGAGTCGTGACGCCACACTATATTCGACAACTGTCGTGCCATTATTTCGTCATCCCCAATAATCGAGGATAAGTTTCTCAGTAGATCAAGGGTTTCCCTCGCAGTGGATACACCGGTTCCCGTGAGATCACCGAAGTTAAGCGCTGTCGGGCATGGTTGGCACTTGGATGGGTGACCATCCAGGCCGCCATGCACTCAGCCTCGTAATGCCAATTGAGGAGCTACTCGACCAAATAGTAGCGGCTTCGGTCAAGAATACCATCATAACGACCGGGAGAGCGGTGTGCTGACCCCACGTCCCTCCTACCCGCATCCTCCATAAGGATGACACGGCGATCGGATGGTCCCAGTAGGCCAGTCGTGGCCTGAAAAAGGAGTGCTTTTTTATGCGTTAAGACTAATTACACCTGATGACGGACCCACAGGGTCCGAAATGCATCGTGTACTTAATAAAACACGAAAAGTTGTGGCTGAAGGCGTTTCTTTAATTCGTACTTCCAGTGTATTGAGTACAGTCACGTTTGAAGCTGCAAAATATGGATCAAATTAAATCGCAAAATTTCAACCCTAAGTCCGAATCTCGCACCTTCCGACTTCCATTTGTTTGACCCAATGAAGAAGAACCTCGGGAAGAAGTACGTGGATGATGGGGAGGTTACTGATGGAGGGCCATCCCAGTGACATGGCGTACGACCGTCGCATTGAACGGAGATTTTGTTGAAAAATAGCGTTTCGTAGCCGAAAGTGTATTGAATGATACTGTGACTGGAATTCTGAATAAACCCAAGCAGCTTACAGAAAAAAATGTGTTATGTTACTTATTAAACGCCTTTCGCAAATTTTGCAGTAGCTGATTTATAGACACTTCTAATCCCATGAGACCTGTGTATATGAATCTGAACACCATAACGCCCGATGTTCCCAAAGGGTGGTAACACAGTGGGGCGCCTGTTTACCCCACGGTACTAAGCTGGTTTAAGTTCGATTCACACGGTGGGCAAAGTCACGTCAACGTCAGTGACGTCACACACTGTCAAAAATCCACTTGCATTCACACTGGACGGAACGTCAAGCCACGGCAAATCTTCAACCACGTTTTGGCGCGTTATTGGAAACTCGCAGAAGTGTTCACGAGAGAGAATAGCGGACATTATATTCAGTCTTGATGAAATTGCTACGATTACAATT
Source organism: Schistocerca gregaria (assembly GCF_023897955.1). Classification (NCBI taxonomy): domain Eukaryota; kingdom Metazoa; phylum Arthropoda; class Insecta; order Orthoptera; family Acrididae; genus Schistocerca; species Schistocerca gregaria. The sequence goes on along the minus strand of NC_064921.1, from coordinate 157,065,785 downwards.
GCTTTAGATGATGAGGAAAGAGAGCGCAAATTGGCAAGGCAATGAAAACGAACGTGGGCGAAGAAAATGATTTTGAAGAGAATGTGTGAAGGCGAATATCAGACATTGTATAGAGAGCTAGAAGAAGAGGAGACGTCATTTTATAAATATTTACGAATGTCGAGACAGCAATTTTTTTAATTTGCTGTCTTTTATAAGCAACAGCATCAAGAAAGCAGAAACAAACATGCGCCGTGCAAGTTCTCCACGAGAAAAACTAATGGTTTGTTTGAGGTGAGTCTGATGCTTCAGCTTTACCAATTCCTTTGAGGGTTCCTGTTATGTACCTTTAGTATTTTATAGAACAGAGTATTTATTGTAATCCTGCACACTATCAACAAATTGATATATAGGCTAAACATTCACAATTTATGGCCCCTAGTTATGTAGATCTAAATCTGCCACAGTTCGTCCTGCATAAACTTTGGCACTGCAGAGAACCAACTGCACACTGTATATGAATGTGGAACATCGAACTTTTTACTGCAGTTGTACTTAAATAAGCTGCATCCATACGAAATGTTGAGTTAGAGTCAGTACCAGAAAGTATGTAAAAAAATACTATACATAAGTAAACTACTAGCCAATACTGGCGTAGAATACTCATATTTGCTTCGGAATTATAAGTATTACATATAAACATGGTCAAAATAAACCTTCCCGACTAGCGAATAATTGTGAAATTGGAAAGCAGGAAGGCTCTAACTTCTGCTAAGCGTTTTCGCCTCCTAATCTGAGTACATACATACATAAATAGATGCAGGTGTGATGTTATACATCTATATACAATACATACAAAATAAATATAATCTGCAGTAGGCCTACAGTATTCATAACCAATCCAATTTTCTTCCATATTTCTTCTTTAAACAAAATGTCGCTGTATTTTTTGCAGCTCATGTCATACAACTCCACATTTTGGCGAACAAGTTTGATTAACTTCTCGTCGTTCATGTATATATAAAAACATTTTATAACTAAAAACTCAGTAGATATTTTCTATGTGAATAACACTGCTAGCAGAATCAAACCCGTGCCGTGCGAGCAGCCGCAGAACAGACAGAAAAGTAACAGCCAATCGTAAGCAGTTCGCCAACCACGTGACCCCCACCGTCAACGTCAAACTACACTCCTGGAAATTGAAATAAGAACACCGTGAATTCATTGTCCCAGGAAGGGGAAAACTTTATTGACACATTCCTGGGGTCAGATACATCACATGATCACACTGACAGAACCACAGGCACATAGACACAGGCAACAGAGCACGCACAATGTCGGCACTAGTACAGTGTATATCCACCTTTCGCAGCAATGCAGGCTGCTATTCTCCCATGGAGACGATCGTAGAGATGCTGGATGTAGTCCTGTGGAACGGCTTGCCATCCCATTTCCACCTGGCGCCTCAGCTGGACCAGCGTTCGTGCTGGACGTGCAGACCGCGTGAGACGACGCTTCATCCAGTCCCAAACATGCTCAATGGGGGACAGATCCGGAGATCTTGCTGGCCAGGGTAGTTGACTTACACCTTCTATAGCACGTTGGGTGGCAGGGGATACATGCGGACGTGCGTTGTCCTGTTGGAACAGCAAGTTCCCTTGCCGGTCTAGGAATGGTAGAACGATGGGTTCGATGACGGTTTGGATGTACCGTGCACTATTCAGTGTCCCCTCGACGATCACCAGAGGTGTACGGCCAGTGTAAGCGATCGCTCCCCACACCATGATGCCGGGTGTTGGCCCTGTGTGCCTCGGTCGTATGCAGTCCTGATTGTGGCGCTCACCTGCACGGCGCCAAACACGCATACGACCATCATTGGCACCAAGGCAGAAGCGACTCTCATCGCTGAAGACGACACGTCTCCATTCGTCCCTCCATTCACGCCTGTCGCGACACCACTGGAGGCGGGCTGCACGATGTTGGGGTGTGAGCGGAAGACGGCCTAACGGTGTGCGGGACCGTAGCCCCGCTTCATGGAGACGGTTGCGAATGGTCCTCGCCGATACCCCAGGAGCAACAGTGTCCCTAATTTGCTGGGAAGTGGCGGTGCGGTCCCCTACGGCACTGCGTAGGATCCTACGGTCTTGGCGTGCATCCGTGCGTCGCTGCGGTCCGGTCCCAGGTCGACGGGCACGTGCACCTTCCGCCGACCACTGGCGACAACATCGATGTACTGTGGAGACCTCACGCCCCACGTGTTGAGCAATTCGGCGGTACGTCCACCCGGCCTCCCGCATGCCCACTATACGCCCTCGCTCAAAGTCCGTCAACTGCACATACGGTTCACGTCCACGCTGTCGCGGCATGCTACCAGTGTTAAAGACTGCGATGGAGCTCCGTATGCCACAGCAAACTGGCTGACACTGACGGCGGCGGTGCACAAATGTTGCGCAGCTAGCGCCTTTCGACGGCCAACACCGCGGTTCCTGGTGTGTCCGCTGTGCCGTGCGTGTGATCATTGCTTGTACAGCCCTCTCGCAGTGTCCGGAGCAAGTATGGTGGGTCTGACACACCGGTGTCAATGTGTTCTTTCTTCCATTTCCAGGAGTGTATTCGTTCCAAGTATATCGGCCGGCAGGCAAACTGACGTTGACGCGACGTTGCCCACCGTGTGAACCTCGCCATTTGAAAGCATCGGACGAATATTTTGACGTCACGCGACCCGCGTTCACGTTGACGTGACGTTGCCCACCGTGTGAATCGAGCCTTAGACTCCGATCTGCCCTGCCAGTCTATTCAGGTCATCCTAATATGGATCCTTTCTTCTCCTTCTCCGCAGTGCAAACCGAGCTGCCAATCATTCCCAGACGATGCAAGCGTTTCAGCGCATAGGTGAGCGCCTGCATAGCCAGCTGACGCAGAGAGAATCACGCTGTCCGTCGCATTTGACTGACCCCCTAGCAGCAGACCAAAAGCGGGCGGGCGAATGTCGGCGGTAACTCGATCCCGCACCTGACAGCCGCACCTCTCTCCAGCCGACCTCCACAAAGACTTTAAATGGGCTCTTAGCCCTTCCTGCCACCGCCTAAATCCGTTTAGGGTTCGGGCTTCCTTCTCGTCTTTTCGTGGCAGCAGGGCAGACTGCACCCCATTCTCATTTCCTTCAAATTCACCCAGAAAAAAATTCTACCGTAACGGCAGAGCGACAGTACCATCGCGCCTAAAGTGCGTTCTGCTTGCACTTAGACTGTAAAGTTCCCGTGCTAAAAGGAGCCCGTCGAATTGGCTGCAGATCGAAAAATCATATGGCATATCCTTAAAAGTGCATTACTATTTTCAGATCCATAATGTAATAATATGAAGATTAACTCAAGATCATGTATAAGACTTCGAGTTAGCAGTTCATTGGCTAAAGTAAGTATCTGCAGAAACAGTCTCTCTCTCTCTCTCTCTCTCTCTCTCTCTCTCTCTCTCACACACACACACACACACACACACACACACTCACACACACACATATGAAAGAGAGAGAGAGAGAGAGAGAGAGAGAGAGAGAGGGAGGGGGGGGGGGAGGGGCTGGAGAAGAGAGAAATTGGCGCCAGACCCATTTGAAAACAAGTCAATATCAACGACGATTGGACACAGTGCAGCAATATAAACATTGTGTTGCGCCAAGTGTAAAAGACTATCTTGCACGCGTTGTTACTCAAAAACATGTATCGAGTTTCTGTGTGCATTTCCACAACACATAAGGACGAATACTTCGCAATTAAATGTAAGCAAGAGCAAAATATAGTCGCGAAATATTTTCGCAAAAAAATGACGTCTATAGATCAAGAGATCAATCCCACAATAACAGTATTTAGTTGCAAGTGGCAAGCTACCGCTGTATCATAAAGTAAACAGTGTACTACAAAACCCCGAAATGTTGAAAATAAGGTAATAATCACAACACGTGTAAACTGTTTTTAAGCATGAATTTCGTTGGAGTGATTCGTACGTAAAACATGTTTGCATTTTACAGAACTGAATTGAAGTAGCAACTGATTGCACGAAAATGCTGAAACACGTTTGACCACTGATACGCAACAGTTATTTGCGTAAGAGGCGGGCATAAAAACGAAATAACTTAGCAAGTGTCAGACGCCACATTTCAGATATCTGGATTGCGTCATGTGCTATGGTTATGATAATTATTAGTTGAAAAGCTTCGCCGGCCAGGATGGCCGAGCGGTTCTAGGCGCTACAGTCTGGAACCGCACGACCGCTACGGCGTACGTTCTAATCCTTCCTCGGGCATGGATGTGTGTGACGTCCTTAGGTTAGTTAGGTTTCAATAATTCTAAGTTCTAGGGGACTGATGATCTCAGAAGTTAAGTCCCATAGTGCTCAGAGCCATTTGAATCATTTGAAAAGCTTCACAAGTTTCAAGCAATATGCCCAACAACAAACAAAACTCTTAACTTCAAAAACCAGGAAAGATCTCACACTAAAATTTTAAGAATATAGCGAAACCACTCCTGCTGGCTGGGGGTGCGAAAAAATATGTCAGCAAAAGAAGAAACAAAGTTGTTCAGGACAGTGAAGGGCTCCAGAAGAAGAGATTCAATTAAAAATGAAAACGTTAGCAATGAATTGAATGTGTATGTATCAACAATGATATAACTAAATATTGAGGTATGCGCAAACAGAAGAGGACGAGAGGTTACCCAAATCTCCGACATCGCTGCGGCTGGAAAAAGAACCTGTAAGAACGGGACCAACGACGACTGAAGAGAATCGTTCAACGCGGCAGAATGCTACCCTTCCGCAAACTGCTGCAGATTCATTGCTGGGCCATCAACAAGTGTCAGAGTTACATCGTCGACATGGGCTTCCGGAGCTGAATGCCCAGTCGAGTTCCCTTTATGACTGCACGACACGAAGTTTTACGCGTCGAATGGGACCGTCAACACCGGCATCAGACTGTTGATGGCTGGAAAAGTGTTACCTAGTCGGGCGAGTTTCGTTTCAAAATGTACCGAGCGGATGGACGTGTACGGGTATGGAGACAACCTCATGAAACTATGGGCCCTGCATGTCAACAGAGGACTGTTGAAGCTGGTGGAGGCTCTGTGTGGCGCGTGCAGTTGGAGTGATATGGGACCCCCGATACGTCTAAATACGGCTCTGACAGGTGACACATACGTAAGCATTCTGCCTGATCACTTGCATCCATTCATGTCCACTGTGCATTCCGACGGATTTGGTCAACTCTAGCAGGACAATGCGACACCACACGTCGAGAATTGTTACAGAGTGGCTCCAGAAACACACTTATGAGTTTAAAAACTTTCGCTGGCCACCAGTCTCCCTCGACGTGAACATTATTGTGCATATGTGGGATGCCTTGCATCTACATCTACATATACGTCTACATTTATACTCCACAAGCCGCCCAAGGGTGTGTGGCGGAGGGTACGTTAGGTGGCACTGTCGTTACCTCCCTTTCCTGTTCCAGTCGCATATGGTTCGCGAGAAGAACGACTGGCGGAAAGCCTCCGTGCGTGCTCGAATCTCTCTAATTTTACATTCGTGATCTCCTCGAGAGGTATAAGTAGGGGGAAGCAATATATTCGATACCTCATCCAGAAACGCATCCTATCGAAACCTGGACACCGCAATGCAGAGCGCCTCTCTTGCAGAGTCTGCCACTTGAGTTTGCTAAACATCTCCGTAACGCTATCACGCTTACCAAATAACCCCGCGACGAAACGCGCCGCTCTTCTTTGGATCTTCTCTATCTCCTCTGTCAACGTGCTGTTCAGAAGAGATCTCCACCCCCTCGTACTCTTACGGATTTACGGTGAGCCCTGCAGGATTCATTGCGTCACTTCCCTCCAGCACTACTTCAGACATTAATCGAGTCAATGCCACGTTGTGTTGCGGCACTTCTGCGTGCTCGCGGAGACCCTACACGATATTAGGCAAGTATATCAGTTTCACTCGCTCTTCAGTGAATAAACAATCGAAATCTAGAACCATGTCCTAACTTAGTATCCATCCAAAAATCAGGAAACCCATTTTTACTGCAACATGTGAAATTTTAATTAGTTCGGTCACGAAAGGATTAAGTCAGCTTCGATTGTTCCGATTTCGGCCGCCGCGCGGCGCTGTCCTCGCTCGTCGCATGTTAAACGTGGACGTATTGTGGCCAGAAGACATTTAACAGTGCGCGGGCTCGGACTGTGTGTCTGCTATACGGTGTCCACAGCGGCGTGGAGGACGCTACAGGGCAAGGGCGCTCCTCCCCGGGCCAGCGCAGCTAATGAGCCAGAGAGCCACGCCCCCGGCTAGCTTCCTCTCTGCACACCTCTTCCTCCGCTCACGCAGGCTGTCTCACGCACGATGCAAACGCTCAGTGCGGCGTTCGCGGGAACCCATAACGGGCAAGTACATTCGCGAATGTTCTACGAATGCCCCTCTGGCCACACGGCACACGTCAAAGCGGTAGACAAGTACGTTCCATTCCTTGTTTAGCAACATCTTGTCTAGGAGAAATAGGACTGTTGACATTTCTGAAAATATCGGTAATCCGATGTATGAATATTTAAAAAGTGTCATTATCGGCCCTTGACATATCGGAGAAAGGTATCGATATATTGATATATCGACGACAAAAATATCGACGTATCAGCCTGTAAAATACCGGCTACACGCTGTAAATATACTGCGGGTTTTAGATTTGTATATTTAAGTATTGATTTACTATTAGATGTTCAGTAAATCAACAAGCTATCTGCCTGCTTATCCCCCTAGGAGCAAGAATTGAAAGGAAAACGGTGCGTGTTCATACTTGGCGCCAACCAATTTGCTAACAATGGCAACTGCATGTAACTGGCACAATAAGAGGTGTCCGATGCGCTATTCGTTCGGTTTCGTCACATATCGGATTTGTCTGAAACACTGCATGCCGACTTCACTCACTTTTTCATTTCTGCAAACGTCTGCTACTTTGCGGTTGTAGTGTCAACATCACGTGGTGAAGTTAAACGTTGCAGTATATGTTGGGAGCGCCGAACGCCGATTACGCCTGCATATCCCCTCACACCTCTCCGTCCAGCGTGAAAACCAATCTTGTCCTTTAGTTTATGATTATATTTTTTAGCAACTGTTTTTGAAGAATGCTGGTGTGGAGAAATAGAACACTAGTTGCTTTAAAAGCTGTTGTTGAGTGCAAATGGTGTGCTATTTCTCCACATCAAGAATCTCGTTATTCCGTTCACACAATCATCCACCCCCCCCCCCCCCTCCCCAGTGCAATTTGACTTCTTCATTGTGCCCCTTACACTTGCCCCACGCAGTCAAAGAGAAAGACTGGAGCCGGCCGCGGTGACCGTGCGGTTCTAGGAGCTTCAGTCCGGAACCGCGCGACTGCTAAGGTCGCAGGTTCGAATCCTGCCTCGGGCATGGATGTGTGTGATGTCCTTAGGTTAGTTAGGTTTAAGTAGTTCTAAGTTCTAGGGGACTGATGACCTCAGATGTTAAGTCCCATAGTGCTCAGAGCCATTTGAACCATTTTTAAAGAAAGACTGGACCTGATGGAAAGCTCAAAAAATAGTAACACTCCTTCACACAGTGAAAGTAAAATTACGTTGTACTACAAAAAAATGGCTCTGAGCGCTGTGGGACTTAACATCTATGGTCATCAGTCCCCTACAACTTAGAACTACTTAAACCTAAGGACATCACACAACACCCAGTCGTTGTACTACAGTGTCAAAAGAACAATTTCATATATTTACCGAACACTGCGAAAAAAGTGTTACATCGGTGAGAAAAATATTGACAGCATATATCGATATTTTTTGGTTGAAATGTAGATATATCTGTTTTATCACCAGCCCTACTGAGAACCACAGCAACACTGATGCGCTATCCAAGCGGTTCCAGTGTTCTTGAGAATGGTAAGTAAACACGGTCCCTGACGTACCCCAAAGGAAAACTCAAAACGTTTTAGGTTAGGCGACCTGAGGGTGGAGGAGGAGGGGGGGGGGGGGGGAGAGGACAGGCAACAGAGCCACTACGCTCAATCCAACTCTATGTGGAAGTTCGTAGCTTAGGTAGAGCCGAACTTCGAAGGACCAGCGTATAACCTGTGAAATAAAGTTAGCTGGTCTACGATTAAACATGATTACAAATGGTGAAAAACCTGTGAAGAATGTAGTAACATGAAAATCACCGACATAAAATATCCAACTGGTATGATTCTTACTACAATTTGTTCTAAACAGTCTTCCAATGTCTCTCATATATCTTTCAGTAGGATTACTAAATGGATGGTACACGGGGATTAGACTACGCCTTATTTTTGCATGATCAACAAAATCTTTCCAAGCTTGTGATGTAAACTGAGAACCATTGTCAGATAAAATTGTTTTAGCAATGCCCACCTGATGAAAATACGTGTTTTCAAACTTAGAAATGATTTGCTTACTGCTCGCTTTCTTAAGAGAAACCGCTACAAAAACATAACAAAATCGCCTTGTTAGAAGGTGAAATTTTAGATATCGGCCGTCCGATGTGCAAACAACCACAACTACACCACATCCGAGGTAAGAAGTCCCCGTCACAATCTCCTCGCAGAAGAAAATCGACCCACGTAACTTAGCAACCTCCGGCGAATCTCGTTCATGCGCCATAATTTCACGACGATTTTCAGTGCCCGACACTCTCGCATTGTGACAATAAACATTATGAGATAAAATTGAAGGTACAGATAAACATGTCGCATATTCCAAGACCTAAAAACTCTTTTTTGTTAGTTTTTGCGCTTTGTCACCGTTTTCTCAAGAGACTGCGATCGAGCCGCCATCTGGTGGGCACAACGCAAACAGTGTGATTTTACGGTTCCACTCATGCATTACTACATGTAATACTTTGGAAAATATGGAATATTAAAAACAAATGGATCATTTATAATAGCCCTCTATTTGGTTCTACACCGAAGGATTTCCCTTTAAATTCTCCGAACATTTCTGTTACATTTTCGTATCGACTGTATAGAATTTCTACGATCCTAATAGGACGTATCTGAACTCATTCAATGCCTTTTTTCACGCTTACTTGTTTTCAAGTAAGCCAAGATGGAAGAATAAGATTGGGAGACCAAGATCGGATTAGAAAGGGTATAATACTGTAACACCCACAACCATCAAAAAGAAACGCAAAGTACATCTACTTAAAAAAGCTGATAAAAATGCTCTTAACACTTTTTTAAGAGACACTCTCCACTCCTCCTGATACGATCACGGAAGTGTAGGAAAGATGTGGAATTATTTCAAAGAGTACTTCAATTTCCACAACGAAACTCTGTGATGGAATCTGGCAGAAAACCCAAAGATATTCTGATCATCCATAAAGCACACCAGTGGCAAGACACAATCAATATCTTCACTACCGATAATAACGGTGAAGTCACTGATGACATTGCCACTAAAGCAGAGCTATTAAACACGGTTTTCCGAAACTCCTTCACCGAAGAAGACGAAGTAAATATTCCCGAATTCCAACCAAGAACAACTGCCAAGATGAAAAACATTAAAGTAGATGTCCTCGGTGTAGCAAAGCAGCTTAAATCACTTAATAAAGGCAAGGCCTCCGGTCCAAATTGTATACCAGTCAGGTTCCTTTCAGAGTATGCTGATGCGATAGCTCCATATTTAGCAGACGGCCGCGGTGGTCTCGCGGTTCTAGGCGCTCTGTCTGGACCCGCGCGACTGCTACGGTCGCAGGTTCGAATCCTGCCTCGGGCATGGATGTGTGTGATGTCCTTAGGTTAGTTAGGTTTAATTAGTTCTAAGTTCTAGGCGACTGATGACCACAGATGTTAAGTCGCATAGTGCTCAGAGCCAGCCATATTTAGCAATTATATACAACCGCTCTCTCACAAGAAGTTCCGTATCTAAAGACTGGAAAATTGCTCAAGTTACACCAATACACATAAAGGGAAATAGGAGTAATTCGCTGAATTACAGGCCCATATCACTAACGACGGTTTGCAGTAGGGTTTTGGAACATATACTGTATTCAAACATTACGAATTACCTCGAAGAAAACGATTTATTGGCACATAGTCAGCAAGGATTCAGGAAACATCGTTCTTGTGAAACACAACTATCTCTTTACACTCATGATGTAATAAGTGCTATTGACACGGGATGTCAAATTGATTCCATGTTTTTAGATTTCCACAAGGCTTTCGACACCGTTCTTCACAAGCGTCTTCTAAACAAACTGCGTTCCTATGGAATACCGCCTCAGTCGTGCGACTGGATCCGTGATTTACTGTCGAAAAGGTCACAATTGATAGTAGTAGACGGGAAGTCAGCCAGTAAAACAGAAGTAATACCCGGCGTTCCCCATGGAAGTGTTACAGGCCCTCTATTGTTCCTGACCTGTATTAACGACATAGGAGACAATCTGAGTAGCCCTCTTATATTATTTGCAGATGATGCTGTCATTTACCGTCTTGTAAATTGATCAGATGGCCAAAACGAATAGTAAAATGATTTAGATAAGATATCTGCGTGGTGCGAAAAGTGGCAATTGACCCTGAATAAAGAAAAGTGTGAAGTTATTCACATGAGTACTAAAAGAAATCCGCTAAATTTCGATTACGCGATAAGTCACACAAATTTGGAGGCTGTAAATTCAACTAAATACTTGGGATTACAATTACAAGTAACCTAAATTGGAACGCTCACATTGTTGGCAGAGCAAACCAAAGACTGCGATTCAGTGGCAGAACACTTACAAGGTGCAACAGATCTACTACAGAGACTGCTTGCATCACACTTGTCCGGCCTATGCTGAAGTATTGCGGTGCGGTGTGAATGTGGTGGGACTGACGGATGACATCAAAAAAAAAGTTCAAAGAAGGGCGGCCCGTTTTGTATTGTCACGAAATAGGGGAGATAGTGCCACAGACATGACAAGTGAATTGGAGTAACAATCATTAAAACTAAGGCGTTTTTCGTTGCTACGGGATCTTCTCATGAAACTTAAATCACCAGTTCTCTCCTCCGATTGCGAAAACATTCTGTTAGCACCTACCTACATAGGGAGAAATGATCATCACGATAAAATAAGAGAAATCAGGGCTCGCACGGAAAAATTTAAGTGCTCGTTTTTCTTGCGCGCCGTTCGAGAGTGGAACGGTAGAGACAGCTTGAAGGTGGTTCATTGAACCCTCTGCCAGACACTTAATTGTGAATAGCAGAGTAATCACGTAGATGCAGAAGACAGGAATGTAGTCTTTCACCCCTACAGTTCAATCCATACATCCAAGAAGCAATTACGGAAATAATGGACAGGTTCAAAAATGGAATTAAAACTGGTGTTCTCAGTGAAAGTGGAGAAGAATTACAGGATCTGCTGAATGGAATGCGCAGTCTATGGGTACATAATATGGGTTGAGAGTAAATTGAAGAAAGACGAAAGTAATGAGAAGTAGTAGATAAGAGGACAGTAACTTAAAATCCGAATTGAGGATCACGAAGTAGAAGAAGTTAACGAAGTCTGCTACCTAAACTGGAAAATAAGGAGCATCCGACCGAGCAAGAAAGACGTAAAATGCAGAACAACACTTTCAAAAAGGGCACTCCTGATCGAGAGAAGTCTGCTTGAATCAAATATACGTCAGAATAGAAGCCTTTGAGATGTGTTGTTATAGAAGGATGATGAAAATTAGGTTCACTAATAAGGTAAGGAATGAACAGTTTATCCACAGAATCGGCGAGGAAAGAAACATATGGATAACACTGACGAGAATGGGGGACAGCATGATAGAACATTTGTTGAGACATCAGGGAATAGCCTCCATGGTACTAGTGGAATTTGTAGAGGTTAAAAACTGTAAAGGAAGACATAGATTGGAATACATCCGCGAAATAATTGAGGACAAATTTTGCAAATGCTACTCCGAGATGAAAAGGTTGGCAAAGGGGAAGAATTCGTGGCGGGCCGCATCAAGCTCAACATAAGACTGATAACTCAAAAAGGAAAAGAAAAATAAGATTTACAAGAAGTTCACAACTCAAGTATCAGTCTCCTAAAGCACTTCGGTGTGACTCCAAAACATTTTCGAGAAAATAGAGTCTGAGGTTGTCCGAGCAACATAATTTCATTAAAGGTTGGAGAGTTTTTCGACGGACCGTTTGGCAATTTATAGTAGCTCTCGATTTGGTAACTGCTGCAACGCTGGTTCTAGTCTCTATCTGTTTCATCCAGTTTGAATACCTACTTAATACAGATATAAAATTTATCAAATATGTTAACATATATCCAATTAACGTTTTTTTTGCGAACATGCACGTTTTCGTATTTCTAATTATGTATTGAATACGTAATTCCAGTTTATATTGCGAATATATGGGATGTTTGTACGGATGCTCGATGCAGTGGAAATTGCTGTTTTTTGTGTCTTTTACTGCTCTTAGCATATTGGCTCGCGTAAGACAACATCTGTGGTATAAAAAATGGGCACAGTCCACATAAAAAGTATTTGATTTCCAACCGAGTATTACTTATTCACTTTTGCCCCGAAAATTTAATTTGTAATGTTTTTAACTATACAGTCTTTACCAACAATCTTTTACTAACTAAGTAACAAAGGATTTATCTGTGCAATAAAGAATGGAATTTTGCGTGCAGGAAACCGTGTGTTTTTCATAAGAATGATAATTAAACACGTATTAATTATAATATAGTTGATGAACTTTATATTTAAATCACTTAAGTACTCGAACTGAATGAAAAGAAGAGAACGAAAAAAGAAAAGGGAAACTTGAGCCTGCGATCCAGCAATTACATCTCGGGCGCTACCGATAGCGCCACACGGCTTATGGACAAATTTTCTTATCATAAGTGAATTTAAGTCGCTCGGAGAAGTTCAAATTCTAATTTCTCAAGAATTTTTTAAGAGTCGCATCGAATGGCTTGGGCGGACTGATATTTCAATGTACTTAGAGGGGATCCCAATTAATTATGAGATTGAAGAAAGTGTTCTGAGCCGGCCGATTTGGTCGAGCGGTTCTTGGGGCTTCAGTATGGAACCGCGCGACCGCTATGGTCACAGCTTTCAATCCTGCCTCGGGCATGGATGTGTGTGATGTCCTTAGTTTAGTTAGGTTTGAATAGTTCTAAGTTCTAGGGGCCTGATGACCTCAGAAGTTAAGTCACATAGTGCTCAGAGCCATTTGAATCATTTTGAACCACAGTGTTCTGAGACCACTTCCCTGACAGAGATATCAACCAGTGAATGCGAGACTCAGTATATGATATCCTCGGTCAGTCATGCAATTTTTACATGTCACGTATCACATCTTCCACCTAGGGCAATGCTTGTTGATCTGGAAAACGCCGAGTTGCACAGTGGTTTCTGAATCAACGTTCTAATGAACTTCCCTCTATGTGTGACTGAGTGAGTCAGTTCAATGGCAACGATATACGACCTCCAACAGGACCATGCCTAGTAAAGTGCTATGGTGTTCAAAACAATCTTGGATGGATGGATAAGTGCGTTACTTTGCTTACGAGATGCCACCTGCACTACCAACAAGATGGGAAGAAGAGAATGTATGTAGAATCCTAATATCCTAGAAAGTAGTCGTCAAACTTCTTTGCTCAAGGATCAGTAGTGGCAATGTGAAGCAGCACATCGGACCGCATATGCATCGATTCTGTTAACTGATAATGGACGTAAATTAGTTTTATGAGCCCCTACTAAATTAGCTTCAGTAAGGACGCGCTTGTTTGGTCGGTGACCACCAATGCACCATCCTGAACACTTCGTGTCGACTGCTGTCTATTTTAGATTGATGCTCAACTCATATACATCACAGAAGTGACACTATACATAGCGTCCAGGAGGAAAGGTCAACATTCAGGAACATGACAAGAATGATCAATCGTAGCAAAAGAACCTAGTAAACATGTACGCTAAACTGTAAACTTTAAGAGCTATGAGGACCACTTCATCTTCGATTCTGTGAAACAAACCCCTTCTACTGCAAGCTATATGCTTTCCATTTTTTGACAGTGGGTAACACGGACCAAAACAAAGAAAGATTTAGTCAACATGGACTCTAAAATGTATACCTTAAGAACTATGAATACTTGTTCAGTAGAAGAGATGTAGTTTACAGTATCGGAGATGAAGAAGTGCTCATTGCCCTTAAGGTACAGACTTTAGAGGCCTCGTTTACTGGATTTTTTTTTTCTTGGTAGATGAATTTGCCGTTGTCGCTACCGCCACTTCTCAAAATATGGTACCCGGCGGGGTCAGGGATTTTCTCTGCCTCGTGATGACTGGGTGTTGTGTGATGTCCTTATGTTAGTTAGGTTTAAGTAGTTCTAAGTTCTAGGGGACTGATGACCTCAGATGTTAAGTCCCATAGTGCTCAGAGCCATCTGAACCATTTGAACCAAAATATGGAAAGCAACGAGCTTGCAATAGAAGAGATTTGTTTCATAGTACTTCAGATGAAGAAGTGCTACCGCCTGTTCAGTTATGCATTTTAGAACCTGTTCTTACTAAATTTTTTGCTACGAATGGTATGATCGTTCCTGTCATATCCCTGAATACAGACCATTCCTCCTTAGACACCCTGTAGTTTTCTGGTGAACTTTTATTGGATTTAGTATGTGTCTGAATGACTTTGATTAATAATAGCATTTGTATTGTTTTTCAGTGCACTGTTGAATATGAGACACCACCACAAAAGTTTGAAAAAATATTTAGATGCCAGTTTTCTTCCGCTCACTGCATAGTATTACAACACCCTTAATTAATTTAATGTTCCTTGTTACAATTAAGTACCACATTTGAAGAAGACAGTCTATGTGATTTGAAGCGGTTCTAGGCGCTTCAGTCCGGGATCGCGCTGCTGCTACAGTCGCAGGTTCGAATCCTGCTTCGGGCATGGATGTGTGTGATGTCCTTAGGTTAGTTAGGTTTAAGTAGTTCTAAGTTCTAGGGGACTTATGACCACAGCAGTTGAGTCCCATAGCGCTCAGAGCCATTTGAACCATGACAGGCATCTTACCCGCATGGCTGTAACGGATCCTGCAGCCACGTCTCGATCCCTGAGTCAACAGATGGGGACGTTTGCGAGACAACAAACATTTGCACGAACAGTTCGACAACGTTTGTAGCAGCATGGACTTTAAGCTTGGAGACCATGGCTGCGGTTACCCTTGACGCTGCATCACAGACAAGAGGGCCTCCAATGGTGTACTCAACAACGAACCTGGTTCCACGAATGGCAAAACGTCATTTTTTTCGGATGAATGCAGGTTCTGTTTACAGCATCATGATGGTCGCATCCGTGTTTGGCGACATCGCAGTGAACGCACATTAGGAGCGTGTACTCGTCATCGCCATATTGGCGTATCTCCTGGCGTGATGGTATGGGGTGCCATTGGTTACACGTCTCAGTCACCTCTTGTTCGCATTGACGGCACTTTGAACAGTGGACGTTACCTTTCAGATGTGTTGCGATCGGTGGCTCTACCCTTCATTCGATCCCTGCGAAACCCTACATTTCAGCAGGATAATGCACGACCGCATGTTGCGGGTCGTGTACGGCCTTTCTGGATACAGAATATTATGGACTTCTGCCCTGGCCAGAACATTCTCCAGATCTCTCACAAATTGAAAACGTCTGGTCAATGGTGGTCGAGCAACTGGCTCGTCACAATACGCCAGTCACTATTCTTGATGAACTGTGGTATCGTGTTGAAGCTGCATTTGCAGCTGTACCTGTACACACCATCCAAGCTCTGTTTGACTCAATGCCCAGGCGTATCAAGGCCGTTATTACGGCCAGAGGTGGTTGTTCTGGGAACTGATTTCTCAGGATCTATGCACCCAAATTGCATGAAAATGTAATCACATGTCAGTTCTAGTATAATATATTTTTCCAATGAATACCGGTTTATCATCTGCATTTCTTCTTGGTGTAGCAATTTTAATGGCCAATAGTGTATAAAATACGGCTGAAAAGTAGGAACCGCGATTTGACGACCACTGAGCTAGAGAAAGCACTGAGCTCATGAGATAACAATCAACGTGACAAAGGGTACATACAGGGTGTTTCAAAAATGACCGGTATATTTGAAACGGCAATACAAACTAAACGAGCAGCGATAGAAATACACCGTTTGTTGCAATATGCTTGGGACAACAGTACATTTTCAGGCAGACAAACTTTTGTAATTACAGTAGTTACAATTGTCAACAACAGATGGCACTGCGGTCTGGGAAACTCTATAGTACGATATTTTCCACATATCCACCATGCGTAGCAATAATATGTCGCAGTCTCTGGATGAAATTACCCGAAACCTTTGACAACGTGTCTGGCGAAATGGCTTCACATGCAGATGAGATGTACTGCTTCATTTGTTCAATTGTTTCTTGATTCTGGCGGTACACCTGGTCTTTCAAGTGTCCCCACAGAAAGAAGTCACAGGGGTTCATGTCTGGCGACTAGGGAGGCCAATCCACGCCACCTCCTGTATGTTTCGGATAGCCCAAAGCAATCACACGATCATCGAAACATTCATTCAGGAAATTAAAGACGTCAGCCGTGCGATGTGGCCGGGCACCATCTTGCATAAACCACGAGGTGTTCGCAGTGTCGTCTAAGGCAGTTTGTACCGCCACAAATTCACGAAGAATGTCCAGATAGCGTGATGCAGTAATCGTTTCGGATCTGAAAAATGGGCCAATGATTCCTTTGGAAGAAATGGCGGCCCAGACCAGTACTTTTTTGAGGATGCAGGGGCGATGAGACTGCAACATGGGGCTTTTCGGTTCCCCATATGCGCCAGTTCTGTTTATTGACGAAGCCGTCCAGGTAAAAATAAGCTTCGTCAGTAAACCAAATGCTGCCCACATGCATATCGCCGTCATCAATCCTGTGCACTATATCGTTAGCGAATGTCTCTCGTGCAGCAATGGTAGCGGCGCTGAGGGGTTGCCGCGTTTGAATTTTGTATGGATAGAGGTGTAAACTCTGACGCATGAGACGATACGTGGACGTTGGCGTCATTTGGACCGCAGCTGCAACACGGCGAACGGAAAGCCGAGGCCGCTGTTGGATCAACTGCTGCACTAGCTGCGCATTGCCCTCTGTGGTTGCTGCATGCGGTCGCCCTACCTTTCCATCACGTTCATCCGTCACATTCCCAGTCCGTTGAAATTTTTCAAACAGATCCTTTATTGTATCGCTTTTCGGTCCTTTGGTTACATTAAACCTCCGTTGAAAACTTCGTCTTGTTGTAACAACACTGTGTTCTAGGCGGTGGAATTCCAACACCAGAAAAACCCTCTGTTCTAAGGAATAAACCATGTTGTCCACAGCACACTTGCACGTTGTGAACAGCACACGCTTACAGCAGAAAGACGACGTACAGAATGGCGCACCCACAGACTGCGTTGTCTTCTATATCTTTCACATCACTTGCAGCGCCATCTGTTGTTGAAAATTGTAACTACTGTAATTTCGAAAGTTTGTCTGCCTGAAAATGTACTGTTGTCCCAAGCATATTGCAACAAACGGTGTATTTCTATCGCTGCTCATTTAGTTTTTAATGCCGTTTCAAATATTCCGGTCATTTTTGAAACACCCTGTAGTTGCCGTGGCTTCTTGGCGTACGGCAGAAGACTCCCTCTTGCGACAACAGCGTAACGCACTCGCACGGGCCCAGTGAAAACGATTAACCATATGCGTGCTGATACTAGTATCTTCTGCTGAAGGCTAATAACAAACTGTAATCTGACTCATGGCGGCCAGTGTCAAGAGTAGAGGGCAGTCGTGTCGGAGTCGTGTGGCTACAACCATTGGTCCGAAGAGAAGCTGGCAAAAAAAGCAAGCTGCGGCAACTCTGCTCCATGGTTTTATAACCTCCGAGTGTCCACACTCTACTGAGCATGAGAAGTCACACAACAGGCCCAGTGACAACTGCAGGGGGGAGGGGAGGAGCAGCGGCTGGAACTTGGAGAACAGACGTTTTCTGTCCACACAGGTTCCACGTTCTCTCTTGGCTTCAACCGTCAAAACTCAGTCGTCTTTGTATCACTGCGGCTCATCGAGGAAGTTAAAGGACCCTTATGCAGACAATTGGAAAACAGTGTCTGGTTGATATTTTATTTTAGCATATAAGCGTCTGTCGGCTTTATTGCCTTCATCTGGAAACAACGGAACTTATTTATAATTTCAATAATATATAATTTATAAAGGTTTTTCACATTTGATGTTGTACTCACGTCCTGACGTTGTAGATGGACAAATGTCAACTCTGAGTCAACCATTATTAATTGTACTTCTTGGTTATAATATTCAGCACTGTTTAAAAATTGTTCGATAATCTGCTGTTGCACATATCATAGTTTTTTTTTTTTACTATTTGGCAGTTGTAGGAATTCAAGTTTGATATCTGGTTGTTTACTCAAAGATATTTATGTTTTCTTCAACAAGAATAGAATAATTCTTATCGCAAAGAAAGCAAGTGTTGTCAGAAGTTAAAATTACCGAACTATCAGTTTAATAAGCCATGAGTGCAAAATACTAACACGAATTCTTTACAGACGAATGGAAAACTGGTAGAAACAGACCTCAGGGAAGATCAGTTTGGATTCCGTAGATATGTTGGAACACGTGAGGCAATACTGACCCTACGAGTTATCTTAGAAAATAGATTAAGGAAAGCCAAACCTAAGTTTATAGCATTTGTAGACTTAGAGACAGCTTTTGACAGTGTTGACTGGAATACTCTCTTTCAAATTCTGAAGGTGGCAGGGGTAAAATACAGGGAGCGAAAGGCTATTTACAATTTGTACAGAAACTAGATGGCAGTTATAAGAGTCGAGGGACATGAAAGGGAAGCAGTGGTTGGGAAGGGAGTGAGACAGGGTTGTAGCCTCTCCCTGAGGCTATTCAATCTGTATATTGGGCAAGCAGTAAAGGAAACAATATTAAAGTTCGGAGTAGGTATTAAAATCCATGGAGAAAAAATAAAAACTTTGAGGTTCGCCGATTACATTGTAATTCTGTGAGAGACAGCAAAGGACCTGGAAGAGCAGCTGAACGGAATGGACAGTGTCTTGAAAGGAGAATATAAGATGAACATCAACAAAAGCAAAACGAGGATAAAGGGATGTAGTCGAATTAAGTCGGGTGATGCTGAGGGAATTAGCTTAGGAAATGAGACACTTAAAGTAGCAAACGAGTGTTACTATTTGGGGAGCAAAATAACTTATGATGGTCGAAGTAGAGAGGATATAAAATGTAGACTGGCAATGGCAAGGAAAGCGTTTCTGAAGAAGAGAAATTTGTTAACATCGAGTATAGATTTAAGTGTCAGGAAGTCGTTTCTGAAAGTATTTCTAGGGTGTGTAGCCAGGTATGGAAGTGAAACATGGACGATAAATAGTTCAGACAAGAAGAGAATAGAAGCTTTCGAAATGTGGTGCTACAGAAGAATGTTGAAGATTAGATGGGTAGATCACATAACTAATGAGGAGGTATTGAACAGAATTGGGGAGAAGAGGTGTTTGTGGCACAACTTGACTAGAAGATGGGTTCGGTTGGTAGGACATGTTCTGAGGCTCAAGGAATCACCAATTTAGTATTGGAGGGCAGCGTGGAGGGTAAAAATCGTAGAGGGAGACTAAGAGGTGAATACACTAAACAGATTCAGAAGGATGTAGGTTACAGTAGGTACTGGGAGATGAAATTTGCACAGGATAGAGTAGCATGGAGAGTTGCATCAAACCAGTCTCTGAACTGAAGACCACAACAACACATATGTTGTGGAAACTGTTTATGTGTGTTTGTAATCTCTGGTGTTTTGATTATCCGTTATCCATATACAAAATTTCAATAATTTTTGTTAAAAACTATGTGTGCCTGATATCAGTTTGTTTATTTAGTACATCGGAGAGATAATCCAATTTGCACACCAAGGATTATTCCTACTATATTGTAAGTGAACAAACCAAATGTAGGCAAACATAGTTTTTAAAAAAATCAATCATGGCTCATTCCATACAAAAACCTTCAGAAAGTCTCGCTAGCACTTACATTTACACCAGTGTTATCATTTTCTTATTTTTTTTTTCTTTTCAAGAGACTCCTTTCCTGCTTTTGCCACTCTGAATTTTATATTCTGTGACTTCAGCTATTGTGACTTATTTTGCTGCCGAAGTAGCAAAATTTATAACCTGATTCATTTCGAGTGATTTACTTTTATTAATTTTCATCTTATTATCTCTTTTCGAGACACTATCCAGTCTGTTCAACTAATCTTCCTAATTGTTTGCCTTCTCTGAGAGAATTAACATTGTTATTGGAAACTGAACTTTGCTTTTCCAAATTTCTTCTTGGTTTCCTTTAGTGCTTGCTCAATGTACAAATTGAATAATATCGGAAAGAGGTTACAACACTACTCCCTTCTCTACTACATCTTTCCTTTCACGATTTTCGATCTTTAAAATTGCATTATGGTTCCTGCACAAGTTGCAGAAAACCTTTCAGTCCTTATATTTTATTCCTGGTACCTTCAGAATTTCAAAGGCTGTGTGGTCTAGTCAACATTTTCAAAAGCTTTATCCGAATCTACAAGTACTATAAACGCAAGTTTTACTTTCTTTATTCTATCTTTTAAAGATTTGTCGTGGGTAGTTATAGCCTCGCATCATCATACATTGCTCTGGAGCCCGAACTGATCTTCCCCCAGGTCGTGTTCAATTAGTTTTTTTTTCATTTTTCTGTATATAATTCGTGTCAGTATTTTACAACTGTAACTTATTAAACTGATGATTTGGCGATAATCGCAACGGTCAGCACTTGCCTTCCTTTCAATGAAAATTATTACATTTTTTTGAAGTCTGAACAACGCAAATATGAAGTTGACGAAGCGTATTACAAGAGGAATAACCATGTGGTTTACATCAACACTGGGGATGACACAGTTATGAATGGAGTAAAAGAATTCGCGATATAAGACATACGGGCCATCTCAAGCCACTCGGGTACTCCACTTTTGAAAACAAAATGCTATTAGCAGCACATCTCTCTCTCTACTTATGTATAGAGGGTGGAGGGCTTGCAAGGGTATTGCAGGGTAAATTGTGCTTAGGAGTAATTCGATACGTTCCGCCGTTTCCGAGTTAATTGGCATTGAAAGTAGCCAATCAGACCATTGGGGTCGCAAGAGACTGCTCATCTTTTGGCTCAGGTTCGACTCTCGCTATCGTCCCATGTCAATTTCTGTATTACTCTCTTTTTCGGTTTTAGGTAACTAAACGAAGAACCCTTTTGGCGACACCGCCTCTTGTGATCCGCTTGAATCTGCGAGCGCAACGGCCAGATTGGCTAGGTTCAATACTAATTAAATCGGAAACGGCGTAACGTATCGAATTTCTTTGGTTCAAATGGCTCTGAGCACTATGCGACTTCTGAGGTCATCAGTAGCCTAGAACTTAGAACTAATTAAACCTAACTAACCTCAGGACATCACACACACCCATGCTCGAGGCAGGATTCGAACCTGCGACCGTAGCGGTCGCTCGGCTCCAGACTGTAGCGCCTAGAACCGCACGGCCACTCCGGCCGGCTCGAATTTCTTTCTCAACAATTATTTCTCAGCACAACCTAACCTGCAATACCTTTACAAGCTTCCTGAATACCCTGTACGAGCAGTAGCGAGTGCACCCAGAACCATTTGTCGTGGAATCTGAAAATGATTTCGGCACTATGTTGGAATTAATGTGAATTGCCAGTCCCCCTCCCTCTTAACCCACTTCGTGGGTACGCTCTCGAATCGCACGACATCTTCTCAGTCCGAAAACACGGTGCAGTTAATGCCACTGGCACATCTATGCAGAACAGATTTGTGTAATCAGACTAAGGCTAAATCAAACACAGTTGCTGCCTCAATCTCGTTCTGTCGTTTGCACTGTACGAGCAGCTCGTGCGTGAACTATGCGGTAGCTTAAGTCCACCGGCGTCGCTGCCTGCACTGTTCTCGTGTCAGCTCGGTGCGGCGTCTGCCAAGTTTGCCCAGCGGAGGACAAGCAGCCGTTAGGTAAGTTAACGCGCTGGCGGAAGGTAAGCGGCTTCCTAGTTAGTCTATTTCATAATACAGAGCTTCTGAGGACAGAGTGGCTCTTCGTCAACACAATGGAGCTCCCACTGAACCTAAATAATTACCTCCAGAAGACAGTCAAGTATGTCAACGGAATACGTCTCTGAGGAGTGACAGCTGCGGTGAGCAGAATAGCACCACTGTCAACTTACATGAAGCAAAGGCCCGTAGTAATGAAGAAGCCACATGTTTCGCATCCAAGCTTGACGAAAATTACACAAGTGCCAATGTTCCCCACATCTACACTTTGTCCCGATTTATGTGGCCGAGCGGTTTTAGGCACCTCAGTCTGGAACCGCGGGACTGCTACGTCGCAGGTTCGAATCCTGCCTCGGGCATGGATGTGTGTGATGTCCTTAGGTTAGTTAGGTTTTATTAGTTCTAAGTTCTAGGCGACTGATGACCTCAGATGTTAAGTCCCACAGTGCTCAGAACCATTTGAACCATCTATACTTTGTAATGTAACCCCATTGGCTTAAGTATGAGGGTATGCGATGTATGATTTTTAGTGTATTACTCCATACACTGTATATAGTATTTTGTTGCTGTATGACTGCATTTCACATTTACTATTCTTTACCTAGCAGTATTTGAAACAGAATAATATGTGTTTATTGTTGCTAAACACACCACGCCAGTAACAAAATTACGCATCTCAATACTTTCAAATAACGTATTTACGAGTTTATACTCATTCAAAACGGAATTGTGAATTTAAAAAAAAAAAAAAACAGTTACTAAATTATTTAACGCAGTTATTTTTCGTATGAAATCATCGTTCAGAATGTTCCAGATCGTCAGCATAAAGGAAATCAAAACTGTTTATTAACGTATGTCATAATATAGAAAGTAGCAAGTTGCATGAAAAAATTATGACATTGCAGTTGGGGCATAGGTAATTGCTGGCAATCAGAATAATTTGGTAATGTAGAATCATTTGCCTGTTTTAGAAGTGATTGTTACCAATTCGCGTTTTATGAAATTTTGTTTAAAAGTAATTTCCTCATTCTTAAAATTTCCTCATAATTGTAAAACTTACTGTTACTATTTTTTGAATACGTAATTTTTCACTATAATTTGACGAAAGTACTAGTGCCAATAACGTACAGCATTTGTCATCATCAATTGTCTATCAATTGCGAAATAACCAAAATAAGAAAGTCAGAGAAATTAGAGCTTCTCACACCCGATTCACGAATGGTACAGGGAAAGATGACAGTGGTGTCAGAAGTTTCCTCCGCCACACACCGTAAGGATAGATTAGGAGTGTATATGTAGATGTAGGTTGCAGTGACTCACGTGTCAAATCGAAGGTGACGAGCCTTATCAAGATTGTTTTACAAGCGTAGCAGTGAAGAGAAGTGATTAGCTTTGGCCGACAAACGATACCGTGAGTTTCTGGCAGTTGTGTGTAGTGACACAAGACCGGAGGTAGAATTAGTTGACATTTATGGGGAGTCCATGACAAGTTCAGGTAAACTTTTCGCTTTCACATTTCGTTGGTTTCGTCAATCCACAACCACACTGTTACATTTCAACCTAACCAAGTTCACATCTGAAGACTGGTAAACCAGTCTGAAACTGATAAAGGTAAAATAAATTATCCAAAAATTGACTGCTCGCAGTTTTCTCAACTTTCCAACACAAATTAAAACTAATTCCTAGTAACAAGTGTCTTACACTACAGCACACTGATATACACTGCGGGAGGGAGAACGAATTCTTAATGTCACATTATCGAAAACGAAGTGGGAAATCAGCGACCAACTTCACATCAGTCCTTAGAAAGACCCGTCTAGGCTGCACGAATTGCAGAGTAGTATCAGCACAAACGTGGACCATCTTCAGACAGTACGGAGAGTAGGGTGTGAAGATGAACCGCCCCTGGACTGAAACCAATCACCAGTAAATGTGATTTCTACGATGTAGACTGTTTTTCAAAGTAAAGTTACGAAGGTGAGTCAAATGAAAATCTTAAATTTGTAACAACAAATCTCTATTTCTCGCCTTCTCCTGTAAGTTGGTAAGCGTGCTACAAACAGCGTGAGAATGGCCTGTAAATGGCAGCATAGTGCAGATGCACACATACCGTCGCAGAATCAGTATAAAGATGGCCGACGCACTTGCGACTTGCACCAGGGAAGAACAGCGTTCTGTTATTCGGTTTTTGCGTAGTGAAGGTGTCAAAACTGTTGAATTTCATTGACGAATGAAGGTTCAGTACGGTGATGCGTGTCTGCCACAGTAGCAAGTCTACGAACGGAGTAGGAAGTTCGCAAATGCTGTGACTTCAGTGGAAGATGCTCCTCGTCCAGGTCAGGCACAACGAGTTGTGACACTACAGAACATTGGGGCAGTTGAAGCCATAGTGAAGGCAAACCGCCGAGTGACACTGAATGACATTGCAGCATGTTTACAGATTAGACATGGGTCAGCGCACCACATTGTGCATGATGTGCTCCAGTTTGTCAAAGTGTCTTCAAGATGGGTGCCACAGCAGCTGAGTCCTGAAATGAGAGAACGACATGTTGATGCTAGTGAAGAACTTATTCGGCCTCGTGATGACTGGGTGTTGTGTGTCTTCCATCCTCATTTACTCGGAAGGAGACATTGTTCATATCTTCAGGAAAGGCAATAAAAGACCTTGTAAAAACTACAGAGGGATAACTCTTATGAGTCATATAGCCAAGAGTTTTGAAAGAATTTTACTAAATCGAATAAGTGAAAAGATAGAAAAGGCGCTGAGTGAAGAACAGCATTTTTTTTTTTTTTTTTTTTTTTTTTTTTTTTTTTTTTTTTTTTTTTTTTTTTGCCGGCCGCGGTGGTCTCGCGGTTCTAGGCGCGCAGTCCGGAACCGTGCGACTGCTACGGTCGCAGGTTCGAATCCTTCCTCGGGCATGGATGTGTGTGATGTCCTTAGGTTAGTTAGGTTTAAGTAGTTCTAAGTTCTAGGGGACTAATGACCACAGCAGTTGAGTCCCATAGTGCTCAGAGCCATTTGAACCATTTTGATAATGGTTTTATAGACATAGAAAACGCATATGACTCAGTTGACAGGGAAAGACTCTGGGAAGAAATGAAGAAGATATATATAGAAGATGGATACATTAATGTTATAAAGACAATGTACAGAGGACACAATTGTAGAATTAGAACACCATTGGGGAACCCTGAATATTTCGAAATAAGACAAGGACTTAAGCAAGGAAGTATTCTATCTCCTGCACTTTTTAATATTGTGATGGAGGGAATGAATAGGGCAGTTAAAGACATAGTAAAAGAAAGAGACAAAAAGATAATTTTTGCAGATGATATGGTAATATGAGGTAATAAAGAGGTAGATGTACAGTTACAGCTCGATGCGTGGAAGGAAATAATGAAAAGGTATGGATTAAAAATAAGTAAAGATTAGAGTGAAGTAATGGTATTTGGAAGAGAGAAAGGAATCAATGGAAACATTACCTTGAATGGAGAAACCCTCAAAGTGGTAGAAAGTTTCACTTATTTAGGGAGTGAAATATCAAGGGATGAAAGAATAACTAACGAAATTAATAGGAGGTTACAGAAGGGAGGAATTTGTACCAAACAATAAAACACCTGATTTGGAATAATAAAGTTTCAGAAAGTGCAAAACTGCTTGTGTATAAGAATTATTACATCCCTATTGTAACCTATGGTGCAGAAACATGGACAATGACAGAAAGGGACTGGAACAGACGGCAAGCAGGGGAAATGAAATTTCTCAGAGCAGTTAAGGAAAAAATAAGAATGGACAGAGTAAGGAATGTAGAGATTAGAAAGGACCTCAAACAAGAAAGTATGAGAGAAGAAATTGAAAGAAATAGATTAAGATGGTATGGGCATGGGCAGAGACTTCCCAAAATTATGGAAGAACTAAAGATGGATGGGAAAATACATAGAGGGCGCCCAAGAACACAGTGGAAAATGGGAGTGAGAATATCTGTAGAAAGGAGAGGTGTGACCTGGCAACAAGTGGAAAAAGAAAAGTGGTGGGAGGACCGATCCAAATGGGGAGGGCTCTGTAGAAAGGAGAGATGGGACCTGGCAGCAAGTGGAGGAAGAAAAGTGGTGGGAGGACCGAGCCAAATGGAGAGGACTCATCAACACCCAGGCCCGGCAGTAGCTGGAACAGGATTCGAATATAGACAGATCACACGCAAGTCGCCGTAGTGGCGTTGAAGAACTTGTGGGGCGGCGGCCGAACCGCCCCGCGAGTGGTCTCCCGGCCACCAATGCCATACGCTCATTAACGTGCCGCCGGTCGGACGGGTGAGAAGCCGTTCACAGTAGCGGCACAATGCGGGCCCCACTTGTCCTGGCCACGTGGGCGGTAGTGACTCGTAACCGCATCCGCCCCTAGTCGCCCCGGAAATTAGTTAACAGGGTTACCAACCGCGGTGGTGGCTGCGCCGGAAGGGGGCACTTTGACCAGGAACTCTTCGAAGGGCTCTACTCGGTGGGAGGGACGCCGTCCTTGTGCCGCCAGCTCGTGACAGCAACACGGACCGAAAAGCAGTCTCTGGAAAGTCTCGTGTTGTAGTAATTTTACATCGATTTATTGCTGTTGTTGTTGTGGTCTTCAGTCCTGAGACTGGTTTGATGCAGCTCTCCATGCTACTCTATCCTGTGCAAGCTTCTTCATCTCCCAGTATCTACTGCAATCTACATCCTTCTGAATTTGCTTAGTGTATTCATCTCTTGGTCTCCCTCTACGATTTTTACCCTCCACACTGCCTTCCAATACTAAATTGGTGATCCCTTGATGCCTCCGAACATGTCCTACCAACCGATCCCTTCTTCTAGTTACGTTGTGGCACAAACTTCTCTTCTCCCCAATCCTATTCAATACCTCTTCATTAGTTACGTGACCTACCCACCTAATCTTCAACAGTCTCCTGTAGCACCACATTTAAAAAGCTTCTATTCTCTTCTTGTCCAAACTATTTATCGTCCATGTTTCAGTTCCATACATGGCTGCACTCCATACAACGGCTTCCTGACTCTTAAATCTATACTCGATGTTAACAAATTTCTCTTCTTCAGAAACGCTTTCCTTGCCATTGCCAGTCTACATTTTATATCCGCTCTACTTCGACCATCATCAGTTATTTTGCTCTCCAAATAGTAAAACTCCTTTACTACTTTAAGTGTCTCATTTCCTAATCTAATTCCCTCAGCATCGCCCGACTTAATTGTCTACATCCCATTATCCTCGTTTTGCTTTTGTTGATGTTCATCTTATACCCTCCTTTCAAGACACTGTCCATTCCGTTCAACTGCTCTTCCAAGTCCTTTGCTGTCTCTGACATAATTACAATGTCATCGGCGAACCTCAAATTTTTTATTTCTTCTCCATGGTTTTTAATACCTACTCCGAACTTTTCCTTTGTTTGCATAACTGCTTGCTCAATATACAGATTGAATAGCATCGGGGAGAGGCTACAACCCTGTCTCACTCCCTTCCAAACCAATGCTTCCCTTTCATGTCCCTAAACTCTTATAACTGCCATCTGCTTTCTGTACAAATTGTAAATAGCCTTTCGCTCTCTGTATTTTACCCCTGCCACCTTCAGAATTTGAATGAGAATATTCCAGTCAACATTGTCAAAATCTTTCTCTCAGTCTACAAATGCTAGAAACGTACGTTTGCCTTTCCTTAATCTTTCTTCTAAGGTAAGTCTTAGGGTCAGTTTTGCCTCACGTGTTCCAACATTTCTACGGAATCCAAACTGATCTCTACTGTAAAACTAATAATCTGACTGAGCCGAAATAGCCCTAGGTGTACGGGCGGAAACAGCCCCATGTACAGACATTTCGAAAGATGCGACAAATCAGATCTTTGTGGAAAAAGCCAGGAATATCTGTTGACACACACACTGCATAACCTTTGTTCTTATACGAGCAACAATGAGAGTTTAAAATTTCACGTTATTGTGGTTGGTACACCTTAATTTGTTAGGCTGAATTGTTTAACTATGGCAATAATCCATCACAATTCGCTTACGCTTAGGGTAAGGGCAGATGAGCAGAAAAAGCAAACTCTTTATGTTCGAGTACAGCAGGTTTATTGGAATAATTTCAGAAAAGTGTGGGTCATCTGTAAAAGAGACTGCATATGAGACACTAATCCGACACATCCTCAAGTACCGCTCGAGTGTTTGGGATCTACACCAGGTCGCATTACGGGAAGACATCGAAACAATTCTGAGGCAGGCTTTTAGATTTGTTACCAACAGATGGAAATAACATACAAGTATTATGGAGATGCTTCGGGAAGTCAAATGGGAATCCATGGATGGAAGGCAACGTTCTTTTCTAGGAACACTATTGAGAAAATTTAGAGAATCGACACGTGCGACAGACTACGTAACGATTCTACTGCCAGCAACGTACATTTTGCGAGAGGACAGCAAACATAACGTCAGAGAAATTTGGGTTCACACGGAGACATATAGGTACTCTCTTTTCTTTAACTCTGACTGCGAGTGGAAAAGGGAGAGGAAATGTCCATTAGTGGTACAGGGTACCCTCCGCCAAACTCCGTACGGAGACTTGCAGAGTATGTAAGCAGATGTAGAAGCCACAGCGAAAACACACCACACCCGCATACAGGTGGTCGAAGACCGATTATTGCTTGCTAGCCATGAACATCGCTGTCGCTTAAGCGCAACTGATGAGGCACTGTCCATAAACACAGCTATAAGTCAGCGTGAAGAATACTAATGCGTTACGCGCCGGCCCACAGAACCTTATCTAATCGCGGAGAGTGGCGCAGATCTACCGAAGGGCTCTGCTAGGAGGTTCGCAGGGCCTAGAGAACCTTTAATGTTGCAGTAAATCTCCCCAAATTAACTAGCTATGGCTGCACTGGGATTCGCCCGCGCCTGCGTTACGAATGGCTTGTGTGCCTTTCCACTTTTAATTACACGCAGATCCCCAGCTGTAAGTGCGTCCCTCCGAGATTTACTGATTTTGTGCCGTGATATACGTCTCCGTCTGATTGCGAAATTTATGCCGCACTTCTGGAGGGGCTTATACCATTGGCCACAAATCTTTCCTTCGTGAAACAAGTGGTCTCATGATCGCGCTCGGACTTTAAATGCTCTCGGTGAAGTGAAAGTTATGGTAAACAGATTGAAAAGACACCTACCTACATCTGTACAGCGCTAGCCACTGTATGGTGTGTGTGGCGGAGGGCGCATAATAAACTGGATTCATTTTCCTCCTCCGTCGCCATCGATTTTCACCCTTGCCACAAAAGTTACAGGTGAATATAACGAAATACAAATGAAGCTGGGTGAGACAGGCAGTTGCGGGAACTGATGGTAGATCGATCAAGGGAACACTTCATTCGATTCATATTCATAGAAATAAGACAGAGAAGACAAAAATGGTTCAAATGGCTCTGAGCACTATGGGAATTAACTGCTGAGGTCATCAGTCCACTAGAACTTAGAACTACGTAAGCCTAACTCACCTAAGGACATCACACACATCCATGCCCGAGGCACGATTCGAACCTGCGACCGTAGCGGTCGGGCGGTTCCAGATTGTAGCGCCTAGAACCGCTCTGCCACTCCGACCGGCCATAGAAGACAACTTAGTGGAAGGCTTCAGTTTGGTTTAATTTCATTCATCACGTTTCGTGAGACCATTTGAGCCAAAGCTGCAAAAAAATGACGCGCCATGAAGGACTTATCCAAATGCGACGAAAATACGTAGATGTGCCGTACATGTACAAATACAAAAATGATTGCAGTTTTCGAAAAAATTGGATGATTTATTCAAGAGAAAGAACATCATAATTTGAGCAAGTCAATAACGAGTTGATGCACGTCTGGCCCTAATGCAAGCATTTATTCGGCTTGGCAATGAGTGACAGAGTTTTTGGATGTCCTCCTGAGGGATATCGTGTCAAATTCTGTCCAATTGGCGAATTAGATCGGCAAATACTGAGCTGTTTAGAGGGTCCTGCCCACAATGATCCAAATGTTCTCAAATGGGGAAAGATCCGGCGACCTCACTGCCCATGGTAGAGTTTGGCAAGCTCAACGATAGGCAACAGAAACTTACGCCGTGTGCGGGCTTGCATTATCTTGTTGGATGGCATGCCATGAAGGACGATAAAACAGAGCGTAAAATATCGTCGACATGTCGCTGTGCTGAAAGGTTGTTGCGGATGACAACCGAAGGGATCCTGATACAAAATAAAATGGCATCACAGACCGTCACGCCAGATTGTCGGGAGGTTTGGGGGGAAGGGGGTGGCGGGGAGGGGGGGAGGGTGACAGGCAGGTTGGTATCCCACTTCAGTGACTGCAGTAGAATTGTCTTTTGTGATAAATCTCACTTCGAACCGAGTCCCAATGTCCAGCGAAGACATGTCTGGAGAAACCGCGGACAGCGGTTGGATACTAACTTGAGATCCGGCTGGCGTGGCCGAGCGGTTCTAGCCGCTTCATTGTGGAACCGCGAGACTGCTACGGTCGCAGGTTCGAATCCTGCGTCGGCATGGATGTGTCTGATGTCCTTAGGTTAGTTAGGTTTAAGTAGTTCTAAGTTCTTGGGGACTGAGTGCCTCAGATGTTAAGTCCCATTGTGCTTAGAGCCATTTGAACCAACTTGAGTGTCACCCGCCATATGGTCCGACAACCATAAGTGACGGTCTGGGTGCCATTTATTTATATAACAAGGCCCCTTTGGTTGCCCGACTACAGCTCGTGGTCTCGAGGTCGCGTTCTCGCTTCCCGAGCATGGGGTCTGGGGTTCGATTCCCGGTGGGTTCAGGGATTTTTCACCTGCCTCGAGATGACTGGGTGCTTGTGTTGTCCTCATCATTTCATCATCAATCATGAAACTGGCGAGATTGGACTGAGCAAAGATTGGGAATTTGTATAGGTGCTGATAACCGCGCAATTGAGAGCCCCAGAAACCAAATATCATCATCATCATCATCATCATCCTCTGGTTGTCAACCGCGGAACTCTTACAGCACAGCTGTACGTCGACGATATTCTACTCACTTGTTGCCGTTCATGACAAGCCATTCTGAGCTTACATTTCAGTAAAATAATACCAGCCCCCATACAACTAGAGTTTCTACTGCTTGTCTTCGCACTTGCCAAACTCTACATTGGCCAGTGAGGTCGCAGAATCTCTCCCTAATTGAGAACGTTTGGAGCATTATGGGCAGTGCCCTCTAAACAGCTCAGTATTTGCCGATCCAACGCGCCAACTGGACAGAACTTGACACGATATACCTCAGGAAGACATCGACAAACTTCGTCAATTAGTGCCTAGCCGAGTAACTGCTTTCATAAGGGCCAGAGATGG
Organism: Schistocerca gregaria; assembly: GCF_023897955.1. Lineage (NCBI taxonomy): Eukaryota > Metazoa > Arthropoda > Insecta > Orthoptera > Acrididae > Schistocerca > Schistocerca gregaria. The sequence continues at coordinate 157,034,258 of NC_064921.1, read as the reverse complement.
ACCAACGCGTTACTGACTTACTCTATTTGTGAAGTTCTTTCCCTTGAATAAGTCATCCCATTTTTCTGAAATTTTAATCGTTTCTGTGTCTACATCTACATTGATACTCTGCAAATCACATTCAAGTGCCTGGCAGGGGGTTCATCGAACCACCTTCATAATCCTCTGTTATTCCAATCTCGTATAGCGCGTGGAAAGAATGAACACCTATATCTTTCCGTACGAGCCCTGATGTTCCTTATTTTATCGTGGTGATCGTTTCTCCCTATGTAGATCGGTGTCAACAAAATATTTTCGCATTCGGAGGAGAATGCTGGTGATTCGAATTTCGTGAGAAGATTCCGTCGCTATGAAAAACTCCTTTATTTTAATGATGTCCTGCCCAAATTCTGTATCATTCCTGTGTCACTCTCTCCTATATTTCGCGATAATACAAAACGTGCCGCCTTTCTTTGAACTTTTTCGATATACTTCGTCAGTCCTATCTGGTAAGGACCCCACACCGCGCAGCAGTATTCTAAAATAAGACGGACAAGCGTAGTGTAGGCAGTCTCCTTTGTAGATCTGTTACATTTTCTAAGTGTTCTGCCAATAAAACGCAGTCTTTGGTTACCCTTCCCCACAACTTTTTCTATGTGATCCTTCCAATTTAAGTTGTTCGTAATTGTAATACCTAGAAATTAAGTTGAATTTACGGCTTTTAGATTAGACTGATTTATCGTGTAACCGAAGTTTAATGAATTCCTTTCAGCGCTCATGTGGATGACCTCACACTTTTCGTTATTTAAGGTCGCTTGCCACTTTTCGCACCATTCATATATCTTTTCTAAACCGTTTTTCAGTTTGTTTTGATCTTCTGATGACTTTATTAGTCGATAAACGACAGCATCATCTGCAAACAACCGAAGACGGCTGCTCAGATTGTCTCCAAAATCGTTTGCATAGATAAGGAACAGCAAAGGGTCTGTAACACTACCATGGGGAACGCCAGAAATCACTTCTGTTTTACTCGATGACTTTCCGTCAATTACTACGAACTGTGACCTCTCTGACAGGAAATCACAAATCCAGTCACATAACCGAGACGATATTCTATAAGTACGCAATTTCACTACGAGCCGATTGTATGGTACATTGTCGAAAGCCTTCCCGAAATCCAGAAATACGAAATCGATCTGAAATCCCTTGTCAATAGCACTCAGCACTTCATGTGAATATAGCGCTAGTTGTGTTTCACACAAACGACGTTTCCTAAACCCTGAACGACCTGAACTGTAACGATCACATGAAACTATTTATAGGAAAATCAGTGGTCAAGCTCAGATTTATACGCAGAATCTAATGGAAATACAAATCGTCCAAGAAAGAATATCATTACAAATCGCTTCTTCAGCTGATTTTTGAGTATTACTTATCACTCTGGGACCGTGACCCTGCGAAATCAATAGTTGAGATAGACAAGACCCAATGAAGAGAAGCGTGTTTGCTCACGCGATAGTTTCGTTAGTGCCGGAGCGTTACGAAGATGCTCAACAAACTTCAGGAACAGACGGCAAAAGAGATGCGATGTTCGTCACAGAGAGGTTATTCGTTGGAATTTCGAGAGCGTATATTCCAAGGGGAAACGGCGAACGTATTGCTCCCTGTAATATGTCTCGCGCTTTATGACCACAAGAAGAAACTTGGGGACATTAGAGCTCATACGGACGTTTACCGATAATTATTCTTCCTTCCCAAGCATCATTGACGAATAGAACAATGATGGACAGGGGCTAGAGGGGGTGGGAAGTGGGACGGGGAAGACAGTAATGCGATACCAGAAGCACGCCCTGCCCCCCATCCACCCCCGCGCCACACACGGTAACGTGGCATGCGGAGTATAGGTGTAAATGTAGAAAGGCAATAAAAAGTTGCCATTTGGTTTACTTCTCTATTATCCTGACGTCGGATGTACGTTTTAGGATGTCGGGAACCGAAATTTTATCAGATCAAACTGATAAGCTTTGCATGCTGCACTGAGAACAAATTACTCCGAAACATGCGAATAACTAATCGAAGGGTATTACAATGGCAAAGTTAGCAGTTAATCGCGTGGGCGGAACATTAGATTAGAGAGTAGAGAAAATTACGGATTGTTTGAGGCCACGCTATAGATGAGCTTCGGTTATTTCCCAAGTATGCTTCAACGTCTCTGTTCTCATTTCATCGGAATATTATTATTGATACACCCCCGCCTCAAACTTGCTCATTTTCGAACGCCTCACAGATCTGTTTAGAAAAGAAACTCTTCCGCCAGATTCTCGACCTTGCTACTAGGAATGTAGTTTTTGGGAAGTATACTGCGCGTTATTCGTACGAAATTTGTGTGAGTGGTGTCTAGCCTGCCGGGGTGACCGAACAGTTCTAGGCGCTACAGTCTGGAAGCGCGCGACCGCTACGGTCGCAGGTTCGAATCCTGCCTCGGGTGTGGATGTGTGTGCTGTCCTTAGGTTAGTTAGGTTTAAGCAGTTCTAAGTTCTAGGAGACTGATGACCTCAGAAGTTAAGTCCCATAGTGCTCAGAGCCATTTGAACCATTTGTGAGTGGTGTCAGCTCTTTCGGACCTTTTGCGGGAATCAGCGTGAGACTGCGAGCTGTGGGGTTATGGGGCCAGGATGCTACGTATGTAGTGCGCGAAACGTTGGGAATTTGTGTTGAACGGGAAACGTGCTCGAATAGCCAGAGTGCTTAAAGCAACCGCTAGCCTAAGGCGGGAAATTCAAGTTCGAGTACCGGAGCGAGACAAATTTTCACTTGTCGCCATTGAATTTCTGAACGGTGGGGTGATTTGGGGAGGAGGGGTTGGGAGGTAGTCATAATACTTTTTAGCACAACATTGCAGACTGAAAAAATTACTACATCTGCATCTATGTCCATACTCTGCACGTGGCGGAGGGTACTTTGAGTACCTCTATCGGTTCTCCCTTCTATTCCAGTTCAAATGGATCAAATGGCTCTGAGCACTATGAGACTTAACATCTATGGTCATCAGTCCGCTAGAACTTAGAACTACTTAAACCCAACTAACGTAAGGACATCACACAACACCCAGTCATCACGAGGCAGAGAAAATCCCCGACCTCGCCGGGAATCAAACCCGGGAAACCGGGCGTGGGAAGCGAGAACGCTACCGCACGACCACTAGATGCGGAATCTATTCCAGTTTCGTATTGTTCGAGGAAAGAAAGATTGTCGGTATACCTCTGTGTGGGCTCAAATCTCTCTGATTTTATCCTCATGGTCTCTTCGCGAGATATACGTAGGAGGGAGCAATATACTGCTTGACTCCTCGGTGAAGGTATGTTCTCGAAACTTCAACAAAAGCCCGTACCGAACTACTGAGTGTCTCTCCTGCAGAGTCTTCCACTGGAGTTTATCTATCATCTCCCTAACGCTTTCGTGATTACTAAATGATCCTGTAATGAAGCGCGCTGCTCTCCGTTGGATCTTCTCCATCTCTTCTATCAACCCTACCTGGTACGGATCCAACACTGGTGAGCATTATTCAAGCAGTGGGCGAACAAGTGTACTGTAACCTACTTCCTTTGGTTTCGGATTGCATTTCCTTAGGATTCTTCCAATGAATCTCAGTCTGGCATCTGCTTTACCGACGATCAACTTCATATGATCATTCCATTTCAAATCACTCCTAATGCCTACTCCGAGATAATTTATGGAATTAACTGCTTCCAGTTGCTGACCTGCTGTATTGCAGCTAAATGATAAAGGATCTTTCTTTCTATGTATTCGTAGCACATTATGCTTGTCTACATTGAGATTCAACTGCCATTCCCTGCACCGTGCGCCAATTTGTTGCAGATCCTCCTGCATTTCTGTACAGTTTTCCATTGTTACAACCTCTCGATATACTACAGCATCATCCGCAAAATGCCTCGGTGAACTTCCGATGTCATCCACAAGCTCATTTATGTATATTGTGAATAGCAACGGTCCTACGACACTCCCCTGCGGCACACCTGAAATCACTGTTACTTCGGAAGACTTCTCCCCATTGAGAATGGCGTGCTGCGTTCTGTTATCTAGGAACTATTCAAACCAATCACACAATTGGTCTGATAGACCGTATGCTCTTACTTTGTTCATTAAACGACTTTGGGGAACTGTGTCAAACGCCTTGCGGAAGTCAAGAAACATGGCATCGACCTGGGAACCCGTGTCTATGGCCCTTTGAGTCTCGTGGACGAATAGCGCGAGCTAGGTTTCACACAATCGTCATTTTCGAAACCCATGCTGATTCCTACAGAGTAGATTTCTAGTCTCCAGATAAGTCATTATACTCGAACATAATACGTGTGTAGACGTGCTGTTATGATTAAGGAACTGTGGGCACAAATGTGGCGTCTAACCCGAATTCCGTCCAAACAGCCTTGGAAGACCAACAGTTCCGACCGAACGCCATATCATCCTCAGCCAATAGAAGCCACTGGATTCGGATTCGGAGGGGCGTGTGTGGTCAGCACACTGCTCTCCCGGCCGCTATCAGTTCTGGTGACCAGTGCCGCTTCTCCTCAATCAAGTAGCTCCTCAATTGCATCACATGCGCTGATTGCCCCTACTATAGATGCTTTTTGTGAATTATCTCGTGCAAACCTCCTCAGAAACCTTGCCGCGCGGCAAAAAGACGAAATGCACAATCGCAGACGTGTTACCTGGTGTTGTAAGATGGCAAGAACTGTGGCCCTTGCATGAAGTCATGAAAAATCACCTAACTCACGTTGAGGGAACAGTAGAGCTGAACAAAAATGACTGACAAGGCACAATGCATCTTGGTATAGCATGCACATATAGTAGTAATTAATGTCGGGTGATGGTTTTAATGTAATTCACACGACATGAAAAGACATGAAAACTTTGTGGAAACGCGTCGATTTACTGGAGGCTAGTTTATCCCAACCATGGCTGGCTGGGGAGCGGCGAAGGGAAGCGACAATAGGCAGCTTAGGGAAGCTCAAGCTCTGAACATGCGGTAACGGGGCGCGGCCTCCAGATGCCTTAAGATGAGTGACAGTGAGTGGGTGGTTGACCCCATGCTGGTGTACCGGGAAACACACGTGGAACTTGTATGCCTGTTGATAAATATCCGTTGTCCCGTTTTCAGTGAAACATGCGAGATAGCCATGTAAAGCTTCGATGGAGCGGTCAACAGAGGCCAAAATATGAGTGTTCGTGACTATAGCAACTTCATGCTGAATTCACGGTCCGCAGAGTGAAGTAAATCAGGTGAAGAGCGACAGAATGAAATACTCCAGCCTCTGATGGGAACGTAGGACCAAGGAATTTGAAGTACTCTCCTGGGAGATAGAATTCCGGAAAAATTGGTGTTTGTGCAAACGCTAACCTTGATGGGTGGCCTGGGAGGAGCTAAATAACAGAAGTGGAGAGGAAGGGAAATTTTGTGGGAATTTGTTCACTTCCCAGAGCAGGCATTGGTCGGCGCTGGGAAGCGACGCGTAATTAACGCGACTTGCGCTGCAATTGGCGTAAGTGATTTTTGCTGGAGGGGAAACCGAGGCGAAGAGTAGACTGTGAGAAGTCAGGTCTTCCGTTCCCAGCTTGCCTAGAGTGCGGACGTGGCGTTCTTGACTCAGCTTGCCTGAGAAAGTTTAGGACTTAGCAAATGGAACGATTGAGCTTGGAGATAGAAAGTTTTGCTTCAGCTATGTACTGCGCAAGATAGCTAGGAGTGTATAGACGAGCGCAGCCTTGCAACACCACGAGGTCGGCCGACGTCCGCACGACACCGCTCCGCCACGCTGAGTTCGGTGATATTGCGTCCGCTCCGGACACTGATTAATTTGCTGGATCACGTCGGCAAAGTTTCCACGAGGGTTTCATGGGCCGTGTATTGTAGAATTCTTCTCGCACTTCGCATTACGCCTGGGTCAGTCGATAGGAATACTTTTGATTTATCGCACTTTACTCCACGCAAACTCTATTTATTACCACTGCCTGTTAGGATAGTCATGTAATGTGATGATTGAAGGTCGTGAGTTAAAATAAATCTGTGCTGATCGACTGCATCTGTTTTCAATCAAGTAGTTGAAATCCCAAGTCACTTTCTTAATTAATTTTATGTTCAACATTTGCATCTGGGGTTCAATAGCTGAATATAACATCAATGTGCACCCCTTTTTAATTAAAAGGGATCAATTCTGAATCAATGTCAACACTGCCACCGCAGTTCAATCAGGAGTCACAGGGTCTTATTACTTTCTTTGCGTTGTCCGACATTGCGGCAGTTTTGCGCTCTCTGTTGATCTGTTAGTCAATTACCTAGGGTGAACACACACCAAAACCGGTTAAGTGACGGCTAGGGTGTTACAGTGTACTCGGTCAAATCTTAATTTTGTGCAGGAGTAATGAATCTAGGTTTAAGAACCAGTAACTTCGCTTCGGTAGCTCAGATGGTTGAGCACTTGCCCTCGAAAGGCAAAGGTTCCGAGTTCGAGTCTCGGTCGGGCGCACAGTTTTAATCCGCCAGGAAGTTTCAACATAGAGGATGTTGACATGATATTCATAGTCATATTACTAATATTATTACGCCTTAATTCTATGTATAAGCGTTGGACAGTCTAAGTTGATACACTAACAAATGGTTCAAATGGCTCTGAGCACTATGAGGCTTAACTGCTGAGGCCATCAGTCCCCTAGATCTTAGAACTACTTAAACCTAACTATCCTAAGGACATCACACACACCCATGCCCAAGGCAGATTCGAACCTGCGACCGTAGCGGTCGCGCGGCTCCAGACTGTAGCGCCTAGAACCGCTCGGTCACTCCGGCGATACACTAACAAAGTGAGGTAATTAATTCACGGGGAGGTCGTGAGCACGTCCAAACACGATAGATCCTCTCTACCATTCTATCACGTCGACCCTTTTTACTGCCCTGGTTCCATACAACTGACTGGCGCATCCACACATCGCTTCACTGCGATGACTTATGAAAGCGATCGATGGTCACGTGACTACCTCGTACCATTTACAGCGCATCTAAGCGACCAGAGTGTACTTTTGAAAAGGAGTCTGGTATTTTCAGCATGTACGACTCCATTAGAAGTGGCAGGCCGTGATCACTGCTACGAGCTGCGTTTACGTACGACTTTCCCAGCACGCACAGCCTAGGACATCATTTCAGACGTCCAGTTAGGACTTATACCTGGACATTCGGCCATCTATCAGTAGTTGTGACCCCTCGAAGTAGCAACGGAAGCTGCTGACCGCAGCGTGTTCTTCGGTGCCAACCCGCTAGGTGTCGTCGTGTTTTTCACTCAGTGTGGCGCGAGGGACTGGTATAAGCTCATTATATCGGGAGTTCCGATGTCACGCCTGAGGCTACTCCACAGCTATCTATAGCACCACAGCTTCCATGTCTGTGCAGAGAATCGACTATCGACCACAGAGATTTAGAGCTGGAGTCCCTCAAGGATGTATTGGGCCTGATCTTGTACAAGCTGTTCACTTCAGGTTCACCTCAGAAACCTCAAGTCCATCTGGCTCTATATGCGGACGACATGACTCTGTACTTCAGAAGCCTTGCCGCTCATATCGTCCAGCGGGGAGTACAACTATCCATTAAATATGTAAGTGGGCTATTTAAGTTTTTATATTGGTAACGCCACGTAGCGCTCTGTATGAAAATCACTGGCTCTGTTGTGTGCAGTCTGTGGCTGGTTGGCATTGTTGTAATATTTGCTATTGTAGTGTTGGGCAGCTGCATGTGAACAAAGCGTAGCGTTGCGCAGTTGGAGGAGAGCCACCAGCATTGGTGGATGTGGGGAGTGTGATGGCAGAGTTTTGAAAGCGGATGATCTGGACGTGTGTCCATCAAGACTTTTGAACACTATTAAGGTAAATACATTGTTTGTTCTCTAACAAAATCTTTCATTTGCTAACTATGCCTATCTGTAGTTAGTGCCTTCATTAGTTAGAATCCTTTATTTAGCTGGCGCTCATTGTATTGCAGTAGTTCCAGTAACGAAGACTTTTGTGAGGTAAGTGATTCATGAAAGGTATAGGTTATTGTTAGTCAGGGCCATTATTTGATAGGGATTATAGAAAGCCAGATTGCGTTGCGTAGCCTCAGGCATGGATGTGTGTGACGTCCTTAGGATACACAGGTTGAAGTAGTTCTAAGATCTAGCGGACTGATGACTTCAGCAGTATCAGTTTAGTGTTGATCACAATAAGTAAAGAGCGAAATGTCTGAGTACGTTCAGTTCTGTTAAGCTATTGGAAAATTAAATAACGTAAGGGATTTATCAGCACAATCATTAAAAAAATTTTCAAAGGGGACGTTTCAAAGATCTCTCAGAATTAGCTAAACGGTGGAAGAAGGAAGGCTACAGTTTAACGGCCCTTCGATGTCGACGTCATTAGACACGGAACACAAGTTCTGACTGTTTTGTTGAGGATGGGAAGGAAATCGGCTGTGCCCTTCAAAGGAACCAGCCTGGCATTTACCTAGAACGATATGGAGAACTCACTGAAAACCTAAATCTGGATGGCTGCACGGGGATTTGAACCGCTATCGTCCCGAACGCGAGTCAAGCGTGCCAAGCACTGCGTCGCCTCGCTCGGTACAGTTGAAGACTTGCGTTTAACTTGGCAAACGCACAAGGCGGAGAGTGCCTGCAGCACAACCACCTCACAGGCATTCCAATCAACAGCTCGCTACCTTGGAGTCTCTCTGGATAGGCATATCACGTGGCGCCAGCATACTATTCATATACGATTCAAAGCACTGGGGAGCTTCAGAGACCTGTACCTCGTGCTGTATCCCAGTTCGCCACTACCACCAGCTATCGCCCTTGCCATCTACAGGACCCTCATCCGACTGCACTTGGAGGATTCGGCCATCGTATGAGGAAATGCCGCTGATTTGCTTACCAAAAAGCTGCAGGGGATCCAGAACAGATCCCTTCGGTTGGTTCTACATTTACCGACAGAATACTTAAACAACCAGTTCGTAATATTTCTGGCTTAGTCAGCCATCATATTAGGCTCCACGAAGCTGTTCCCAGAGCAGTGGGGATGCAAGAAGTATACAGATGACGAAATGCGGTGTGAGGTACCTGTGACAAACGTTAGATTCGGTACCATTTCCGTGAGAAAGACCGCCTGCATAATGCTACTGCTCTGTGATTGGCTGCTGTGTTCGGAGCAAGGGCGCCGAAACGCTATAGTTATTATTATTAGTTAAACTACTCATTGGAATGACTTCACTTTTTAATATAAGTATCTCTCAACAGCTGACTATCAATCAGTCATTTTAGAATTATTAAAAACAATTTAGATCAAAAACAAAAGACTGACGAAATTTCGGACGAAGCACTTCGGAAGCGTTCGGGTCACGCCTTTTCTGGTATGGCACGCGAAGTGTTTGGGCTGTTCGTCACTCTGGATTAGGCAGTCGAGAAGAGCAGACATGTTGTCTGTCGTAGGATGTGTCTCCAATTTTTATTTAAGTTCATGTAGTCTTCTCTTGTGGCTATATTAAAATACGTGAGTCACATCCCAAAGAAGTGATACATTATTTCAGAACAGAGCCTCGCTAAAAGTCAGTTTCAGCCTCAAGATACAGAACCGACGACCTGCGTGCTGTTTTCTGCGCTGGGGACATCAACTTGAAGACAGCAGGTTAGTGAACTATAACAGACCCTTCGTATTCCACACAGTGTAGTGGAAACAACTAGGCGCCTCACGTGTACTGCATGCACAGAACAAATGTGCTCCGTGACACGTCATCTGCAGTAATGCAGAGGAGGTAGAGGAGGATGATCGTTATTAACACCAGCAATCAATCCATTCTTCCTTTCTTGCCGCAAGTTGCACATCCTCACCAACACACGAGAAATTTTGAAGATGCGGCAAAGACGTTTTATACCAAAATCGAGAGTCCTTCGAATGGAAACATCCACACTGGGAAGAATCCAATGGCAGCCTGCTGGCCCGACCTGTCACGGCAACTAAAATCCACCGCCAGCCAAGGTCCATCTCATGAAATAGCAAAACGAGTATCAGGAATAGTCGATTGCAGACGAAGCACCACGTGCCGAAACAGCACCAAAAAGAGGGCGATGTGAAAGCGCTCTGAGAAAAGGCGGCGTGAGTGTGGTACGACTTCGTACTTTCACATGAAACGCTCACTGCTTCCAACAGTTTGAACTGCAATTAATTGATAACCTAGCTGCAGGTCTGTAGCGAGACCTTCACGAGATGGCCCCCGACAAGGGTTTAGGCACAAAAGGAGCGCAAAAACTGTCCAAAAAAGGTGATTTAAGAAAACTCGGGAGATATACGTGAGTTCTCCGCCCATTGTGTTCTTATCTTCTACCTGGGAGAAGAAGCCTTTCCCTCGGTCCACCCACAGTGAACGAAAGCTGCTGTCACAGAGTCGTTTCTCCCAAGTAGGGTGATAAAGAAATGACTACTACCTAACAGGCGTTGCACGTGTGTTTGGCTGATAGAGCTGCGCCTACACAGTTAGCTCATGTTCAGCAATGGAGTACCTGCTGTTACTTCGCTGCGGTACTGTAGGCGTTAAAATTTGGCGGCGGGAGCTGAAGCAAATACTGCATTCTATTTGACCGAATACTTACATTTTTTTTCAGTTTTTACCATCTGAGGACTGTGGACGTGAGAAACCGATCGGTTCAAACTGACACAGGTATTTTCGTTCTGAATAACTGATGTTTTTCGGTATTTGTTTGATCTCAGTCATAATACGTTTTCTAATAACCAGGTGAAAGAGCGGTATAACAGTCTGCCATAGCAAATCTGTTAAAATTTTCAGTTTGTAGGTAACTCTTTTTCAAAAAACGAGAAATGTTTCTTCGTAAAATTTCTGTTGCTTTGAAATATTGGATATTGTAGGAATGGGAAAATAGCTCAGTAATATTTTAATAAAAACGCCTACAGTTAGAAACTAGGACATCCTAAATATCTGTAGAAAAAAATTGCAGAAAAGTAGTTGGGGTGGGGGGGGGGGGGGGGGTTGCAGATTTGGCAGTCCTCGCAAGGGCGCGGGATTACCTCGGTTACGCCTCTGCCTAGCTGGTATGCGAAGGTTTCAGAAGATTTCTGGACAACCGCTGGTTTCATGGAAATGTAAATCCTGTTGGTATCTCTTTCCTCTCGAAGACCACCCAGTACACAAGGCTCTTCACGGGACCCATTATCCCTTCAAGCCCTCGCGCATGCGCAGACACTTCAGAAGAGCTTGCAGTCCGCCTACGGGTCTTTTGTGTCTTCTAAGCCTTCCCCCCGGCTGCATCGTCCAGCAGAGTAGAACAAAAGGCGGCCAGCTGCTACATATGGCTACGTCACGGCTCAAAGCTTCTGCTCACTGGATTGTCGCACCTATCCTCTTCAGTTTTGAGGTATCATATATCACACCTCCAAGTGTGGTTTTTTTTTCTTTCCTCCCTCGTCCACATATGCAGCTCAATTTTTTCTGGCCTATGGTTTCACACACACATCGTGCTTGCTACACCTCACTTATTCGTCGTCATGTCGAACGCCACGAGATGGCAGCACTATCTGCGAAATAGGGGATTTTGCAACTGCACAGTGTCGCTCGACGAAATAAAGGTAAACATACATATTTTTTTTCTAATTGCAAGTGTTTTCACATGCTACAGTAACTTATTGAAGATGTGCAGGAGTTTCTCAATTAATGTCTAACTGTAAGTTAATGTTCTATCGGATTTATAAGCTTTGAACTTTTCGATTTCATTTACGATACCTTGGGGCTCAATACTGATTTCGTTTACGTCACTAGAAGCGTCTTTTTTTAATTTTTTGCTTGATTCCCAGACTTGACTGTCACGTTTAGAAAAACAGCTTAAAATGTCAGGCAGAAGCTGCACAGACCATACCTACGTACGATGTGCGCAGTGCAAAGCGATTCTTTGCTTCACTTCTGACATTTGATTCAACACATTCCACAGAAAATAAAATTAAATTAGGACAAGTAACGTTAACTTAATACTGATCCATGTGGCAATACCAAGAAAAGAAACAGCACTTTGAAAAGATTTTCGTTGGTAGTTTTGTTTAAATATTGTCTACTAACAACTGTTGAAAGTTTTGATACCAGGTGTGTATTTTGACCTAGCTTGAAATCTGCAACAAATATGAGAAATATGAGTAATACATATGATTTTTTTAAAATAAAACAACACGAAACTGAAAAACTGTGTGTATGATTGTCCTGCTTCCACCCTGAGAAATCATATGCGATATCATCTACAACTGATGTTGGCCATTCATTGTTAACTAGCATTAACTCAAAGTAATTAACACAACAGTAGCTTAGTTCTGCTTGTGGTTTGTGCTCGCGACTGAAGCCGCTATTAGTGACGCAGACAACTGCAGGATGCGCAACTAAAAACCTTGCAGAAAATTATCAAGTCCTTCATTCCCTACCTAAGGAGACAACAATCAACTAGAATGAGATTTTCACTCTGCAGCGGAATGTGCGCTGATATGAAATTTCCAGGCAGATTAAAACTGTGTGCCGGACCGAGACTCGAACTCGGGACCTTTGCATTTCACGGGCAAGTGCTCTACCAACTGAGCTACCCAAGCACGACTCACGACCCCCCCTCACGGCTTTACTTCTGCCAGTTCAATCAACTATGTGGAAACCTCACATAATTGGGAAGCACTAAAAATACGGCAGATCTACCACACGAAAAAAAGTGATATTAACTGTTTTCCTAAGTGCACTGAAGAGACAAAATGTCACAAAATGTGTCGCTTGGAATTACAGACAGTATTAAAGAAGTAGCTAGAAATAAGCAGGTTGGGATAGCAACCAAATTATTCTGGATTCCGGAGCACAGTGGTATCTTTCATAATGATAGAGGAGATAGATTATCGAAGATAGCAATGAACTTGGCCGAAATCCCAAATGATAGATTACCCTACCGAGAAATGCCAAATTTAATCAATGAAATAGCGAGAAACGACTGGCAGACGCAATGGGATTTGACCAAAATATCAAAATGAGTACGTTGTGGCCGACTGCAGTGCAAATAGCATTACGTGTATGTCCTGGGTTTAGGCAGAGGAATACAAGCAGACGATTGATAACGACGGCTACGAGAAACCTCTTAAATCATGGAAAATATCCAGTCAAGGTTTTCCAGATAGGATTGAAGGAATTTCCATTACGCGATCCATGCAATGAAGAATTATATGTGAACCACCTACTATTCTTGTGTACGAGATACAAAACACTACAAAATTCTTCCATCTGATCGTTGGTTAAAGCAAAGGTTTCGCTTCGAACATCGGCTGCAGTGTTTCTGTCAACCGAAGAAAGTGAAACAGTATTAAATGTGATGTTCAACCACTTAAATGCGTGTGATGTATCTAGATATACTATGAATACGATGAGTGGATATTTTGTGTGATCACCTGTGTACAAAGACGTCATGTTTCAATCATTCATACCTTAATTACTTCTATAGATAACCGTTACCAAATAGCGTAGTACATACGGAAGAACCATGGAGATAGCTATATCTGCGTTATGGACGAATGTCTGACTGGCGATGGACAAATGCCAATATAAAAAAGAAAAGTTTGAAGTGTACACGAAATTAAACAGCTCTTTGTCACAGTAAGGCAGTGAATGTACACTATTGGCCATTAAAATTGCTACACCAAGAAGAAGATGATAAACGGGTATTCATTGCAGAAATACATTATACTAGAACTGACATTACATTTTCACGCAGTTTGGGTGCATAGATCCTGAGAAATCAGTACCAGAACAACAACCTATGGCCGTAATAACGGCCTTGATATGCCTGGGCATTGAGTCAAACAGAGCTTGCATGGCGTGTACAGGCACAGATGCCCGTGCAGCATACCACAGTTCATCAAGAGTAGTGACTGGCGTATTGTGACGAGCCAGTTGCTCGGACACCATTGTGCAGACGTTTTCAAATGGTGAGAGATCTGGAGAACGTGCTGGCCAGGGCAGCAGACGAACATTTTCTGTATCCAGAAACGCCCGACACGACATGCAACATGCGATCGTGCATTATCCTATTAAAAAGTAGGGTTTCACAGGGATCGAACGAAGGATAGAGCCACGGGTCGTAACATGTCTGAAATGTAACGTCCACTGTTCAAAGTGCCGTCAAAGCGAACAAGAGGTGACCGAGACGTGTAACCAATGGCAACCCATGCCATCATGGCGGGTGATACGCCAGTATGGCGATGACGAATACACGCTTTCAATGTGCGTTCACCGCCATGTCGCCAGACACGGATGCGACCATCATGATGCTGTAAACAGAACCTGGATTCATCCGAAAAAAAAAGACGTTTTGCCATTCGTGCACCCGGGTTCGTCGTTGAGTACACCGTCGCAGGCGCTCCCGTTTGTGATGCAGCGTCAAGGGTAACCGCAGCCATGGTCTCCGGGCTGATAGTCCATGCTGCTGCAAACGTCGTTGAAATGTTGCTGCAAATGGTCGTTGTCTTGCAAACATCCCCATCTGTTGACTCAGAGATAGAGACATGGCTGCACGATCCGTTTTAGCCCTGCGGATAAGATGCATGTCATCTCGACTGCTAGTGATGCCGTTGGGATCCAGGACGGCGTTCTGTATTACCTTCCTGGACCCACCGATTCCATATTCTGCTAAAAGTCACTGGATTTCGACCAACGCGAGCAGCAATGTCGCGATACGATCAACCGCAATCGCGATAGGCTATAATCCGACCTCTATCAGACCCGAAACGTGATGGTACGCATTTCTCCTCCTTACAAGAGGCATCACAACAACGTTTCACCAGGCAAGGCCGGTCAATTGCTGCTTGTGTATGAGAAATCGGTTGGAAACTTTCCTCATGTCAGCACGTTGAAGGTGTCGCCACCGGCGCCAACCTTCTGTGAATGCTCTGAAAAGCTAATCATTTGCATATCACAGGATCTTCTTCCTGTCGGTTAAATTTCGCGTCTGTAGCACGTCATCTTCGTGGTGTAGCAATTTTAATGGCTCGTTGTTTAACCTGCAGGGGACCAATGATTTGTGCCAGGATTAGCAGTGGACTCTGAGCGCAAGTAATTTATCATATTACGATTATGCTGTAAAAGAAACATCGTCCGTTAAATAGCTAGGAATAACCGGTCAGAGACTTAAAATGAAATTAGCATATAAAACAAATTGTAGGAAAACTATGTACCGGGTTGTTCATTCAGAGTGTCTTAAGGACTTGTAATTCATCCACGAAACAAGTGGATTATAAAACACTTGTTCGAGCGAGTCTTGTGTATTTTCATCAGTCTGGAGCCGCTACCAACTTGGATCAATAAAAGAGACAGAGAGGATCCAAAGAACAGCAGGAAGTTTCGTCAGGGATGGTTTAGTAAGCGTGAGAGTGTCGCGGAAATGCTCAAAAAACTCCCGTGGCAGACGCTACGAGAGAGGTGATTTGTGTGACGGCAAAGAAGAGTGTTGAAATACCGAAAACGTACGTTCGAGGAAGAAAAAAATCTGAGAAATTAGAGCTCATACGATAGTTTATTGACATTCTTTCTTCCTAAGCACCAATCGCACCGAAGTACCACCTGCCACATGCCTCAAGGTGGCGTGAGGAGTACAGATCTTACAAGAGTTCTCGATACCTTGAAATACTCGGTGGAGCCCGTCACTACTTAGGAGTAAGACGCTGTTACATCAAATTCAAAATCACTGACATCTAGAGCACTGTGAAAGGGGCTCCGTTATAGCGTGCAGGCCTGTCTAAGTTCCTGGAAGGTTCTCGTGATAGCCCCGGCAGAGCAGGCGTCCACGGTTCTGGCAGAGTTCCCGAGCCTTCGCGGAATTCAATTGCCGCGTCTGGCTGCTAGGGGAGCGGCTAACGTTTTCCGGCCATATACTGAACTTCCCGTGACCCCTGCCAGCGCAGAGGGTCGCGACGTCGCGCCTTCCCGACAGACATCCGTAGGGGGGTGAGGCCGTCTGGTTCAATAAGGGCAGCGTGGGGGCTGAGCCCTGAGGAGTGGAAGACGTTAACGGCAGAATGTCAACGTAGCAGCGTTCGGGAGGAAAACAGCAGTGAGCTCGCCGAGGTAGGGGTATTCGTTGCTTCGAATCCCGCCGACTAGAAGGTCATTACAAGATTAATAGGAAACACCTTGAGCACGTCAAATCGTGAAAGTGTTCATCTTGCGGTTGAAGCTCCTGTGTCCGTGTTTCCTTCAAAATAGATTCGTTTCTGGAAGGAGTCCGCCTTGGGCAAATATAGTTCTGTCGTTTCTTCTATTTCCCATACAAGTTTCGCTAAAGTTACAGCATCAACAGTGGGCTTTTATTTTGCTTCTATTAAACAGGAAAAATGCACACACACACACACACACACACACACACACACACACACACACACACACAAAAAAACCTTCTTCATAGAATTGATTGTTGATTGTTAGGCCCAACCAAAAATTCCCAGTAGTAAAATTTTGAAGCAAATAACTTTTTCTAAATTAAGTTTCTACACGGTTGCAGATGAAAAACTGTGAAAGGAAGAGAGGTACAATAAAAGACATAAAAAAACCAGGAGAACCATAGTATGCCTATTTTTCAAATTTCTAAATACTTTGCTAAAAACTCAAATTTGTAAGTGTAAAAGTGATAAAGTGAGTTTTTCCTGCAAGATACAAATAAAATAAAAGCCCACTGACGACTCTGAAACTTCAGCTAAACATGTATGGGAAACAGAAGAAAAGATAAAATTTTGTTTTGTTCAGCACGGACTCCCTCCAAACACGAATCTACATATAAGTATTTAAGCTTTGGGGAAGATTAATTTAGGTTCTGGAGAAACATTGGAACACGCAACCGACATTATGTCTAATCCTACAAGAGGGGCTGAAGAAAGGCAAACCACGTTCATAGCTAAAAGTAATTCAGAACTTGTACAGAAACCACGCTCCAGTTACAAGCGTCGAAGGACGTGAAAAGGAAGCAGTAGTTCAGAAGGGAGCGAGACTTTACAGGATGAACATCAACAAAAGTAAAACAAAGTTAATGGTAAATAGTCGAATTACATCACGTGATGATGAAGGAATTAGATTATGAAATAAGTAGGAAATAGTTTTTGCTATTTAGGCAGCAAAATAACTGACGATGGCCAAAGTAAAAGAGATAAAATATGAAGACTAGCTGTAGGAAAAAAAAATACATAGCTGAAAAAGAGGAATTTGTTGGTTTCTAATACAAAAATGTAATTCTGTCAGAGACAGCAAAGGACTTGGAACAGCAGTTGAATGGAATGGACTGTGTCTTGAAAGGAGGATATAAGATGAACATCAACTAAAGCAAAACGAGAATAATGGAATGTAGTCGAATTAAGTCGGATGATGCTGAGGGAGTTAGATTAGGAAATGAGACACTTAAAATGGTAAAGGAGTTTCGCTATTTGTGGAGCCAAATTACTGATGACAGTTGAAGTAGAGTGGATATAAAATGTAGACTGCCAATGGCAAGGAAAGCGTTTCTGAAAAAGAGAAATTTGTTAACATCGAGTATAGATTTAAGCGTCAGGAAGTCGTTGTATGGAGTGTAGCCATGTATGGAACTGAAACATGGACGATAAATAGTTTGGACAAGAAGAGAATAGAAGCTTTTTAAATGTGGTGCTACAGGAGACTGTTGAAGATTATGTGGGTAGGTCACGTAACTAATGAAGAGGTATTGAATAGGATTGGGGAGGAGAGAAGTTTGTAGCACAACTTGACTAGAAGGAGGAATCGGTTGGTAGGACATGTCCTGAGACATTTAGCATTGGAGGGCAGTGTGGAGGGTAAAAATCGTAGAGGGAGACCAAGAGATGAATACACTAAGCAGATTTAGAAGGATGTAGGTTTCAGTAGGTACTGAGAGATGAAGGAGCTTGCACAGGATAGATTAGCATGGAGAGCTGCATCAAACTAGTCTCAGGACTGAAGACCACAACAACAACATGAACGACATGGAGTGCTATTTATCTGCCTACTTAAAGAAATTTGCATACTTGGAATTAATTTATCAAAATAATTAAACTAATAATTTTCCAGCCCGTTTTTTTTCTAAATGGTTAGGAAGGGCTTCGGCTGGTGGCGACCCTGAATTTCTGAGATTTTATCATTATTTGTGTGAGAGAAGTAGCTAGAAATGCGAGATAACGTATATGGCTCGGTGAGAAACGTAGTAAGATAGTAATACGTTACAGATTTCATTATTGCTTGTGCCCTGTAATTAAAGAACACCCCAAGATGATATGCCATTACCGCCCCTACAATTATTTTTCCATCTATCTCGAAATTATTTACTTTTCCCGTTCCAACAGCCCGCTACTTACAATTCTTCATTTTCAGCTTAATGTCTTCCCATTTGAGCTTTCTTATTATACAGTTCAGGTCATCTTCATCTTCCGCTAGTACAATCTGTAATATATCCGAATGTCCTGGAACTACTTCAGAAAAGAAGAAAGAAAGAAAGAAAGAAATTCCAGTCTATTGGACACTCGGCGCGTGACAGTGAGAAGTGCTGCTGAAAAGACCATCACGTGAGATTAAGTATAATAAAGTTAGCAGCGCTGGTTTCTGGAAGCATGCAAGTTTTTCATTTACGTCGTATAAACGCAAAAGCATTACTACTCTACGGCCCCACCTCCGAGTAACAAAACTCGTGCTGTTCCACGCTTGGTGATCGCGTGCTTGAAGCAATCAGTTAAGGCGCTTTAGTGACTGCAAAGTGGGCGCCCCTCATAACCAGAAGTAAACGTCGGCTAACAGGCGAACACGAAACACTACCGCTCGCGAGTGTGATTCTCATCGTAAGATAGGTGCGTGAACACGGAACTCAGTTTTGGCATTCAGCGGCATGGATATTCAGTCTTTTCAAGACTGTATTAATTCCGCTCGACGGCTCTTCCAAGTCCTTTGCAGTCTCTAATAGACTAACAATGTCATTAACAGACCTCAACGTTTTTTTACTTCTCCTCTCTAAACTTTAATTACTTTTCCAAATTTCTCCTTGGTTTTCTATACTGCATGCTCAACGTACAGATTAACATTAGGCATAGGCTACAATCCTGTCTCACTGTCTTCTCAATTACTGCATCCATTTCATGTCCTTCGACCCTTGTAACTGCAGTACGGTTTCAGTATAAGTTGGGTCCGCCCCTGATAGCTGAGTGGTCAGCGCGACGGAATGTCATACCTAACTGCCCGGCTTCGATTCCCGGCTGGGTCGGAGATTTTCTCCGCTCAGGGACTGGCTGTTGTGTTGTCCTTATCATCATCATCATTTCATCCCCATCGACACGCAAGTCGCCGAAGTGGCGTAAACTGGAAAGACTTGCACCGGGCGAACGGTCTACCCGACGGGAGACCTTAGCCACACAGCATTTACATTTTAGTATAAGTTGTGACTGATGCTATCACAGAGTAAGTATGCATGCACCAAAGATGAAAGACCAATAGCTCAGTCGAATGCGGCATGTCTGCTGTCTGTAATGTGGCCGTGGCCTTTGTGGAAGAGCTGTCATTCGGTTTTGCCGGTAGTATGGTAAGTATAATAATATAGCAACGAACTGTCGTGGACTTTCACATGAAATTAGGAATAACCGTTACCGAATCCAGTCTTTTACTGAAAGAAATGTGTGGCGAATGCTGTTTATACGCAAGCGAGATCTGGAGTGGTTCACGCATTTCCACGATGGCCGAAAAGACGTCGTAGGTGACTCACGTCCGCAACGTCCTTAAACACCAAAAAGGAATGAAAATATCGAAAAAGTTGGTAATCTGATTTTATCTGACCGTCGGTTGTGTATTAGATCGCTTGCTGTAACTGTAGGAACTGATAAAGAATGCGTAAGGCCTCTTTTACACAACCAATTTAAGATGAGAAAAGTGCATGCGAAACTTGAGCAGAAAATTCTCACGATCTTTCAAAAAACAGCTCTTGCAAATGTTAGTACTGACAATCTGAATACCGTTAAAAGCCATCCTAATTCGTTGGAAAGAGTTATGTGATGAATTTTAGTTTTTCATTTATGATTCAGAAACGAAGGGCTAATCCATGCACTGGAAGGGCCCAGTTTCACTGAATACGATAAAAGCTCGAATGAGCAAATCAAGATTCAAAGCGACGTTAATATTTTCAATATTCATCGAATTGCGTATCTTCACTGGGTTCCTGAAGGTCAAACTATTAATCAGTCTTACCACCTTGAGGTTCTTGCTGAACTCCACGAGAAGATAAGAAAAAAGACTCAATTTGTGGAAGAACAAGTCATAGATTCTGCATCTACGCAATGCACCGGCACATAGTGTAATGTCTGTTACAAGGTTTCAAGCAAGTGCAGCATCCCATTATAACACCGATCACCTTATTCGCCTGATCTACCACAATATGACTTATTTATTCTCCAAGGTAAAATCTGCATGAAAACTAACACAATTTCAGTCCGCTGAAGCGGCACGCGTCATCAAAGAGCTCACAGAAGAAGGCTTCCAGCACTGTTTCCATCAATGGAAAATTCGCGTGGAGCTTGTACGGATACAGGAGGAGAGTATATCGTAGGTAACAGTAACTAAATGAGTATGTATTTTAAAATAAAATATTTTACGGCTATAGTGGCGTTATTTCATAGACACATCTCGTACAACTATTGATGGCCGAAGTAGACATACAAGAAATGTAGACTGGCAATAGCAAGAAAAAGTTTTGTGAAACAGAGGAATTTATTGTCTTACATATATTTTGGTATACTTCCCGAAATTAATTGTTAGTAGCATAGCCTTGCACGGAGGTGAAACATGGACGATAAGCTGTCCGGGAAAGATGAAAATATAAGCTTTTGAAATGAAATGTGGTAGTATAGAACGCAGCAGTTTAAACAGGTAAGTATATTAATGAAGAGAGACTGTATCGAAAGAGGGGAAGAACAAATTTATGATACAACTGCACTAAAAGAAAGGCTCGGTTATTCGGACATATCTTGAGATGAGGCTAATAGTGGACGAGGTTAAAAACTGCACTTGGAGGCTCTGGTATGAAGACAGTGAGCAGGTTCAAATGGACGTAGAGTCAAACATGGAAAGTACTGCTCAGAGTATACTAGTAAAGAGAATTGCATCAATCCCGTCTTCGGACTGAAGACTGCAATCACAACAAATGTTCCTTCCAGCTTTCAGTCTTCCCACCTTCGCTTAGTTTTGCCGTTCCACCTGAGCTTTTGATACCGATTTCGGAAAAGTGTAACTCTGTTTAGAAATGTAAATTTTCTCCCGACTGTAATCGGCTATGGATATGTGTGGCCCGGTAGGGGAATGTCAGTTTAGCATGGTGGCAGGCCTGGCACTACTCCTAAGCTACTGTGGCTTCTATTGGTCTTCCTCCCTCCACCTCATTCCTATCTCCTCCTCCCCCCCCCCCCCCCCCACTCCACAACCCACCTCGGTCATAGCTGTCCCTCGGCGACGGAGGGGGACAGTCCACAGGTATGACAGCTATGGACTACAGTCAGTTCGAAGTTACATTAGGACCGACACTTCGACAGAACCCGTGCTGATTCAGAGCAGAGCAACACACAGTAATATTATACTGCATTCAGCTTGCAAACTAAGCGACTGTGACGCCTCTTTTAGAATCGTTAAATAATTCTAGAAAGATTATCGTTGATTAAGTCATTTTACGTATATATGAAGAAAATAAATGTAGCTTACAATGTTAATAATTCATGTAAAGTGTCTTGTTTGTCTAAGAACAACATACAGTATGGAGCTAGACCTCCTGGTTTGCTTCACGTTTTACTATATACCCTATTACATGATAATGAGTGCTCCATTATCATAACATTACCTTATCTGACTTTATGATGAGACTGCCTTTGTGATTGTTGCCTTTGTTCTTATGAATGTTAAATGTAATTTATAAATGAAATAATAATTATTGCAAAAGTTCAGCAAACCTTGTTTTCATCAAATGGCTCTGAGCACTATGGGACTTAACATCTGTGGTCACCAGTCACCTAGAACTACTTAAACCTAACTAACCTAAGGACATCACACACATCCATGACCGTAGCGGTCGCGCGGTTCCAGACTGAAGCGCCTAGAACCGCTCGGCCATCTTGTACTATCCAGCAATACCTAAATTTAAATGTGACAACTTTCATTATACTAGCGGAAGCTAGTGAGGTTTTGAATAGGGGTATTCAATTATTTACATCATTACTTGTATCTTCCGTTAAACGGAACCTGCAAAGACTTTATTTGCTTATGAGGTCAGATGTTTTAATAGATTACGCTCTGTACATAATTTATTCAGTAAATACATTTTGGACGCAGCCACACAAGCCGAACCTACTCACTAATTTTGGCTTTGAGTAGAAATTAGTGTGTTTTTCTAAAGATAGAAATTAATTAATCCTAACACCAGTGAAAAGCAAATTATTGTGTGCTTTGTCCATAATTCAAGGAAGAGCAGAGATATTGTTCAACGGTTGCTCGCATTTTTCTCTGTTGCGACGAATTTATAGCTGACGCTCCCAGAAAAGAAAGTTTACATAATCTGCTTGTTTTGAAATAAATTAAAATAGTGTTAGAAGTCAGTTATACGATGTACAAAGATTAAACTAACATCAGTGCTTTTACTAAGAGCAGCAGTATATTCTCATTGTAGTTTCATTTTTGATAACAGATTTTTAATACTGTGAGCGGGAAATTTGCGGAATCAGCAGTTGCCAACTTTGCCAAATTTTCGACAAGCGCTTTTGCCACTGAATTTAGGGGGAACACATTATGCGAACTAAATCTTACGAATACGCTATATTTTTATTTGCTTCAAACACGAACTCTGTGAGAGATCTCTTAACACCTGATAATTTGAGTTAAATGTTGATGTTGCGCTCGCGCGTGGAAACCTCAGCGGTCGCCAGTTTTGTCATATTCCGAGAAACCGGTTGCTATGTTTATAATTACACAGTTATGTTTTCTGGACAAGTATCTACTTATTTGTTACATAGTCATTAAATGTCTGTTAAGCAAGATGAGCAAACATATCTTATTGGTTTGAGAGAAAAAAGAACAATAATGGAAAATACGCTATCTCATTTTTGCAAAAGTTATCAAGCAAACAGTAAGAGCGATTTCTTTTATGCTATTAAGACTGATTTCCTTTGTCAGTTTCTGGTATCAGTCTTCTTATTGACAGTCAAATCTTACGAAGACAATTTTTTAAAACTAGTTTTTGTCTGCCACGCTTTTCCATGATGCGCTTCGCACAACTGACAGCTTTCTTTCAATCTTCAGAAGGGAACTCCCTAACAGTTTCTTTTGTGAGTGCCTCGACAGCAAAAAGCGTAGTTTTTATTATTAACACGTATCGCTAGCAATGTAACCTGTAGTTTGGATCCATATCGCTTTTTTTGGGTTAAAATAGCAGTTACGAAATAAACAAAAGTAGCAGAGAGATTAGATCCATACGTTCCACCTTTTTAAGTTTATCAGTTGCTTTTTCATCCCTATGTAGGTGTCTAATCAACAACAGAATGCTATTTATGGAATATTCCCTCGGTTCTTGGAGGAACATAGACATATTAATAACTTGAATACAACCTATTAACGTTCCACAATAATATTTATTAGTTCATTATGAACCGGCTTTCGGCTTCTTAGGCCATCGTAGATAACTTGATGTTGAACCGATAGTCCACACAACTTCAGAGAGCATTCATACCTGTACAAAGGATGCTATAAAAAGATTTGCATTGGTTAAAACCGATCTTGGTTGCAATTTTAGTTTTTTTTTTTTTCAACTACGCGTTTCGCCTTATTTAGGCATCTTCAGGTTGACCTTAATTTGGTATTTCTTAGAAGGATGGGGGACTGATGACCTTAGCTGTTTAGTCCCCCTTAAACATCCCAACAACAACCACCACCACCATCTTAGAAGGATCCTTAGACAGTGTAGCCAAAGGGCATCGTCGAATACATCAGGCCAACATCGGCTTCGTGAAACTCAGTATTCTTTACTGTGTACGGCATCCTCCATACAGTCCAGATTTAGCACCGTCTGGCTTCCATCTGCTCCCGACAGTGAAAGACGATCCGCAGGGACATCATCATGCTACTGATGAAGACGTTGAGAGAACTGTGAGACTGTTATTGCAGAAACTTCTTCCGTGACGGCTTCAGAAAACTTGTTCATCGCTGGCAGAAATTTATCCAATTGGTTGGTGATTATGTGGAAAAGTGAATATTGGTAATGAAAGATCACATTCTAAGGATTATTTCTGCGTTTGATTTATTAAAATATTCCTGTCCAAACACAATTAACGAAGGTGGAGGCATTACTTTTCATTCAACCCTAGTGGCATGCATGTCCGAGTTTTGTTACGTTTTCTGTGTAATATGCATGAGACATTACTTACTTTGCTGCCAGTTGTAAAGCCAAGTATTCATTTCCTTGTCTTTTAATGTCATTAAGTACCATATATTTCTAATCGAAGCTGTGTTGTTAATATTTCTTGTCTTACGGCAAATGTGGTCAAGTGCACTTTGAGATCAAACTGTTGCGATGATTAGCCACGGTGAAGTCACTCTTACAATAACGTGTACTGCTTGGATTTGATCTTTTACCAATAAATGATGAGCTGAAATTTGTCCATTAAAACCACTGGCATCTTCCAATCCCCCACTTGTACGTTATCTACTATTTCACATTTCTCTCGATGGACCTCGTACGCCAATCCCCTTGCGAAGACAATGACGCCGAACTTTTTCACTGACCAGGAAAGTACTTGGGCTCGAACAAACACAAATACACCAAAATCGTGTGAGAAATAATGTAAAGGCCTCTTATTGCACTAGTGATACTCCCGCATCTGCAAAACTCTGCAGTCGTCCGTTAGAGGCCTCTGCGTATGCCATGCCGCATTGCTTACTGACCTGCCGGTACGCCAGTCGGCACCAGTAGGGACGGTGCAGTGGGCCTCTGAAGTTGCGTTTTGTGACATCATTTGTGTATTGAAGCGTCAGATGGCTCGGCGATTGGTAATCAATCCTGCTAATGTATTGCTACTGGTTGAGATGAAGTTACGAAGAATCCTTCTTCGTGAAGATGGTATTGCTCTAGAAGACGAATCATTCGCTTGTTTTTTGGTATCTATTATAGTGCAGAAATATGAGCATAAGTTAGAAACAGATACTATTGTAACACTAACACATAATGATGCAAATAGGGATGATAATGACGAACAACTCATTGCAAAGGGTAGAGCTACGGCAAGTGCGGGAAGAGGCGATGGAAGCAGTGACAGTGAATACCAACCGTCTCCCAAGAAGAAGGTTAAAGTTGCAAGTATCGTCACGGCGTTTGATGATAACACACTGGAGAACATGTACGATGATTATTATGTAAGAGGTTTCGACACATACGACAAGTTTATGAAAAGACACCCTAAACTGAAGTCTAAAAGCAATATTAAAAACATACTGGAATACGTGGCAAAGAAAAGAGAAGGAAATACAGTTTTCAAAGGAAATCGTACACTGCTGTTCAAGACCATCAAGGAGCGTGTAATGGCATTTACAACATTGGGCATTGGACGTAGCCAGAAATCTCGGGTGTACAAACTTTACAGCTTCACTAGGATTCATCACCAATTTGAAAAAGTAGTTTAGGATAACATCACGCCGTATCACTATGCTCCAAGCACGAAAAGATAAGGATGACGAAGAAGAGCTGATTGAAAGAACTCAAGCCTTTGTCGCTGGCGTCAATGAGCATATCACGAGAGAAAACATCGATGTTAGTTCTGTACGGAACTGTGATCAGAGTCAGTTCAACTATGAACTTTCTTGCGACAGAACACAAGCTATGAAAGGGGAGAGAAACACTGTCGCGATGTTGCAATCAGTTAACTGTGCAACACATAGTTACACGATCGATGTTGCTGTATCAATGGACGGACGATTGGCAGACAAACTCTATATTTGCTTCCAAAAATCCAGTGGAAAGTTTGGACCCGCGTGTCAAGGGAAATAGAAACGCGGTGCCCTCCATATGTCGACGTCGATGCAAGTGTGAGTGGGAAGGTGACGAAACAACATCTGAAGACGTTTTTCTGTCAGTTTTGAA
This sequence comes from Schistocerca gregaria, assembly GCF_023897955.1. Classification (NCBI taxonomy): domain Eukaryota; kingdom Metazoa; phylum Arthropoda; class Insecta; order Orthoptera; family Acrididae; genus Schistocerca; species Schistocerca gregaria. Next base: position 157,008,045 of record NC_064921.1, on the reverse strand, counting down.
TCCACATTTGTCGAGAAAGTCATTAGTACTTTGTGACTCCTCGTTTGGACATAAGGATGAATGAGTACTACTGGAAGCATCTGGTGGAAAACATGTAGATTTCAAAAACATTCCGCCTAAAACTACAAAATATGCACAACCTCTGGTTGTGTATTTCTTCAGGCAATATAAAATATATGCCAAGAGAATAACAGACTTCATTAAACTACGTTCCAGTAATATGCAGCCGAAATTGCACGACAGATTCTTTATCTTGAATACGCATTCTGTCATTTACAATCAGTTACCTGCGGGAGTATACAGACCAGTGCTTCGTTACGCGTGGCAGAACGCTGGCTACGATATTGGTGAACCAGTGGACAACTTCAAAAGTGTCACTGACTGGCGTTCAATACTGATATTATAGAATGTTCAAATACGAAATGCGATCAACTTGCATTTCTTCACTGTGCGTTTTGCAGTCATTCGTATTGCTGGGAACATTTTATTGACATTCCGCATTTACATTTATAGTTAAGGTTGCTGCATTGGGTATGGCGTCTACAATTATATCTACAGCGATATTTAGAGCATGATTGCAGAGTTTTGCAGAAAAACGACACCCACCAGCACATTCAGATGTACATAATGGTCCTGTAACCAAACGTTCATACAGATCTGTTTGTTCGAGCCCAAGTACTTTCCTGGTGAGTGTGATTTAACGAACTTGCCTCTGACGTAGTTCACAAACGTAAGATAGTAACAACCGATAAAATATTACCCCCGCAACTATAATAAATGCAAACAAACAAAATAACAGTGCATAACGAAAGAGCCCACAGTATAGCAAACGGCCTGAGATAATGCAGCTTAGTGTAAGTCTAAAGATGACTGGTGCGAAATTCTGGCAACCGCAGCGGCTACAGGTCTCATAGGGCTGCGTGAAAGCCTTCCTCGTGGGACTCACTCCATTACTTCCTTCATAGTTGTCAATACTGCAGTAATTTGGAGCAGACTATGGAGCGCCCAGGAACGCTGACTGGAATGCTGGAGGTAGCTATCAGGAGCCACGTGCTACGCCGCAACGTCGAAGCGGAAGTCGACGTCGCCAGCAGGCGAAGCAACAGCCTGCAGCGCCCGCCACAGCCCCATTTCCCGATATCGCTCCCCCCGCCCCCCCCCCCCCCCCCCCCCACGCCCTCCACATCCCACCCCGACCTAGCAGCCGCCTATGTGGCGCGCAAGTTGTGCCGCTGCCTTCCTCACTCCGTGCGCGCTGTTCCCAAGGGGCGGCTGAGCATTTCGCACGTCGGCGTAACGTAATACGAATAATTAATGGTACTTGCGCAGAGATTTTCTGGCGCATGTACGGGGTGGGCAATATAAAACTGTGAAAGGGTACAGTACCTCCCGACATTGAAAATAGGTACAACATTCTTCGTTATTCTTGTCAGAACAACATATTTTTTCTAATAATAACTCAATTTCACTTAATTCACCGAAGCCGGATACCAGCGTAGGAAATAACGACAATTTATTTATTTAATTGATCACATGTGTACTCCCACAAAATAAATCCCTACATCCAATTTGGTGAGACCTGCGAAATGAATGAATGTGTGGTCGTCTGCTAACCGCAGATAGTGAATGTGCAATATACGATTATGTTTGAGACGGTCCTTTGGTCACATTTGGTGGAACTAAAGAGATAAAATTTACCTGAGCTTTGAGCGCCTGAAATGTGGCTGACCAATACGGTAACATGGTGCGACCCCACCTCTACGGAGGTGCGAGCTGACCTGAAGAACGGCCATGTTTTCAGCATTCTGGCGCTGGATCTTGCGTTGGTAAGACCTGTCTTAGGTGTGCTCCGTAAAGCCAAAAGAGTGGATAGAATGGTATGCATGTGGAATACTTAAGAGTAGTTTGGAATAATTATTTCTCTATTTCAGGCACTTTTGTGGGGAGAATTAAAATGTCAGGCAGGTAATATTAAGGGGAACGTAGTACTCTTCGGAAGTGACCAACGATCACAATGAAACCACGTGTAGCAATAAGATGAAATACTTGAGAGTGCTAGTACTAAGTTGAAATACTTCCGAGTGCTAAAGTTAAGTTGAATTACTGGCGTGTGTACTATAAGTTGGAAATATTTATGAAATGGCGTGTGCAGGACTTGAAATTAGAGACGAGTACTTCCACGTAGTGAGTACTGTGTGAGTCTCAATCTGTGTATGAGACAAAGGATAAAGAGAAATACTCGTCCATGGTATCAGTTGAGGACTCGCGTGTGTGACGAATATGTTCTTAATATTACTTTGCATGTTATGTTTCCGTGTGACGCTTGATTCAAACTACTACAAGCAAGGTGAGTTAGCCGTCTATCCAGCAACGCCACTTGGCTTGCATTGCACAGGAAGACGTGCATATATCCTCCAGAGTTCATAGTAGGAAAGAAAAGTTATGAAGTGGGGCAGTGTCGTGTGAAACTGGGATAAATACTAATTGAAGTGGGAAAGCTGAAAGTGATGTGATTATAACGTTGTGACTATTCCTTGTGTTGTATTCCATGTTGCCAGTGTGGTGTATTTCATGTAATTTAAGTATGTGTGGTTTGCATGGGAGAGTAGCAAGATAGGTTCAGAGGTAGTGGGTTATGCATGTTCCTTTTGTACCGCTCGGTCTGGAGGAAATTTTCGTGATTTTGGGTGTGAGAGTCGAAGTGTGAGATATAGCAAAAGATCCACCAACCTATCCAGAAAGTGCACCGTAGCGTTAAATAATTCCGTGACCACAAGATAGAGAATCACCAATGTAAAGCCATGCCCACTGGGCGGAGTTTCTCATGTGCAATTGTTGTAGAAAATGTACTGGTGTGTTTAGGTTATAGAATTTGTCGGAATAAAAAAGATAGTGAAAAGAAAAAGATTAGTGGTTTTTTCCTTGGAATAGTATGTTGTCATGATATCCAGAATTTATAATGTGTGCGCCATTCATATTGAGTGTCATGGCCACGTGTTGATCAAAGTCGTTGGGTAAGAAAGAAAATGTGGTATTGCCAGTGCGTAGTGAACAGTCAGAGTTGTGTAAATTACTAATAGTCAGATGTGCGTTTCCGTTGCGTAATATTCAAACAGGAGAATAACTTTTAACTTAATTGTGAGTACCAGAGTTCATGTTACTCGATAAATAAGAATGAGTCCACTCGCTTGGCAGACCACTCATCTTGCAGGCCTGACTGCTTGATGCCACAGTATGAGCAAGGCATGTGGGTGCCTCTCAACTGGCCCGCAGAATACTATATGCACCTAAAGAAAAGCAACACAACTTACATCATCTGCTCCTGGGGCGGATCACGTACTTGGTATCACTTGTATTCAGATGCATGAAATATTTTTCGCGCCAGTTTTATTCTGCCTGCCCTGTATATACAGGGTGCTCGAAAATTATATGCTCACAAGACGTGGAGCTAATAACAAATATAGAGGGTATTTTGGCAGGAATAGCAAATATTTTTGGAGGTGATAGTATATGATAATCCGAATAAAACATTCCATGTAACATGTTGAGGCTTGTCAGCTGTTAACGATACAGTGCATGGTTACGCTCTCGGCTGTTACCCAGGGGTTTCGCGCTTGACGCCCGAGAGAGAGGCATTACGTGATGACTTCCGAGCCTTTAAACAGGCGTACCGAACTCGCGCTGGGATTTCTGCATGGCGATCAAGAAAGTAGTTTACAGCTGGCAACTAGAGCGCCGCACAGTGAGCCAACTGTATTAAACCTTGCAAAACAGTGTTCTTTTTACATTCCTTACGTCACTTAATTAGCAATTCGAAGTCGGAATTACAAAATTCAAAACGGCCGATCGCATTTGACGGATCAAAAATTACAAATTTAGCGGATTCGATTAAAGTACTGTGAATTCGCTGATAACGAATTAGAAGTCGAAATAGCCGCACTGAAATCTTTTATTCGATATTTTACTTTCTTCAATCGATATGACAGTCATAAGCGTCGCTTGTGTCTTAACTGCTTTCAGAAAGGGTGCTCTCGTGTTGTGCATCAGGTGATGGCTCGGAAAGCAGATTTTTTTACCTCAAGTGGAATCTATTTATCTTAGTCAATTGTCATTTTACGGACTTTCAAGATGAAAGAATCCGAGGATGGTAGAAGCTGAAGGAATGTCTCATGTATAGTTTTCTCGCGGGAGTATATGCGTCTAAGATCTTCTCAATAACGCTGCCACACTTATCCTGAGCTTCCTTCGTATCTTCCATCAGCCGAGCAATCGACAAGAGAGCAGCTTCGATTATCGTATATCCGTGTGTCAAAACTACGTAGACTTCTAAGAGCATCGGGCAATACTGCAGTATATTGTGAATCTGGTGAAGTTTACACTCGACTGTCGAGAAACGTACGTTTTTTCGGAGTTTATGATACATATGTTTTAGTTCTACGGTTCTCTGTGCAGTATTTGAATAGTCCTGCAGCATTTTGCGAAAAAATATTACTACTCAGGGAAATTTTAATATTTTAAAAAACAATTTGCCAATTTGCGAAAAAAATATAATCATAATTCCGAATAGCTCCCCACGAATTCTATAGCAAACCCTAATGACAATTTTCTGCAGACTATAGGTTATAACTGCAATAACGGCGACCTATTCTTATTGTGTGGCACTGCCACGCGATACAAAAATGACCGTTCACTAAAACCTTTCAAATATGTGCACGCAAATACGTTTGAACCCGTTAAATATACTATTAAGGTGGTAAGAGAGCCATTTACGAAAGTGGAGACAACTGTTTCTGATAATGTCGGAAGTAGTGTGGTATTAAGTCGATACACATTATTACACCAGTTAGAAATGTCAAACACATCCTCTGGAGTGTTACCATCTCATTTTAGCCCCATGTGGCAGAATCTAATAAAAATGTCATTAAATTATAAAAAATGAGTAACAAGGAGATATTATTTCATTACATAAATAAGAGTATACCTCTATATTTAAATGTGTTGAATTGGAAGTTGTGATACCGGTGGATACATTCCTAGAATACCCTCATTTAGTTCCGAATCGCAGCGTTAATTAAACTGGCTTCCCACAGAGTATTTTCTTTTCTTTTTCCACAGAACTCATCTCTATTGTTTTAAGTTTTGCTAAGTTTTGCAATTATGACAGTACCTTGTATCTCTGATTTTGTCTAGGAGGCGATGACATATGAACTGTTCGTCGGATCCTGTGTCGCCGTGAAGTTATATGGACTTCATTTCCTCGTTATACAATTATTTTTCAGTAAGGCTATTTTGCGACACAACTAGAAACAATTTCTAATATGCATTTTTCTCTTCTGTAACTCACTTTTTATTTCACTTCATGGAAGTACACTCTTCTAATATTAACTTCCGAAAAGAATGCACAGCATCAGTTCTACATAATACGAGACGACATTGCCTTCCATCTGCATATTGGCCCGCTGACAGTCCGTGACTGTACCTGGGCTCAAATGACCACAGCAAGAAACGCTCAACTCAGAGATATACCTATCCTGCTCAAAGACTACTCGTAATTCATTCTTAATCTGTGACAGCACAGTTTTCTCACGCGTCCTCACATTCAAGTTCAATATATCTACACCATGTGATGAAACGTATCCGGACACCCCTAAAAACACTCCTAATTGGGTGTATTGTGTTGCCACCTACTGCCAGGTACTCCATATCAGCGACCTCAGTAGTAATTAGACATCGCGAGGAAACAGAATGGGGCGCAGAACTCACGGACTTCGAACGTGGTCAGGTGATTGGGTGTCACTTGTGTCATACGTCTGTACGTGAGATTTGCACACTCCCGAACATCCCTAGGTCATTTGTTTCCGAGGTGATAGTGAAGTGGAAACGTGAAGGCACACGTACAGCACAAAAGCGTACAGGCCGACCTCGTCTGTTGACCGACAAGAGACCGCCGACAGTTGAAGAGGGTCATAATGTGTTAATAGGCAGACATCTATCCAGACCAGCAAGACTCAAGTTTCACACGGAATTTGCAGTCTCCCCTCCACAATGGCCACAGGCCGGTCACGTGATTCCACCTCCGCAAGGGCAAGAGGCTGGGCGCGACTACTTGTGCTCCTGGTTTTACTTGAGTGTACTATGTTGGACAAAATGTTGGAAACTTATTCTTCAGCCGGCTGTAAAACTCTGAAAAGTCATATCCCATGTATTGCCAAACTATGCATTAAATGTTACATCAGCCTGATGATGTGGTCCCATACTCCTTGACAGAGCGTAGGGGAGCGACGCGGGAGACCCGTGCCGTCTTACTAGGCAAGGTCCTAGTGGAGGTGGTTTGCCATTGCCTTCCTCCGACCGTAATGGGGATGAATGATGACGATGAAGACGACACAATGACACCCAGTCATCTCGAGGCAGGAAAAATCCCTGACCCCGCCGGAAATCGAACCCGGGACTCCGTGCTCGGGAAGCGAGAACGCTACCGCTAGACCACGAGCTGCGGACTTATCAGCCTAAGACACGGATACATTATGAACATAATGCTTGAAGTATGCGGGATAAAATCTCACAAGAACACCAGCAGACAGCAACTTTAATAAAGAAACGAAGCGGGCAATGAACTGTTTCCATCCGCTAAATGTTTATGTAAAAAGAAATAGCCAACTCGTTACAGCACGTTAAAGTGGAAATTTTTAATTGCCATACACGAAATTAAGCCGACTTCTTCGGCAATTTTGTCACAGACATTTTATTTTGAGCAATAAAAACATCACAGTAGAAACTCAAGTTCGCTACACACGGAAGTTAATAAGAAAAATATTTATTTTGAGAAACAAAACGGAAAAAGAGTGCAAACATTTGTTAAATCACTTAATCTTCTAGGCTCTGTTTGGGCTGTACGATTTTAAACAACTCGTGGTAAAAACTGAAAAGAATCTGAGCAAGTGTGCACTCTGGCTGTAGTGCACTTTGCTGGTTTTGCTTACAGACACAAAGCTGGCGAGAGCGTTTTTGCTTTCTGGCGGGAAAGGCAACATAGTACACTCAAGTAAAACCACGAGCGCTGGCAGTCATGCCCCGCCTCCTGTCCGTGTGGAGGTGGAATCACGTGACCGGCCTGTGGCCATTGTGGAGGGGAGATTGCAAATTCCGTGTGAAACTTGAGTCTTGCATCCAGGACCATCCCGCAGGAATTCCAAAATGCATCAGGATCCACTACAAGTACTATGACAGTTAGGCGGGAGGTGAGAAAACTTGGATTTCATGTTCGAGCGGCTGCTCATAAACCACACATAAGGCTGCTATATGCTAAACGATTCCTCGCTTGGTGTAAGGAGCGCAAACATTGGACGATTAAAGAGTGGAAAAACGTCGTGTGGAGTGACGAATCACGGTACACAATGTGGCGATCCGATGGCAGTGTGTGGGTATGACGAATGCACAGTGAACGTCATCCGTCAGCGTGTGTATTGCCAACAGTAAAATTCGGAGGCGGTGGTGTTATGGTGTGGTCGTGTTTTTCTTAGACGGGGCTTGCACCCCTTGTTCTTAGTCGTGGCACTATCACAGCACAGCGTGACGAATGCACAGTGAACGTCATCCGCCAGCGTGTGTATTGCTAACAGTAAAATTCGGAGGCGGTGGTGTTATGGTGTGGTCGTGTTTTTCTTAGACGGGGCTTGCACCCCTTGTTGTTTGTCGTGGCACTATCACAGCACAGCACAGGCCTACATTCATGTTTTAAGCACCTTCTTGCTTCCCACTGCTGAAGAGCAATTCGGGGATGGCGATTGCATCTTTCAACACGATCGAGCAACTGTTCATAACGCACGACTTGTGGTGGAGTGCTTACACGACAATAACACCCTTGTAATGGACTGGCCTGCCCGGAGTCCTGACCTGAATCCTACAGAACACCTTTGGGATGTTTTGGAACGCCGACTTCGTGCCAGCCTCACCGACCGACATCGATACCTCTCCTCAATGCAGCACTCCATGAAGAATGGACTGCCATTCCCCTAAGAAACCTTCCAGCACCTGATTGAACGTATACCTGCGAGAGTGGCCGCCACCCTTGTTGAGAGATAAGGTCTGGACTATGGTATTCTCGGCACATTCTTGACACTGTAAATCTCGGAATACTGAGTTCCCTGGCGATTTCCGAAATGGAATGCCCCATGCGTGTATCTGCAACGACCACGCCGTGTTCAAAGTCTGTTGATTCCCATTGTGTTGCCATAATAACGTCGGGAACCTTTTCTCATTAATCACCTGAGAACAAATGACAGCACCGGCAATGCACTCCCCTTTTATACCTTGGGTATGCAATACTACTGCCACATGTATATGTGCATACCTGTATCCCCAGACTTTTGTCGCCTTAGTGTATACTCACAGTGAAATGAAACGTTATTCTGCCACTTACATTATAACAACGATACGTTTCGCGACTTCCACAAAAAGTTACGAGGGTTACTCCAAAAGAAGTGTACACTATTTTTTTTTAAAAAATCCATCTTTTATTCTACATGTGTGAAAGTTTTACAGTGTGTAGATGCATCCTTTAGGAACAATATTTTCATTTCTTCACACAATTTCCATCCCTCTCAACCGCCTTACGCCATCTTGGAACCAGCGCCTGTATACCGGCACGGTAAAATTCTGGACCAACCTGTTGGAGCCACTGTTTGGCAGCGTTCACAAGGGAGTCATCATCTTCAAACCTTGTTCCACGAAATGAGTCTTTCAGTTTCCCAAAGAGATGATAGTCACATGGAGCCAGGTCAGAACTGTAAGGCGGGTGTTTCAGTGTGGTCCATCCGAGTTTTGTGATCGCTTCCATGGTTCTTTGACTGACATGTGGCCGTGCATTCTCTCAACAGCAAAACATCCTGCTTTTGCCAATGTGGTCGAACACGAGTCAGTCGAGCTTGAAGTTTCTTCAGTGTCGTCACATATGTATCAGAATTTATAGTGGTTCCACTTGGCATGATGCCCACAAGCAAGAGTCCTTCGGAATCGAAAAACGTGGTAGCCATAACTTTTCCAGCAAAAGGAGTGGTTTTGATTTTTTTTTCCTTGGGTGAATTTGCATGATGCCACTCCATCTCGTACCTCTTCATCTCAGGTGAAAAATGATGGAGCCATGTTTCATCACCTGTCACAATTTTTCCAAGAAATTGATCTCCACCTTTCTCGTACTGTTCCAAAAGTTCGATGCATACTTTTTTTTTGTGAGCCACTGTCAACATCCTGCGAACCCACAAATCAAATGACTCTGAGCACTATGCGACTTCATATCTAAGGTCGTCAGTCGCCTATAACTTAGAACTAATTAAACCTAAGCAACCTAAGGACATCACACACATCCATGCACGAGGCAGCATTCGAAACTGCGACCGTAGCGGTCGCTCGGTTCCAGACTGTAGCGCCTAGAACCACGCGGCCACTCCGGCCGGCTGGGAACCCACCTGGCACAAACCTTCTTTAACGCCAACACTTTCAGTATTCTGCAAACACTTCCTTCTCCTATCCCAACGTAGCGTGACAATTCGTTCACCGTGATGCGTCTGCCAGCAGTCACCAACTCGCTAACTCTCTGTACATTGTCTGGAGAGTGTGCAGTACGAGGCCTGCCGCTGCAAGGACAGTGCTCAATATCGCCGTGCCCGCTTTCATCATGTAACCTGCTTGCCCACCGACTAACTGTACTGCGATCGACAGCAGCATCTCCATACACCTTTTTCAACCTCTTGTGGTTGTTTCCCACTGTCCCGTTTTCACAGCACAGGAATTCAATGACAGCACGTTGCTTCTGACGAACATCAAGTGTAGCAGCCATCTTAAAGACATGCTGTGACGGCGCCACTCACGGGAACAGGTTGAACTAAGTTTGAAAACAAGCGGGAAGGATGTATCTACACACTGTAAAACTTTCACACATGCAGAATGAAAACTGTATTTTTACAAAAGTAGTGTGCATTTCTTTTGGAGTGACCCTCGTACATTAAAACTACAACAAAACGAGTGCTGTCTACAATCTGTTCCTCAACGCAAGAAACTGATAGCTGACAATGTGGTCGGAAGAAGCATATAGATTACGCTGACGTCACTAAGTGTCGGGTAGTGCTAGAGGAAGGAACCTTACAGCAGTGGTACAAATTAGGAAGACCTCATCCCTATAAGCTGCCGATGTTAGTTCAGTCCTTCTGAAATCCCATTATTGTAGATTTATCCTCAAATTGTGTATCGATGTTAGGTACCTGGCGGACAGCAATATCACTCTAGCTAATGTTGTTTGGAGCGCGGACCGGCTTAACGCCGAGTAGGTACTCGACTTGATTGTCACGGTAACGGGCGAAGATGATGGTGAATAATGGTTGACGATCCCAGTCGGCATTAACGCAGAGGGCAACGTGCCATCAAATTACAATGCGAGGCTGACAACCTACGCGGCCGATGCCTGCTAAAAGCCGATTACGGACGCCGCTAGCAGCGGCAGGGAGGCGCGCGCCGCTGGTGTACATAATTTGGCCGGTGCGCTAGCAGGTAGTACTGGTCCCCGGGGAAATCTGACGCCGTCACTCGGACCAGCAATGCGGGCACCGGCTGCGTCCCTTTAAACAAGCGGCACAGCCGCTGCGTTGAGGCCATCTACGTGTTGCGCAGGCGCCTCCAGCGGCCACGGGCAAGCGCCCGGGTTAACCAGGCTACGAGCTAAAGGAGTCGCCACAGCTAGCTCACTTCACGCGTAACAACTTAAGGGGATTGGTCCGTCAGCACAAGGGGGAAATCTCGACAAACTTGTTAGTTTTGCAAACAGTCTAGCTCAGAGCGTAAGACTTGTAAGACCGTGTAAGGCTTATCATATTTTAAGAGATATTTTGGGACCAATCTGATGTGTGAACTACAACTTTTGGTCTCGAACATTTTTTTTTTTTTGTCTTGCAAGTAAAATTGTTGTTGTTGTTGTGGTCTTCAGTCCTGACTGGTTTGATGCAGCTTTCCATGCTACTCTGTCCTGTGCAAGCTGCTTCATCTCCCAGTACCTACTACAGCCTACATCCTTCTGAATCTGCTTACTGTATTCATCTCTTGGTCTCCCTCTACGATTTTTACCCTCCACGCTGCCCTCCAATACTAAATTGGTGATCCCTTGATGCCTCAGAACATCTCCTACCAACCGATCCCTCCTTCAAGTCAAGTTGTGCCACAAATTTCTCTTCTCCCCAATCCCATTCAATACCTCCTCATTAGTTATGTGATCTACCCATCTAATCTTCAGCATTCTTCTGTAGCACCACATTTTGAAAGCTTCTATTCTCTTCTTGCCCAAACTATTTATCGCCCACGTTTCACTTCCATACATGGCTACACTCCATACAAATACTTTCAGAAAAAACTTCCTGACACTTAAATCTATACTCGATGTTAACAAATTTCTCTTCTTCAGAAACGCTTTCCGTGCCATTGCAAGTCTACGTTTTATATCCTCTCTACTTCGACCATCATCAGTTATTTTGCTACCCAAATAGCAAATCTCATTTACTAATTTAAGTGTCTCATTTCCTAATCTAATTTCCTCAGCATCACCCGATTTAATTCGACTGCATTCCATTATCCTCGTTTTGCTTTTGTTGATGTTCATCTTATATCCTCCTTTCAAGACACTATCCATTCCGTTCAACTGCTCTTCCAGAATTACAATGTCATCGGCGAACCTCAAAGTTTTTATTTCTTCTCCATGGATTTTAATACCTACTCCGAACTTTTCTTTTGTTTCCTTTACTGCGTGCTCAATATACAGGTTGAATAGCATCGGGGATAGGCTACAACCCTGTCTCACTCCCTTCCGAACCACTGCTTCCCTTTCATGCCCTTTGACTCTTATAACTGCCATATGGTTCCTGTACAAATTGTAAATAGCCTTTCACTCCCTGTATTTTACCTCCGCCACCTTCAGAATTTGAAAGAGAGTATTCCAGTCAACACTGTCAAAAGCTTTCTCTATGTCTACAAATGCTAGAAACGTAGGTCTACCTTTCCTTAATCTGGTTCTAACAAGGGAACCTCCCCATCACAACCCCCTCAGATATAGTTTAAGTTGGCACAGTGGATAGCCTTGAAAATCTGAACACAATCAATCGACAAAACAGGAAGAAGTTGTGTGGAACTATGAAAAAAATAAGCAAAATATACAAACTGAGTAGTCCATGCGTAACATAACATCAAGGGTAACATGATCTCAGGAGCGCCGTGGTCCTGTGGTTAGCGTGAGCAGCTGCGGAACGAGAGGCCCTTGGTTCAAGTCTTCCTTCAAGTGAAAAGTTTAAGTTTTTATTTTCAGACAATTATTATCTGACCGTCCGTCCGTCCGTCTGATGCGAGGTAACTGCGCCAAGGCAGAAGAATGTTTTTACCCATTCGCCAAGTTTACAAGTTAGATGGGTCGACAACATATTCCTGTCATGTGACGTATATGCCAGACCAGTGACGTATAGAATATATCAGACGTGTTTTCCTGTGGAGGAATCGGTTGACCTATGAACTTGCGACCAAATGTTTTCAGTTCCCATTGGAGAGGCACGTCCTTTCGTCTTGTAATCGCGCGGTTTTGCAGTGCGGTCGCAAAACACAGACACTAAACTTACTAAACCGTCAATGAGCAAACGGACAGATGATAAATAAATAAAAAAATTAAACTTCTCACTCGAGGGAAAACTTGAACCGAGGACCTCTCGTTCCGCAGCTGCTCACGCTAACCACGGGAACACGGCGCTCCCACGCTTACACTACCCTTGATGTTGCATATGTTGCGCATCGACTACTCAGTTTGTATATTTTGCTTATTTTTTCAAAGCTCCACACAACTTCTTCCTATTTTCTCGATTGATCTGTGTTCAGTTTTTCAAGGCCTATCCATTGTGCCAGCTTATAACTAAATCTGAGGGGGGTGCGATGGGGAGGTTCCCTTGTAAGGTAAGTCTTAGGGACAGTATTGCCTCACGTGTTTCAATATTTCTACGGAATCCAAACTGATCTTCCCCGAGGTCGACTTCTACTAGTTTTTCTATTCGTCTGTAAAGAATTCGCGTTAGTATTTTGCAGCCGTGACTTATTAAATTGATAGTTCGGTAATTTTAACATCTGTCAACACCTCCTTTCTTTGGGATTGGAATTATTATATTCTTCTTGAAGTCTGAGGGTATTTCGCCTGTCTCATACATTTTGTTCACCAGATGGTAGAGTTTTGTCAGGACTGGCTCTCCCAAGGCTGTCAGTAGTTCTAATGGAATGTTGTCTACTCCCGGGGCCTTGTTTCTAAAGCACGTTAATTCTAATAAATGGAAAGCACCAGTTTCTTTTTGTTCTACAATATTATTTTTATCGTTAACCGGCTTTCGGCTTACAAGGCCATCTTCAAACATTTACTGAGTATTGTCACCAAAGAAGTTACAATGTTTGCAAACAACATTAGGAGAGAAGTAATACATCTAGGCTGAAGTAGAAACATACGGTAAGTAACATCTTTGACAGTGTGCTGGTAATGTAACGAAAAAATAAAAATTGAACAGTACATAAATAACAATGGAGTAGACAGGAAAACCTTTAGCACAAAATAGGAATAGCATGCCTACATAAGTTTCTATTAATAAACAAGACTAATAAAATAAATAAGTACTACAAAAGGCTCAACGGCCTTGCCGTGGTGGATACAGCGGTTCCCGTGAGATCACCGAAGTTAAGCACTGTCGGGCGTGGTCGGCACTTGGATGGGTGACCATCCAGGCCGCCATGCGTTGTTGCCATTTTTTTCGTGGTGCACTCAGCCTCGTGATGGCAATTGAGGAGCTACTGGACCGAGTAGTAGCTGCTTCGGTCAAGAATACCATCTTACGACCGGGAGAGCGGTGTGCTGACCCCACGCCCCTCTTATCCGCATCCTCCACCGAGGATGACACGGCGGTCGGATGGTCCCGGTAGGCCACTCGTGGCCTGAAGACGGAGTACAACACAATGGTAGATCAGGAGGTATGAAACATGGAGAGTGATGCACAAATTAAAAGAAGAGACAATTATCAATGTAACTACAAATTACCTATGGAACTTAAGCAACATCAATAAATTTTGTGCTAAAGGTTTTCCTGTCTACCCCATTGTTATTTATGTACTGTTCAATTTTACTTTTTCATTACATTACCACCACATGTCAAAGATGTTACTTACTGTATGTTTCTACTTCAGTCTAGATGTGTTACTTCTCTTCCAATGTTGTTTGCAGACACTGTGACTTCTTTGGTGATAATACTCAGTAAATGTCTGAAGATGGCCCTGTAAGCCGAAAACCGGTTAACAATAAAAGTAACATTGTAGAACTAAAGCAAACTGGTGCTTTTCATTTATTACAATGTTGTTCTACCAAGAACCGACGGAAGATTCTGTTAACACGTTAATTCTGTTCGTGCGTAAGTTCGTAGGCTTTTTCTATAAGTTTAATAAACACAACAGATGGACACAACAAGACTTTAATCATAAATAATATATTTATTTCACTACAGACTACAATTTCCCAACGTTGGTGTAACCTTTCGATTCCGCTACTGTAGAAATCAAGTGGCTTTGAGACAAGGAACTCGTCCAGCCATGTTCGAAGGGCATTTTCATCAGGAAAGAAAGTTCCATGAAGGTTGCTCGATAGAGAACGGAGAAGGTGAAAATATGAGGGCGCAAGATCTGGTGAATGAGATGGGTGCTGAATGGATTCTCAGCCTAACTCTTGTACAGTGTTTTCCTGTCAGTGAAGCACAATACGGACGGTGGTTATCGTGGAGTAGCGTCACTTCATGCAATCTTCCTGGTCATTTTTCTTGGACTGCCTTTGCAAGACGTCTCCGTTTGTGTACAATAAATGTTAGCAGTGATGATTACAACTCTTAATACATCACCGGGGCACGCGGTACCCATACACCCGATTTTTGAACCTTTCCCACTGGATGCAAATTTCGTACAATGGTGGAATGATCACAGTTCATCACATTTCCCTGTTCTCGATTACACTGATGTTGACCACTGTGGATTAATGCATTTAAACGATCTTCATCAAACCCTGAAGGTCTTCCTGAACGTGGAGAATCACTAATGTGAAAACGATCCTCCTTTAGACGAGAAAATCATTTTCTTGCCGTGCTCTGTCCAATGGTATTCTGCCCAAACGCGGTGCAAATGTTTCTCGCTGCATCCGATGCTCTCACCCCTCTACTGAAATCAGACAGACGAGTATGGTGGACATGTTCCGATTTCTCCATTTTGCTCTCCAATTTCTAGCGTCCACAGCTCCACTCAGTATCTCCAAACGACAAAATGGCATTACGTAAGCTCAAATGGCAACAGTGAACTATAAATAGGAAATGACAGTCGATAAATAAAGCCATAGCAATCGGAATACCAACACGCAAAACAAAAACGCTACTAACTTATGCATCAACCTAATATTTATATACAGTAAAGGTACACATATCTGGAAATTAAAACAAAATAGGAGCTTGATTTTTTTCTGGGAGTTCTTTACCCTGTTATGTTTAGACTTTTAGAAAGGTTCATAATCATTATCGAACTCATAGTTTTCCCTTAAAATAGTCTTCAATTTTCAAATATAAGTCATAAGAATAGCTTACGTTTTAGTTTAGTATTTTTTAAGGCAGTACACAAAATTATGGCCCTCTCTCTTTAGTAGCTTTTAATGAATGTGTACCAAAAGATCAAAAAAGTAAAATTCAAGTTAAAGATAAAGCTTGTTTCTTTAACTACGCTGCATAACGCTAATTGCTCCCCAGTCCATATCCGTCTTGTTTCTTGTGTTGTTCTCGCTTATTTTCTTTTTCAGGCTTATCATTATTGCTCCTTTGGTGGCTTCCAGCAGATTTCTCTGCTTCGAAGAGCCTCCTGCGCTCAATAGCAACTAATTTCTTTGAATATTTAGTGCATCAGGCAGTCCCACCAACTGCATAACCTTAATCCTTGACACCACATCACCGCTGAAGCATAGCAGAGCATCCAGCACACCTATTTAGTCGTACCAGAACACTTTTTGGTATCCGTTCCCCCATAAAATTCTTATTTGTGTTTTGAGTCCTCTTATGTAATTCCTTCTCTAATGATCTTGCGTCACTAACACTTTAGAGACTAGAAAGTCACGGAAGATAACTAAGAACGAAGGTCTGTTTTCAATATACACTATATGATCAAAAGTATCCGGACGCCCCCAAAAACATACGTTTTTCAGATTAGGTGCATTGTGCTGCCACCTACTGCCGGGTGCTCCATATCAGTCATTAGACATCGTGAAAGAGCAGAATGGGGCGCTACGCCGACTCATGTACTTCGAACGTGGTCAAGTGATTGAGTGTCAATTGTGTCATACATCTTTACGCGAGATTTCCACGCTCCTAGACATCCCTAGGTCTAGTTATTCCGATGAGATAGTGAAGTGGAAGCGTGAAGGGACACGTACATCACTAAAGCGTACAGGCCGACCTCGTCTGCTGACTGTTAGAGACCGCCGACAGTTGAAGAGTGTCGTAATGTGTAATAAGCAGACATCTATCCAGACCATCATACAGGCATTCCAAACTGCATCATAATCCACTGCAAGTACTATGACAGACAGCAGGTGAAACAACTTGGATTTCATGGTCGAGCGGCTGCTCATAAGCCACACATCACGCCGGTAAATGCCAAACGACGGCTCTCTTGGTGTAAGGAGCGTAAACATCCATTGGACGATTGAACAGTGGAAAAACGATGTGTGGAGTGACGAATCACGGTACGCAATGAAGCGATCCGATGGCAGGGTGTGGGTATGGCGGATGCCCGGTGAATGGCATCTGCCAGCGTGTGAAGTGCCAACAGTAAAATTCGGAGGCGGTGGTGTTGTTATGGTGTGGTCTAGTAGTGTTTTTCTTGGAGGAAGCTTGCACCCCCTGTGGTTTTGCGTGGCACTATCACAGCACAGGCCTAAATTCAAGTTTCAAGCACTTTCTTGCTTCCCAAAGATGAAGAGCAATTCGTAGATGGCGACTGCGTCTTTCAACACGATCGATCACCTGTTCATAATGCACATCCTGTGACGGAGTGGTTACACGACAATAACATCCCTGTAATGAACTGGCCTGCACAGAGTCCCCACCTGAATCCTACAGAACACTTTTGGGATGTTTTGGAACGCCGATTCCGTGCCCGGCCTCACCGACCGACATTGGGACCTCTCCTCAGTGAAGCACTCCGTGAAGAATGGGCTGACATTTCCCAAGAAACCTTCCAGCACCTGACGGAACGTATGCCTGCGAGCGTGAAAGCTGTCATCGAGGCTAAGAGTGGGCCAACACCGTTCTGAATTCCAGCATTACCGATGGTGGGCGCCACGAATTTGTATGTCATTTTCAGCCAGGTGTCCGGATACTTTTGGTCACATAGTGCAGCTGTCTGCGTGACGGGTGGATGTCATCGTGTGTGCAGATTATTTTAAATTACTCTAATACTGAGACCTTATTTGATACTATTTTATCGAAGTAAACTATTTCTTGTGCAGAAAACTAAGAGACATTTTTGAGACAAAAGTAAAAAAACATCGATTTTTTGAGACTTGTTCCCGTAAAGTTACAAGTCCACTTAAGTTTTCTATCTAACTTACACTGAAAAGGGGAGGAAACAGGGGAGGGTGTGGTGGTTGTTATAAAGAATGGCGGAGAAATGAGGACACGGAGATGTGAGGAGATCATAGTTTTCTGAAGACTTGCGGATACTATTTGTGTCAGATGGTTTTGGGAAACCATCCCTTCCTCGAGCTGGCACTGTCCGCAAATCTCCGCTTTCATGGGGGTCGTGTAAGCTCCTTTCCCGACACCACCAATACCTAAGAGGCCTCCATACGTTCAGTGTTTATTAGCAATATTACAGTGGCAGAAATTAATGATGCGTATTGCCGAAACTTTAATACTTAACGTTGTGGTCCACAAATACGTTACATCATCAATGGACTAATTCGCCTGTAATGTAATTCTAGTTGTAACAGTCCATAGTTCTACCGTAAGGAGCCAGTATATGCGGTACAAGACAACCGGGTCCCCTGAACACATTTAAGTACTTCTGCTATGTATCATTACGAGTGTTGTTCCGCTTCAGGACGGTTTGAACAACGAAGTACGACGACAGGCTCCAAATAGTCACTAACGGCGCAGAGAATCAGACATGTGGGCGCCGAAGCGAATGTCGTCGTAAGGGAAAGTAGATCATTATAATCTCGTACAAGCCTCTAGCGACAGGATCAGTTAAGGATCGTTATAGAAGTGGGTGCAGAAGAAAACAAAACAACAGGTTTCTAGGATCGATATCGCATATAAGACCACGCAGAGACCCTCGACACAGTGCTTCATGTCTACAGTGGCAGTTCCAAACAGCTGCAGGACTGCAGGTGTCAACACAGATGATAAGAAACAGGCTCCACGAGAAGGTACTGAGTGCCATAAGACCCCTAAAAACTCCTCCGCTAAATCGCTAAATCGGAGAGGGGCTCGTGTCACATTCGCACGAAACAACTGTTTCCAGACTAGGCAACAGTGGAAAAAAACACTTCGGATGAGACCCGTATCAGTCCGCACCCTGACAATGCTGTGTGGAGGCAACGAGGAAGACGTTGACACTCTAACTGTATCATAGCATGCCACCTTTATCAAGGCTGACTAAATTCTGTGTGTAAGTCGAGTTATCAACGGCCTTTTCGCAGTGATAACCGGTTCCCCTCAAAACACCGAAGTTAGGCGCTGTCAGACCTGGGTAGCACTTGGATGGGTGACCGTCCGGGTCTACCGAGCGCTGTTGACAACCGGGGTGCACTCATCCCTTGTGACAGCTTGGAGCTACTTGCCTCAGAAGTATCGGCTCCGATCTCGTAAACTGACAACGGCGGGGCGAGCAGTATGATGGCCATGTGTCCCTCCTTATAAGCATCCACTGGCGCGTATCGGCTGAGGACGATATGGCGGTAGGTCGACACCGTTGGGCTCCGATTGAGTTTAGTTTTGCCGTAAGTGTATTGCTAACATGTTTTGGGTTGCAATCATGTATAGCTCCAGGACACTCCTTATGCCAATACTTGGAGAACAACGTGTGAAGTTGAAATGGCTCTGAGCACTATGCGACTTAACATCTATGATCATCAGTCCCCTAGAACTTAAAACTACTTAAACCTAACTAACCTAAGGACATCACACAACACCCAGCCATCACGAGGCAGAGAAAATCCCTGACCCAGCCGGGAATCGAACCCGGGAACCCGGGCGTGGGAAGCGAGAACGCTACCGCACGACCACGAGATGCAGGCCAACGTGTGAAGTATTGCGACATCCTTGCACTCATTGCGGCTCCATTTGATGAACATACCGGAGCAGAGTTCAAGCTCATAGACGAAAATGCACGCGTCCTTCGTCACAGTTTTCTGAATATCTTCCTAGTGGGCACAGAATCAGCCAGATGGAATGTCTTTCACATTCTCCAGATCACAAACTGCATTGAGAATGTATGGCCCATGCTAAAACGAGCGGTTTGCTATAGTCTTGTTCCACCAGAGACCTCACACGGCATCATAGAGGCCGTTGTGGAGGAATGGAACAATATCCCACAGGATTATCTGGACAATATGGTAAGAAGTATATCTAACCGCATTCAGAAATGTCTCCAGTTACGAGGTGGGCCAAATGGTTCATAAACATTACGCAGGATGACTGAGGATAATCTAGTGTTTGCAGTGGAATCATTCCTAAGGTTCTTTTGTTTGTTTGTGTTTATTAGGTGGATATGTATTTATCTTCTTTAGTTTTATTATTACTGTAACTGTTGTAAGACGTCGTGGTCTCCTGACCTTCATTGCTTACACATTCCATCCTCACAATCATATTCCGCACATCAAGACGTTTCATTCGAACCCGACATCGATGATATAAAGTCAGTGTTGTATGAATTCATGTAAACGATATGCAAATAACTAATAAATCGCAAGTGCGCACCGTAGATGAAATACTCGAGGCTGGCGTACGAACATACATGCCAGAAATGACGGTCACAGGAGTTTTTAGTTCGAGAGAGGCAACCGCACGCCAGGAGGCCAGTCCCAACCCATCTACGTCAGCCGATGGATGCCCGTGACAGCGCCCGAGGGAAAGGAGGAACGACCACATGTTCGGCTTAAAAGCAAATTCCGCTACATTGTGTGGGAGCGGCCAGCCTACCCATTCTTTACACATACCTCGCAGTTTCAGAGATTTTCACAGGGAGACAGCAAACGCCAAACGCCGATACTACAGATTTCCGTATTGTTCGCCTCAAACGAAATGTCATTCTCACGTTTTAGAAGAGCAATGCTGATTGGCAGATGATACTTCTGACCGAAACATATACCCCTTTATGTCTGGCGTGGAGAGGCACCGTTCCGTTGTCGCTCTTGGAGCGAGGAACAAGTCTCTCCTCAGTACTTCACTGGGAGAGCACCTCTGTCGAGAGCAAATTCAAGTGCGACTCTCTATATTGAGTCCTTGCGATTAAGCATTGTTCACTGTGTTGGCTGACACTCACTGTGCGGTGTGAACGGACAGAGTTATAGTTAAACGCCTGCAAGCGAATTTTTGAGTGGCATCGCGGTGGACTGGTTATCTGACCGGTGTAGCACGCCAGTAGTTGGGCTAGGGGCGAATAGGAGTCCTTGACTTCATCAAGGCGTAGGGAGAGTTTGATTGGCTTAGGTCAATCCAGATAGAACGAGAGTTATCTTATTTGCCAGCAGCGAGCGGCGCAGACAGCAGTCATCGCAGCTTACGGTATTGTGCGCTACAGCTCTTGCGAGCCCCATATTTCCTCCACAACAGTACACTTCACTGCATCTCACACGTGACAGCTTCGACCATAACTAGCAACACTCTAAAGGATAATTATTCAAGTTGAGTAGGTGAGTCTCTCAGCCATTCTGCCAAGTCAACAACAATCTTTAACTTTGTATAGAAATTTCATTGGCGAATCCTATCCTTGGGAGGTAATTTCACATTCCAAAAAAAAAAAAAACAGGATATAACTTGTTCAACACACAACTAAAAGTGCCATTGTGATTTCTCAGAATTTTTACAAAATAAATAATAACCTTCGGTAGTTTCCTGTTTTTCTTACAATAACTAGCACTACTCCATTACTCAAGTATCCCACTAGTTACGTAAGAAACTTTGTGAATTTTTGTGTCATTTCCTTACAGCGGACGACTTCAGAAGATATTTATTGCTGAAAGTTTTTGAGGCATTTCCCTGTAGAAGGTTAGGAGCTTCAGTCTGACTTCTGTAGTAGTGTGTGGGTGGGAATTGCATCTTGCAGGAGCCACAGGGTAATCTCAGATTCATCTGTTGCGCAGAATAACAATCTCAGATCAACCCTACACTCACACTGTCAGAACAAAATCAGTTTTGTTCCCTATTATGTTCAGTATTTACAATAAAGCAATACTTAAAATTTATTTTGACCATTGTATATTCTTAGTCCTTCGAAATTCTGAAGCCACCTTCACATCATCAACAGTTATGTCAGTTTCTTTGATGTGGAAATGCTATTTCAAGAAGCCAGGATGTCTACGAACGATTTAGCGTTTATTGATATTTTATTGACTATCACTGTAGGAAAAACAATAAAAAATGGATGCGTGAATGGTTGAGAAAAAGGCACGACATAATCCACATGAACCCAAATGAGTCTTGTGGCTTATCAAAAACTATTGATTAAGTCACGGACAGAATACAGAATTCAAATGTAATTAGGGAAGAAATTGTAGTTGAAAAAGATTAAGGGTAACTGAAATTTCTGGCGACAAGAACATCATATGAATGACAGTGTTGTAGCATCAGTAAACGCCAACAGCATGATTGTCATGATAAGCTGCGAATTAATTATAACTGTCATGAAATAATGTTTTAGGTAATTAGAGAATAGTGAAGGAACAATTTTTTTGTGTTTTGTAACTAGTATTTCGTATGGTATGAAGATCAGTCCTACTGTAGGGTAAAATGTAAATATAAACAAATAGGGTTAAAAGTCTTAAACATAATCAGTTTAGATTTTTAACAGCATGTACTTTAAGTACGGCTGCAGTTGGATGTCGAGATTTCTTAGTCTTTTCGATAAATTTGTGAGACTACTACTTACTGTATGAACTTGGAAGCGGAAGTAATTTTCTGTAGCCGGACCGAGGAAATTTAATTCGACAAGTTAAAAAAGTGATTTAATATTTAAAGTGAAAGCAGCGTCTCATAGAATCATTTATATATCATATTCCGAAGTGTTAATTATATTATTACACAAACTTATGGTCCGAAAGAACTTTTATTAAAATGCAATGAGGTTGTACACCACTGCAGATCATCTTTGAAAGTAGTGTCTTGTAGTACCTGGTACATAGATGATGTCAGCCATCACGCGTTATTTATATTAGATCGCATGGCCATAAAAGGGTCAGATTTGGGCAGCTGATCAATAGTATTAGTTAGGAAATTCATTTGTATTCCTTTATGTCCATTGGACATGATAGATAAAGATTTGTAATATAAAAGAGTTTTAATCTACAATAAATGTATAAGCAGAAATAGCATTTATCATTTGGCAGTTTATAGTTCGGTAATCACCACTAAGAGAGCCTAAGATCTGCTTCAGGGGTAGTCAAACAGGGCCAAAACTTCATTTTCGCGTTCAATATTTCCGTTGCACACACTCCTTTTACATCCGCCTGGAGTAGCATCTTGGAACCGTATTGATCACAGCTCATATGTAACTGTAAAGCACCTGATGATCGCAGCGTGCTACAGAAATGTGTCGAGCTAATAAAACTTAGTGTAGACTGACTGAAGCAGAACTTTTTATACGAAAAGGTGCGTGTCCTTCGAGATGGTGTGAGTATATGGACAGGGAACGGGGGAAACATGTTGTTGGATTCTGCTTATGGCGACATTGTACAATAGATCGAGCATTCAGGACTTGTAAGTGGGCATCCAGGGCTGCCGTCAAGTGAAAGAACCGAAAATTAGGTAAAATAAAAATATATTTTGTAAGATGGCAAGATCTATGTACCTTACATGAAGTCAATAAAGATCACCTAACTCACGTTGAACGAACGGTAGGGCTGAACAAAAATGACTGACAAGGCACAATGCATTTTGTAGAGAGTATAGTGTGGATGTATTGGAATAATTACTGTTGGGTGATGGTTTTAAAGTAATTCACACCACATGAAAATTTTGTGGAAACGCGTTGATTTACTGGAGACTAGTTTATCCCAGGGAAGTATTCGAGTTGACCGTGGCCGGCTGGGGAGCGGCGAGGGGAAGCAACAATAGGCAGCTTAGGGAGGCTCAAGCTCTGAGAAAGCGGTAACAGGGCGCGGCCTCCAGCTGCCTTAAGATGAGTGACAGTGAGTGGGTGGTTGACCCCATGCTGGTGTACCGGGAAGCACACGTGGAACTTGTATGCCTGTTGATAAATATCCATTGTCCCGTTTTCAGTGAAACATGCGAGATAGCCATGTAAAGCTTCGGTGGAGCGGTCAACAGAGGCCAAAATATGAGTGTTCGTGACTATAGCAACTTCATGCTAAATTCACTGTCCGCAGAGTGAAGTAAATCAGGTGAAGAGCGACAGAATGAAATACTCCAGCCTCTGATGGGAACGTAGGACCAAGGAATCTGAAGTACTCTCCTGGGAGTCAGAATTCCGTAAAAATTGGTGTTTTGTGCAGATGCTAACCTTGATGAATGGCCTGGGAGGAGTTAAATAGCAGAAGTTGAGAGGAAGGGAAATTTTGTGGGAATTTGTTCACTTCCAAGAGCAAGCATTGGTCGGCGCTAGGAAGCGACAGATAATTAACGCGACTTGTGCTGCAATTGGCGTAAGTGATTTTGCTGGAGGGGAAACCGAGGTGAAGAGCAGACTGGGAGGAGTCTCCGTAAGGGTCTTCCATTCCCAGCTTGCTTAGAGTGCGGACGTGGCGTTCTTTACTCAGCTTGCTTGAGAGACAGTGAGCGTCTCTGCAGTTTAGGACTTAGCAAATGAAACGATTGAGCTTGCAGATAGAAACTTTTCTTTCAGCTATGTACTGAGCAAGACAGCTTGAAGCGAATAGACGAGCACAGCCTTGCAGCACCACGAGGTCGGCCGACGTCCGCATAACGACGAAGCCCCGCCACGCTGAATTCGGTGATATTGTGCCCGCTCCGGCCACTGATTAATATGTTGGATCACGTCGGCAAAGTTTCCACGAGGGTTTCATGGGCCGTGTATTGTAGAATTCTTCTCGCACTTCCCATTACGCCTGGGTCAGTCGATAGGAATTACTTTTGATTTATCGCGCTTTACTCCACGCATACGCAATTTATTACCACTGCCTGTTAGGAGAGTCATGTAATGTGACGATTGAAGGTCGTGAGTTAAAATAAATCTGTGCTAATCGACTGCATCTGTTTTCAATCCAGTAGTTGAAATCCCAAGTCACTTTCTTAATTAATTTTATGTTCAACATCTACATCTGGTGTTCAATAGCTGAATATAACATCAATGTGCACCCCTTTTTAATTAAAAGGGATCAATTCTGAATCAATGTCAACACTGCCACCGCAGTTCAGTCAGGAGTCACAGGGCCTTATTACTTTGCGTTATCCGACATTGAGGCAGTTTTGCACTTTCTGTTGATCTGTTAGTCAATTACACACCAAAACCAGATAAGTGACGGGTGGGGTGTTGCAATTTCAATGTACGGTGTACAAGGAGCGCGCTTAGGGAGGGAGTTACCAATTTTAGGCCAGTCTAGGAGGTCGAACAACTAGTTAAAGTGGGCAATGGAAGGGGAGGGGAATTCATGTCAATTGATGTCGGTGGCCGGTCATGAAATGCAGAGCTAAGGGCTCTGTCTCCCAGGAAAGCCGTGTGTTCTGTTCAAGGTCTAGATCACAAGAGAGAAGCAACCGTGTTGTGCACTGCAGAACGCTCCAAGGTCCACACCTGTATCGCACGCACGCTATTGGCCAAAACCGATGGCGTGATTTCGGTAGCAGTTTCAGAAGAGGGCTCAAGCCGTCTCTTGTCAGCAGCTTTGTCTGGACTGATCTGACTCGGTTCTGAAAGGCAGGCAACTTGTGTCACGTAGGCACATCTGCTCTGAGAGAAAACTTGTAAAGATTCCTTGACGGGCTGCCACCCTCTACATGTGAGTGTGGGTGTGGTGAGGGGACAGCTATAAATCGGAAGTGACGGCGTCCAGTTGTCAGTGGCTGGCGATGCAGACGGCGGTCGTGGACCGCAGATTCTTCGTGCGGAATGCGTCCCCGCGGTCCAGTTCCGCGGTCCGGCCAGCTAGCCGTGAAGACACAGGCGAGGGGCACGATATCTGGCAGCGGCTGGGATTATGGGCCGGCAGGGAGCGGAGATAACCGCCGCCCCTTGGGGCCTCTCCCACAAGAGGCGCGCAGCTTCGCTACTGCCAGCTCTGCGCAAGTGTCTGCCACGTGGATGAAGGTAATTGTCACTCAGTCTAACCAAGCCCGCAGTGACACTATTCGCATCTGACAAGGCGCTGGTCCAGTCTGACATGCCGAAACGCACCGTCAAATTTCTTATGGAGGAGTACTCCTTAAGTAATAGTACGTTGTCCTCGATGGTGAGTGTTCATCGGAGGTGAGAGTATCATCTGGAGTACCCCAAGGAAGTGTGGTAGGTCCGCTGTTGTTTTCTGTCTACATAAATGATCTTTTGGATAGGGTGGATTACAATGTGCGGCTGTTTGCTGATGATGCTGTGGTGTACGGGAAGGTGTCGTCGTTGATTTAATTTAGGAGGGCACAAGATGACTTGGACAGTATTTGTGATTGGTGTAAAGAATGGCAGTTAACTCTAAATATAGATAAATTTAAATTAATGCAGATGAATAGGAAAAAGAATCCCCTAATGTTTGAATACCGCATTAGTAGTGCAGCGCTTGACACAGTCACGTCGATTAAATATTTGGGCGTAACATTGCAGAGCGATACGAAGTGGGAGAAGCATGTAATGGCAGTTGTGGGGAAGGCGGATAGTCGTCTTCGGTTCATTGGTAGAATTTTGGGAAGATGTGGTTCACCTATAAAGGAGACCGCTTATAAAACACTAATACGACCTATTCTTGAGTACTGCTCGAGCGTTTGGGATCCCTATCAGGTCGGATTAAGGGAGGAAATAGAAGTAATTCAGAGCCGGGCTGCTAGATTTTTTACTGGTAGGTTTGATCATAACGCGAGTGTTAACGGAAATGCTTCAGGAACTCGGGTGGGAGTCTCTAGAGGAAAGGAGGCGTTCTTTTCGTGAATCGCTACTGGGGAAATTTAGAGAACCAGCATTTGATGTAACCGTAGGCTTCCGCGGCCGTTGTCAATGTCAATAAAATTCTTCTGGGTTAGAGACCGCATTGTCATTTGTAAAATTCCAGCGTTTCGGCGTCTGTTGCAAGACGCCTTCCTCAGGGTCAACACACCCTGAGGAAGGCGTCTTGCAACAGACGCCGAAACGTTGGAATTTTACAAATGACAATGCGGTCTCTAACCCAGAAGAATTTTATTGACAACCAGCATTTGAGGCTGAGTGCAGTACAATTTTACTGCCGTCATCTTACATTTCGCGGAAAGACCACAAAGGTAAGATAAGAGAGATTAGGGCTCGTGCAGAGTCATATAGGCAGTCATTTTTCCCTCGTTCTGTTTGGGGGTGGAACAGGGAGAGAAGATGATAGTTGTGATACGAGGTACCCTCCGCCACGCACCGTACGGTGGATGGCGGAGTATGTATGCAGATGTATCTTGTGGTCGTCGCGCGGGACCGAGTGACGTCACATGGCGCGAGCGCTCGGCGCCACGTTTGAAACTGCCGCTCCTCCGTCCCTACAAGCGTCAAGCCTATGTCTTTGTTTTCGCTCAGTGCCTGATGACGATGGCGGAGGCAGCTACGGAGAGCTCGAGTGTTTCATTCGAAATGACGTGGCTTGTAAACCGAGACGACGTCGTTACAGCATACCACCTCGAAAGACTCCGAGGAGAGTTCTAAGCCGTCACAAACGCGAGGACGGACACACCACGTATTAATGTCCACTGAAAAACGTCCCAATACTTTTCATCAGATAGCGTACTGCACTACCAGTGACAGACTAGCGTCTCCCAATAACCCTTGCTTTGCTACTGATGTTAGCATACAACGCGGAGGCATGCGTGGGCGAAAACCACTTGCGACCGCAGTGCGTACGAAGACGCTTATGTATTCATGGAAAAGCCGCTTGCAACGGCAGCCGAGCGTGAATTGGGTCGCACAAGTTGTGATAGCCACGACGCAGGGACACAGGTGCAGCGCGATAGGCGTGTTTGAGAAACACATTCTGAGACGAAATGCCTCGGGGGCTCAGCTGCAAGAAACAAGAAATGGCTGCACTCAGTGCATTTGTTCTCGTATCAGTATTCCATCATCTTACAACTGCGAACGAGTCTGTTCGCGAGAGACGTACTGTGCTTTATTTAGTGAATCAACATCGTGCAAAAGAATACAAATTGATGAATTATTGCTACTAAGCTGTAAAGCAAAAGGTAATTGTACTCTGCATATTGCCTGAAAGACAAGTAGAATATATATGAAGATGGTATCTGTTCTTTCGGACATATAGTGTAGTACAATATGTTGCGAATATGGGTCTCACGGGGGGCGTGCCATAGGTAAGTCACTGCAGTCGCACTATCCTGTGTGTCCTCAAAGTGAAGTCCACGAACGTACACTTTAAATTTTGGAAACAGATAAAAACCGATGGGGCCAAGTCGGAACTGATTGACCGATGCTGGATGGCAGTGAATCCAAGGCGTCTGATCGCTGCAAACGTAGCGTTCGTGTATTGGTCTGTCATTGTCACGGTGAAGGAGATGGTGCCCCCTCGTGCGGACGAAGTATTCGAATTCGTGCTTCCTGGGGTTTCTCACGCACTGACATAGTTACACACCGGAGTTTTACACGCTACTATTCGGAGCGCTCTTGAGGCAGGGGGTCGCAACTTGCATAAGAGAAGCGAGAAAGTCGACTGAGTAATGTGCATAACATGTAACACCTCAATCGATATTGAGCACAGAATATAAAAAACTCAGAGGCATTACATTTCAGCACTCCCTCATGGTAAAACACTTATGTTCTTCACCAGTTTGTCGACACATTTTAAGTATGATTACAGCTTACATCTGGGTGTTGGTACGCAAATAAGTGTACAAAGTGCTTCAGGTGCATTGCTACAGATCATCACATGACGTAACAACTGTCTTCATTTTCTTCTTCCTCTTCTTCTTCTGATAAAAAACTGCCTTCCGTCTATGCTTCAATTTTCAATATACCTCAGAGAAATCAACCTATACAGTCTGGTGAATTCGGGAATGCAGCAGGGAGAATTACATTTTTCAGAGGACGCCATTAGCAAACACTCACATGCGCTTAGCACAGGAAATCCTGCTCGAAAGAACTCTGGGCTGCCACACAAGCGATGCGTGAAGAGGGAAACCGGTTGCAGTGCCTTCTCAGTGATAAAAGTGAAAGGCGCCTTAGAAAAATTTCGTGCAGCTGGTTTCCACATTACCAAAAGTGAGGACGCCTTTTGAAAATAAAACCATTAACGCGCCTACACAACCGTGTCTTGAAAGACCGGAACAGTGTCTTTCATTGCTACACTAACTTGCTGTACGAGCGCTGTGGAAGGAAAACAGCGTGAAGTACTCAGCACACAGAAAAATTATTTGTTTGTTTGTTTATTTATTTTTTTTACTTAATTATTAGCATCAATCAAACTATACAGCCAGCCTCATTGAAGTTTATTGAAGAAGTGAAACTGAACAATGACCGACCACTATAAACAACTGTAAGAATGCAGTGCGTAGCTGAAACATGGTGCCACTAGAACGATAACTATTAATAACATTCCTGTACATTCATTTTACATAGATCGATTTTTAAATAGCGTCGATCATTCATTGATTTGTAATACAATACTCGCTTCAGACAAATAGTAAACTGAATATAAATGCATATAACAGTGACCAGAGATTTACGAAATTGTTCTTGATTTCGATAAACGGGTTTCCGAGACTTTTCTGGGTCACGATCGAATAGACCATGCTGAAAATACGTAATTTTGTTTGTAGCGCGATGCTGAATACTGGCTATGTGAGAAAACAGGAAACCCTTTAACGTATCGGCTTGAGCGATTTTTATACGGCTAGTTGTGTCAAAAAGTGAATTTCATCACTTACTCCAACAGAATTGTAGTTAATATCCGCATTGAAGTTCCTACATACGTTTCGGAGGCGTTTCTGGGTTACCTTCAGTATCTAAGGAAATTCGTTTTTCGGCAGAACGTTATACATGACTATTAATCATAGCAACCCATTAATTTTTTTTTCTCTTGCCACTCAACCAATGTCCAGCATCACGCTGAGAAAATAAGTATGTAAATTTCTGCACGCCTCATCTGAAAATGAACAGGAAGTGGTTCGAAGAACAGTTTATGGAAATAAATTATTTAAATTGAACGTGGAGGGGGCAGAAAAGAAAGGGAAAAGGAAGGAACTGACGATATTAGCTGCATTGTAAATTTATGCAGAATCAGTGGCGACAAATGAAAATATATGCCGGACTGGGACTCAAACCTGAGATCTCCAGCTTACTGGGCAGCTGTGTTAACCGCTGCGCCATTCAGACACAGTGTTTATCTCAAATACATGCACTGTCTTGGCACGTTCCCCGGATGACTCACATGCCCACCTAGGGGCCGGCCGGATTGGCCGAGCGGTTCTAGGCGCTTCAGTCTTGAACCGCACAACCGCTACAGTCGCAGGTTGGAATCTGGCCTCGGGCATAGATGTGTGTGATGTCCTTGGGTTAGTTAGCTTTAAGTAGTTCTAAGTTCTAAGGGACTGATGACCTCAGATGTTAAGTCCCATAGTGATCAGAGCCATTTTGAACCCACCTAGGGCCACCTATCCACAGTCCCCGTACATGTACTCCATGCTCGTTAATTTTGTATCCCCGCCAAACGATGTTGTGCATCTGCACCTAAGGCTGTTGATTCATTGACCAACGAGGCGAATCAGTTATACGAGGGAGAGTCAAATGGAAACCTTAAATATTTTTTAAAATATTATTTATTGTGCAGAAGTGGTAAAAAACTGTACCACTTTTCAACACAATCTCCCCCACGCTCAATGCAAGTCCTCCAGCGCTTACGACGTGCATAAATTCCTTTAGAAAGAAGCTCTTTTGGGAGTCTGAACAACCATTCGTGTACCGCGTGGCGTACCTCTTCATCAAAACGGAACTTCTTTCCTCCCATTGCGTCTTTGAGTGATAAAAACAGATGGAAATCATCTGGGGCAAGGTCTGGTGAGTATGGTGGATGAGCAAGACACTCAAAAGTCAGGTCTGTGATAGTTGCAACTGTCGTACGGGCAGTGTGGGGCCTTGCATTGTCGTGTTGCAAAAGGACACCTGCTGACAGCAATGAACGTCGCTTTGATTTGATTACAGGCCGGAGATGATTTTTAGGAGATCTGTATACGATGTACTGGTGACAATAGTCCCTTCACGCATGTAATGCTCCAAAATGACGCCTTTTTCGTCCCAAAAGCGTCAGCATAACCTTCCCTGCTGATGGTTCTGTTCGAAACTTCTTTGGTCTTGGTGCTGAGGAATGGCGCAATTCCTTGCTCGCTCTCTTCGTTTCCGGTTTCTGGAAATGAACCCAGGTTTCACCCCAGTAACGATTCTCGTACGGAAGCCATCACCTTCTCGTTCAAAGCGCCGAAGAAGTTTTTCGCAAACATCAACACGTCGCTCTCCCATTTCAGGAGTCAGCTGCCGCGGCACCCATCTTGCAGACACTTTGTGAAACTGGAGCAAATCATGCATAGTGTGGTGTGCTGTCCCATGACTAATCTGTAAACATGCCGCAATGTCATTCAGTGTCACTCATCGGTTTTCCTTCACTATCGCCTCAACTGCTGCAATGTTCTGTGGAGTCACAACTCGTTGTGCCTGACCTGGACGAGGAGCACCTTCCACTGAAGCCACACCATTTTCGAACTTCCTACTCCATTGGTAAACTTGCTGCTGTGGCAAACATGTATCACCGTAGTGAACCTTCATTCGTCTATGAATTTCAATAGGTTTCACACCTTCACTGCGTAAAAACCAAATAACGGAACGCTGTTCTTCCCTGGCGCCAGTCGCAAGTGGGGCGGCTATGTTTGTATGATGAGAAACACATTCTGAGACGAAATGCCTCGGGGGCTCAGCTGCAAGAAACAAGAAATGGCTGCACTCAGCGCATTTGTTCTCGTATCAGTATTCCATACTGCGACGGTATGTTTGCATCTCCTGTGTGCTGCCACCTACAGGCCATTCTGCACGCTGTTTGTATCTCGCTTACCAACTTACAGGATAACTGCGCGAAATTTCGATTTGTTAATACAAATTTAAGGTTTCCATTTGACACCCTCGTATGAATGAATGCACTGCCTTTAGTGCGGATACACAATATCGTTCGGCAACCAGCGCGACTCTACAATTAGCGAACACAAGACAGCGACTGCGGATGTGTGGCGCTAAGTAGGAATTGTGAGTTGGCTGGGGAGCGTACCGAGATAGTTCATGCATTTCCGATGAACACTGTGTCCGAATAGCGCAGCGTTTAATGGAACTAGCTAGTAAGCAGGAGATGCTTCAAATGGCTCTGAGCACTATGGGACTTAACTGCTGAGGTCATCAGTCCCCTAGAACTTAGAACTACTTAAACCTAACTAACCTAAGGAAATCACACACATCCATGCCCGAGGCAGGATTCGAACTTGCGACCGTAGCAGTCGCGCGGTTCCAGGCTGTAGCGCCTAGAACCGCTCGGCCACTCCGGCCGGCCTAGTAAGCAGGAGATCCCAGGTTCGAATCGTGGTCCGGCACCTATTTTCACACGTCACTGCTGTTTCTGCATAAAGTTCCAATGCATGTGATATCATAAGTTCCTTCCCCCTCTTTCCGTCCCCTTCCTTCCCCCCCCCCCCCCCCCCCCCTCCCCGGCCCATCTAAACCTTCAATTTACGTAACATGTATCACAGCTGTGAATTCCGTTGGTGTCTGTTGTGCCGGCAATGTCTGAAAGAACAGACATCGCCCATTCGTGTAAGTACTGTAAACAAATATTTGATTGGTGACTAGTCGCAGCTCTCTGGATTGTACTCAATATATACACAGTCAAGTGTTCTACAATGTGCACAATGGAACAGCTCAAAAGAGAATAGCGAAATGTATTGTTGTTTCCGTGCAACAAAACAGCTACTGAAGTGGAAGCAGTGACTATTTTCAAGTCGTGTAATCGCTCTTGGTCTTCCTCCTACTTTTTGCGTGACAAAATAGTGTGGTTGAGATCTGTCATTTGAACACCCTCCTCGGTTAGAAGCTGGTCGTTCTCAAGTTTAAGGATTTTAGTTGCAGTGGGGTTCAGGACCAAAACAATTTTGTGAACGACCACATCCTTCGCTCCACACTGACTGTCGTAAGCGGAATAACACATTTTGTTCTGAATTGTCCAGTGCTGCACAGTTTTGGGTACGTAGCTATGTTTAAATATTCAGTATATCCGTCAAAAGGATGTATTTTGCTTATGGTCAAACTTTTTCCAATCATAAAATGTTACACTGAAAGTGTTCCTCGGTTAAAATGAAAGCCATGACGTCATTTCCTGGACAACTGTGTAAGGCTGCAGAATAAATGGTCAGATTCACAACTTACGTGAGACCTTTACAAATCGCAATGAGAAGGTGAAGATGACACCTAACGTAAATCGACAGTTATGAGAACATTTGCCTATCAATATGTAATGCAAAAAGGGATGACAGTCAATAGACAGTAATTAACACACCATTCCTATACATTGCATGTCTCTGAGCGGAAGGTAGAACAGGGAACACAAGTCAAGTCGCTTTTAGTTTTGAAAAGCCAGCTGCACAACAGGGTAGCAAACCCGCGCTGCAGGCGTTATGCCGGCGACAGCTTAAAGGGGCGGCAGGAAAGAGGACAACGACCCTGGCCAGGTGATTCAAGCTCGAGGGCTGCCTGTAGCGAGGGCATCGGTAGAAGAGCAGAAAAGTAGCTTTAGAAAACTGCGTTTCGAAATTCCACTGGGATACAAACAAAATCAAGTGACGCATTTTCGTCCAGCGAATAGGACACACAGAAAGCTCAAAGTACTTTAGGCGTCTAGAACGGGCATAAAACGTCCGATTGGCGGAAACTCACTAGGAAGGAGAAAACTACTGAAGTTTCGTCGCAGTTTGATAGAAGGGATGTTGCGATTGGTAGAGGGTGTTTCTACAAAATGAGAGGAATGCTCCTATTGGTCCAAAAAGCCATGACGTGAAAATGGAACTCAAGTGGAGGGAGGCAGTTCTGCCACGAGTAGGACAAGAGAGAAATTTTGTTTGTGTGGGGGACTCTTCTCTGAACTGGCGTCCAGTGCAGAACGGAGAGCTTAACGCTCCGTACGACACAGAGAAGAAATTGGTGTGGACACTGGATTCACAGGGGCTGCACTCCAGCTAAAATTAGCTGTACCAACGTTTAGCTCCAACTGTGGAGAAACGAACCAGCGAAATTAGTTAACTATTCTTGCGAGAACTGAGAGGGCACTATAATATGCTCGTTGCTCCAACCATGCACGTGTATATTGCCACATAATAAGACTAGGGCTGAGTACGCGTTTTCTCGCATAACGTGAAACATAGGGAAAGTTTCTGCTGGAAAGTCCAGCAAAGACCAGATTATTTTTGTGGGAATTCAAGTGGGAGAGAGCGGCCTTGCAGACAGCAGCATGTCACAGCTTAAGTTAAATACCGAGTGCAGAGGCGTAAACTTTGTTAGTTTACCAGCTTGCGTCCACTGTGAACTCTAGCAGCTCCTGGGTAATCTTGCTCTCAAATTTGTCACTTGACTAACCATCCACCGTAGATTTGATTGTCATCATAAATAGTACCGAACTTTGAACCGGAATCGGGCTATTTTCGTAGTACTGACCAACATCATAATGTATGTGTAGGAGCAATTTTGTAAAGAAACGTCCAATTGTACTTTCATATTATTGTGCTTAGGATTAATGTACAGAAACTTCCAAATAAATTTCCATAATATTGTGCTTAAGATTAATGTTCTTTCAGAGAGTTAATATCTAACATTGTTGTGTATGAACTTATTTCACTTTTTGATGTTGGCGATATGCGTTATCCATTGCGCTGTTTTTATGTTCGCGAGTTGAAAACTGTGTGAAAAGCTGTAATGTGGTGAGAAATATTGCGACATTAGCCGTGTCATTTCACCTCACACAGTTGCTCTCAATTCAAGGATAAGAAAAAACAACCCCCGCAATCTTACAACTGTAGTTTAACGTATTACTTGCAAGTGACAGAGTGTACTAAATTTTAGATTGTGGAGAAGGCTTGAATAACATGCATGTCCTAGTCGCATCCTCTTGACGAGTGTGGTATGGTGTTTTTGCCAAGACTGAACTCATAAAACCATGGCTTTCAAGGGATGAGAGGTCGAACTCCGGCATATAATCTTCCTCTATCAGTCTGTGCAGCAAGTCGGAATAGCCTTAGAAATGGCCTTTCTTACTTCTCTCTGCAAAATAAAAAGAAATCACGAGATGAGAAATAAAGTTGTACACATGAATAATAAAAACGTAGAATGTCATTTAAAAATCTTTAAGAATTTTCGCAAAAAAAAATCCATGGCATCATTTTTCAACGTGCCCTCGTAGTTTCATAGCGCAGGCGGTCGAGATCTGACGCACACATCGTAAATGTGTGTCCGGATTCACGTATCATTACAGGATGGATCCGCCGAAAACTGTTGCATTACACTCAAATAAGACATTGCGCTCAAACCCATACCGACTTATCTGGTCACTGGTTCTTTTCAGCGCGCCGTACACTCATTTTGCTGGTCGGAATCCGCACATCTGGCTACCCTGCCGCCACAATCAATTGCTTTAACACTGTACTGCTACTCGCGCCGTATTGCGATTTCACACCCGTCTCCATCCGTGAGTAAATGCCAGTCAGAAAATGAAACCGAGATACAAATCGTCAGTTGTATTTATTATTTATTATTTTCGAGCTTTTCCTCACTACAGAGGCTTATCTGCAACATAATAATTTACTTGGAAATTACAATACAAACAATAACCGTTCTTAAACTATGAAACTTCCTGGCAGATTAAAACTGTGTGCCCGACCGAGACTCGAACTCGGGACCTTTGCCTTTCGCGGGCGAGTGCTCTACCAACTGAGCTACGCAAGCACGACTCACGTCCGGTACTCACAGCTTTACTTCTGCCAGTATCCGTCTCCTACCTTCCAAACTTTACAGAAGCTCTTCTGCGAAACTTGCAGAACTAGCACTCCTGAAAGAAAGGATATTGCGGAGACATGGCTTAGCCACAGCCTGGGGGATGTTTCCAGAATGAGATTTTCACTCTGCAGCGGAGTTCTTAAACTATATTCTCAAAATATTTCTCCAGGCGTTTCGATCTTGTGTGTCTTCTTCCTCTGCGCCCATTCTCCTCATTGTGTGCTGTACATTTTGGAGCCACTTGGTCATAGGGCGTCCTCTTCTTCTTCTCCCCTCCGGTTCCGACTCCAGTATCAATTTTGGTATTCTGGTTTTCTCCATTCGTCGTACATGCCCGTACCACTGTAATTTCTTCCTAACCATTACGTCATATATTCTTTCTTTTATTTCTTATTACTTCGGTGTTCCTTATCTTTTCTATCCTGGAGATTCTTGCCGATCTTCTCCAAAAGTCCCTCTCTAGAGCTTGTAATTTTTTAATGTGCTTTATGTTAATTGTCCAGGTCTCCGTTCCATACAGAACCACACTCTCTAATATGGATTTGTATATTAATTTTTTAGTTCTGCTCATTACATTCCTGCTACATAAGACTGAGTTAAGCATCCCAATAACCCTCCGTCCGCTACTAATTCTTTTATTGATTTCTGACTCTGATTTTCCCTCGATTTCTAAAATGGATCCCAAATAACAGAAAGTGTTTATCTTTTTGATTTTCTTTCCTTCAATGTATAGCTCATCTGAATCATTAGTGAAGTATTCTGTTTTTTGGTAATTGATCTTCAAACCCCAAGTTTTGTGTGCTACTGCTAGTTGATTGCACATATAGTTAGCACCCTCCCCATCTTGTGCTACGACTACTTGATCATCAGCAAACAATAAATGATGTAGGTAAACTCCATCTCTAATTTCTAATCCCATACTATTACATTTACGAGACCATGTTCTAAGGCTAATATCTATATAGATTTCAAATAACGATGGTGACATGGGACAGCCCTGTAAAAGGCCTTTGCTTATTCTAAATTTCTGTGAAAGTTTATTACCAACTTTCACTTGGCAAATGTTATCTTTATACATCTGTTGTATTATTTTAATCAAGGAAGGGTTTATGTTTGCCATATGTAGTGCTCTCCGTCGTATTTATTTTCTTTTAATATTGACTAAAAGCATCAGAAATAACATGAAACAGTATTTAAAACTTGAATACACTTGCAAATCCCATTTACTACTGTACAGTGCATAGCGGAACAATTTCTTTAAACGCTACTGCTGACTGCTTGCACTAAATACGAGTACTAGGCCCTACGACCTTGCCTCTGGGTATCAGAAACACACCGAAACTGGAGAGAGCCACAAAGTTTAGACACTAACAGTTAATACTAATATAGAAACACGAAGGTAGAAACGTTTACATCTGCGTAAGGTGTGGATGTTGAAAAAAATGTTGATGCTGAATGTTCTGTTTGAATAATACAATGGACGGGGGTGGTATCAGGTCATGATGCGTGAACATTTAAAATGCTTCAAAGATTTTGTTTGTTGTCTGTGATATTCCACTGACGGAAGTAATACTGACAGTCATCCGATAGGCACTGAATTTTTCACTAAGACGTTCTTAAACACTATGTTCATGAATAGTATACTTCAATACTGTCTAGTCTAAGGGCTCTTTCATCATCTGCAAGTCATTTGACAGATATCTTACATAATGGGTGGTTATAATTGAAGGGCAGCTGCTCACAGAGGACTAGTGTGGGCTATATCTATCGTGTGACAGCGAAACTTGGTGGACATTCTAACGGGTAACGGATTTACTCTGCGACAAAATTAGTTCCAATTTTGGCCATCAGGTGCAAATCTAGTGCTGTACAGCACCTCGCCGACATCTGCGGTTCTCATGTTGAAGAAATTGAGTAGGATGAAGTTAGTAACAAAATCAACATGATGCCTTTCTGACTTATTTGACCTTTCTTATTCTCATCCAGTTCTCATTCCGTTCTGAGAGATTTCCAAACGTCTTTCTTGCATCTGCAGCGCCACATTTGCCCCTGGAGGCCAAAATTGGAACTAAATTTTTTTTCAGCGTAACTCGGCTCCGCATTAACACTACAGAGCATCTTACGAGTTTCGCTGCCATACGATAATTACAGTTCACGTGTACTTCGGTGAGTAGCTGCACTTTGAGTATAACCACCCAGTGTATGGCCAACTCCTTCGTCCAGAGCCAGACACATTGACGAACAGTTTTTCTTTTTTTTTCATATTACTAAAATTATCGCCGCTGTCAGATACTTGTCTCTGCAATGTACGTCTAGTAGCGGATGTTTGGTCAACAGTTTTTCGCAGTTCTTTAATTTCATGGTTTGTCGTAAATATTAGCCTCATGAAGTTACTACAGTTTTCATAGTGTCCGCAGCTCGTGATCGTGCGGAAGCGTTCTCGCTTCCCGCGCCTGGGTTCCCGGGTTCGATTCCTGGCGGGGTCAGGGATTTTCTCTGCCTCGTGATGACTGGGTGTTGTGTGCTGTCCTTCGGTAAGTTAGGTTTAAGTAGTTCTAAGTTCTAGAGGACTGATGACCATAGATGTTAAGTCCCATAGTGCTCAGAGCCATTTGAACCAGTTTTCACAGTCAGTAGCGGAACAATCTGGAGTTGCTGTCTGTTGTCCTTAAAATTACGTAAGCCATGGTAGTGACAGTCACGAAAGCGCTCCAGAATCGAAACGTATTCATTGCTGAAAAGGAAGTAGTTAGAATAATGTGTGCGGTTCATTGTCGCACATCTGTTTAAAATGTGAGCAATTCTTACAACTGCTTCACAGTACATTTACTCAGTAATGAAATTTTTTCTCAACAACATGGACCAGATTAAAATCAACAGTGACATTCATGATTACAATACCAGAACAAAAAGGAAGACCTACACTACACTATCCTTTACTTAACCCATCTTTGGCACAGAAAGGGTGAAACGTCCCCTTAGAAAAATTGTACAAGACTGTGCTTAAACTGACAGACAATATCTTTTAGCGCAACGCAATCTGACTTTCAATAAACCCTACAAGAGAATGGCCCCTGACTAACATTAACCTATATGTTTCACAAATCACTTACCTCACAAAAATCTTCGTTTCTCAAACTACTGCAATACAGCGAGCGCCACTACTGCCAGGTTAATAGTCATAATATATATATCAGTTCGTGACACCAATTCTTACAAATTTCAAAACTCCGCCATCTCTCTCCCCACGTCCACCACTGCTGGCGGCTCACCTCCAACTGCGCAACGCTACCCGCTGTTAGCATCCAGCTGCCACTGCCCAACACTACAAAGGCAGACAACAATGCAAACCAGCCACAGACTGCACACGGCACAGCCAGTGATTTTTCATACAGAGCGCTACGTGGTGTTGGCGTTAGCAATAAAAATACTTAAACAGCCTACTTACAAGGGTAAAATACACTGCTATAAAACTTTTTGATAAATTACCAGGTGAAATAAAATGTCTGACAGACAGCAGTAATAGCTTCAAAAACAAATTGAAATCATACCTCCTTGAAAACTCTTCCTATACCATAGAAGAATTCTTGAATAAAAGTAAATAAATCTGGAGATATAATATATGCATTTTGTGCCATTTAAGGGAATGTGATACACCTAAATATTTCTATTATCTAACACTATAATGTAAAAAACACTTGTTTCTTGCGCGCATTTCTTGTGCATTTGACCCGTTCCACATCATAACGGTTTTCCGTGCTATTGATCAATGGAACACGTAACTAACTAACTAATGTAAATCGACATTAGCCAGCCGGTGTGGCCGAGCGGTTCTAGGCGCTTCAGTCTGCGACCGCTACGGTCGCAGGTTCGAATCCTGCCTCGGGCATGGATGTGTGTGATGTCCTTCGGTTAGTTAGGTTTATGTAGTTCTAAGTTCTAGGGGACTGATGACCTCAGATGTTAAGTCGCATAGTTCTCAGAGCCATTTGAACCATTTAAATCGACACTAAAAATCCGTGAATCGACGTTAAAATTCGTCTACAACCACAGCGCGTACACAACTTCATTCACTGTAAGCACGACACACGTGTAAACGTCACGTCCTGTGCTCTCAGCCAATCTGCGTCGATGTCACAATTGGGGTGGTCTTATGTACGCTCCCGAGTGTTGTAACGTAACTGCCTTTCCTGGTGTGAGCACAGCACGTCACACAGATGACGTCATCGCCGCCTACCGTTGCCGGCAGAGTTGGGAGAGAGGCGGCGGTCGGCGTTTGTTCGCCGACGCGCGCGCCGCACTGCGGCTATAAATAGCGTCCAGCACTTGTAGCGCCCACGCGCCGTTCGCTTCGCGAAGAGTGGATGAACGGCGTAAAGGTCGCCATTGTGCGGTCAGCGACCTTGCACCTGCCCCAGCAGACAGGCACGCCACGCAAGTCTAATCCACTGGGATTCAGCCGTAAACAAAACAAATGAAGCACTGAGAACCTAAGGGCCCAAAGCACAGACACAAAGTTTGGAGAAAAATTAATTTTTGTGAAAGTCAGATCTGTAGACAAACCACCACTACTTTTTAAATAAGGCACAACATCCCACATTCCCTACGAAAAAATAGTACACCCACTTTATGTTATGAAATATAAATTCATATTTAGAATTATATTTATTATTAATGTGTGGTGCGCGTACTGTATGACCTTCCGTACACACACCATCAGATTATTTGACTTGTCGCTCTAATGAGTAGGCGAGTGTCAGCAACATGTCTCGTGTTCTTATCGTTTCATGTTTATCTTCTGCCGTTAGGTCAGACGATAGAAATGCCACTTGCGCGCTTAGAGTAGCAGATTGAAGGTGACCAGCTTCAAACAGAACTTGATTAATTTTCACACACATTTATTAAAATAATACCAAGCATAAATACACTCCTGGAAATTGAAATAAGAACACCGTGAATTCATTGTCCCAGGAAGGGGAAACTTTATTGACACATTTCTGGGGTCAGATACATCACATGATCACACTGACAGAACCACAGGCACATAGACACAGGCAACAGAGCATGCACAATGTCGCCACTAGTACAGTGTATATCCACCTTTCGCAGCAATGCAGGCTGCTATTCTCCCATGGAGACGATCGTAGAGATGCTGGATGTAGTCCTGTGGAACGGCTTGCCATGCCATTTCCACCTGGCGCCTCAGTTGGACCAGCGTTCGTGCTGGACGTGCAGACCGCGTGAGACGACGCTTCATCCAGTCCCAAACATGCTCAATGGGGGACAGATCCGGAGATCTTGCTGGCCAGGGTAGTTGACTTACACCTTCTAGAGCACGTTGGGTGGCACGGGATACATGCGGACGTGCATTGTCCTGTTGGAACAGCAAGTTCCCTTGCCGGTCTAGGAATGGTAGAACGATGGGTTCGATGACGGTTTGGATGTACCGTGCACTATTCAGTGTCCCCTCGACGATCACCAGAGGTGTACGGCCAGTGTAGGAGATCGCTCCCCACACCATGATGCCGGGTGTTGGCCCTGTGTGCCTCGGTCATATGCAGTCCTGATTGTGGCGCTCACCTGCAAGGCGCCAAACACGCATACGACCATCATTGGCACCAACGCAGAAGCGACTCTCATCGCTGAAGACGACACGTCTCCATTCGTCCCTCCATTCACGCCTGTCGCGACACCACTGGAGGCGGGCTGCACGATGTTGGGGCGTGAGCGGAAGACGGCCTAACGGTGTGCGGGACCGTAGCCCAGCTTCATGGAGACGGTTGCGAATGGTCCTCGCCGATACCCCAGGAGCAACAGTGTCCCTAATTTGCTGGGAAGTGGCGGTGCGGTCCCCTACGGCACTGCGTAGGATCCTACGGTCTTGGCGTGCATCCGTGCGTCGCTGCGGTCCGGTCCCAGGTCGACGGGCACGTGCACCTTCCGCCGACCACTGGCGACAACATCGATGTACTGTGGCGACCTCACGCCCCACGTGTTGAGCAATTCGGCGGTACGTCCACCCGGCCTCCCGCATGCCCACTATACGCCCTCACTCAAAGTCCGTCAACTGCACATACGGTTCACGTCCACGCTGTGTTAAGACTGCGATGGAGCTCCGTATGCCACGGCAAACTGGGTGACACTGACGGCGGCGGTGCGCAGCTAGCGCCATTCGACGGCCAACACCGCGGTTCCTGGTGTGTGTGATCATTGCTTGTACAGCCCTCGCAGTGTCCGGAGCAAGTATGGTGGGTCTGACACACCGGTGTCAATGTGTTCTTTGTTCCATTTCCAGGAGTGTATTACTTAACTTGGTTCTAGTTGCTATTTACAATTGACAATCTGAAGCTTATTTGGGTATTGGTAAGTTAATCTTATTCTCACATATATCTCTGATACTTGACAAAGTGTCTATACATTTCTCTTCATGGCTATGTGCAGGAATATGATAATCTTATTTGGCGCAGACTGAAACATGACTATCGACTGATACAGACAAATTCAGACTGGTGCAGACTGACTAATCGGAGGTATGTACACTCGTTATAATACCTCGCGCGTTCAGGTATCACTGCGCGAGTGTGATCCGCGAGGAGAAAAGGTTCTACATTATCAGCAATCTCATTGGGTGCGTTACATATTAATACGCGGATCGGCGGAAGCAGAATTTGGTCCGTCTCTAAGGCAGCGCCATCTCGTAGTGCGGAGACGGACGAGCGCTGCGCCTGCGCTGTTGTGCTTAGCGGGGCGCGCTCTAGTGGGAAAATTGTTTACGCACTGACTACGCGCAACTATGTACACAACATACTGCTAATTTACAAAACGTGGAACTAGAATCAGAATATCCAGAACAGATACTTATTGCACCGCACACACAATTATCACCTATTCGAACACTTCAAGGTCCTTTTTTATCGTTTTTATTAATCCTGCTGCCTGAGGTTCATACAAGACTGCTTATGTACCTTGAGTTCCGAAGTACTACTACTACTACTACTACTACTACTACTGAATTATACTGGCGATGACATAACAATCGAGCAGCGCAAAGCAACGAAATTGTGTTTCGTATTTTGGGTCATGATTTGTAAAAAAAAATGGAGGAGTTCCGGTACTCTGACCTTCCGGGGGTGTTTTTGAAATTTAGCCTCTTTAAAACGTGATTTTAATTTTTCTAGCCACTTTAAATGTGAATACAACATTTGTTTTACATTGCTTCAATCGCAGCGAAAGTTCCATTGCTCCACTTCACAAAATCTGCGGTTGTGATTTTCTCTCGTCAAAGGTACGGGTGCGTAACGTCAGAAATGAAGACCTGCAATATATCTGCAGCTGATTTAGCCCTTCTGAGCCTCTGCAGAAATGTATTCGAGATGAGGCAAGATTTTGAAATTGCAGTTTTTGACAAAAATAGAGTTGGTGAGTTTGAGAACTAAATTGGACAGGCAGTATATGACAGATATTGACGCAATGATTTTAAGGTAGAGTACTGTGATACCTGAACGGTAAGTGCATTTTGTTACTAATTACAATACCAATTCTATCTATTTAATTTGTCTATGTGAATTACATCTTTCATGTGATAGAATCCAGCGTATCTGAATAGTTATTAAGAAGATATTTTTATTCGTATGTCATGAGTGTTTGGTCGACACGCAAAATTAAAAATCCAGTATTTGGAAAAAAAATAATGAAAGACAAATTCACGTTCGATTAAAACAACTAAAACAGCAATAAGTGACATATTAATACTCCTCGAAGTGGAGCAAAATGAAATGAACATGAAAAAAACGATTATGCAGCTTTTATGACGTCTACTACGCTTACTTTTGTGTAACAAAACTTTTG
Organism: Schistocerca gregaria; assembly: GCF_023897955.1. Classification (NCBI taxonomy): domain Eukaryota; kingdom Metazoa; phylum Arthropoda; class Insecta; order Orthoptera; family Acrididae; genus Schistocerca; species Schistocerca gregaria. The sequence continues at coordinate 156,964,689 of NC_064921.1, read as the reverse complement.
TGTTTCACCATGTTAATGGATTATTGCATTACTTGCACGCCTTCTACTATTTAATGTCAACTGGTGTAACAAAAATTGAGCAAAGCGTGTGGAAAGCTACATGTTTTGCGTTTTTTAAGTAAAACGTAACGCAGGATCACCGTTCGAATAGCTGCATGTGGGGTAACTTGCCGAAAACATCCTCAAACAGGCCGGTAGAATCGATTTTTAATAGCCTAGGACTGAACCAAAGCGACCCAAGTCTTAGTTTATGCGGCTATGCCAACTGATATAAACGTTGTACTCAGAAATGTTAGCTATGTGACTTAACAGAATCGCGGGCAACTGTTGCTACCTAGCAGTGCGTGAGAGTTTCATAACGGATAAAAATATTATACTTGGGTAGCCAAATGGAAACCTAACACCCCCCCCAAAAGGAAACCATGGAATGGTTCCATTCAAAAGTAATCACCACACGCTTTAAGATACTTACCCCACTGGGAGACAAGACGATCGATTTCTGTTTCGTAGAATGCGGTCAGCATGTGACGGATCCACAATCGCATCCACTCTTGCTCCTCCTCCACCGACTGAAACAGACCTCCACACATGTCTTTATTCAGGTCGACAAAGAATTGAGCATCACACAGTGGAAGATCCGGGTTCTACGGATGCTGACACATAGTTTCCCAACCAAATCACTAAAGTCTAACTTTCGTCGGATTGGCAGTGTGGGACCAGGTGTTATCGTTCACAGGATGATTCCGTCCAACAGTATTCCTGGGAGTTTTAACTTCACAGTGCGTTGCAGTTTCTGCAGTGTCTTCATGGCAATGCGCAATGATTATGGTTCCACGCTCGAGGAATTCCACAGGCAGAGAAACCATCCTCTTGCACAATAACGCCGCCCCCACACCGCTAATCGGACGAAGGCTACGCTTCACCGCTTTGGGGAACAATATAACACGCTCCGTACAGCTTGGATCTTTTACCGTGAGATTTTCACATCGTTGGCGACCTGAAGAAACACGCAAGTGTACGTCGGCTACATTCGGACGAGGAAGTGCTGTTGAATCCGTCAGCGGCCGACCGCGTTCTACGAAACAGAGGGATAAATGAAACCATTCCATGAATCCGCTGTGGCAGTTGTCTGATTTTCATTTGATCGCTGATTATACACTGAAGAGCCAAAGTGACTGGTGCACCTACCTAATATCGTGTAGGGACCTTGCGAACACGCATAATTGCTGCAACACGACATGGCATGGACTCGATTAATGTCTGAAGCAGCGCTGCACGGAACTGGCACCATGAATCCTGCAAGGCTGTCCATAAAATCCGTAAGCGTTCGAAGGGGTGGAGATCTCTTCTGAACAGCACGTTGCGAGCCATCCAAGATATGCTCAATAATCGTCATTTCTGGGGAGTCGGTGGCCAACGGAAGTGTTAGAACTCAGAAGAGAGTTCCTGGAGCCACTCTGTAGCAATTGTGGACTTGTGGGGTGTTGCCTTGTCCTGCTGGAATTCACCAAGTCCGTCGGAACGCAAAATGGTCATGAATGGATGCAGGTGATCAGACAGGATGCTTACGTACGTCTCATCTGTCAGAGACGTATTTAGACGTATCGGGGCTCCCATATCACTCCAACAGCACGCGCCCCACACCATTACAGAGTCGCCACCAAACTGATCAGTCCCCTGCTGACATGTAGGGTCCATGGATTCATGAGGTTGTCTCCATACACGTGCACGTCCATCCACTCGATACAGTTTGATAGGAGACTCGTCCGACCAGGCAACATGCTTCTAGTCATCAACAGTCGATTGTCTGTGTTGACGGGTCCGGGCGAGGCGTAAAATGGTTCAAATGGCTCTAAGCACTATGGGACTCAACTGCTGTGGTCATCAGTCCCCTAGAACTTAGAACTACTTAAACCTAACTAACCTAAGGACATCACACACACCCATGCCCGAGGCAGAATTCGAACTTGCGACCGTAGCAGCAGCGCGGCTCCGGACTGGAGCGCCTAGAACCGCAGGACCACCGCGGCCGGCTCGAGGCGTAAAGCTTTGTGTCGTGCAGTCATCAACGATACACGAGTGGGCATTCGGCTCCGAAAGCCCACATCGATGATGTTTCGTTGAATGATTCGCAGGCTGACACCTGTTGATGGCCCAGCATTAAAACCTGCAGCAATTTGCGGAAGGGTTGCCCTTCTGTCACCTTGAACACTCGTCGTTGGTACCGATCTTGTAGGATCTTTTTCCGTCCGCAGCGATGTCGGAGATTTGATGTTTTACCGCATTCCTGATATTCACGGTACACTCGTGAAATGGTCGCACGGGAAAATCCCCCTTCATCGCTACCACGGAGATGTGTCCCATCGTTCGTGCACCAGGTGTAACCCCAAGTTGAAACTCACTTAAATCTTTATAACCTGCCATAGGAGCAGCATTAACCGACCTGACAACTGTGCCAGACACTTGTTATCGTATATATGCGTTGCCGACCGCAGCGCCGTATTCTGCCAGTTCAGATATCTCTGTATTTGAATACGCATGTCAGTATCAGTTTCTTTAACGCTTAAGTGTGGGAGGCTAAGGGTTAAGAGATGCTTTATGTAGCACGGTGTGGTATACTATTAAAACTGCGGGAGCGTACTCTCCTGGAAAAGTGAATCAATATAATGCTATTTCGCACGTGTATCTCGCGGAAAGACCAGAAATTAGCCGCGCGGGATTAGCCGACCGGTCAGAGGCGCTGCAGTCATGGACTGTGCCGCTGGTCCGGGCAGAGGTTAGAGTCCTCCCTCGGGCATAGGTGTGTGTATTTGTCCTTAGGATAAATTAGATTAAGTCGTGTGTAAGCTGAGGCACTGATGACCTTAGCAGTTAAGTCCCACAAGATTTCACACACACCAGAAATTAAAATCTGCGCGATTCGAGCTCGCTCAGTCGTTCGCCCAATGCAACAATCGCGACTAGAAAAGGAAAGTGCTCTTTGCCAGACACTATAAGGCGGTTTGCGGGCGGTATATGTACGCGTGGAACATGCAAATGTTAATTTGCACTTGTAAGCAGCTGTAGTGGTCCAACAAGATCCTTGAACGGTTCTACGTTAACTGCAGATCGTTTAATAACTGGCTGCATAAACACTTCTCAAGTATCACAATGGTCATGGTTGAGTACGCTCTGTGGAGTTCGAATCAACATTCGGATCGCTTACTCCTTTGCTTTGTTTTTTACTTGTCAGTGCCAAACGCGACCATGAGATTGGTGTCCTTATGCCAAGTATCACGGGTTCTGACCACGTGCGGCGTGGATGGAAGCCAAAACTGAAGTCGATTCTTAATGCAGGCGTCACGCGCCGATTGCACAACATCGCGCAACGATGCCAGCAGGTAAGTTACGTGACTTAAACCGGCGACATCTGTTCGTGGAAACATTTACAAAAGCAGGCAACAGTGTTACTAACGCTGTCTAGTTCATGATTACATTCAGAACATCGAATGGAATTGGCAAAATAGAAGTAAGATGCTTCAGCAGAGTCCGTCACTGTACGGCTACTAAGGCTTCTGCGTATTGCATGCGTTCGTTGCTGGCTAAGGAATATTCCACGAAATTCGAAGTACCGTTTCGTTATTGTCTGGAACTTTCTGTTACTCGTATGTTTTCTTCGCTGCGGGCACTTCGAACACGCCTCCATTTCGTTATCCACACCGGACTCGGAGTAACGGAGAAGTTTCGTTACTCGCCAGTTTTATTCTCCGTATTCTTCGTGCTGACTCTTTAGTTTTCGTACTGCCAGAGGAGCAAGCAGTTGGTGACGTGGAGTGATGAATGCGTTCTGTCACTCATCATGGCGGCCGGAGTGGCCGAGCGGTTCTAGGCGCTACAGTCTGGAACCGAACGACCGCTACGGTCGCAGGTTCGAATCCTGCCTCGGGTACGGGTGTGTATGATGTCCTTAGGTTAGTAACGTTTAATTACTTCTAAGTTCTCGGTGACTGAAGAGCTCAGAATTTAAGTCCCATAGTGCTCAGAGCCATTTGAGCCATTTGAACCACTCATCACGTCTTCTTTTGGCCTTTTTTTTCGTGTTGTACTCGGGCAAAGTTGGTAATATTCATAAGCATACAATTCCTTACTACGACCAGATACTTCTAATAGATGGCTTGAGTTACTTGTGGGGGAACTGTGTATCTCCAACATTACTTATGTTCGTACTTGTGTAATGGCCTTCATTTGCAGTATGGATGATATTATTCTCCAGTTTGTCATCTGTAATTGGTCAGGATTTCTGAATAGTAAATTACATGTATCTACAAAAATGTTAGGCATAAAATAAAAGTATTCAATTTTTAATGTCAGATTATGGTTCAAATGGTTCAAATGGCTCTGAGCACTATGGGACTCAACTGCTGTGGTCATTAGTCCCCTAGAACTTAGAACTACTTAAACCTAACTAACCTAAGGACATCACACACATCCATGCCCGAGGCAGGATTCGAACCTGCGACCGTAGTAGTCGCACGGTTCCGGACTGCGCGCCTAGAACCGGGAGACCACCGCGGCCGGCTCAGATTATGGTAATGTCATTGTCTTACACTCTGCTGTCGACACTGGTTTGTTGTTTTCCCTTGATTATCGCCTGCTGTGTTAGCAAAATATAGGTTTTAGTGCAAACAGAAGACAGCCAGAAAAACATCAATATGGAATAGTGAAGTACCTATTTTTGTTAATAATACGATGAAGATAAACACCCAACACTATATGTTATCTCTCAGAAGAAATGCAGTCAGTGACGGTGGTGGAACTTCACGGTTATTAATTCGTGATATGTCCATAACGGCAAACTCGTTTCGGCCTTTTTTTTTCAATTTTCAAGTGATCATATATGTTAGTAGTTACCTGTTATGCGTGTCAGACGTTGTGACATATTACATCATGAAGCCTCTGATTTCCTGCCAGTGGTGTATGTCACCTTTATAACAGCGTTTACATAGCATTTATGTACGTTTGACAGTGAAAAATGTCAGATGTACGTTAATGCTATATAAATACCATTAAAAACGGTGATCAGCAGCACTGATAGGCAATCTAAGAGGCCCCAGGATGCAATTTAAGTCATAATATTTGACACATAAAACAAGTAACTACTAACATAAACGAACACATAAAAATGGGAAAAAATGCCGAAACAAGCTCGTCGTGGTAGACATAACGAGTTAATGAAGTGTGAATAAAAAAACAGTAAAAAAATTGGAAAATGTTTTGTAACTAGTAGTTGTTCGAATTAATACGCGCTGCTGGCGCTTCAGAAAGGTGAAAATTGTGTTAACGCTAGTCGGAACTATATTTCGAAAATTATATACTGCATCTCTTGTCTTGGAATTCAGAATCCGGTGAGCAGATATGCTAACAGCAAGATTTCTGCAACCGATTATGGCGGTCCAAACAATTTTCTTTTGCAGAAATCCGAGAAAAACAGAGCTGCAAGGCATGGTCTCTGCTAAAAAATAAAGATACAAAGTAAGACTTCAAAGGAACGATCGCTTTAATTCCTCGCGAGTAATCACGCAAAGGCACCCATCTCTTAGCGCTCTGTTAGCGTATATATTCCGTCACGGGCAACGTGGCAATGAAAAGGTTTCATCAGTCCTCCAAAAAGCACCTCCCGGGCAATAAATTTATTTTCTACACAATGTTTCATTTTCGCAGCGCTCGCCGCCAGCAGCGCGTATTTCCCATTAGGCGAGCCATTTTCCGCGAGAGGCTGATTAAATCTGGTCTTTTCATTCGGACGGCGGCCCCGGTTTCGCTGCGTTTGCTATTTATTCCGAGCGTCGGCGCGTCTTAGGAAAGACGCCTCGTCGCAGAGCAACGCTCGTTTAATGGAGAGTAATAGCTGGGCGAGCCCATTCGTTACGGGTCGGGTTTTTGCACGCGCGCTTCGACTGGGCCATGTACCCGTTGCCATCGGAAAAGCCGAGTCAGTGCATCGCGAAATACATCTTTCTCACGAGCAAGGTCGCGGCTAGCTACCTGCTCATATAGGGTGCAACCAGAGTTTTGGGGACGTGGTAGTTGGCCAAATGCGGATTAACCGCGGTCAGTCTGAATCAGACACGGACAGACGCATATATAGGATGAGGTATTTAAGCTATTTTTTTGTTCTTCTGGAGACGTATGAATCTCAATTTTATCTTCGATGTGTGTAGAAGCTGAAGCAATGAATTAAAATTTGTGCCACAGATGGGACTTGGACCAGGGCATCCAGGTTACTAGGCAGATGTGCTGACCACTACACAACAGATGCATGGACTACCGCAGTCCTATGCCCTTCCTAATACAAACTACAGTTCCCATCTTCGGCCCATTTTCTCCTTCTTAAATCACCAGTGCTACCGAGTCTCTCTGACATTCGGCAGGCCGAGCAGCTGTGGTAGCCACAGTGCTACTACGGTGCAGTGGTTAGCAGTTCCACTTTTTAAGCAGAAGTCCTGGCTTCAGTCTCAGCTGTTGCACGTACTTTAAATCACTGCTTCTGCTTCAAAAGGTAACAAAAGTTTTTCTTCTCAAAGGGGGGAGGGGGTTTCCAATGACACCAACCTCAGCCCCCTGCCCAACCCCAGAGGGCAGGAGGGGGGGGGGGGGGGGAGGGGTCAGCTTTAAAATTTTAAACAAGAACCCCCCATCCCTTACTGCTGATTCGGATTCTCCAGTGAACAAGTACGTAACTTTGTATCTAACATTTTTTCGTTGCTTGATAGATATCGCTGAAATGAACAAAAACTAAAATGGGTTGAAAAAATGATGACATCTCGAAAAATGCACGTCAGATTGGAATCGCAGAAGGTTGTAGAGGCAATTGTTTTAAATTTTTAATGCGAAACAGGTTTTCTACAGAAAAAACTTGGTTCGCCAGAATATAATACATTACTTCGTGTGATTTCTTTCACAGTTTCTATGCAACACTAAATGTAGTTTTTTATTCATTGATGAATAAAGCAGTGAAGTGATCCAACTGCTTTCCATATCAGTGACCTCTGTGGAAGAAATTACACGAACAATATAGACGAAGTAATGTGCTATATTCTGCAGAAACAAATATTTCTGCTATAAAAATCAATTCTCACTAGAGATTTTAGAGTAACTGCCTTTATAACTTCTTCAAGTCCAAATCAGATGTGTATTTCTGGAGATGACATTTTCCAACGGTTTTAATACATTTTGATTTATTTCCATTACACCGCCATTCATTGCGCAAGGAGAAATCGTGAAGTGCAGAAGTTTCGTATTTTTCACGAAGAATCTGAATCCGCATTAGAACATGGGGTCTTATGTCTAAGATTTCAAATTGACCGCTTCTCTTCACCTGCACGTGGGACAGAGGATAGAATTTGGTGCCTTTGTGTGTACTGCTGCGGCATCACATAACAAATCGACCCCGTGTCAAGAGAAATAATTATTAAATGACAGCGTCTAGTACGCTTACGCGAAACTAAATTTAATTTTTCTGATCAAACATCGAAGAAAGGCAGTGACGTATTAATCTTGTAGATGGTAGTGAGACAAAAATTACGCTAAGGTAACACTGTTAGAATATTATAGAAGGGTATTTACAAGTGTGAAACGCCCTCTTGCTCTTTAGCCCTCTCTTGCGCTTTTGTTCTCTTGCGATTAGGTCTAGATCGCTGTCGCTGAACTGTGTTACTAAAAGTGAGTATTTATATATGTAGGCAATGTTCGATTAAAAAAAAAAGTTAACTGCATATTACGACTGTTATTCGAATACTGTTTCATTTTAGATAAAACGAAAAACCAGATTAATAAAAAGTGAGGAAGTTTAATACGAAAGCTTTTGTCTTTAATTACTGTTTGCATATTACATTCCTTAGAACATGCAGTAATTTCCTGGTAGTCCGATAATTTTTCTGAGTGTAATTATTACGAGAGTAACCATTTCTTTTCACTCTCGGTATAAGTACCAAACGAACTGTTTCCAAACTAACTGTGAGCCGTAGCTATTCTGCAGTTTTAAACTAAATGAAAGTTACAAATAGTACTACCATTCTTGATTTTCACGAAAGACATCGGATTAAACGAAAGATAAGAATAGGCCAATTAACGTTATTGCTGGCGGTAATGTTATATCGCTTCGAGGTAAACATCTTTTATTATAACCTTTTATTAAAAATTTTATTTGTAGTTCCAGTTATTTGCAAAAACCGTTTTAAACCTCTCACCCTGTACGTCGTTAACACAAATTATTATTATTATTATTATTATTATTTCTGTCCTTTCTCAGAAGTTATGTCTGGTTAAAAATGGAAACTGACGCGGACCTTGATCAAGCGTGACTTCCTTTTATCTGTATGGTATATGTTACATTGCATTTAGGAACTTTCGGGTAATTGAACATGTATCAATAATTACAGATTTCTGTAGTTGTATATATATGTTTGGGTGTAGCTGTATTGCGTTGATGTACTGGTGTATATTGTGTGGTATGACTCCTGTAGTTGATAGTATAGTTGGTATAATGTCAACTTTACCCTGATGCCACATGTCCTTGACTTCCTCAGCCAGTTGGATGTATTTTTCAATTTTTTTCTCCTGTTTTTTTTTGTATATTTGTTGTATTGGGTATGGATATTTCGATTAATTGTGTTAATATCTTCTTTTTATTGGTGAGTATGATGTCAGGTTTGTTATGTGTTGTTGTTTTATCTGTTATAATGGTTCTGTTCCAGTATAATTTGTATTCATCATTCTCCAGTACATTTTTTGGTGCATACTTGTAGTGGGAACATGTTTTATTAGTTTATGATGTATGGCAAGTTGTTGATGTATTATTTTTTGCTACATTGTCATGCCTTTGAGGTATTCTGTATTTGCTAGTATTGTACATCCGCTTCAGATGTGATCTACTGTTTCTATTTGTTGTTTGCAAAGTCGGCATTTATCTGTTGTATCGGGATTTTTAATAATATGCTTGCTGTAATATCTGGTGTTTATTGTTTGATCCTGTATTGCAATCATGAAAACTTCCGTCTCACTGTATATATTGTCTTTTCTTAGCCATGTGTTGGATGCATCTTGATCGATGTGTGGCTGTGTAAGATGATACGGGTGCTTGCCATGTAGTGTTTTCTTTTTCCAATTTAGTGTTAGTTGATACAGGTGCTTGCCATGTAGTGTTTTCTTTTTCCAATTTACTTTCTTCGTATCTGTTGTTGTGTGATCTAAAGGGTTGTAGAAGTGGTTATGAAATTGCAATGGTGTATCCGATGTATTTATATAAGTGATTGCTTTGTGTATTTTGCTGCTTTCTGCTCGTTCTACAAAGAATTTTCTTAAATTGTCTACCTGTCCATAATGAAGGGTTTTTTCATGTCGATAAATCCCCTTCCTCCTTACTTTCTGCTTAATGTGAATCTTTCTGTTGCTGAATGGATGTGACGTATTCTATATTTGTGGCATTGTGATCGTGTAAGTGTATTGAGTGCTTCTAGGTCTGTGTTACTCCATTTCACTACTCCAAATTAGTAGGTCAATATTGGTATAGCGTAAGCATTTGCAGCTTTCGTATTGTTTCTTTCTGTCAATTCTGTTTTCAGTATTTTTGTTAGTCTTTGTCTATATTTTTCTTTTAGTTCTTTAATATTTGTATTGTCTATTCCTATTTTTTGCCTGTATCCTAGATATTTATAGGCATTTGTTTTTTCCATCGCTTCTATGCAGTCGCTGTGGTTATCCAATATGTAATCTTCTTGTTTAGTGTGTTTTCCCTTGACTATGCTATTTTTCTTACATTTGTCTGTTCCAAAAGCCATTATTTATATCATTGCTGAATACTTCTGTTATCTTTAGTAACTGGTTGAGTTGTTGATTTGTCGCTGCCAGTACTTTTAGATCATCAATGTATAGCAAATGTATGTTCCAGTAATATTGTATCCATAATTTGTATTATTTAGCATGTTGGATAGTGGGTTCAGAGCAAGGCAGAACCAGAAAGGACTTAATGAGTCTCCTTGGTTTATCCCACGCTTAATCTGTATTGGATGTGATGTGATACTATTTGAATTTGTTTGGATATTAAGTGTGGTTTCCAATTTTTCATTACTATGTTTAGGAACTGTATCAATTCAGGATCTACTTTGTATATTTCCAATATTTGTAGTAACCATAAGTGGGGTACACTATCAAAAGCTTTTTGGTAATCAATGCATGCTTAGTGCAGCGACCTTTGTTTAGTTTTAGCTTGATATGTCACCTCTGTATCTATTATGAGTTGCTCTTTACATCCTCGTGCTCCATGGCAGCAGCCTTTTTGTTCTTCATTTATAATTTTGTTCTGTGTTGTATGTGTCATTAATTTCTGTGTAATGACTGAAGTTAATATTTGGTATATTGTTGGTAGGTGTGTTATGGGCGATATTTTGCTGTGTCTGCTTGATCTTTAGGTTTGAGATGAGTTATTCCTTGTGTAAGTGTATCAGGGACTGTGTATGGGTCTGCAATGTAATTATTAAATAATTTAGTTAGATGTGAATGTGTTGAGGTGAAATTCTTTAGCCATAAATTTGCTATTTTATCTTTTCTAGGGGCTTTCCAATTGTGAGTAGAATTAACTGCTTGGGTGACTTCATGTTGCAAAATTATCACTTCAGGCATTTGTGGTATCATCTTGCAAGAGTCTGTTTCTGCTTGTATCCACTGTGCGTGTCTTATGTTGTACTGGCTTTGACCATATGTTGCTCCAGAAGTGTTCCATGTCTATTATGTATGGTGGATTGCCTATTTTAACGTGTTATCTATTGTCCAGCAAAATTTCTTTTGGTTTGTGTTGAATGTTTGGTTTTGTTTCCTTCTATTTTCACTTTCTTTTGTATCTTCTAAGTCGTTTGGCCAATGCTTGTAATTTCTGCTTCTTTTCATCTAATTGCTCTATCGCTTCTTGTTGTGAGATGTTGCCTAACCTTTTTCGTTTTTTGTCTGATATTTCATTTCTTATAAATTGTGTTAGCTGTCCGGTGTCTTTTCTCAGTTTTTCTATTCTGATCTATAGCCTGTATTGCCACGCTGGTTTTGTGGGTTTCTTCTGTGTGTTAGCTGGCTCTGATCTCTGTCTAGTGTGTATATTTAGTGTAGTGAGTGCTCCTATATAAACCAGTAGTTGTAAATCTTCCATAGTTGTGTTTTCATTTATTTTGTTGTGTATGATTGTGTTGATAGTTGTTATTGTTGTTTCGACTTGTGGGTTATTTGGTGGTCTATGCAAGAATGGTCTAATGTCTGTATTTGTCTCTTTGTATTCTATATATGTCAACTGAAATTTTTCTTCTATATCTAACACGTGTGTCACTTCATGTTCTATTTTTGTGCTTGTTCTGGTGGCCGTCTTAAGATTTCGTTTTCCTCTGATTGTTTAATTGATGCGTGTTGTTCTTTGTTTCTTTGCTCTGGGATGTTTGAGTCCATTACTGTATTTTCTTCTTCTTCTGATTGCACATTACTTTGTTCCAGTATTTGTTGTACTTGTTGTTCGACGTTTTCTAATTCTGACTGGGGTATCCTGTTACTTTTCATTATTACACGAATCTGATCAGCTAGTCGTTGTTCTGTTAAAAATTTTAATTATGGGTATCTGGTAATAAATGTTGTGTATACTTGTGTTCTGTATCCAGTTGTGTTGGTTCCTAAGTTTGTTGCTTTGTAATAACAGAACATAAGGTGTCGGTTAACTTCATCTGACAATCTCATCTTCTGTCTTTGTTTTCCTTCTAGAGTGGTTGCAGGAAGTATGTCCTGCAAAACACCTTTATTTGGATTTAAATCATTTTCCGTGTGGCTAGCAGTGTCGTTACCATTGTGGGCGGTCATAGGGTTCAAGCGTCGACCCTACAATGACAGCGCTTGCCGAGGCTTCATTAGTTCAGTCCTGAAACAACTAATCACACTAAAGGGGGGGGGGGGGTTAGCAATCTCAGTGGTTTGTTCTTTTCGTCGCCTTTTAAGACTGGCAGAACATACCGAAGGCCTATTCTTTTCCCGAGCCTTTTAATGTACTATTATTATTATTATTATTATTATTATTATTATTATTATTACTGCTGTTGTCGTCGTCGTCTTCAGTCCAGAGACTGGTTTGGTGGAGCTATCGAAGTTACTCTGTCCTGTACAAGCTGCTTCATCCTCCAGTACCTACTGCAACCTACGTCCTTCTGAATCTGCTTGTTGTATTGATCTCTTGGTCTCCCTCTACGATTTTTACCCTCCACCCTTCCCTCAAATACTAAGTTGGTGATCCCTCGATGCCTCAGAACATGTCCTACCAACAGATCCCTTCTTCTTATCTAGTTGTGCCACAAATTCCTCTTCTCCCTATTCCATTTGGTACCTCCTCACTAGTTACGTGATCTAACCATCTGAACTTCAACATTGTTCTGTAGCACCACATTTCAAAAGCTTCTATTATCTTCTTGTATACATTATTTACGTTCATATTTCACTTCTATAAATGGCTACGCTCCACATAAATACTTTCATAAAAGACTTCGTGACACTTAAATCTATACTCGATGTTAACAGGTTTCTCTTCTTCAGAAACGCTTTCTTGCCACTGCCAGTCTACAAAACACTATACACCGCGAGACTGCCGCTGGTGGCGTTGCGAGCTGGTGACGCGCTAAGGAAAAGCGGAGGAAGGGGAATTGGGGAGTCATTCTAGCAACAGAACTGGCCGCACATACGGAAATCCACTGAGGTAAGCGACTATGAGAAACGGCAAATTGTTATCGCCCAGAGCATGGGAACGAGCGTCAGGTAACAGGGAAGCTAGTCCACTGTTCATGTACTATCGTTGTGAATATCTGCAGAAAGTGGTTGAAGGATGGTGAAACCAGGAGTAGGCAACAAGGTCTTTGACGTCCATACCTTCTCACAGAACTTGGAGGTTGAAACTATCTCGATCTGTAAAACTAGGTTTCCTTAGACCTAATGTTTCCGATTGTCGCTATAAAGACTAGTACTCCTGGGTAGTCACTAATGCAAGTCCCAGCGAATATGAAGTTAGCGACAAAGGTAAAGTGAAAATAACTATCAAAGGTTTATCATGATACTCTTTCCAACAATAGGCATCCACGTTGTGCTGGCGTAAGCTGTCGCCATCAAACCAGTCGGCAAAGATGTAGCAAGAAGATTGATAGTAGGCGCTGGATCAAGCGAGCCTATCGGGAGAGGGGCCAAAGACAGACTGGCAAGCAATATGCCGCCAACGCCCTCTCGACTTCAAGTAGTTAGATCCCCGCCGAGGACTGGAGGGCTCAGTTTCAGTGTCTCAGTGGCTAGCGTAATTGGTCAGTCGCAGTCTATCACTAGTTCAGCCGCTCAATCAGTGGCTCACTAACTCTATCTCTAAATTGGCGTCTGTCAGTACGTTGCGACTAGATTATTGTACATAGCGGGACTTGTACTTTACCCGCAGCGAAACTTAAGTTTGTAATAGCTGGTATACAGTTACTGTCTGCCAGAGTACTACTACAGAAGAGCTTGTACTACAACACATGGGCTCTCTTAAAGATAAATATCTTCCTGTTCATGTACGTAAAGAACCCTGTTAATATATGTGTGCAGTTGTATTGTAGAAAGAGGATACTGCCCACCAAACAACAATCTCTCCCTTGATTGCTACGGTACAAGACTCTACACTCGTCGCCTCAAAATCTTTTGCTAACAATGGAACGCAAATATTTCCAGGTCTTGTGAGTCTTCAAGTTTTCCTACCGTATATGTTTTAAATAGTCTTCATGGGTTTGCGCTAGATGACATTGTGTAAATTTCATAATATTTCCTCATATTGTGATGATGTTGGAAGCCAAGGAAGTACTATGGTATTTGCACGACGCCATCCGGCGCCAAATCCCTGATGACTATTTACATTTTCGGGCCTTGTTTACGGATGATCTTATTCGCGAAATTGTGACCACGAAAAAGTGTATGTAGTACAGAAAATACAGAAGGGAACTTTGTTAAATCATTCCTCAGAAGAACTGATGGGCATATACTTGCGTAATGCTGAAAATGCCCTTTCATTCAGAGGAGGAGTTTATACTGAAGGCTAGCTGGAAACAATCCCTGTCTTCATTTGTATTTTACCTCATCTCCCATTTTTCCAGATATCCACTGACCCTACTTCCCATCAAAAACAAGTAGAAACTGGAGGGAAAACTGTTGAAGAAAAGGAGTGGAAAGAGTTGATCATGTTTTTCGCGTTCTATTATGTACAGCGTTTGGCTCAAAAAGCCAGATATATAATGTACGAGGGCAATCCCAGAAGTAAGGTCTCCTATATTTTTGTAAGTACATAGACCTGTCTATTTCTACAATGGTTTGCATCAGTTTATAGCTTGAACATTTAGCTATTTTTCGACATAATCACCATTTCTGCCGATGCATTTTTGTGGACGCTGTGGCAGTTTTTGTATGCCCATGTTATACCAGCTCGCCGCCATGTTGTTCAGAAAGTTATGAAGCTCTTCTTTCACCTCGTCGTTGGAGCTGAATCGCTTTCCAGCCACATGTTCTTGTAACCTAGGTAACAGATGATAGTCACTGGGCGCCAAGCCAGGACTATATGGTGGGTTGGTGATTATGTTCCACTGAAACTGTTATACGAGAGCAACGATTTGCCGAGCGATGTGTGGACGAGAGTTGTCATGGAGAATGTGTACGCCATTGCTTAACATTCCTCTTCTCCGGTTATGAATTGCCCGTTTGAGTTTTTTCAGAGTCTCACAGTACCTGTCAGCGTTAATTGTGGTCCCAGCGATTCATCTCCGACGACGAGGTGAAAGAAGAGGTTCATAACGGCGACAAGTTGGTATGACATGGGCATACGAAAACTGCCACTCCATCGACAGAAATGGTGATTATGTCAAAAAATAGCTAACTGTTCTAGCTGTAAACTGATGTAGACGATTGTAGAAATAACTAGGTCTATGTACTTATAAAAAAAATAGGAGACCTTACTTTTGGGATTACCCACGTGTATGAATTAATTATTATGTATTATAATGTAATGTAGATGTATTAATGCTGTATTTGTTGTGCTTTAGCAGTTGGAAGAGATTTACCTGTTTTCTTTTTTTCGCCTATAATATCGAAATTTACCATCCTTGCTACAGGGCAGACGGGATATTTCTTCGCTGTCACACAAACGTAACAGTTAATGCACATAGTGTCAACTTCATTTATACAATCTGGGAAAAAACGGCATCGACTATAAAAATAATAATAATAATAATAAAAAGAGTGAGAAAGTTTTAACCGACATTCAAAAGGCTTCTTCAGGACCACAATGTACTGCGTATTTTCTCACAAATGGAGTTTGTATTAGTAATCTTTAAGAATTTACAGTACACCTTGCGATTCGTTTCTTGTGTTCGTAACTCTTGATATGTGTACATTGTGAAACGTTCGAAGGAAACACAGGGAGAAAGTATACCAGCCATTCAGCCAGCCTTCTTCAGTCGAATGGTTTGTTAGAACACAGTGTACAGTAGAAAATTGACGGTACAAATGGTACTCATGTACGTAGAAGCTAAGTTAGCAGCAGAACAGTAATAGCAATAATGGACGTTTTAATTTATTTACAGTCCACTCCAACAAGTGGACGAATTACATTACCTGGTTACCTCCACTATTCGCTAGTACAGGAGGTCAATTCTGTGTTAGGAGTTTCATAACGGATGTTTACCTCAAAGGTACAATGAGCGATGTTTCTGAACGGGTGCTGAAGACGGAATAGGATTACCTTCTAAAAAAAAATACAAACTGCTATTTAAAAAATACTACTCTTCTTATCTTCGTAACGAAACAAGTTACTGGTTAATATCTACCGGTAGCTAAACAACTTTTGTTCGACACTTTTTATTTTGCTTCTGGATAGAAAGTTACTTGATGTACATGATATCTTGTGTACGTAGATGTAGAGATGCTCCGTAGGGTGAGGCATTTAAAATTTGGCGAAACACACCGGATTAAAAAAAATGGTAATAAACGTTGTTCACCTCTAAAGGGGACATCCATTAACATAACGCTCGAATCCCCTGCACCACACCCCGGACTTTGAAATCTTAAATAGGACCTATTTTTTATTGCATATTTGGATTCCCCGTGAAAAAACGTGTAGCTTTTGTATGAAACATTTCTTTCGTTTCATGGCAGAAGGCGCTGTAATCAGCTCACATGAATAATGGACGACAATTTTGCAAAACCGGAATACCGCAAAAAAATACACATCAGATTAGGAAATCGAAGTACATTATTTGATATTTGGGAAAATGCTATCATGCGACAACGTCTACCCTCCCGCAATGCATTCTCACACTACATTTAGCGTTACCAAGGAACAACGGCACTGACATAGTAGTAATGTGTTCCCTTCAGGGTGCTTCATTCTGGTGAGCACTATCTCGGATTGCTTGATTACTGTGAGTTCCCCTGTGTCTCACAAGTGTTTCAGCGCAGCAAATGTTCGGAATGTTGTCCGTTGTTTCTAATGCACATTGCAACTCTATGTCTGGATGATAATCCGACATGTATTAGTATCTTTGCGCTAATGTATGCACATTCATTGCGAATTCGCTGCCGCATATCTTCGGGGGTTGTTGGTACAGCCATATAAATTCTCTTTTAGCTAGCCCCACAGAAAAAAACCGGCGGAAGTCAAATCGGGTGAATGTGTGGCCCACGTTTGAGGACCACCTCGTGCAATTCACCGACCCGGATAGTTTCAGTTCAAAACTTTTCGAGCTAGTCGTGAGTAATGCGCTGGGTATCCATCATGTTGACACCACGTATCCAATGTCGTTTCAAGTGGAACATCGCCCCTTACTATGGGTTAAACATTATCCACAATGTTGCTGTACATTTGACCAATCAGATTAGATTACCTTCTATGAAGTGACTGCCAGCGTTGCCGAGAGCGCTGCTTCCTGGACTCGGCTAGGCGAGCCGGCCCCGGATCGAATCCGCCCGGCGGATTACCGACGTGGGCCGGTGTGACGGCCAGCCTGGATGTGGTTTTTAGGCGGTTTTCCACATCCCGCTAGGTGAATACCGGGTTGGTTCCCACATCCCGCCTCAGTTACACGACGCGCAGACATTTGTAACACTTCCGCACTATTTCATGGTTTCCACTAGACACAGACAACTGGGGTACACTGATTGCTTCCTGGGGGGTACGGGGTGGCGGCAGGGAGGGCACCTTTAAATTAACCTTGCCAAATCCGTTGTAACCAAGCCGACCCTGCGAACATTGCGGGACAAAGGCGCAAGTGAAAGAAGGAAAGAATCACCTTCTATGAAGTACGGGCCAATTACCTGTGTGCCTAAAATACCGCACCAAACGTTGGCGCTCCATGGGAGTTTATACTGAACTTGTCTTACCAATATTGCATGCTATGTTGATTCACTTGACCACGATTCGTAAAATTTGATTCATGGGAGAGAACTATCTGTGAAATGAAATTATCATTGACTGCCAGTTGTTCCTGTATCCAGTTGCTGAAACAAAGGCGATTGTGAAAATCGACACCATACAGTTCTTGATGCAGCGTTAAATGAAATGGCTGCCATTTGTGTGCATGCAGTATGCGTAGAACACTTCTTTGCGAAATTCGCTGTGTTATATTCGTCTGTCACTCGCCGCAGTCTGTGTTTAACACTTCCCGTTTCAGTAAACAGGTGGACAATACTGCGAAACGTCGTTGCATACGGAAAATTCCTATCGGGAAATAGAGTAACATACCTTTGATGAACCTTGTCAACATTTCTATGAGCCTCAAAGTACGCGGCAGTGATACCGACCCTCTCTGCGATCGTTAACATCGTGGAACAATTGTGTCGAGAAGTGTACTGTTCCAATCATTGAAGTAACACGCACAGACAGACCGCGGACTGAGCACATGATCACGGTCTGTGCTTCATTCGATTCTGGGAGGTGTCACATGATAGCACTATCAAAAATATCCAAAACAAAGAACATCGATTGTCTTAATCGGATTTGTATTTGCTTGAGATAGTACCGTTTTGCAAGAAATGTCACCTCATTTCCATGTTTGCCGATTACAGCAGCATCTATGACGAAACGAAAGAAATGTTTCATACAGAAGTTACATAATTTTTCACGGAAAATCTTAATCTGCAAATAAAAATATGGGTTCCTATTTAAAATTTCAACGTCAACCCCCCTCTTCCGCCCTCGGGGGTGCTGCTGGGGGGTCGAGCGTTATGTTGACGGATCTCCCTCTTCGAGGTGGGCAAAGTTTATTACCACTTTCTTCTAATTCGATGTGTATTTCGCCAAATATTCCGACAAACAGTTTTAAATGCCTCACTCTGTATGCTCGGTGTCACAGAAGAAACGGACAATAGGCACGAATACGGCAGCAACGATCACTCGAAGCAACGTAAGTGTACTAAAAATTGCCTCTAAAATGCATACCGTAATAGCTACTCGGGTTGGACAAAAATGTAGAAACAATACGAGAAATGCAAGCTTGCATCTAAGTGCACATGCAAGCGAAGCTTCTTCACTACGAAAGGAACCCGTGTAATGTCCTCAATACGCCTCAAGTATCAGTCGTGGTCAGAACAGAGTTCTATGTAGTTGTGAGTGCGTTATGTCGGAGCTAAGTGAATTCGAGTGTGGACAAATTGATTGTGATCGTATGGTGAGTGCTTTCGTAATGAAGATAGCTGAAGCGTTTGACATTTCAGGAGGCACCGAACTGAAGATTTATGCCGCATACAGGGAAAGCGGAAAAACTATCCGCTAAAGCACAACGAGGACAAAAGTGTGTGCTGAGTAATCGTGACAGACGGTCATTGAAGAGGACTGTGAAAAACAGCGGGGTTCGATGATGGCTTGGGTAGCCGTTGCTGCCATGGATTATGTGGCCATTCTGGCTGATCAGGTTCATCCCACGGTACAATGTTTGCTCCCCGATGGTGGGATAGGGCACGGTTTACACAGCTCGCACCTTCCAGCACTGGTTTTGTGTGCATGATGATGAAAGTTCCATTTACCCTGGCACCCACAGTCACTACATCTCAATATTATTGAGCCTATGTGATCCGCTTGGAGAGAAGGGTTCGAGATCGCTGTTCACCTCCACCATCATTTTCTGAACTTGCTATGAATGGTAGAAAATTCCCTCGAAAACCACACAGGACCTGTATTTATCCGTTCCGAGACGACTGAAAGCTGTTTCGAATGCCAACGGTTTTCCTACGCGGTATTGCTAATGGGAATGTGCTATGTTTTTGTGTTTCCGTGATTTTGTTCATCACCATTATCGATGTTGGTACAGTAGCGAATATAAACAACACAATGCTCATCGCTCTGATTGTACCCATTTTAGAGCCCCCCTTTATTAGATCTTTTGCTTCGAATGTCAATCCTGTCATATCCCTGAATATTGGCTATTCCTCTTGCGACACGATGTATAGAGGAGGATATTTCTGTACGAATACATTGTTTCAGGCGATATGCACCGAGGTAAAAATCCCATTACCAAAAGCTAATGTGAGCTATGAAATATAGGGAATACATTTCTCTAGGTAACATATTTAAGTAATTAACTTCGCAAGATCACACGTTAATGTAAGCGTGAGATACACCACTGCAAATACCAGAAGCTGGGAATAGCCGGTCTATCAGCCAGAGCTTTGTGTTTCACAGGAGTTGGATGTCAGTTTGTGGGATGGAGTTGATACCTGTTGCATTTGGTCGGTCAATACAGGGACGTTTTAATACTCGCTAACGGTGGCAGTGGAGTTCTTCGAATATGTCCATATGTGCTCGATTGGAGACAGATTTTGTGGTCGAGCAGGCAAAGCCAACACTCGACATCCTGTGGAGCATGTTGGGTTACACGAGCGGTATGTGAGCGAGAGTTATCCTGTTGGAAACATCCCCTGGAATGCTATTGATGAACAGAACCACAGCATGTATCTCCAGGTTGACGTACAAATTTCCAGTCAGGGTGCGCGGGATATAATCGCGAGAGTGCTTCTGCTGTCGTATGAATTCGCACCCCAAACAATAACCCCAGGTGTGGGTCGAATGTGTGTAGCACGCAGGCAGGTTTGTTACAGGCCATCAATTGGGGTCCCGGTAACCAACTGACGGCCATCACTGGCAGAGAGGCAGAAGCAACCTTTTATCAGAATACGCAACATACCTACAACCTGCCCTCCGATGACTTCTCGCTTGATACCACTGAAGTCGCAGATGGTGTCTGGCACGGAGCTTCCTTGAAGTAATCAATATGTAACATTTCGTAGTGTCACTGTCGTGCCAGTTGCTACTCAAATCGCTGCTGCCGATGCAGTATAATGCGCCAGAGCCATATGCCGAAAGCAATGGTATTTCTCTCGGTACAGCCACGCGCCGTCCGGAGCTCAACCCTCTTGCGATCGTCCAGCCACTTGACCACCGTTGCCAGCATTCATTTACTGTGGCTACATTCCTGCCGAGACCATCTGCACTATCGCAGAAGGAACATGCAGCTTCTTATATCCCTATTACGCGACCTTGTTCAAACTCAGTGAGATGTTGATAAAGGCCTGCCGGAGTGGCCGAGCGGTTCTATGCTCTTCAGTCTGGAGCCGCGCGACCGCTACGGTCACAGGTTCGAATCCTGCCTCCGGCATGGATGTGTGTGATGTACTTAGGTTAGGTAGATTACAGTTCTGGAAAGACGCCTAGCAATATTATTTTATGCCGCACAAGTCCTTCTTGGTGTTAGGATTTATTTCCGTTCTTCAGTTTCCATCTGCGTGGAGTCGTGAAATGTTCGCCTGAAAGTGGCCTAGGACCACTAGGCCGAGAGCTCGTGGGCATTTAAGCAGTGGAAACTCGAGAAAACTTTTATCACAGGACTTTTTTTTTATCCTCACCCCGATCCGCAAACTCGCGTTTTCATCATCTGTGTCCTCCATAGCCACGTCGTAACATCATCGTCACTTTAGATTACTTCCACTGTCTAAGCACGTAGTTTTCCTTTGCATACGGCAGACAATATTCGCTACAGGAGGGTCAGGGTCGGTGCTACGTAGCTACTGCGGCGGCAGCCAGCCCAAGAAAAAGTAACAAAAACAGCGTGTCTGATGTCGTCCGGCATTGGAGCCAGAGGGGAAAAACGGCACGTCGGACGAGGTCCGACAGTGGAGCGAGAAGGCTTAAACGAAAGTAGACAGAATGTGTCACTCTGTTCCTCGGATGTCTGCCACAGTGTCGCGTTTTCCCGCCAGTTAGCCTGGTCTCGGATCCGCAGAGGCCAGCGGGCGGCGCAGTAATGTAAATTCCTCGACTGTCCAGAGGCAATTTCTGTGGCGTGGAACGCGGAACGCGTCAACGCCGAATTAGTGGCGCTTCTGTCTGTGTTCGACTCTCGGCTATCGACAGGCACCAAACGCTGGCGGAAAGTAGCCAGCGGGGCCTGTTGACAGCGCTTCCAATGTAGTTTATTAGAAAAACACGAAAAGGGGTAAGAAAACAGGGCACATTATGGGTTCCCCACAAATCCTCTTACAATCAGGCGAGGATCCAGAATTCGGTTTTGGGACGGTGTGGTGGGCGGGAATGGAGGGAAAGACAGGTTGTTTACGTACTACAGCGTCACGTCCGCCTGTTCCACAGTGCAGTCTGACGTATACTCATTGCAAAATACCTCGTTGGTGACTACTGAATTTGTACGTCTGAACGACGAGAATTTCTCCGAATTCTCCCTAAACCAGGCGTATTTATAATGCAACAAAGTTACAACTACGACAGATAGTTTCAGTCTTACCATGTACACCACTGGCCATTAAAATTGCTACAGCATTAAGATGACGTGCTACAGACGCGAAATTTAACCGATAGGAAGAAGATACTGTGATATGCAAATGATTAGCTTTTCAGAGCATTCACACAAGGTTGGCGTTGGTGGTGACACCTACAACGTGCTGACATGAGGAAAGTTTACAACTGATTTCTCATACACTGACAGCTGTTGACCGGCGTTGCCTGGTGAGACGTTGTTGTGACGCCTCGTGTAAGAAGGAGAAATACGTACCATCACTTTTCCGACTGATGTCGGATTGTACCATATCGCGATTGCGGTTTATCGTATAGCGACATTGCTGCTCGCGTTGGTCGAGATCCAATGACTGTTAGCAAAATATGGAATCGGTGGGATCAGGAGGGTAATACGGAACGCCGTGCTGGATCCCTACGGCCTTGTATATCATTAGCAGTCGAGATGACAGGCATCTTATCCGCATGGCTGTAACGGATCGTGCAGCCGCTTCTCGATCCCTGAGTCAACAGATGGGGACGTTTGCTAGACAACAACCATCTGCATGAACAGTTCGACGACGTTTGCAGCAGCATGGACTATCAGCTCGGAGACCATGGCTGCGGTTACCCTTGAAACTGCATCACAGACAGGAGCGCCTGCGATGGTGTACTCAACGACGAACCTGCGCGCACGAATGGCCAAACGTCGTTTTTTCGGATGAATCCAGCTTCTGTTTACAGCATCATGATGGTCGCATCCGTGTTTGGCGACATCGCGGTGAACGCAAATTGGAAGCGTGTATTCGTCATCGCCATACTGGCGTATCAACCTGCGTGATGGTATGGGGTGCATTGGCTACACGTCTCGGTCACCTCTTGTTCACATTGACGGCACTTTGAACAGTGGACGTTACGTTTCAGATGTGTTACGACCTGTGGTTCTACCCTTCCATCGATCCCTGCGAAACCCTACATTTCAGCAGGATAATGCACAACCCCATGTTGCAGGTCCTGTGCAGGCCTTTCTGGATACAGAAAATGTTCGACTGCTGCCCTCCAGATCTCTCACCAACTGAAAATGTCTGGTTAATGGTGGTCGAGCAACTGGCTCGTCACAATACGGCAGTCACTACTCTTGATGAACTGAGGTATCGTGTTGAAGCTACATGGGCAGATGTACCTGTTCACGCCATCCAAGCTCTGTTTGGCTCAGTGCCCAGGCGTATCAAGGCCGTTATTACGGCCAGAGGTGGTTGTTCTGGGTACTGATTTCCCAGGGTCTATGCACCCAAACTGCGTGAAAATGTAATCACATGTCATTTCTAGTATAATATATTTATCCAATGAATACCCGTTTATCATCTGCATTTCTTCTTGGTGTAGCAATTTTAATAGCCAGTACTGTAGTTCAGTTGTAGATACTCTATTTGCAAAATTCCTATGATCATAAATACACTAATCAGACAAAACATATTGAGCACTGCCTACCGCGACTTCGGACGCTGCCTCGTGTCGTTGGGGGCACGTGACGCGATAACAATAGGTTATAAGCGGAGCAGACAGGGACGAAGCATCCCCTTAGCGAATGTACGTGCAGCAATTGAGGAAATCCATTGAGACAAGTGACCAAATGTTTAACACATTAAGACACTTGTGAAGTAACCTGTCATTTGAAATTGTTTAGTATATTTGGATTCTATTCTCCAAATAATTGGGAGTGGGAGGTTACTGGTAACTTATTACAGTGATTAATTATCATAATCATGATTTCTTTATATTTACGTAAGAAATTGCATTCGCCCGAAAATTTGAAAACATGTGTCATGCAATTAGCTTAAGAGCTGTAGTAGTAACAAACACACTCAATTTTGGCATCATAATTTACACGGTACGGAACGTGCACTTGCCTTATATCAGTATTTGACTGAGCCGTATGACCGTGTAAATGAGGGAGATTGCAGTTCCTTTCAGCCGTTTCCGCCTACATTCGGGAAGTCGATCTTTCTCTTATTTCCGTTTCTTAGAAGAGGGTGTCTCCCTGTCTTTCGTCCCTTACTCAACTTTTATGATCCGTCGCCTCGACCTGTGAACTTAACGAACAGTGTCGGATTTCTTGTTGACATTACGTACAGTTACCCTGAGGATGCGTGCCTTATCGCTCACCTCGTAAGCCCGCGTACTGGCAGAAGCAGCTGGAACGTACCCTGTTTAAATGTAGCTTGTAATTTATAGAACTCCTTCCCATTTTCGAGAAACTTGGTTGAGAAATTTGGTAAAATAAATCTTTCACCCCCGCCCTAAGTGCCCCAACAATTTGTATCAATGCCCGCTTAAGGGGAAATACTCCAGCCGGAGTTGTTAAAACCAAATAAAAATTGTTTTAAAACAGCCGAATGTGTTGAAACTTCCTGGCAGATACAAACTGTGTGGCGAACCGACACTCGAACTCGGGACTGGCGGAATTGAAGCTGTGAGGACGGGTCGTGAGTCGTGCTTGCGTAGCTCAGATGGTAGAGCACTTGGACGCGAAAGGCAAAGGTACCGAGTTTGAGTCTCAGTCTGGCAGACAGTTTTAATCTGCCAGGAATTTTCGTATCAGCGCACACTCCGCTGCAAAGTGAAAATCGCATTCCGGATCAGAATGTGTTTATACTATCACCAAAAACGTTCCCGTATCTGTAAAATTTTGGATACTTGGACAAGATTTAACAGATCTTAAGACTACCATGTAACAGATAGGTATGAGTAGCAGATTCGTAGCAATCAGGAGGAGGTATTATTTGGCAAACACCTAAATTTACTTCAAACAACATACGGGTGTTTTCAAATAAGGTGTTTCCTTACAAATTAGCAAGTGAAAGGAATATTTATTTAGATATATGAACATAAGAAGAGTTACCCTTTCTTTCCTTCTCCATGAACCACGGACCTTGCCGTTGGTGGGGAGGCTTGCGTGGCTCAGCGATACAGGTAGCCGTACCACAGGTGCAACCATAACGGAGGGGTACCTACTGGAGGCCAGAAAAACTTATGGTTCCTGAAGAGGGGCAGCAGCCTTCTCAGTAGCTGTAGGGGCGACAGTCTGGATGATTGACTGATCTGGCCTTGTAACATTAACCAAAATGACCTCGCTGGTCTGATACTGCGATCGGCTGAAAGCAAGGGGAAACTACAGCCCTAATTTTTCCCGCGGGCATGTAGCTTTAAGAGCAGCTTAACGGAATATACAGTATCTTGAAAGGAGGATATAAGATGAACGTCAACAAAAGCAAAACAAGGATAATGGAATGTAGTCGAATTAAATCGGGTGATGTTCAGGGAATTGTATTAGGAAATGAGACGCTTAAAGTAGTAAATGAGTTTTGGTATTTGGGGAGCAAAATAACTGATGATGGTCGAAGTAGAGAGGATATAAAATGACTGGCAATGGCAAGGAAAGCGTTTCTGAAGAAGCAAATTTGTTAACATCAAGAATGGAGTTAAGTGTCAGGAAGTCGTTTCTGAAAGTATTTGTATGGAGTGTAGCCATTTGTGGAAGTGAAACATGGACGATAAATAGTTTGGACAAGAAGAGAATAGAAGCTTTCGAAATGTGTTGCTACAGAAGAATGCTGAATATTAGATGGGTAGATCACATAACTAATGAGGATGTATTGAATAGAAGTGGAGGGAAGAGAAATTTGTGGCACAACTTGACTAGAAGAAGGGATCGGTTCGTAGGACATGTTCTGAGGCATCAGGGGATCACCAATTTAGTACTGGAGGGCAGCGTGGAGGGTAAAAATAGTAGAGGGAGACAAGAGATGAATACACTAAGCAAATTCAGAGGGGTGTAGGTCGCAGTAGGTACTGGGAGATGAATAAGTTTGCACAGGATAGACTAATATGGAGAGCTCCATCAAACCAGTCTCAGGACTGAAGGCAACAACAAATACAAAAACAACAACAAAAACAACCCTTTCTTCGGAGTTATGAAAACATCTACTTCGTGATTTCTCGAGAGAGTTGCAGCAATTTTTGTTTTAGTACAGCATTGTAATTTCGTGCCAACCCAGTTGACCACATTTGTGTGGGTGAGGCGCTGTAATCGCGCCTAAGGACACGTTTTGCGGCTTGCAGACAGGAGCAGTGCCACTCAGAGCTTCGCTGGGCCGTTGCTATTCATTGGAGTAAAGTCGTCATTTCGGAGCGTATGCGGCACCATTGACTTGGGTAGAGCCGGAAGCCGCTGGGGCAACGGCTGACAAGTTGTGGTGCGGCGCCCGTGTCTCTTACGTGCGCCGGCCACGCATGGTTGCGTCGGCGTGACTGGTACCAGGATTTGCCTTCACCGGAATATCGCGGAGGAGTTGTTATAGCGGAATAATAGGGAGGCGGCCACTTCTGCCACCACCGAGGTCGGCTGTGCTGCGGACAAGCAGTGGGTTTGGCTCTGGTCCTGGATAGCATTTCGGCCGTTTTGTATTTTTATCCGGCATGGCTGGCGATGGCATGGCCGCAGTCGTCAGACAGGGAGAAGGTGGGTAGCATTCATCTCACGCTAGGTGAGGAGAACCCTACGTCATCGTGACGTAAATAACCTAAATCGACTAAATGAGTACGTATATCGATCTTTGCAGTTGTACCGATAACGTCAAAGCTAAATGTATATACATTTGTACAAACGAAGTGTCAGGAATTGTGCGATATGCTCATCCCAGCTGAATGAATTGTTAAATGTAATCCCAACAATTTACGATGTTATTGTGTATTTTTTAACATAATTAATATCTAAGCGAAGGAGCCATAACGAAATAAAAAAAAGCTTGTCATTCTTTTTAAATCGCATGTATCGTGCATAAATCGTGTGGACAGAAAAGTGCAGTAATTAATTATTAAGCTGCAATCCAGAGAATGTGGGATGTTATTGTGTTTCGTGTACGTAACGAATATCTGAACGAATTATAACCATAATGAAAGTTAAAAAAAGTGACTAGTCACGTTTTCAATCCGATTAATATTGAATAAATCACGTGGATAAAAACGTGAAATAGGAAGAAATTAAAGCGTTTCGTATTTTTATTAAATCCAATGAATTGTACATAATTCATGTGGACAGAAACGTTAAACTGAGAAATTGAAGTGGTTCTGAAGATAATTCCGAATGCTGCTAGAAACATTAAACTATCTACTTCCATTTTATTTTGCCTTCGTATTGTAAATCAACTAAGAAAGATAGTGAAATAGACTCATGGAAATGGAAATAAGAACACCGTGAATTCATTGTCCCAGGAAGGGGAAACTTTATTGACACATTCCTGGGGTCAGATTCATCACATGATCACACTGACAGAACTACAGGCACATAGACACAGGCAACAGAGCATGCACAATGTCGGCACTAGTACAGTGTATATCCACCTTACGCAGCAATGCAGGCTGCTATTCTCACATGGAGACGATCGTAGAGATGCTGGATGTAGTCCTGTGGAACGGCTTGCCATGCCATTTCCACCTGGCGCCTCAGTTGGACCAGCGTTCGTGCTGGACGTGCAGACCGCGTGAGACAACGCTTCATCCAGTCCCAAACATGCTCAATGGGGGACAGATCCGGAGATCTTGCTGGCCAGGGTAGTTGACTTACACCTTCTAGAGCACGTTGGGGGGCACGGGATACATGCGGTCGTGCATTGTCCTGTTGGAACAGCAAGTTCCCTTGCCGGTCGAGGAATGGTAGAACGATGGCTTCGATGACGGTTTCGATGTACCGTGCACTATTCAGTGTCCCCTCGACGATCACCAGAGGTGTACGGCCAGTGTAGGAGATCGCTCCCCACACCATGATGCCGGGTGTTGGCCCTGTGTGCCTCGGTCGTATGCAGTCCTGATTGTGGCGCTCACCTGCACGGCGCCAAACACGCATACGACCATCATTGGCACCAAGGCAGAAGCGACTCTCATCGCTGAAGACGACACGTCTCCATTCGTCCCTCCATTCACGCCTGTCGCGACACCACTGGAGGCGGGCTGCACGATGTTGGGGCGTGAGCGGAAGACGGCCTAACGGTGTGCGGGACCGTAGCCCAGCTTCATGGAGACGGTTGCGAATGGTCCTCGCCGATACCCCAGGAACAACAGTGTCCCTAATTTGTTGAGAAGTGGCGGTGCGGTCCCCTACGGCACTGCGTAGGATCCTACGGTCTTGGCGTGCATCCGTGCGTCGCTGCGGTCCGGTCCCAGGTCGACGGGCACGTGCACCTTCCGCCGATCACTGGCGACAACATCGATGTACTGTGGAGACCTCACGCCCCACGTGTTGAGCAATTCAGCGGTACGTCCACCCGGCCTCCCGCATGCCCACTATACGCCCTCGCTCAAAGTCCGTCAACTGCACATACGGTTCACGTCCACGCTGTCGCAGCATGCTACCAGTGTTAAAGACTGCGATGGAGCTCCGTATGCCACGACAAACAGGCTGACACTGACGGCGGCGGTGCACAAATGATGCGCAGCTAGCGCCATTCGACGGCCAACACCGCGGTTCCTGTTGTGTCCGCTGTGCCGTGCGTGTGATCATTGCTTGTACAGCCCACTCGCAGTGTCCGGAGCAAGTATGGTGGGTCTGACACACCGGTGTCAATGTGTTCTTTTTTCCATTTCCAGGAGTGTATTTCAGACTATCTTCATGGATCTGCTCGAAAGTTCTCTCATCTCCGTCAGAGTCCACGTTCAAAACGACGTACACGCTAGCAACACCGGACAATAGGACAATGAGAGCACACACAAATAACAATGCAGATTCAAGACGCACACAACAGTCGATAGGACAAGTCGTGAAACTCATGATGACGTTTCCCTACGTCACTATGACGTAGGGCTCTCCTCACAGAGTGAGATGAATGCTACCCCGAGAAGATTCGTAAATGCCGACGACCTCAACAGACTGGAGAGGAGAGCAATGTGGAACCAACAAGCGTGATACAGCTGTAATAGAACTGTTGATACACTCCTGGAAATGGAAAAAAGAACACATTGACACC
Source organism: Schistocerca gregaria (assembly GCF_023897955.1). Lineage (NCBI taxonomy): Eukaryota > Metazoa > Arthropoda > Insecta > Orthoptera > Acrididae > Schistocerca > Schistocerca gregaria. The sequence goes on along the minus strand of NC_064921.1, from coordinate 156,935,835 downwards.
GGTGTGTCAGACCCACCATACTTGCTCCGGACACTGCGAGAGGGCTGTACAAGCAATGATCACACGCACGGCACAGCGGACACACCAGCAACCGCGGTGTTGGCCGTCGAATGGCGCTAGCTGCGCTGCATTTGTGCACCGCCGCCGTCAGTGTCAGCCAGTTTGCCGTGGCATACGGAGCTCCATCGCAGTCTTTAGCACTGGTAGCATGCCGCGACAGCGTGGACGTGAACCGTATGTGCAGTTGACGGACTTTGAGCGAGGGCGTATAGTGGGCATGCGGGAGGCCGGGTGGACGTACCGCCGAATTGCTCAACACGTGGGGCGTGAGGTCTCCACAGTACATCGATGTTGTCGCCAGTGGTCGGCGGAAGGTGCACGTGCCCGTCGACCTGGGACCGGACCGCAGCGACGCACGGATGCACGCCAAGACCGTAGGATCTTACGCAGTGCCGTAGGGGACCGCACCGCCACTTCCCAGCAAATTAGGGACACTGTTGCTCCTGGGGTATCGGCGAGGACCATTCGCAACCGTCTCCATGAAGCGGGGCTACGGTCCCGCACACTGTTAGGCCGTCTTCCGCTCACACCCCAACATCGTGCAGCCCGCCTCCAGTGGTGTCGCGACAGGCGTGAATGGAGGGACGAATGGAGACGTGTCGTCTTCAGCGATGAGAGTCGCTTCTGCCTTGGTGCCAATGATGATCGTATGCGTGTTTGGCGCCGTGCAGGTGAGCGCCACAATCAGGACTGCATACGACCGAGGCACACAGGGCCAACACCCGGCATCATGGTGTGGGGAGCGTTCTCCTACACTGACCGTACACCTCTGGTGATCGTCGAGGGGGCACTGAATAGTGCACGGTACATCGAAACCGTCATCGAACCCATCGTTCTACCATTGCTAGACCGGCAAGGGAACTTGCTGTTCCAACAGGACAATGCACGTCCGCATGTATCCCGTGCCACCCAACGTGCTCTAGAAGGTGTAAGTCAACTACCCTGGCCAGCAAGATCTCCGGATCTGTCCCCCATTGAGCATGTTTGGGACTGGATGAAGCGTCGTCTCACGCGGTCTGCACGTCCAGCACGAACGCTGGTCCAACTGAGGCGCCAGGTGGAAATGGCATGGTAAGCCGTTCCACAGGACTACATCCAGCATCTCTACGATCGTCTCCATGGGAGAATAGCAGCCTGCATTGCTGCGAAAGGTGGATATACACTGTACTAGTGCCGACATTGTGCATGCTCTGTTGCCTGTGTCTATGCGCCTGTGGTTCTGTCAGTGTGATCATGTGATGTATCTGACCCCAGGAATGTGTCAATAAAGTTTCCCCTTCCTGGGACAATGAATTCACGGTGTTCTTATTTCAATTTCCATGAGTGAATTTTTAAAAATATCGAGAATGTGATACACTATTTAAAAAATATCATTGTTGGCCCTCGATATACTGAAAAAGACTTATGGATACATCAATATATTGACAGAGAGAATATCAACGTACTCCAAGAATTAAAAGGAGAACGATGCACCTTCACGCTTGGCGATAAACACTTTGCTAGCAATGGTAACTGCAGTAAGTGGCACAATAAAAGCAATCCCATCGGCCCATCGTTGGGTTTCGTCAGATATCAGCCTTGTCTGGAACACTTCGTGTCGACTTCCCTTTTATTTCTGCAAGCGCCAGTGACCTAACAGTTCTAGTGTCAAAATTGCGTGGCGAAGTTAAACTTTGCAATTTCTGTTGGTAGCCCAGGGCGCCTATTACCTCATCATTTCCCCCTCACATGTCTCCACCCACCGCAAAGACCAATCTTGTAATATATGTATTTTTGTAGGTTGATTCTTACAAAGAAGAAAACTTGTTCATGGGTTAAAGAAACTATTTTTGAAGAATGCCGATGTGAAGACCCTAGTTGCGATAAAAAGAGAACGACTGGCTGTGATGAAAGACTCTTTCGCACAGCGAAAGTAAAATTCTTGTACTACAATGTCAAAAAAACAACTTCAATATTTATCGAAAATTGTGAAAAAATATAAAATAAAAATGTCGGCACTCGATATTGTCATTTCGATGTCGGTACGTCGGAAAAAATAACGCCGATATGCATCAATACTTTTTGGAAACAATATCGATATATTGATGTCTTATTGACTGACCAACGTAGTAGTATCCAGTGGAGAACGTTGAGCACGGTCAGCTGTATGTAGAAAGAGCCGAGCTGGGTGCGGGTAGTATCTTCTTGATGGTGTCGAGAAGAAATCCGCAGTTCATAGTAAGGACGACCAGCGGAAAAGTAGAGTTAACAAAGCACAAAGTGGCGTTTGGTTTTGTGAGCTATATTTACTAGCGACAGACACTAAGTGTACTTCTCAGATTATTTTACAGAGAGTCTGTTGTGCTTGTATGAGTGCATGGTGAAACCATGAAGAAAGGTAGTGAATTGTAGCATTACACAGGGCCGTGGTTCGGTGACTGTACTACTGGTAAGTTATTGTGTATTCATCTGCTTTCCTTATGGTCCACTTAGTAGTTAGTTCTGTATAATTACGTTGCCTTTTGGAGCTGATATGGTAAATGGTGGAGACTGACAGTAGACCATAGATATCACAGTCAGTCTGTTGTTTGCGTTATCTGTTCAGTGAGCCTTCTTGTACGATTACTCGCGGGCTTAAATTATTTTTGATTACAGCGTACTTTTGTAGTTATCCAGAACAAGCAAAATCATTTTAATCTAAATAATATGTAGTTATCTTTTAGAATAAACTCTTATTACTGTTCCCTATTTGAGTTAAGAATAATTATATTTCTGTCTTTGTGAAGTATTGCTTTATTCCTGGTACCAGCCGTTTTCTGAATTCATTATATTACAGAGAGCTGTAGTTCTAATTTTTATAAGCGCTCCCATGTTGTAATCTACTGTCTCTTAAAAATTTACTATAAGCCGACGCTCTGTTGTTGGAACGTTCGTTTGAGTAAGGTGTTCAAAAGAATGCCCAATTTTCTGAACGCACAACTCAATGCGCCTTCTAAGCAAGCTGCGAGTAGTTGTCACGGAGCAACAAGCTTTCTTGATTTAGTGTTTCACATAATCCGGTATTAAGAGTTCAGTGACCTAAACACGTTATTTCAGAAACCCCCTCAAAAAGGAATCTACTGCTGTTAAATTTGTCAACAGATTTAATAATTATAGTCATGTTGACTCGCTCGCACCGGGAAATAGAAACAGAGGTGGCTCCGCAGCCAGTTTTATTACACGACGCGTCCGACCGCGGGTGCAACAGAACCCGTGTGGACGGGTGGAAAGAAATGTGTCAGGCTTCATAATACGTATTTATATGTGTCGTGTACTACGCATTTCTTGTACGTGAATGTGAATCTGCGCTTGAACTTTCCTAATCATCCTCACACTTTTCCATAAAGCGTGGCCAAATCTTAGTTGGGAGGTAGTTCTGTAGTATAGTAGTGCCAACCTTACTCCTAGGTAGGGGATCAGAGACACACCACAGGCAGGTAAAAGTCAAAGACGTTCCAGTGTCACAAGATTTGGGTGGAGAGGTTGGTCACGGCAAAGTGGTTCGAGCAGCCCCTCCACCGCGGCCCAGGAAGACCTCTGAGTGCCCGCAATATTGTGGGAGTGTTACAGAAGATGGGTAAGTGAGCAGACGTGCCCTCAGTCCGTCTGTCTCTTGTTCACGCATGGAAGAGAGGTATTTGAATATTTGTACTAATTCTTTTATTTACAGCTTCGGATTGTGTAAGGAAATGAATGATCTCATTAATTTCGGAAATTTGACCCCCTGTGTTAATGTATCTGGTTCCCAGTTTGCCCGTTATCCTCCTCACATAGTGTATGTCCTATGTAAAATCTTGGGTGACTTTGGTGGTATACATGTGGCCAACGCAATTCCGTCTTGCCCGTAGAAATATGCGTGCAGATTAGTATATAATATACCCGAGCTATAAGTTGTAAAATTGTAGTATCTGTAAACTGGAACAATTGCTGCAATCGCTGTAAAATCGAGTGATAATGCTTAAAATATATAGGTAATCAATTGTCATCAATCTTTAACATACCTTACAAATCACAAAGAAGTTAAAAGAATTCACATAAAATAAAAGATATAGAATGCAGGGACCCACACATCAGTGTGTGAGCCCTCCAGCCCCTTGCCTAGTATCGTACAGAAAGGGCACGCTCTCTAGGTAGCGGTCTCAAGCTCCCCTCCCCAGTTATCCGTTGCTCAATTTTGAGTCATGGCTTGACGACATCAACTTTCATCTGGCGTCCCTAGGCAAGGATGTTAGACAAACTTTCAATGTAGCCGAAAATAGAAGCTGCTGTGTTGTCATACGTTTTTTGCTACTGGTCATAGAAGTGCAAATCTAGAGGTGAATCACGTTTGTACGGAAGGGACCAGGAACGAGATCAGCGGCAGACTTGGCAATAAAATTGATGATCAGGTATCCGACGAAGTGCAGGGATTCCGCTACCTTAAAAGCAACTCATGGTAGACGAAAACCTAACATAATAATCTCACTAGTACAGTACAGACAAAAGATCATTACTCGTAAAAAGGCCTTAATTTGTCCGATTAGTCCTTTATTTCCAATCATGAGCTCCATAAAACTTAATTGAGTGAAACGCGATGCAAGTTACAAACATTTTCAGCCTAAGAATAATAAAGTTTATATGTTTGTGTTATTCTTACTGATAAGACACGCGGTGATCGGAAAGGGTGGAAAGCTTGGAAAGCTTGTAAAGAAGCTGCAGAAAAATAATTGTTAAGAAAAAATTCTATACGTTGTGCTGTTTCTAAGTTAATTAGCATAGAAGTTAGGCAATCGAGTCGTCGTGCACCCAAATTCAAGTAGCGTGCCAGGGCAACTGCCGCCAAACGTGTTCTTTGTTTGGTTTCCCCAAACAGGAGAAACCTAACTTTTGTTCACCTAGCTTGAATTTATCACTCCCGCGGAAGGCACATTTTAACGTGTAATGAGCATTTCAACAAGTGGTAACTCATGGGCCCACAAATGTCTGTGCATTACCGCATTTTAGCACGCACCCAAGTATTTTATTTTGAATGCTCAACAATCTGATTAGCTAAGCTCAGAGTTAATTAACTCAGAAACGGGGCAACGTATCGAATATTTTCTTTTTTCGTAACAAAAGCCAGTGGTGTTAATGCCAGTCAGTGAACACCAAAAAAGGTCGAATGTGGGAAATAATTTGTGCAGTCGCAAATATTTCTGCAGTGGTAGTAGGCGGGAATGCCGTAAACAACATACTAGAAAACCTGAACGTTGGGGTCGGACAGAGAGTGGGGATGCGTTTGAAGGTCACTTCTGTACGTTTTTCTTGAATAACTCTGAAACTACAGCCTTCAGCGAAAACGTATCGTCTAGGGGACGGATGACCTCAGCAGTTAAGTCCAATAGTGCTCAGAGCCATTTTGAAAACTTATCCCAGTACAGAATTTGACTACGTTAAAATTCCTACAAGAAAGTCTTCGTTTTTTTCTGTAGAGCTAACAGTTAGCGCGCAGCGAGCTAGAGAATATAAAAATCTCGCACGCCGTTTATGAAGCCCAGATATAATATTGCGGGTTGCGTACAATAACTGACAGGAGCAGCTGACTCGCCATATGGATCAGTGACGCTATATATGCTCATGGCTGCTGATTAACACACTGACACGAAATGCACATGCACTTCGAGTAATCGCTTTTGACCAACCTCCTCGCGACACCCTACAATTTTTTCAGACTGTTTTCGACACTGTAATTAATAAATATTGAGTTTGTTAGGCTAACGTAACAAATATACTACTGGCCATTAAAAATGCCACACTAAGAAGAAATGCAGATGATATATACTAGAAATGACGTTACATTTTCACGCAATTTGGGTGCATAGATCCTGAGATATCAGTACCCAGAACAAACACCTCTGGCCTTGATACGACTCGGCATTGAGTCAAACAGAGCGTGGATGGCGTGTACAGGTACAGCTGCCCATGCAGCTTCAACACGACACCACAGTTCATCAAGTGTAGTGACTGGTGTGTTGTGACGAGCCAGTTGCTCTGCCACCATTGACCAAACGTTTTCAGTTGGTGAGAGATCTGGAGAATATGCTGTCCAGGGCAGCACTCCATAATATTCTGTATCCAGAAAGGCCCGTACACGACCCGCAACATGCGGTCGTGCATCATCCTGCTGAAATGTAGGGTTTCGCAGAGATCGAATGAAGGGTAGAGCCACGGGTCGTAACGCAACTGAAATGTAACGTCCACTGTTCAAAGTGCCGTCAATGCCAACAAGAGGTGACCGAGACGTGTAACCAATGGCACCCCATACCATCACGCCGATTGATACGCCAGTATGGCGATAACGAATACACTTTTCCAATGTGTGTTCACCGCGATGTCGCCAAACACGGATGCGACTATCATGATGCTGTAAACAAAACCTAGTTTCGTCCGAAAAAACGACGTTTTGCCATTCGTGCATCCAGGTTCGTCGTTGAGTGCACCATCGCAAGCGCTCCTGTGTGATGCAGCGTCAAGGCTAACCGCAGCCATGGTCTCCGAGCTGCTATTCCATGCTCCTCCAAATGTCTTCGAACTGTTCGTTGTTGTCTAGCAAACGTGCCCATCTGTTGACTCAGGGATCGAGACGTGGCTGCACGATCCGTTACAGCCATGCGGATAAGATGCCTGTCATCTTGACTGCTAGTTGGGATCCAGCACGGCGTTCCGTATTACCGTCCTGAACCCACCGGTTCCATATTCTGCTAACTGCAATTGGATCTCGACCAACGCGAGCAGCAATGTCGCGATACGATAAACCGCAATCGCGATAGGCTACCATCCGACATTAGTCGGAAACGTGATGGTACGCATTTCTCCTCCTTACACGAGGCATCACAACAACGTTTGACCAGGCAACGCCGGTCAGCTGCCATTTGTGTATGAGAAATCGGTTGGAAACTTCTTCATGTCAGCACGTTGTAGGTGCCGCCCCGGCGTCAACCTTGTGTGAATGCTCTGAAAAGCTAACCATTTGCATATCACGACATCCTCTTTCTGTCTTTTAAATTTCGCGTCTGTAGCAATTCATCTTCGTGGTGTAGCAATTTTAATGGCCATTTTTGTATATATTTCTAAATATATTAAGTAACAATGTAATGTGCTAACTAGCTGGGACATTAAAAGCCAAATAAGTTGACATCCTTTGTGTCAAAAGCAGATTTAGTAGCATTGTGGCGATGTGTTGTAACTCCTGTTTTCGAATGCAAAACTGGAGTGACAGCGAGCTCTTATCGCCGCGTCCGTGGCGCATTGGGGGTGTCGAAAAGTGGAAGGGAACTGGCTGAGAGTGCGAGAGCTTCCGGAATGGACTTTTACGCGGGCAGCCAATCGAATTATCGGTGGGGAGTGCGGTGACGTCAGGGAGAGTGTCGTAATTAGGAGCGAGCCTAATGAAAGTGCGCGCGCCGTACGGCAGGCGCCAGTGACCGCTCCGCTTCATTACGCATAGCATGGGGTGGTGGTGGGAGAGGGGCGAGAGGGGGTTGGCGAAGAGGAGAGGGGAAAGAGGAAGCTACTGCTGTATCGTGCCGGTGCGCTGCCGCAGGAGCACACGTGGGGCTGCTGCCGTGCACGTGGTGCATTAAAAGAGCGCGCACACGTGGCATGAGACTGGGTCAATAAACGCGCTGGTCTCTCGTATCACAATGCCACAGCCAGCGTTAATTGGAATGATACTAGTGACGTGCAACGTTGGCGAATCATCGATGCTGATTTCGTTTTCATTATCGACGTCTAAAACGTTGATGATTAACCCGTGTTGTGCTTCGATACGAGCTATGGTCTCTCTACCTGTGTAGCGCAGCAGCCGCCGCCGCCTGCATTCCGTCAGGGGATATGATCGCTCTATACCGCTCCGACTTAAGGGACCTTTTGTTTGAAATCGATTACTCGAAGAGCGTGCGCCTTTCGTGTCCAACCACGGCGCAGGTGTGTCTATGGCGCCACTGATCTACCATGGCGATTCAGCTACCCTCCGCTGCCGTTTTATACAATAATTAGTATAGTTGCCCTTGATGATCCACGGGCGAGATTGTTATTTTCTCTCGCTCGCTGTGCGCTAACTACTCGATCTAAAGAACAAATGGAGAGGACCTTCTTGTAGAAAGTTTAATGTAATTAAATTCTGTACTGGGATAAGTCATTCAAGAAAAACATACGAAAGTCACTTTCAAACGCCCCCACCCCTCCTCCCATACCGAGTCCCCACCGGTCAGAATTTTTAATATGTTGAAACTTCCTGGCAGATTAAAACTGTGTGCCCGACCGAGACTCGAACTCGGAACCTTTGCCTTTCGCGGCAAGTGCTGTACCAACTGAGCTACCGAAGCACGACTCACGTCCGGTACTCACAGCTTTACTTCTGCCAGTATCCGTCTCCTACCTTCCAAACTTTACAGAAGCTCTTCTGCGAACCTTGCAGAACTAGCACTCCTGAAAGAAAGTGCTAGTTCTGCAAGGTTCGCAGAAGAGCTTCTGTAAAGTTTGGAAGGTAGGAGACGGATACAGGCAGAAGTAAAGCTGTGAGTACCGGACGTGAGTCGTGCTTCGGTAGCTCAGTTGGTAGAGCACTTGCCCGCGAAAGGCAAAGGTCCCGAGTTCGAGTCTCGGTCGGGCACACAGTTTTAATCTGCCAGGAAGTTTCATATCAGCGCACACTCCGCTGCAGAGTGAAAATCTCATTCTGGAAACATCCCCCAGGCTGTGGCTAAGCCACGTCTCCGCAGTATCCTTTTAGTATGTTGTTCACAGCATTCCCATCTATTACCACTGCACAAATATTTGCGACTGCACGAATTATTTCCCCACATCCGACCATTTTTTGGTCTTCACTGACGTATTATTACACCACTGGCTTCTTTGAGCGCTTACAAATAAGAAAATATTTACAACAGCGTTGTGAAATTTAGGCAACGGCCTTGCCGCAGTGGCTACACCGGTCCCCGTGAGGTCACCGAACTTAAGCGCTGTTGGGCGTGGCCGGCGTTTGGATGGGTGACCATCCAGCCGCCATGAGCTGTTGCCATTTCTCGGGGTGCTCTCAGCCTCGTGATGCCACTTGAGGAGCTACTCGACCGAGTAGAAGCGGCTACTCGTGCCCTGAAGAGGGGGTGCTTTTTTTGTGAAATTTAGCAGCATAGGAAAGTAATTACTCACGCTTTTTGACTATGAAACCACTTCGCTTGTAAGGGTCAAGTTTGGCTCGAATTCTCAGCTTCATTGGCTATAGCGCAACGTTTACAAAAGTCTTTTTTCGTTCATTAACGAAGTAGCCGACTATGCTGGTGCCACAGACAAAAAAGTTTAATATCGAGAATAGCTCGTGTAGCCGGAAATTTTTGGACGGTGGTAGGCGTGAGTGCCACCAACTCAGTAGAAATCCTGCCTGATGAGGGTTGAGTCTAGGTTGGACAGGAGTCTGAAAGTCACTTTTGCATCCAGTGAAAGCTCGTCCCAGTACAGTATCTAATTACATTAAATTTCCAACAGAAATGTCCTGTTCATTTCTTTCTGTATGCGGGTCGCATAAAGTGACAGCTGAATCAACCTGCATAGATTCTGTCGAGTGCGGACTTCTGCATTTCGGAGTCTGCGCAGTTCACTGGTTTCATAAAAATTGGTTTTTGTGCTTTCGTGTTGTCTTTATTGTTTAGTCTGCTTTGTTTTCGTGACTCATCGAGAAGTTACCCCAGGTCCTCTAACTTTTTCCTATTAGTGTTCTACGGAAGAGGCGAAATACTGGAAATCAAGTAGGTATTTTTGTTGCCGTTGTGCGCGTAATTAAGTAGCTGGTAGGTAAGGAAGGGGGTCGAGTGCATGTCTCGTCATGCAAGATTCGTTTTAAAGAGGTACAAACTCTTCTCCACCCCAGCACCTCGTATCTGTACTTTCTCTAATTAAGTGGAGAACTCCACGTATTTATGCTTTCACAGAATTAGTACTCAACTTTATCATATCTTACCACGGAATGAGTATGTAATTTTATTTTAAACTATGTTACTTCTTGCCACTAAGTTCCACGCGTTTCAGAGTGTCTTGCAGAGTATGGATATATATGTACGTAAGTATACCCTACACTTTGTAGTCTTGGTGACTAGAGCATTCTTCCTTACAAATCCTAAAAATGCGACAGTAAGCGTATGTTTTCCCAATTCATTAACCGGTACTACAAACAGTACATTTTAGCAGAAGTCAATGAAAATTTTGGTGATCTCCATTAAACGTGTGAGGAATTACCAGAATGTTTTATTACTCCCAGCTCATCAATTGTTAACGTTTTTAATACTCGACAGGAATCACCCCCACAACATCTACGCTGAATGATGAATATGTGAAACATAGCCGCCGTTTACAGTATGAATTACTGCCTGGCATTGTTGCAATTTGGCCTGATGGCCGTATTCTTATGATCATCTTAGGTTAGTTATCTTCCCTAAAAGACTAAAAGTAACTATCATTACGCCATACCGTAATAAATTTCATACCGCATCCTGTATGCTATGTCACCGTATCTTAACACAGAACGCTGGATTTTGTTAATGAATGTGAAACTCTTATTAAGATTCTCATAGATGTTTTCTATGGAATGTATACTCTGGCGAGAGCAAAAAAATACGAGCTGTGAAAGTGTTTCCCGCCGACTGTCTGCGTTGTCATGTAAACAGCGTGCAAGCATAGTGATTTTGTGGTGTGTTCGTTAAACATATTAACATCAGGAACGGTATATGTAATACTTTCACTATGTATGTAGCCCCACGCCGGTTCAGTGCTAAAGTATTCTTGCAGTGTGTTTCGTTATCGTTTCTTTAAATATGGCCGAGCTGTTTGGTGAAAAGACGTACACTGAATTTTAGTAGCCCCATGTAATGCAAATTATTATAAAATAAAAAGGCTCTACCTATAACACGATGACACATACATATGCCTGACGTGTTTTAGATTTGGCATGTGTAATTACAGTGTAAGTAATGTTACTTTTTCCATTTTAGTAAAGTAACATCCACATATAAAGCGTGATGTTAGTACCATTTTATATGTACACAATGTTATTTATCTTTTATATTTTGCAGCATACCATTTGATAAGGGCAGTAAGGTCGCAATAGCGCAAACAAATAATTTAGTCAATGGAGAATACGCTATCTAAAAAGTTTTACGTGATGGCTGAAAAATCAATATACAAATACATTTTATGCATTTATTAATCAACAAATACAGCAGTTTGTAACAGTACATATACCACCGCTTTTGTCTACAGACTGGTTTTTTTTACCTCTTGGTAATTCCACTTATGATCCCGGTATAAATTTATTCGTACTGCTCATTTTACTATTAATGTAACACGTCAATTACTCAACTTTCGTGTATTTCGTAACAAAGAACTCACAGAACAAAAATATGTCAAAAACCTTAATTGTGGGTAGGTTGCTTTTCTTCATACAGTAGTTATATTTACGTGGATAAAATTTATCATCTTACACGGACGATGTATTTACATATTTCGAAGGATTTTTAACAATTAAAAAAACATTCCGACACAGGTAGACACTACTTGATATCACGAAAGTGTAGCTTGTGTGAGTGAAAATGAATTAATAGTGCATATCTGCGGCTACCTATCGTTCAAAGTCCGTAATACACTGTATTACAAAATGGAATGGTCGTTTGTAGAAGAAAAATTACGTTGTGGCTCCAAGGTATACATGTGAGAGGCGATGCAGCGTGGGCAAAAGATGAGCAGTCATAACGAGAGTTTTGAGTGGCTAATCGGGTGTGTCTGGCGTTCGCACCACAACAAAAACAGAAATTCTGTCGGAAGTCCACGAAATTTCAAAGAACAAGGTTCAGGCTCATTGAACAGATTTCTGGACGAGGTGATCGCCTTCCAAAACGATCGGAATAGTGATGTTAGAAGACTTGTCATTGAAGATTACAGAAGAAGGCGTGAGAAAAGGATTCCACTGTGTCGGCGCGCACGGCGCCGAGCCTGTGGATGCCGCTGCAGGGTCGAAGGCTCGGGTCCAGAAGCGCGTGGTGACTGCGTCCGCACAGCTGTATCGGGAGCCCGTAGCCTGGCTCCCACACGCCCACTCCGATCACAACGTGCTGCAAGCGACCTGGAACGCGATTACAGCGATCAAGTGTTACGGGACAGTTTTTCCAGAACTGCTCTGTAACCTAATTACTTGCCCTCTATCTAAAACAAACTATCGAAATTCAATTTATTAAAGACACATGGAAATGTGAAAGTTTGAGAGGTTCCATGCCCTCTTTCGCATGTCGCCTCTCAATTTCATCAGTTTTATTTATGTTCTATGTCTTTGCACGGTAGTAACAGACCGAATAGAGCGTTCGCACCGAGAGCTCAAAAAGTACTTTTCACTTGATTCCTATACACGTTGGGTTACTTCCCTGGGTGGCGTGTGCGAGGCAAGCATTGGAAGACGCTGCTCACGGCATTTCCGGTTGGGGGCTGCACTTCCCTGAATTCTGAGGGGTTCGTAGAATAGGCTTAAGCACCTGGTGGAACGATTGACGTTGGTCGAGTTTCGCTTATTGTATGCAGGGTGAAACGACCTGCTAGACGTCTGAGAGTCGCCGCAGTTCCGGCGCGTCCGGAACGAAGATTCCTGGCACCGACATGCTGCATTGTCCTCTTGATTCTGGGAATACTTGTGGATCATGCCCTGCTGGGTGCGACTGTCTGGCGCCGGATGGCCGGTGGTCTAGGAAGGTTGTTTTCGTAGCTGGTCAATAGGCAAGTTCAGTGCCCTCAGCTGAGTAGCAGAGGCATGATTGGTCAACTTAAGCTGAAGCTAGTTGACGTCAAAGCCCTGCTCGAAATTGGAGGGAAAGGTCGCTATTGGAGCGAATGATGTGTGGGGGAATTTTGGAAACAGAACCGAATGCTGATCGCAGTTTTCGCGGAGAGTAGGGGGTAGAGCAATGTTGGTTTCGCTCTTGCGTAGCGCGGTCAGCAAATCGGGGGGGATCTGATCTTCGTCAGAGTCGGACGGTCATTCGACTTGATCGTCCTTTTTGGGAAGAATTCTCGGACAGCCTTCGCGGCCAGGGGTTGACAAAGAGTTGCTGCACGGCAGAAGTCGGCGCCTATATCATCAGGACGCTGCGTACCGACGACGTGCTGCAGATTTCAGTACTGGTACAGCATTTTGCAGCTCCGGCATTGTGGGACCTTATCAGTTTTATACTTAATGCCTCAGCAGCACGCACGCTCGCTTTGCTACAAGTCCACCTTGCTTGTTTCTCCCTGTGATCCCATTTAAGCTCTCACTACTAATTGCGATACTGCTATATAGTCCGAAGATTAATATTTGATTCATTAGGACCTCCAGTCATTACCGTCAATCTATTGCATCACAGAGAGTAGGCGCCCCTTGTTCTCGAGCCAACTCTAGTTCTTATAGTTCAATACACCCTATCCTTTAACCTACTGTGTGTGTAGACTATCATGTACATTTATGTTCTGATGTATAATAACTCTCTGTGATATTTAATCCGCATTTCATTTGGTAGATATAGGCAGAATCCGATTTCCTGTTTATTATAATAAAGTTCTCTTTTTTTAGTAGATTACGATTTTTATTAAATTGTTAGTGTGCACTCTGTAATTTATGAACTAGCAGGGTCTACCATCATTTCCTTCCGTTACCGTTGTGTGCGTAATTAATTATCTGTTAGATAAGGAGGGGGTCGTGTTCATGTCTCTTTCTCATGCAAAATTCGTCTGAATTAAAGAGGTACGAACTCTACTGCACCTCGGCACCTCGCATGTTAATGAAGAGAACACCAGTGATTGCAAAACTAAGGGATTCTTGATGTCATCTTGTTACGTTGAAAGACACATGCTGTGTTTCTCAGGAAGTTGAGCCCACTGGCAGACTGTTAGAAAGTGAGGAGCGCAGTCTTAACATTTCGTAAAAATGGTCTTAGCTGAAAGGGGCAGGTTCTAAGTCACGTATTCTCAGCGGATGGGCGTTCAGAAGAACGTTGTCCCAAGTGCAAACAGAAGCCTGACAGAGCCGCGATGGCGATTTTCTCCAAACTGAACTTCCACTGTGAGGTATATAGAGAAAAAAATGTTTTCGAAAAAGATACAAAACTGCAAGGGGATGAGAAACACTATGGACTCAGGCTGAGAATCTGCTGAACTCATCGGAGTGGCCGAAGTTTTGGAAGGCAGCCCCGCATTAGTTAGCAAAATTATTTTGGTAGCGGTGAGGAAGTCTCAAGCGCGTTTTTGCAGCACCTGTCACTGGCTGAAGCATGCAACCACAATCATGGTGGGAAGTCCTGCTTTCCTGATCTCAGACAGAAACGAGCAGTCCTGGTTAATCACGGCACATTTGTGAGAAGCGAAATTGTTGTTTTTACAAATGTTTCACTGGCTGGACCTCTCAAGGACTGCAGAAAATGGCTGAAAAGAATCTGATGCTAGCAGAGGTAGCATGAATTTTGAGTAGATCAGACGGACACTTCATATTGGACTATATGAGGGAGAGATGATTTCATCTTAGAGTTGCAAAGAGAGAGGATGTCGTCCTAAAGCTGATCATGGACGTCAGGGCTGAACTAACTTTCAGCTGTAACTGCAGTCGTCCTCCACAACTGAGTCTTGGAACAATGGTAAGATCAAGCCGCATTTGCAAGGGTCGTGACGAGGGCACTGCATAGCAGTTTGCTGCAAGTTCGAGTCATGGTTTTCTAAAATTAATTCATAAAATTTGCTAGTTGAACTCGTGTGCTTCGGCAAGGGTGTTGGGGCATACGTGTACTTTTCTAGACTTTTTCTTCAGTCTGTTGACAAATTCTGCCATCACTGGGGGCTTTTCAATTCCACTAATTTGTATCACAGTTTCACCGTGTTCCATTTGTAATTCATTTTATCTTTGTGCACTTCATTATTAATTGTTTGATATATTTAATGACTGAAATCAATTTTAGTAATAATCAATGTTATAGTTACCTTTTTGTTCATTTCGAAGCTTAATGAAAACCCTCTCATTGTATCTGTAGGAGCTGTGGTTTGCTTTGTTTAGTTTTAGGGCGCAAAAAACAACTAAGGTCATACGCGCCTATGTCTGAACCTTTTAACTCTAGGACGGAAAAGGAGTTAAAAGCGATTACACGCTAAGCCCAATCCACAGAAGAAAGGACAGCTATAAACAACGGATCCCTCTTCGAGAAAGGTCTATAAAATACGCCGCAGGGAAAAAGGAGTTCCTGAGCTAAAGATTAGATGTACTTCGCCATATTGCTATGACGGATAAAAAGTAAAACGCGGTCAACAGCCAGCGCGTCGTTCGCTTAAACGGCCGATAACTCAGACGGCAAACATACATCAGAACGTAAGTGGTTAAGGAAAAGTGTATTCGGTCAGGATATGGCGAACCGTCAAATGATGTTGATGAGCACGAAGTGGTGAGTGGGAGCTGTGGCATCCATATATTTTGATGTCTGATTCAGCCATCCCTTTTTAAATTCCTATGTTCATTGGTTTCCGTTGTGCGACTTTTTTCTTAAAGTTTCACGTGATCCTATGGGGCGCAGTCCGTTCACTGGGCTCGGATCTTGTTAGTAGCCCAGGGGTACGCTAAACGTTCAGATGTAGTCTCACACATAGAGCTGACTATTTACGTAAAGTACTGAAGAACGGTGGAATGTGTGTGCATGATCTGAAGCAGTGCAACCAACTTCTCCACCGTTACTCCTTACTGGCCCCCAACTCTGGTCTTCTGCTGGGGCCCTATTCTATATCGTTCATACTGATCGGTGAAGTAGGTTTGTCTCGGTAGTGACGCCATTTTCGGTTGTTTATCCGAATTTACTATCCAGAAAGCTTCTGAGACCTGTTACAGAACGGTCCTCCCGCCGATTTTTATACAACTGTGCCGAGAGGTTTGGATTTCGGTATGGCCATGCCGTTCGTTTAGCTGTGGGTTATTTACACTTATAATTTGTATTTTAAACATATTGAGCAGTTTTAGCTTTGGATTAAGATACTGTGTAACTAATCACCACAGGACACGCCCAGTTGTGAAGCGAGTTCATAATAGACTTTTCCTTTGTTAGAAATATGGTTATGTTAGGTTGTTACTGTGAATGATTAAAACATCCAGAAAAAAAAGAAAAAAAGTTTTCAGTCAATATTCTCTCGAAGTACCTGTTATTTTTATGCAATTAAGAGTTTAAAGATCATTAAATAACAAGACATCGGCCCTGCTTATGTATATTACATAAGTGTTAGCTGAAATTACTAGTGACTTCGTGTACTCTTTTCTGCAAATGGTTTACTTATGAACTGTCGAAACGCGTTTAAAACTTAAGTAACAATGCGAAGGAATTTTTTTGAAGTCTGATACAGGAAATCTTCCACAATTACATGCATTTACGGCTTACGCCCGCTTCATTCGGCAACTAAGACAGCCTACGTCTCTATCGAATGCAGTTATATAAAATAATGCACCAATCGCGTGCGAGTTGTTGTTGCGTAGTTGGTAAGGCGACGAACTGCCATGGCGAAGGGCGTAGGTAAATATACTGCAGGATTCAAAAATATTTTTGTCTTCTGAAATATTTGTTGTAATTTACACGAAAGAAGGCGCTTTCTCAGTAACGAGTATCTCCGATTTCATGACTTCCATATGTTTAAGAAATGGAAGATGAAATTACTGTATGTGAAACAACTGACAGTGACATTTATACTACTTCCTGTCACAAATAATTCGCCATTTTTTTCGGAATACGTAGCGATTTCGGAGAGTGTGGTCAGAAAAATTTAAGAGCACAACGTAAATTACTGCAAATGAAACTAGCCACAATCGTCTTTATACTCCTCTAGCTTGTCGCAAGTATTTATCTGTGATCGAATCCTTAACAGCATCAGACAGAGACGAAAGGTTGCAGCCACAATATTTTCAGACTGCACCACCATATATGAAACATTTTGATTCATAAGATGCGTGTTATAAACTACAACGAACTTCTATAGCTGCACTCGCCACACGCTCTCGAAAAGGCGGTTTTTTAAATTTTATTTTTATGGACCAAATCGTTGATGTATCATATAGTGAAGTAGGTTACTTCAGCATGTGGATCTCTAGGAGCGAGCTACAACCACGTTCTATGCATCTAATTCTTTGAGACTCTTAAATAATTTTTCAGGTTTGTGGAGGTGTGTTTCGTGTATGCAACTAATTTAAGGCAGCTTACTCCCTTCGTGCTTCACAAATAAAAGAAGCGAAACGCGTACGTCAATAAACAAACTGCCTTCAACTAGTTGCGAAGACGGAACGTACCTCCATGAATTTTGAAGCAACTAAGGAACAACGGAACACAGAAAAAATAAGAAGTTTTTCGGGTGTTTCTATAGATGTATTGTACAATGTGGTACTACACTCCATTCCTAACTCATATTCCGAAACGTATATTCCAAAACAAGACGTTTATGTGAATGAGAATAAAATGATATGTGACTTTTACGACAGTTTCCGGAACATAGTCAATATTCTATCGTTATCATGCACTCATGGGAGCCCGTGGTCAGCAAAATTTTGCCATGCTGTTTGGCATCTGAGGTATGAAAGTGGGTTTATGAAGAACTATTGTTTTTAAGGAGAAATCAGAATGTAGTAACAAAATGTAGAGTCAAACAGTGACAATAGTTTATTGATTACTGAAGCACAATTCGTAGCTTAGGTAGTCGTGAAAAGCCGTGTCGTGTATCGGTTACACTCCTGTGAAGTGAACACTCCAGAAAATATACATTTATTTGCGCAGGAAAATAATACTTGCAGAAACATAGGTTAATATGTAGAACGCAATTTATCTATTTACGTTCTTATTGGCTTGCTTTCAGGTATTTCGTCTCCCCTTGTAGAAGAACAGTCATAGGAAAAAAGGCAATGACATTGTGTAAATTTTCCATCTGCCACGGAAACAAAGCAAACAGAATAAAGATTAATACTGTCGCGTCCCGGCACAGCCTCACTATACCAGAATGAAGTAAGTGCGAAATATGAAGCGCAATCAGGACGTTAACGACAATGGGTTAGTTATAAATTGCTGTCAACCTTTATATCGGAGGTGAGAGGGAGAGAATCTTCTTGGTTTGAAGCAAATAAGTTTCCTGAAAATATGTTACAGAATTGAAATAGGCAGAAAAGATTGGTTAGTTTCTGTCAAGTTTATTCTCACATATACACTCCTGGAAATGGAAAAAAGAACACATTGACACCGGTGTGTCAGACCCACCATACTTGCTCCGGACACTGCGAGAGGGCTGTACAAGCAATGATCACACGCACGGCATAGCGGACACACCAGGAACCGCGGTGTTGGCCGTCGAATGGCGCTAGCTGCGCAGCATTTGTGCACCGCCGCCGTCATTGTCAGCCAGTTTGCCGTGGCATACGGAGCTCCATCGCAGTCTTTAACACTGGTAGCATGCCCCGACAGCGTGGACGTGAACCGTATGTGCAGTTGACGTACTTTGAGCATGCGGGAGGCCGGGTGGACGTACCGCCCAATTGCTCAACACGTAGGGCGTGAGGTCTCCACAGTACATCGGTGTTGTCGCCAGTGGTCGGCGGAAGGTGCACGTGCCCGTCGACCTGGGACCGGACCGCAGCGACGCACGGATGCACGCCAAGACCGTAGGATCCTACGCAGTGCCGTAGGGGACCGCACCGCCACTTCCCAACAAATTAGGGACACTGTTGCTCCTGGGGTATCGGCGAGGACCATTCGCAACCGTCTCCATGAAGCTGGGCTACGGTCCCGCACACCGTTAGGCCGTCTTCCGCTCACGCCCCAACATCGTGCAGCCCGCCTCCAGTGGTGTCGCGACAGGCGTGAATGGAGGGACGAATGGAGACGTGTCGTCTTCAGCGATGAGAGTCGCTTCTGCCTTGGTGCCAATGATGGTCGTATGCGTGTTTGGCGCCGTGCAGGTGAGCGCCACAATCAGGACTGCATACGACCGAGGCACACACGGCTAACACCCGGCATCATGGTGTGGGGAGCGATCTCCTACACTGGCCGTACACCTCTGGTGATCGTCGAGGGGACACTGAATAGTGCACGGTACATCCAAACCGTCATCGAACCCATCGTTCTACCATTCCTAGACCGGCAAGGGAACTTGCTGTTCCAACAGGACAATGCACGTCCGCATGTATCCCGTGCCACCCAACGTGCTCTAGAAGGTGTAAGTCAATTACCCTGGCCAGCAAGATCTCCGGATCTGTCCCCGATTGAGCATGTTTGGGACTGGATGAAGCGTCGTCTCACGCGGTCTGCACGTCCAGCACGAACACTGGTCCAACTGAGGCGCCAGGTGGAAATGGCATGGCAAGCCGTTCCACAGGACTACATCCAGCATCTCTACAATCGTCTCCATGAGAGAATAGCAGCCTGCATTGCTGCTAAAGGTGGATATACACTGTACTAGCGCCGACATTGTGCATGCTCTGTTGCCTGTGTCTTGTGCCTGTGGTTCTGTCAGTGTGATCATGTGATGTATCTGACCCCAGGAATGTGTCAATAAAGTTTCCCCTTCCTGGGACAATGAATTCACGGTGTTCTTATTTCAATTTCCAGGAGTGTACTTATGTGAGGTGTTGGACCATAAATCCCTTAATAATTTCTAGTCTATTTATTCGGACTTGCTACTTCAAAGCTAATTTCCGGTACATATAAGAAACAAATACAAAGCAATCACTTGTTCTTGGTTAGCACTGAAATCTCTCTAAGTAATTGAGACAAAGACTGACAGCCTGTGTTCAACACTATTCCAATGAAACTCTAAAAATCCTGCTTGACCTGCAATTCTTGAGTGTCCACCAGAGTCTATCACCGTCCTCTCGTAGCTGAAGTCGGTATCAGCTGTAGCGGCTGCTATGGGTCTACACGGCCCCACTGGCGTCTCGCTGCGGAATCTCCGAACTGTTGGCACTGGCTCTGAATCTGCATCTGAATCTCTGCTTCTAGCTATTTAGCTGCCTGGCCTTTTATTTAGTTTATCATGGACTTGGGTGCACACAGGTTAATTTGTTTCACACGACTCATTCCTAAGTGATCAGATTGCACAAGAATGCCTACGGTTCCACACGACACTATCGTTTCTAATTAGTCGGCTTGCGCAAGAATACCTTCGGTTCCACACGACATATTCGTTTCTAGCTGCACACAACTTAATTTGATTGCAAACGAGCCTTTTCCACATGTGACTGATACACTTACAGTATTATCGCCCTGGTGTTTGAATCTTCCATTGCGCAAGGCTGATTCATGCTGCTTCCTCTGACAGGAAGTCACACACTAAGTTATTTGACCAAGCCATACTCGGCAGCCTCCGCCGCTCATCTTGTCCCTATGTCCTGGTGGACTATTTCTTAATGTCGGCTGGCTGTTTGCCTGTGGAGCCTGGACACTTATGGTCACAAAAGCAAGGATAAAAGTTAAAATTTTCCTACGGTCACAACAGTACGACACGAAATGCATTTCTGTAATATCAGTGATATCGACCACAATAGGTTATAACTGGCAATGTTAGCGAACGCCGCTTCAGTCCCTCGTCTCCTCCGCGGATGCGCTGTGTGCAGCATACTCTGAAGTTTAGAGCTCCAGACTCGGTGCCATCCATAGATCATTGACGTCATACACACACTTCCGTCGCGGTTGGTTGCTGATTTACACGTAGGCACGAAAGGCGCACGCACATCGGAAAGTCGATTTTGACCAGAAAGTCGCTCGTGTAGAAGGGCCGTAAGTGGCATTTTTGCTTCGCGCTACCACGTGTTTCGGCTGATGTGCCAATCCTACACATGTAATTTTGGACCGACTCTATACAGGAAATTGCAGTGCTGACAACGTACCCGCGTATCTCGTTTCGTTTCATTTGGGCGGGAGTAGTGAAAACAAACGCGGAAGTGTCAGCCGGCAGGCAGAGCAGCGAAGCCCGTCGGCCGTTTCGCAGCGGGAGGTGGGTGGAGAGATAAGTGAGCCGGCAACCGCTCTGCTATTCTAGTCCTCTGGGGGGGCGGGGGGGGGGGGGGGGGGGGCGGCAGCGGCGATATGGCCGAACCAGCGCCAGGCAGGCAGGCGCGGACACTTTGCCCAGCTGGCGGACAGCGATGCCCTCCCTCTCCGAGCTGTACAAACTTGTCCGCTGCCGACCGAGAACTAACATGCCGCAAAGGGCGACTGCTTTCATACGCCGCTGGAGACGGCATCCAACAAACGTCCAACTGGCATGAAGAGTACTCCTCGCTAGCGTCTTATTACGCACTAGAGTGCTCGGCGTTGCCAGGGTATGTGTTCATTCCAATTCTCTTAGTCCATCTCTTCCTTTCCCTCTCAACATCCACCTCAACCAGCATCCACTCCGTTCATCTCATCCTGCCCCCTCCCCTCTCTCTCCTTTTATCTCCTCCTCGGTCCATTTTCTCCTCCCCCTCTGAATCCATCATCTCCTCCTCTCTCTGTCTAGCCATTTCCTCTTTCTACATCTACATCCATCCTCTGCAAGCCACCTGACGGTGTGTGGCGGAGAGTACCTTGAGTACCTCTATTGGTTCTCCCTGCTATTCCAGTCTCGTATTGTTCGTGAAAGAAGGATTGTCGGTATGCCTCTGTGTAGGCTCTAATCTCTCTGATTTTATCCTCATGGTCTCTTCGTGACATACGTAGGAGGGAGCAATATACTGCTTGACTCGTCGGTGAACATATGTTCTCGAAACTTCAACAAGCTATCGAGCTACTGAGCGTCTCTCTCGCAGTCTTCCACTGGAGTTTATCCATCATCTTCGTAACGCTTTCGCGATTTCTAAATGATCGTGTAACGAAGAGCTCTGCTCTTCGTTGGATCCTTTCTATCTCTTCTATCAACCCTATCTGGTACGGACCCCACACTGCTAAGCAGTATTCAAGCAGTGGGCGAACAAGCGTACAGTAACCTACTTCCTTTGTTTTCGGATTGCATTTCCTTAGGTTTCTTCCAATCAATCTCAGCCTGGCATCTGCTTTACCGACGATCAACTTCATATGATCATTCCATTTTAAATCACTCCTAATGCGTCCTCCCAGATAATTTATGGAATTAACTGCTTCCAGTTGCTGATCTGCTATATTGTATCTAAATGATAAGGTATCTTTCTTTCTGTGTATTCGCAGCACATTACACTCGTCTACATTGAGATTCAATTGCCATTCCCTGCACCTTGCGTCAATTCGTTGCAGATCCTCCTGCATTTCAGCACAATTTTCCATTGTTACAACCTCTCGATATACCACAGAATCATCCGCAAAAAGCCTCAGTGAACTTCCGATGTCATCCACAAGGTCATTTATGTATATTGTGAATAGCAACGGTCCGGTCCTATGACACTCCCCTGTGGTACACGTGAAATCACTCTTACTTCGGAAGACTTCTCTCCATTGAGAGTGACATGTTGAGTCTGTTATCTAGGAACTCTTCAATCCAATCACACAATTGGTCTGAGAGTCCATATGCTCTTACTTTATTCATTAAACGACTGTGGGGAACTGTATCGAACGCCTTGCGGAAGTCAAGAAACACGGCATCTACCTGTGAACCCGTGTCTAAGGCCCTCTGAGTCTCGTGGACGAATAGCGCGAGCTGGGTTTCACTTGATCGTGTTTCTCGAAACCCATGATGATTCCTACAGAGTAGATTTCTAGTCTCCAGAAAAGTCATTATACTCTAAAATAATACGTGTTCCAGAATTCTACAACTGATCGACGTTAGAGATATAGGTCTATAGTTCTGAACATTTGTCCGACGTCCCTTCTTGAAAACGGGGATGACCTGTGCCCTTTTCCAATCCTTTGGAACACTACGCTCTTCTAGAGACTTACAGTACACCGCTGCAAGAAGGGGGCAAGTTCCCTCGCGTACTCTGTGTAAAATCGAACTGGTATCCCATCAGGTCCAGCGGCCTTTCCTCTTTTGAGGAATTTTGTTTCTTTATCCCTCTGTCGTCTATTTCTATATCTACCATTTTGTCATCTGTGCGACAATCTAGAGAAGGAACTACAGTGTAGTCTTCCTCTGTGAAACAGCTTTCGAAAAAGACATTTAGTATTTCGGCCTTTAGTCTGTCATCCTCTGTTTCAGTACCATTTTGGTCACAGAGTGTCTGGACATTGTTTATATCCATCTACCGCTTTGACATAAGACCAAAATTTCTTAGGAGTTTCTGCCAAGTCAGAACATAGAACTCTACTTTCGAATTCATTGAACGCCTCTCGCATAGCCCCCCCTCACACTACATTTTGCTTCGCTTAATTTTTGTTTGTCTGCGAGGCTTTGGCTATGTTTATGTTTGCTGTAAAGTTCCCTTTGCTTCCGCAGCAGTTTTATAACTCGGTTGTTGTACCACGGTGGCTCTTTTCCATCTCTCACGATCTTGCTTGGCACATACTAATCTAACGCATATTGTACGATGATTTTGAACTTTGTCCACTGATCCTCAATACTATCTGTACTTGAGATAAAACTTGTGTGTTGAGCCGTTAGGTACTCTGAAACCTGCTTTTTGTCACTTTTGCTAAACTGCAAAATCTTTCTACCTTTTTTAGTATTTCTATTTACGGCTGAAATCATCGATGCAGTAACCGCTTCATGATCGCTGATTCTTTGTTCTGCGTTAACTGTTTCGAATAGTTCGGGTCTGTTTGTCACCAGAAGTTCTAATATGTTATCGCCACGAGTCGGTTCTCTATTTAGCTGCTCAAGGTAGTTTTCAGATAAAGTACTTAACTTTCACTGGATTCTTTGTCCCTGCCACCCATTATCAACGTTTGAGTCTCCCAGTCTATATACGGCAAATTAAAATCTCCACCCAGAACTATAACATGGTGGGGAAATCTACTCGAAATATTTTCCAAATTATTCTTCAGGTGCTCAGCCACAACAGCTGCTGAGCCCGGAGGCCTATAGAGACATCCAATTACCAAGTCTGAGCCTGCTTTAACCGTGACCTTCACCCAAATTATTTCAGATTTCGGATCTCCGTCAATTTTCTTCGATACTATTTCACTTCTTAATGCTATAAACAGGCCTCCCCCCCCTCCCCCCCTTCACTGTCCAGCCTGTGTCTGCGGTATACATTCCGTAACTATTTACATCTGGTTTCAGACAACTTTCTGTCCCTAGTACGATGTGGGCATTGTGACCGTTTATTAATGAGAGCAGTTCTGGGACCTTTCTATAGACGCTCCTGCAGTTTACTATTAGCACACTAATATTGTTATTCCCTGTTGCATTTTGCCTACTCCTACCTTACCGCGTCTCAGGATGTATCTTACCGGCACTAGGGAAGGAATTCTTTAACCTAAAAAAAAACCATGTGCACTCCACACGTACACCGCTACCCTTGTAGCCGGTTCCTGTGTGTAGTGCACGCCTGACCTATTCAGGGGGACCCTACATTTCTCCACCCGATAGCGGAGGTCGAGAAATTTGCACCCAGATCTCCGCAGAAACGTTTGAGCCTCTGGTTTAAGGCTTCCACTCGGCTCCAAACCAGAGGACCGCGATCGGTTCCGGGAACGATACTACAAATAGTTAGCTCAGATTCCACCCCGCGAACGAGGCTTTCCGCCTTCACCAACTCCGCCAACCGCCTGTACGAACTGAGGATGACCTCTGAACCCAGACGGCCGGAGTCATTGGTGCCGACATGAGCAACAGTTTGCAGTCGGGTGCAGCCAGTGCTCTATCGCCGCCAGCAGGGCCGCCTCCACATCTCAGGTGAGACCCCCCGGCAAGCAGAGTGAACACTGGCCTTCTTCCCTCGCCTCTGACCGTGAATCTCTTCCTCCCCATATCTGCGTCCCCCCCCCCTCACTCTCCTCTCTCTCTCTCTCTCTCTCTCTCTCTCTCTCTCTCTCTCTCTCCACGATTACCTCAATAGGATGCTGGTGGTGTTCCGCCCCTCAGTATTCCTTTCCGAATACTAACTATTGTGTGATAAACTAAATGGTTCCGGTATTTTAGGATCAGTGGTTTAGTCCGCTTACGCATTTAATATTTCTGGCGTTGCAGCCATCATAGTCAGGTACAAGAAGCTCTTTTTAGAGCGGTTGAGAAGCAGCTGTGGCAAGATGAGGTAATACGGTCTGAGGTACAGTGAGGTACAGTTGGTTTGTTCGGTACGGGTGCAGTGAGAAAGACCGCCTAAATTGTGGTCCTTCTTCGCGATTGGCTGCTGCATTCGGAAGTTACACGCCAAAATAAATCTATTATTAATATTACGACAAACTAAACAGCGTATTTACTTGCATTTCGTATTTAAAGGATCTGTCTATAGCGTGCTATCATTCCATTATTTTGCAAGTATAAATAACTAGCAGAATAATATACTGCTACTAAACGAAGAGGCAGACGAAGCACCTAGGTCATCTTCGGATCACACCTAACTTGGATGGCAGGCGAAGTGATTTGGCTAGAAGTTCAGAGCTGTTTCGACATCGTCGGGGGACAGACATGTCTGCTGCGGTCGGTGTTAATTTAGTCTTTGTTAGTAATGGTTGGTAATAGAGCTCGTTCGGCGGCCTCGCAGGACGGATATGTTTTCCGCCACGGTATCAGTTAAGGCTTATTTTTCGATGTCTAGTTTGTAAATGTGAGAGCTGGTTGGGATGCCTCGGAGGAGAGACAGGTTGTCGGTCGCGGTATCAGTCAGGAGTTAACTTGCAATGTCTAGTTGAGAGCAGTGTGATTGTAATAACAGAGATACGCAGGTGATTATTTTGTTGAAAAACGGAAAATATTTGTGACTCTGGAGCGGAATTTTATTGTGCAGTTTTCGTGCTCTGTCAGTGGCATCCCGTATAAACAAATCGATGGGAAATTATTTTTAAAACGACAGTTCCTCGTTATGGGTTTCTTACAGCATTAAGATTACGGATTCACGACGGCAGTTTCTATAACTACTGACGTGCTGAATAGTGCCGCTCACAGCAATGTCCCTCGACAAAAGGTACTGTTGATTTTTGACGGCCGACATGTTGAGTGTTTGTTATAAAGAACGTCGTCTTTGTTTAAATCAGTTGTTACGCTAATCAGCGCTTTTGTGCCACATGAAGCGCCATCTGTTAGTCATTTTGTGCACTTTTTTTGTTTCAATAAAATCTCATGTCATGTCAAGCATGCCCGTCCAGTTTTACGTCAAAACAAAAGACGATTGCATAACGCAACATCGAACCCAACTACACAAGATTTAAGTGAATCTAGACAACATGAATATTTTCCGTGACATGAAATTGGGGTGGACGACAATGGAATGTGTGTGGAAGAACCTTATAAATGAAGTGAAAAAAGTCGTGAGCGATGTTAGTAATTTAACAATGTTTAATAGTAGTAATTGAAGGAACCTTAAGTGTTAACGTTCTTGTCAAACACATTTGTAAGAGGAGCTGCACTGTTACAGTACTCACAGGAGTTGCTTTAAAATAAAGCCGAACACATTTGGTCTAAATAAGACTTAATGCAGCCGCAAAGGAACAATGTATAATCTGCGTTAGTTCTGTAACTGCAGCTGCGGAAACGGGGCCAAAAACAAATGCATGTAATTTGTCGACAGTGAGAAAGGTCAGTGGTCATGAGACTCTGAATTCTTTCTTTCGGCTGCCGAAAATCAACGAGGCAGAGCAACTCAATCGGAAGAGAGAAAAACGACCCGACGTGAGTAAATGAATAGCAGAGAACAGCTACGGTTTTGTTCAGACGAAAAGGTAAACACTAGCGCTGAAATAAGGGCAAGAAAATCGCATTTATTCGCGGGCCAAAAATAAGGTAGGGAAAGAAGGGGTGGGGGAGTGGAGGATGTTAAACCGTCGTGCTCCTCGGCTGCTGGAATCTGGTTACGGCGTTAGCACCTCGTGGGGTAGCCGCAGGAAGTGGGGAGACGACTTCCATCCAGCAGCTGAGAGGGAAAGGGGCTGTCTGACGCGGGAAGGGCCTTCCTGGTTTATTGGCTTTTGGAGGCCGGAAGCCGCGCTGCCTGGGGGGGGGGGGGGGGGGGGGGGGGGGCGCATCGTCTGGCCGCAGCGGAATTCCGAACTTCAAGGCATAAAAGAAAAGGAAATGCATACAGCTCTGTGGAACGGCTAACAGGGTGGACGGCAGACCAAGCTGCAGCTTTTCTCCTGTTATTAAGCCTCTCAAAGCCAGCGAATTTGTAGTCTCAATCGACCACCAGTGGCAGGTGAGTCTACTGCAGCAGTGCCCCTAGCACGTGATTCCTGTACAGTCTGGCCTGTCAGGAACGTCAGCGACAAAACTGCGTATTTTTTAACAACGCACACTGACTCCCCACTGCGTCCTAACATTCTTCATGAGAAACCTTTACGTTGCCGCTCAGTTCCACTGCATTTACACCTGCATACGAACTCTGCAAGCCACCACAGGACGCTCTAACTTCTCTCATATTGTTTTCGCGGTCCTTACACGAAATGCACGTTGACGCCAATGGAATCATTCTGCTCCTGTCTCTCTCAAGTGACAGTTATCTTAATTTTCTCAACAGCGTTTCGCGAAGAGAACCTTGTCCTTCCTCCAGGGACTCCCATTCGGTATGTCAAAAATGTATTAGTTTATTTTATGCTTCTAAAGAAGGCTAGATTACTCTAGCTGAAACCTGGGAAAAGACCACTAACATTTCGCAACTTAGGCTTATTTTTTACATAATGTAACAGTTGCTGACAGGGCTGTAACATGTTCAAAATTCTTAGACTCCAATTCGAGTTCACGCATCTCCGTAACACCAGCGTGTTGATCTGACCGGTCGGTAACAAATCTAGCGGCACGCCTCGGGTCGCCCTAGTTTCCGTACGCGGTGTCTTTTACAGATGAGTGACGCTTTCTTAAAATTCTCCCATTAAACACTACAGCGTCATCGACAAACAGTCGGAGATTGCTGCTCACCCCACAAGTCAGGCTGTTTATGCATATAGGAGAACGAGAGCCGTACTGTTTTACATCTCTTTCGCGCTCTTGAGGGCATCATTGTCACTGATGAGCACTCGCTGCACAGGGCAACGTACTGTGTTCCACTACTTAATCACATACCTGGGAAGCTAAGATGGTTCAAATGGCTCTGGGCACTATGGGACTTAACATTTGAGGTCATCAGTCCCCTAGACTTCGAACTACTTAAACCTAACTGACCTATGCACATTACACACATCCATGCCCGAAGCAGGATTCGAGCCTGTGATAGTAGCAGCAGCGCGGTTCCGGACTGAAGCGCCTAGAACCCCTCGTCCACAGCGGCCGTCCCTGGGAAGCTAAGAGATCTATCCAGAAAGTAACACATTTTGGTCTTCCGCGATGGTGCGCAGAGATACAGCCGCCGTGACGTCCCTACTCCCGGTGTGTAGCCAACGGTCGTACTATGTTGTTTGCATCTCTGCTAATTTCCTTTCTGTGACGTTAAAATGTGTGAAGAAACAGAAAATCCAGCCACTTGTGAGGTGCGTTCTGTCATTAGGTTTTTGTTGGCAAAAAAACTGCAAAGGAATCTAAATTTATGGTGACCTATGTGGTGTGTATGGAAAATGAATAATGTGTGACAGTCTCGCGAGAGAATGGTGCATTGATTTTAAAAATGGCCGTGCCAATGTTCACAATGAGGACGACAATGGTAGGCCCAGCCTTGCGACTGACGAGCTGGTAATGAAAATCAACAACAATATTCCTGAAAATCGTCGTTTCACGATTACGAAACTTTCACAACGTTTTCCCCAAATTTCACGCAAAAGCTTCATTGCCAGAAATTTTGTGCTAAGTGGGTTCCCAATATCCTAACACAAGGCTACACAAAAAAAAACTGGATTCAGCACTGATCTTCAAGGATTACGAGAAAAATGGTAACAAAGTTAAAGATTATGTCGTAACTTGATGCGAGACTTAGGTGAAATTGTAGTAGATGGAACGAGGGGACACAAATTCTTCCAAGAAACCAAAGGGGTGTTTGTAAACGCTGTCAGCAAGAAGATCATGGCTCCTCTGCTTTGGGACTCTAAGGAATGGATTCACGTTGATTTCCTTCAACGTGGTACAACAGCTAACTCAGAGGTAATGTCAAACAAGTTGAGGAGAGCGATACATAACAAGCGTCAGGTAAAACAGCACAAGTTTTTTCGCGAAAACCGACGTCCACACGGCCAGTCGTACCCGAGAACTCCTGCAGGGTTTCTGGATGGAAGGTCTTTGCTCATTCACCATACAGCTCTGACTTGACGCCGAGCTACCACCACCGAGCGAGGTGGCGCAGTGGTTAGCACACTGGACTCGCATTCGGGAGGACGACGGTTCAATCCCGTCTCCAGCCATCCTGATTTAGGTTTTCCGTGATTTCCCTAAATCATTTCAGGCAAATGCCGGGATGGTTCCTTTGAAAGGTCACGGCCGATTTCCTTCCCTATCCTCCCCTAACCCGAGCTTGCGCTCCGTCTCTAATGACCTCGTTGTCGACGGGCCGTTAAACACTAACCACCACCACCACCGAGCTACCACCACCACTTCCCTGCAAGGGTGACATAACTCGTTACACAAGGCTTTGACACAGACGCCAAACTGCATGTCCGTATAAATAAGTGGTTGAAATCGCAGGCGACTGATTTCTATAGAGACGGTATTGAAACGTGCCATGGCACGATAAGTGGCTCAATTTGAAAAGCTTAAGAGGGGACTTTCGAAATGTAACAAAATTTGGTTTCCCCATATTGTTAACTTTATTTCAAAAGTCATACTTTCTTGATTGCCCCCCATATTCCGTACGCTGGGACTTTCGGTAACAGTCTACAGTGGGACACCGTGTGTAACGTTTTCAGGAAATCTAGGAATTTGGAATCTGCATGTTACCCTTCATCCGTCGTTCGCAAGATGTAAGAGACTGGTAAGCTGAATTTATCACGGACGATGCTTTCTAAATACTTGTTAATTCGTCTACAGTAGTTTCTCTGCCTCAAAGAACTTAGAATATGCGCAACAATTTAGCAGCAAACCGATGTTAAGGATATTAGTCTAATTTTGCAGGTCTGGTTCTTTTACCGTTACTGTGTACAGGTGTCACCCGCTCTTTTTTCCAATCGCTTGGAACTTTGCTCTGGACGAGAGAGTCGCGTTAATGCAGGCTAACTAAGGGGTCAACATAAAAGCGAATTGGGATTCCATCCGGACATGGCACACCATTGCGGCTCGTTCCGTTCTATTGACGGCCTGCGTGAATGCCGCCGTTTGAAATGCGTGTTGGAATATTCTCACCTAACGCCCCATTCCGTTCCGCCAAATGTGAACCGGCCTTTATTCCTTCCAACAGTAAACTGACGAAGAGGTCCATTGGTGGAGCTGTGATTCTGAGGAACGGACGCCGTTTACCATGAATGTGCAGAGGAAGAGGATCTTATTCGTGGGATACTTCGATACAAACGACGGAAACAAGCAGACGACCCCATGCTTCTGCAAGGGAGCAGCAACAGGCTTCAGCGTCAAAACGCTCCTAGCAACAACAGGCGTCAAAATTCTCAAATTGTCGCATTACCGCGTTAATCTTACTCTGACAGAGTGTGTCTTCCACAGAAGACACACGCGGCCGTGAAGGAACTTTATGTTTCACGAATATGATACTGTATGTGTGCACTTTTGGATGGGTTACCAAGTTTCTACGATATGTCACAAACTTTCTGCTATAGAGGTCATGTCAACGTCGTACGGATTTTTTGTATACTGCAAATGACTGTAAAAATCAAAGCAAATAAAACAAAGAGACCTACATCTACATACGTATGCTTAACAGCGAAAACGAGTACAAGAGAAAATATGCGATTATACAAGAGGAAACCTAGAAAACATGTGTCCCCGATCGAACTGTTTGAGAGACAATTTTGAATGTTGTTACAAACTGCCTCTGACTTCATGGGATACTGTTCTAGTCAGTACAAACATATTTTTAATGTAAATTTTAAGATTAAGTCTTCATCTAACGGAACTCCTATTTGACGTAAATCCACACGCTATTCATGAACCACATATAGTCGTTGCGGTACTACATAGTCGTCTGATTGGCCACGTTCTTCCAAGAAAACTATGAAAGAGGGTATCTCCAGTTTCTGCGACTAGCCAGGATTGCATCTGGGTGTTCCCCTCGCACAGAGTTACAACACTGTGTACTTGGTACGCGCATGCTGGGTCACTACTGTATTTTCCTACTGATTAAGACATCTGATGCACCAATACGCTCCATAATGGATAGGTCGATCGTGGCCAGTTCGCCTGACCCCAGTACCCTGGAATTTTCTGCCTGACGTTACCTCAAAAAGTGATCATGTTGAACTGAAGGAGCGAATTGTACTGTCTTCAAGCCTTTCCTAGATGAACAGGAGGGTGTCTAAGGAATTCAGACATAGGTGGTGCATTGATTCCAAATGGCGAGAACACCACTTGGAAAATGTTCTTCCATCAATACGAGCGCAGAGAAAGTAATACGTGACGTACTGATACAGTACTGTTTTTCTTGTTGAGGTAGACCATGAGTGAATTTCACTCTAGATGAAAGTGGACGTTTGAAACTCATACCAGCTAGGAATCAGCTCGTAACCACACACTATCTGGCGAACATAAAAAAGTTACTACTAGTGACAGGCGAGACTGTACAGATAACACCAGGGCGCTGCAGTAGACTTGTTTGTCACAGATAGTCGGTTGAGACAAAGTCTTTCGTCTACGACTGCGCTTACAGCGTATATCGGTGTATTCTGTCGACGCCGAAGACAGCCGATGTTTTCAGATCAGTGCGCCGCCATATGCACGGTTGCAATACAGCCCTTCTCGTCGGCCGAACATAGATACGAGCTGTGAGAAACTGCTAATTTTAGACCAGGAATTTGTGGCTACCGAGGATTGAAAAATTGTAAGTAGGCTGTTTAGGTTTTTATGTTGGTAACGCCACGTAACGCTCTGTGTGAAAATCACTGACTGTGCTGTGTGCAGTCTGTGGTTGCTTGGACTCATTGTTAGAATATTCTCTTGTGTAGTGTTGGGCAGTAGGATGGAAACAGCGCGTAGCGTTGCGCAGTTGGACGTGTGTCCGCCAGCAGTGGTGGATGTAGATATATATATATATATATATATATATATATATATATATATATATATATATATATATATATATATATATATTACTATAAGCTGACGATCTGTCTGGACGTGTGTCCACCAGAAAAAGGATATTTGTGAAGATGAATGTCATGAATAGATTATACTTTTGAACACTATTAAGGTAAATGCATTGTTTGTTCTCTATGAAAATCTTTCATTTGATTACTATGCCTATCCATAGGCAGTGCCTTCAGTAGTTACAATCTTTTATTTAGCTGGCAGTATTGGCGGTCGCTCTATTGCAGTAGTTCGAGTAACGAAGATTTTTGTGAGGTAAGTGATTCATGAAAGGTATACGTTATTGCTAGTCAGGACCATTCTTTTGTAGGGATTTTTGAAAGATTGCAGTAAAAATATTGTGTGTCACTTTAGTGATGATCAGAATAAGTAAAAAGAGAAATGTGTGTACGTTCAGTTTTATTCAGCTGTCTTTGTATCACATAACGTCCAAGTTTACCAGCAGTCATTCACAATTTTTCAAAGTGGTCGTTTCAGAATATCATTTACAAACTATATCTCTAAATTTAAGGATTGAAACCACTGGTTAGTGGAAAACTAGAGATAGTCAAAACGTTTACCGGAAATTTTAGGAGTAAATCGTAACCTCAAAAAAATACTTTAAAATAATATTAATTAAGAGGAAAGGGTGGCGTATGTTATGCTGTAATTTACTGCAGTGGATATTTTTTGGGTTGTGGTAGGTGATCGTTAACTCTATACGAATTTACTATTACTTCTCACTGGCGTTATGCCAGTAAAATGGTGGTTCCATCGTGTGAGGTGGTTTGAAAACGTATTTGTTTCCACTTTTCAGTGGTTAAGAAGTTCCGGTTATTCTGCAATTTCTGTTCATCTTTCACACATGCTCAACAACAGTTATTAAAGGTAATTGACATTTTTATTTTGTTGTGCAGAAGGCAACCCAGTTTTCAGTATCACCAAGCATCATTCTGTGTTTGTAGCGCGACGTCCCTGTTTTCGTCTCACATCCGTAGAACGTGTTTGGTTCCACAATGAGATTTTCACTCTGCAGCGGAGTCGTGCTTGCGTAGCTCAGATGGTAGAGCGCTTGCCCGCTAAAGGCAAAGGTCCCGAGTTAGAGTCTCGGTCCGCCACACAGTTTTAATCTGCCAGGAAGTTTCTTGTTTGGTTATTATAGTAAATGAGGGAAAAAAAAGAGTACGGTACTCGCCAAGTACTTTTTGAGGCGAATGTAGCTCAATTGCATGCTCTGGGCGTCGTCTTAATAGCTAAAGCCGTAATACAGCACTCGTCCCTAAGCACAGGGGCGTCATGCCACCCATCTCGTCAAAGCAGGCTCAAAATCTACCTCCTTGACATAATAACGAGAACGCCAAAAACTGTCTAAGGAGATCTGACGCACTGTGATCAAGCTGTCGACCAATGTTATCGGACGACCTCTGGCGACCGTTATCGATGCCACTGATAATGTATAAAGGCAGCCCCCACACGTAACTGCACGCTTGACAAGCATGTTTGCGCAAGTGTATTTGCCCAACCATGCTTTAACGTGCGTGGGATCAATCTACGTAAGTAGCTGGACTGTAGAAGCGACTTGGTGCTTGATTGAATTCCTATTATGTAAGCTTGTGCAAACGTTCAATCGTGTGTACCGTGAATACAGATGCTTGTGCAAGCATGTCAGTGATCTGATTCGATTGAATTTTTATTTGCTTCTGTTAAATTACATTCTGTAGGGATGTTTATACTATAGATGTAGGTCGTGTCTAAGAGCTGAATATTACGTGCTACACCGTTTCCATAGCGTGTCTGCCGGCAATAGTTAATATGGGATTCATGTTTTCGTTTCTTTAACCACTGAACATATGAAGTTCTCTCTCCTGTTTTTCTTAAGAAATGCAAAAGAAGGCTGCCAATGCCAGCGCTTCATCGCTTGAGCTCGAAACTTCTGGTAAACGAACTAATGCTTTTAGACGTATGCTTGAACCGTGTGGAGGCGTAATGAATTCGTGCACGCTACAAGCGTGGTTGTCAATCACGCAGTGACATGTTTGGCTTCCTTGACGGTTATGATGTCCCGCATTTACGTCAGTAGTCAATACTTAACAGGCAACGGCCTTGCGGCATTGGTTACACCGGTTCCCGTGAGATCACCGAAATTAAGCGCTGTCGGGCGTGGTCGGCACTTGGATGGGTGACCATCCAGGCCGCCATGTGCTGTTGCCATTTTTCGGGGTGCACTCAGCCTCGTGATGCCAATTGAGGAGCTACTCGACCGAATACTAGCTGCTTCGGTCAAGAATACAGTCATAACGACCGGGAGAGCGGTATGCTGACACCACGCCCCTCTTATCCGCACCCTCCCCTAAGGTTGACACGGCGGTCGGATGGTCCAGGTAGGTCACTCGTGGCCCGGAAACGGAGTCAATACTTAACGCCGACAGCGAATTAACTGGTTTGCAGCTATTTGTCCCCTTACATAGCTCCCGTGACAGGACGCCAACCTACAGTCTCCGGGTAGGCGTGGAGCAGAGTTTGCGATTTGCAAATGGCATGAAACGCGGCACCGCGAAGCTTGCTCGAGCGTAAAGGGACGCGTGCTATGCAGGCGTCCGGAAGAGGAAGCAGTGGCGGTAGCGGCGTCGGCAACAGTCGATCCATCGATCGGTCGGCGCGAGGCCAGGCCGGCCAACCGCAGAGCGCGGTCGCCGCGACGCGCCGGGCCGGGCCGCATCAACAGGTCGCCGCACTGCACCGCACCACGCAGCATCTCCAGCTGAGACAGCGCGGTGGCGCGCGCGGCCAGTTGGCGCAGGGCACGCTCCATTTCCTCTGCCGAGTGCGTTTCAGGTCACTTAAATAACACGATATCGATGCTAAGAATTTTAGTATTAAATACTGGCTTTCTACAGGAAAATTAAAGACACCTTTATAGAAAGGAGAACCACTTGCATTAATATCGAGAGCTTTGATGGAAACCCAGTTCTAAGCAAAGAAGGGATAGCAGAAAGGTGGCAGGAGTATACAGAGGGTCTATACAAGGGCGATGTACTTGACAATATTATGGAAATATAGGATGTAGATGAAGATTAAATGGGAGATATGATATTGCGTGAAGAGTTTGACAGCACTAAAAGACCTAAGTCGAAACAAGGCCTCCAGAGTAGACAACATTCCATTAGAACTACTGACAGCCTTGGGAGAGAGAGAGAGTCCTGGCAAAACTCTACCATTTGGTAAGCAACTTGTATGAGACAGGCGAAATACCCTCAGACTTCAAGAAGAATATAATAATTCCAAACCCAAAGAAAACAGGTGTTGACAGATATGAAAATAACCCAACTATCAGTTTAAAAAGCCACGGCTGCAAAATACTAACGCGAATTCTTTACAGACGAATGGAAAAACTGGTAGAAGCCGACCTCGGGGAAGATCAGTTTGGATTCCGTAGAAAGGTTGGAACACGTGAGGCAATACTGACCCTACGACTTATCTTAGAAGCTAGATTAAGGAAAGGCAAAACTACATTTCTAGCATTTGTAGATGTAGAGAAAGCTTTTGACAATGTTGACTGGAATACGCTCTTTCAAATTCTGAAGGTGGCAGGGGTAAAATACAGGGAGCGAAAGGATATTTACAATTTGTACAGAAACCAGATAGCAGTTATAAGAGTCAAGGGACATGAAAGGGAAGCAGTGGTTGGGAACGGAGTGAGACAGGGTTGTAGCCCCTCCCCGATGTTATTCAACCTGTATATTGAGCAAGCAGTGAAGGAAACGAAAGAAAAATTCGGAGTAGGTATTAAAATCCATGGAGAAGAAATAAAAACTTTGAGGTTCGCCGATGACATTGTAATTCTTCAGAGACAGCAAAGGACTTGGAAGAGCAGTTGAACGGAATGGACAGTGTCTTGAAAGGAGGGTATAAGATGAACAACAAAAGCAAAACGAGGATAATGGAATGTAGTCTAATTAAATCGGGTGATGCTGAGATAATTAGATTACGAAATGACACTTAAAGTAGTAAAGGAGTTTTGCTATTTGGAAAGCAAAATAACTGATGATGGTCGAAGTAGAGAGGATATAAAATATAGACTGGCAATGGGAAGGAAGGCGTTTCTGAAGAAGAGAAATTTGTTAACATCGAGTATAGATTTAAGTGTCAGGAAGTTGTTCCTGAAAGTATTTGTATGGAGAGTAGCCATGTATGGAAGTGAAACATGGACGATAAATAGTTTGGACAAGAAGAGAATAGATGCTTTCGAAATGTGGTGCTACAGAAGAATGCTGAAGATTAGATGGGTAGATCACATAACTAATGGGGAGGTACTGAATAGAATTGGGGAGAAGAGGAGCTTGTGCACAACTTGACTAGAAGAAGGGATCGGTTGGTAGGACATGTTGTGAGGCATCAAGGGATCACCAATTTAGCACTGGAGGGCAGCGTGGAGGGTAAAAATCGTAGAGGGAGACCAAGAGATGAATACACTAAGCAGATTCCGAAGGATGTTGGCTGCAGTAGGTACTGGGAGATGATGAATCTTGCACAGGACAGAGCAGCATGGGTAGCTGCGTCAATCCAGTCTCAGGACTGAAGACCACAACAACAGGCTTTCTTTCGAACATCCATACCTGCGTATGGAAAGACATACCCGCGTATGGAAAGACATACCTGCGTATGGAAAGACATACGTAAGCTCCGTCCGAGGTCCCTGGCGAGCATTTCTGTACCGAGCGATCGCCGGGTCATTCTCCGCCAATGGAGTCACTGGGAATACCCCAGATACAGCTGACCGACTCGGATCGTTTGGAGTCTTAGTACCACAGGAGAGTCCACGACAAATTATCCGTAATGACAACCAGAAACTGAAGCAACCATCAGTGGATGCTGTGTAACGGGTAAGTGCCTAATCAATATCAAATACACTATCCGATCATAGTTATCCCGACAACTGTTTCTACGCTGTTCACTGTCCCGGGAAGTGTTCATATCCTTCCGCATCTACCCTTTTCTGTAGCTGAAGATGGCCACATCAAAATCAGGAAAAACGCCCTACACGGTAATACCAATTCCTCGGTGCTGCGCTATTGTAACTACACATGGCAAGTAACGTCCTCTAGGCTTTCGTCAAACCAAAACCCTTTCGTCTGATTGCTACAGGATGTAGCGTGTTGCACCACTCCGAACTGCTCGTTTCCAGTCACGCATTGTCTATTGGCGTCGCCCTCTACCAACACCGACTCTAAGGCCTCGGCGCTTGAAGTCACGTCAGCTAGACACGGCGAACGCCACGTCTGTTGCAGGCATACTCATAATGGTGGTGTCTCCCTCTCTGACACAGGAAAATTTGACACTATTGGCGGTAGTTGACCAACACACATTGCTCAGATTTCTGCAATCAATTGTCCAATTCATTACACTTCTTAACAAATAGTGTACTCCTGAACTTAAATTTCCACCTGTTTTAAGATTGCCATACAAAAACAATCTCATGGTCCAGCAGCAATAGAATTCGTGCTTCTTTACTTTATTTGTAAATCTGAGGAAGTTACGTTGGACTGGGTTGCTTTTACAAGAAACTGAACACATTGGTGCTCTTCTTTAGGTATCCTGGTTGACTATGGAGCGTGGAGCGCTGAATGTTAATGAAATATCTTGCGATTGTACACGTTGAGGGAGTGGGTGGGGGACAGAAGAGGCAAAAGAGAGATACTTGTTTTGTCAAATATTTTTTTTTTTTTATCTTATAAAGTTTCTCCTTTCAGTTGCAAGAGGGGAATATTTATCTTTTCTAATGTGAATGTGTAAAAAAGTTTAAGCTCAGCAGTATTTTCGATGTATGAAGCTATTTTGTTTCCTGTTTAGAATTACTTTCGTTGAAAACGACTGTAATCTAATGACTGGCAACAGTTGGACATTTACACATGTAAATTAGTTCACATTTCCTGTGACGATGTCGAACGAAAATAAATAAAAGAAAGTTCATTGTAACGGGGTTGTGCTAAGTTTCGATAACAAAATGGATCAAGTAAATATCGTTACTTGAATGTAAAATTTCAGAAGCTTGCAATGGGGCAAAGCATCTTCTCATATTGATCTACGTTTGTTTCGACAGGATTCAGTATTATGGAACTATGATCATTTGTAGCTTTATGAAAATAAGAAAATCTTTCATCTAAATAAAACTGCAAAATCCAAAAATAAGATATTTATAGTTTCTGCCTACAACAGACCTGGCGTTCACCTTGCCTAGCTGACGTGACGTCACGAACAAGCGCCGAGGCCTTTGAGTCGGTGTTGCCTCTACGCCACCTCAACCGTCGCTTAGTGCCGACTACAGAAATTGTCACTTGTGAGCCTCTGATCACTGTACCGAAATATGTTCAACGCCCTACGCACAGACATTGCGCTAGCTCGGCTGTTGGTAGCACTGTGGAATTCACGAGTGATTAGTCAAAATGACCATGAGATTTTTCTTACAATCAACCTCCATGATGCTCGACGGTCCGTGTCGTTCAACACATGAAGTCTGCCTTGATTGAGCTCTAGTTGTTACGTCGCTTTCCCACTTCAGTCAGATCACCTAAAGTGAACTTGGGCAGCTTTAGAGTGTTTGAAATGTCCCTAATTACTCAAACGGTATCGAACTAATAGTTCACGTTCAAAAATCACTGACCTATCGTCACCAACCCATTCTTCTGTTTCTCGTTCTCCATTGACAACACAACCCTCCTGTACTGGCAGGGTTACATCTCTCGACACCTAGTGGTCGATTCTGCATCCCATAGGGGTGTTTGAATTCTTTTGATCAGACAGTTCGTAGATTTCCATGACCATCGTCATGTTATTATTTAACACTATGAAATATACGTTTCGACGACATTTGCATCGGTCCTCTTCAAGGAGGATGCACTGTCCGACGACGAGGGTGCTCTGATTCTGACGCTTGCTAATGGAAGAAAAAAAGTCTGGGAAAAAAACGAGTTTTGACTCGAGATGGAGACTACTGGGACTTTTGGAAATAATTTATTGTTCGACACAGTCGCAAAAATTTCGAAGAGTCTTATAATTAAATTTTCCGTGAGACATTTAAGTTATCTTTATCTACGATAATGCTGGAAGCTGAAGAAATGAATTAAAATTTGTGCCACTGCCGTGACTCTAATTCGGATCATCTTTCTTACTAGGCAGAAATGCTGACCATTACACCACCGCAGCACTACGGTCAACACTGCTGCACGAACTACCGAAGTCGATTGCCCTCCCCAACACGAAATTCGTATCTCCAGCTTACGTTCCCCCTAATTTGTCACTACTGCCAGGTCTCTCCGGCACTGGAATAGCACCACAGCGTTGGACGTAATGGGGAAGTCTTGTACCACAGGTGAGCTTATAGATGGACTTGGGTAGCTCGTACAGCAATGTTGACCTTAGTGCTGTACTGGTGTAATGGTCACATTTGTGCGTAGTAAGCAAGAAGACCCAAGTCCCAGCTGTGGCACAAATTTTAGTTCATTTCTTCAGCTTCCAACATTATCGTAAATTTCGAACAGAATCAGT
This sequence comes from Schistocerca gregaria, assembly GCF_023897955.1. Lineage (NCBI taxonomy): Eukaryota > Metazoa > Arthropoda > Insecta > Orthoptera > Acrididae > Schistocerca > Schistocerca gregaria. Next base: position 156,895,992 of record NC_064921.1, on the reverse strand, counting down.
TTCGGTCGAAACGGGTCATCGTCAGATGTACAAGGCAATTAAGCTTTAAAAATTAAGAAATTATGCAGGTCACGCCAGAATTAAAGTAAAACAAAATGACGTCACACCATAAAAGACGTAGCGTCCTTCAACGCTACCGCTGCGGAAATCACTGTCAATATAAGCGACGAAGCTATTGTATATGAAAGCTAAGTAATTAATCGTCTTCCATTTATTGCTGTTTAATAAGTTTTTCAATGAAAATTTTAAATACTTCTTCAATAAATGTGAAAGTTTTATTACAAAGTCTGCAATGACCGTATTTTATGGCACTGATGTGATGTATGTAAACGATCATTACGCGATGTCTACATACGTCATAAGCAATATTCCGGCTTTATACACGGTAGATTTTCGGATGGGACAAAACCTTCCAGAGACGTTTGACGGTAATGTGAAGACAAGAAGAATGGCCGCGAGCGACGTGGAGAAGTTCCTCGTGCATGCGCAGTCTGAACCCAGTGCTGGCAAAAATTAGGAGAAAACAACAGCTCCAGCAGTGCTGAGAGCAGCCAATTTTGCTGTGGTACCTTGGGCGAGAGAAGCCACACGCCAGCAGCTTTGAAGCGGGGCAGCTGCGAGACGCAAACAGAGGCATACATCAACGCCAGGTTGGCCGTTGTCCCGGGACAGTGCTTTCTCACCCCGGCGCCCGCCGCCCGCTGCCATTGTTTTGGTTTCGAACTCCTCCGTAGTCGACGATGACGCCAAACACGCTGCTGAAAGGCCCGTTTCGCGTTACCCCCGCCAGGGGGTGTTGGCGCGCTGCAGGCGCTCAAAACATCGCTGAAATACGGGCTGGAACACGCAGGCGCGGCAAAACTATTGGGAAACATTCTTCAAACCTGGAGAAGTAATATACAGGCTGAAACAAATTTCACGCACTCTCGCGCCACAGCGCGATTCCTTGCGTACTGACAGTGCAGAAATATCGAACAAACTTCCGTCCCGTGAATATTTTAACGTAGAAAATGCATGTAAAAGGAAGGCAATTCGGCAACAATTTTCACATGTCTTCACAAATGTCATCATACAATACTGCGTAGTAGAGCCGCTCGGGTAGTGCACTGAGTTAGTGATATGCTTTACAATAATCGAGCTCTAGAGATTGGTTCAGGGTGTAGACCTAAATTTTATTTTCCGATTTTTAACTTGCGATATGGTATTTGGCTCTACGCTTACCGTTTACTTATTGTGCATGGTCTTCTTCGAAATATTCTCCTCCACAACTGATACACGCCTTTTCCACTTCCGGAAACAGTCTTGCTACACCTCATGCTGGATCGAGCGAAGTGTCTGCGAATTTTCTCTAGTATACCGTTGCAAATCTGCGTTCTTTCAATGGGATTTACATCTTTAAAAATAAAAAAGTCCACAGGAGCCAGGTCTGGGGAGTACGGAGGATGGGACAGCACAGTGATTTCTTGTGTATGCAATGCTCACGCACCAACAGGGATGAATGTGCGGGTACGTTATCGGGATGCAAGAGCTATGAATTGTCTCGCCACATTTCACACAGTTTCCTTCTCACATTTACTCGGCGTCTTAATACTTCATAGTTCTACCGATTAACATTTGTCCCTGTAGCACAAATGCATGATGAACTAATCCTTGAAAGTCAAAGAAAGCTATCAGCATGGTTTTGACATTTAGCCTGATCAGCTTCTTTTGCTTTTAGAGAAGATTGAACATTGGTCTCAACATCATAACCGTAGACCCACGTCTCATCGCTACTTACGAACATCTCGTTCTCATTTGCGCGCTACGAAAGCTCTTCACAGGTTACGAGGCGAAGGTCTTGACTCATGAACCGTGGGACGAACTTTGCGGCAACACATTGCATTCCAATATGCTGCGTCACGATTTCATGATGTGATTCAACTGCAATTTTGCATTCTTCTGCAATTTCTCGGGTAGTCAGTCTTCGATTGGCACGCACAGTTTCGTTGACGTTCCTGAATGAGCGTCGTCCGTAGACGTCGAAGGACTTCCTGATAGAGGGTCATCATTAACATCCGTCCGCCCATATTTTAAACGGTGTGAACCATTCTTAACACCGAGTACTGCAAAAGGACTCACCACCGCAGGCTTCCTGCATCACTTGTCATGTCTAATTTTTCTTTAGTTTCACGCAAAATTTAAAGCAGACGCGTTGCTCCTCTAACTTTGCCGTCTCCAATTCGGAAACGGTGTGGCAACGTCCTCCTCAATACAGCACTGATCAATAACAGACATATAAGAAAAGAACTTCCGGCAGCTACAGATTAAACACAGGCGTGTGCAGTAATGCCAATAGTATTTCGCTCGGACACCATTGGCGAGAAATTACGAATGTTCTGAATACAGCTCTTACACTACTGCTTATGTCGGTTTAACGTCAATACGAAAATTCTCGGGAAGTTCTTGACCGATTTCCTTCAGTTCTTGTATGTGAAACTCCAATATACACTCGTCAAACGTGTTTCTTCTGCACAGATTATATATACACTAACGACTATATTTGCGATACATCTGCACAATACTCAACTAATGACATGTACTTTTTTTAAATGGTATTTTACTGATGTTCTTCAAAATAGAAATAATACTGTGCTGTGAAAATGTGCAGTTCATTTATCTTTCCCGTAGTCCTAACTATGATATCAGGGCATTTAAACCTGTGCTGTTGCATTCTGCTGTTAGTGAATAGGAAAGTTGTATATGTGGCTTATTGGCTTGTAATGTGAATACTACCACCGGATGTTGAAATTTGTAATCCTACCCGTTCGGAGATTAAAACCATGCGAATTAACTGCCATAGAAACTACTATCCTCCAAGATCCAACAGTTGAATGACACGTACTTTTTTAAAGTGGTATTTTACTGATGTTCTTCAAAATATAAATAATACTATGCTGTGAAAATGTGCAGTTCATTTATCTTTCTCGTAGTCCTAACTATGATATCAGGGCATTTAAACCTGTGCTGTTGCAGTCTGCTGTTACTGAATAGGAAAGTTGTATATGTGGCTTATTGGCTTGTAATGTGAATACTACCACCGGATGTTGAAATTTGTAATCCTACCCGTTCGGAGATTAAAACCATGCGAATTAACTGCCATAGAAACTACTATCCTCCAAGATCCAACAGTTGGAGAGGTTTCTCTCATATCCTTTATACCAATGATCCCCTCCGGTTTACCCATTCACTTTAAGCAACTTCAGTTCCAATCAAGGTTTCCTTTGCAACGCGAATACACAAGAGTCGAAGTCAGAGAGGGGAAACAGGGGAGAAAACGGAGATGGGCAGAGAGAGGGCGGAGACGAGACGTTAAGAACACACATTCAATTCCCATACGTAAGTAACCATTGCGAAGCATTGCCGGGTTCGCTAGTTCGTTGTAAAGTAATTACAGCAGGTCTTACACAAAACATTTAGTTATTTACTACTAACACAAATGAGAGAACAGTTCAATAGGTGCTGTCACTGATGGTTATTTAAAATATTCCAACTGGCCACTCAATGTGGTGTGTATGTTTAACATATCCACATTCGTAAGTTCTCTAGTTATTTTTTACTTATTACAAGGAATTTGTTTTTAATTATTACTCTTCGTGAATAATCCGGAAACGCCTGACCAGTAACATATTCAACGTTAAAAACTGTAGCAGAATATGCGTTGTTTAAGAAACAGTGTATTCTACAGCATTACTGGGCGCATCAAAATTAGAATCAACAAAAAATTACACCTTTATTCGGCATCTAACACTCGAATGTTCTAATGCAGAACTCCACACACTCCAGCGTTTTGCCATTTTGCGTATTATCCTTGCTAATCTTCTCTGTATTGTTTCAATTTTACTAAACCCTTGGAGTCACAGTGGCAGATGCGGTACTAGGTAACTGTCGCTCAGGATAAACATTGGATTTGTATTTGAAAATTGCGATTTATTGTGGCGGACGGAGAAGGATGGACCATGAATTGTGCCCGAATTATGTAATTGGCAAAAATATTCCAGAAGAAGTGCAGGGTTTCAAGTTAGAGTCCCTGTCCAGCATACGGTTGTACTGTCTCAGAAAACCTTAGCCAAGGTATTTCCTTACATCCTGATGAGATCACATCACTGCGTGTGTTTGAAACAAATCTGTCCAAATGGGATTACAATGAAAGGTATCGCCTGAATCGGGTATTACTACCGCTGCAACGCAGTTGAATACGTACTTACCAGGCAGAAGACTTTCCACAGAAAAGTCGCAAATTTAACAGGAACGTGATTACTTGGAAATGAGGACACGTGGCGAACCGAACCAACGGCAAAATTCATTGCGCTCGTTATAAGTAACAGCTTGATGTGTTTGATATGAGGGACCACTCCAGATCCGTAACGAAACTTATTTTGGGTTGCAGCAATGAAGTGAACTTGCGTAATGAACACGTTCGTTAGCAAAATTGCTTTATTACACGTGGCCTTTTATGAGCACGCGACAGCATTCTAACTAGAGGAGAAACTCAATCTGAGGACAAAGAACTACGAAAAAACTACGTTATAGGAAACCGGCACGCAACAGCTTTCAAACCACGGAAACTTTGCGAACTAGCTTCTGTAGCGTATCGGAGAAACCAATGGAACATCCTGTGATAAAGGCTTCAGTTATTAAAATAAGGAACGACAATTCATGTCTTATAGTAACAGGCGATGACAGTTTATTTCGGTATCTGTAACACGATCCTTTCGACAGTTATTTCCTTGTTATTCCCATCAGTGGCGTGAGGTTCTTTACAACATCGAATACACTGTAAAATGGCAGGTAAGGTAACTTATGCCGAACAAAACGTATATATAAACAATTTAGCATATCGTTCACAATATAGGAAGTTTCAAACACCAACTGTACAAGGAAAAATGTAGAAGCAACTTATTCTTTCCCCTCTGGTGGAGGTTGTCATATCTTTAAAAATATAATACCAAGACTAAATGTGTGTTAACCTAACGTATGTCAGCCACCACCGCTTTGACAACGTTGTACTACTAACGTCCAAGTGAAAACATTTTAAAACAGAATGGAAGAACCAAAAGTGGAGGTGGGTCTGAAAAATCGTTTATATTACGACTAAAATTTTGTGCAATAGTCAAACCAGAAAGGTAATTGTATAAATTAACAAGTCTGGTGAAATTTTGAATTTACAGAACAAACAGCGGGTCGATGAGAGGCAAAAGACAAACAGAAAAATAGGAAGTGTACAGGAGAATTTTTGTGGGATAAATATGATTTTCGAAACTAAGCAGGTGATTTTTCTTACAAGTAATGTTTACAGTCAGCGTGTATTATACTTTTTATCGTAATGCACTGAAATATACGAGGTGAACCATAATTCGCGCACTCTGGCGCCACAATATTATTCGTTGCATACGTACAAAAATAACAGAACTGCGTCCCGTAACAGAATTGTACCCCATGTACGGCAAGTATCTATTCAGTAGCACGTAGTTGTTTCGCCCATTTAGTGCACTGTGTACCGCTTTGCGTTAGAATACTGGAATTTCAGAGTTCTATTCCGGGTCTACGTGTAATTATTTGTAATTTACTAATATTTACAGTGCGTGGTCAATCTGCCTTCTTAATCATTCTAGGCCTACAGTAATTACAGAAAGTCCTAACAAACGAGAACACAATCTTTTTCATTGTGTCGCTTTTAAGCGAAGAGTTTAAGAGTACCACGATCCAGCGAGTCGCTAAATGTTTGAAGAGGTCCGGAAGTAGATTGGAGTATCTGCTCTTAAGACATGCATGTCTGTTTCTTGAAAACAAGCTGCAACTTTTTAATACGAGTATATTACGAGTCGCGCTCTTCTTAGATGTATGACGTACGTTTAACCTCTCCACATTAAGGAAAGGACAGGAAATCAAACTGATTTGTGAGCTCTCTAGAGTGGACGACAATTTTAATTGTAATGAAAATTAAATGGTGGCGGGTGAGTAAACTGAAATGCTACAATCTTTATGGGAGCCCAATAAACGACACAAAGACGCCGAACCTAGCAGCACAAATTTCCTAGAGCAAGCAAAACTAACACTTCCCGGAGAAAAAAAAAAGCAAACTATGCCGTAATTGGTCGCAGATTATCAATTCCGAGAGCCTTGCTATTTCACACGATGTTATCGTACGCATTTTACGGATCAACTGCTAAGTGACGTGCCTCCATAAACGTTAACTTCGTTTACTTTCGAACGCGTAACGGACGGGTAACGTGTGTGAGTGTGTGTGTGTGGGGGGGGGGGGGGGGGGGGGGGGTGAGGTGAGGGCGCCAGGAAAATGGCTTTTGTTCAGTGTTTGGTGCAAAGGATGTGTCTACTTTTCCTGTTTCAATGCTCCACGACAAGTAAAAAAATAATAACGAAATAATGACATTTTAGTTAGGATGTTTTGATCTTCATTTGAACAAAACAGTTCGACACACCTAATGCATTTTAATAATTTTTCTACCAGATGTCGGTGATGAATGGTACGAACCAACCGAGCGACTGACCGACCGACAAATTGGGCTTGTGTAGGCGTTTTGATCGACCGACCGACGAACATCCCTGGTCGGGATGTCGAGCAAGTAGGACCACCGACAACCGACCCCCACACCACTTCACTCAATAAACTATCGTGCCAACCTCCCGACAAAACTTCGTCTTTCGTCGCACCTCGCGTCTTAAATGCTGTTCCAATATACATAAAACGGTGCGAGACGGACGAAACCTTAATGGCAGTGATTCTAGAGAAATTTAAAGAGTGTAGATGATTGTGGGATACATCGTGCGACGGGTATATCAATATAGAAGCAAGAAATGATGCACTTTTTCGCTTTTTTTAACGAATCCAAATGGCACTTAGAGAAATAAAAGTCCGTCGACCTTCTATATTTCTGTATTTAGGTTTTATTTCCGACACTTGTCGGAAATAAAATATGAAAACAGAAATGTCGACATTCAATGGACGTTAATTCGAAAAATATATTTGCTTCATTGTTACTAGTGTTAAAAAAAGTCCCGCCTGTATCCAGGCCCTCTGCTACGAAGTGCGGCGTGTTTTTTTTTTTTTTTTTGTTTTTTTTTTTTTAGGTCTAACAACTGTTAAGAGAAACTTACTGGCAGGTTAAAACTGTATGCCGGACCAAGACTCGAACTCGGGACGTTTGCCTTTCGCGGGCAAGCGCTCTACCATCACTTTTTTTAAGTTGATCTCATTTTGTTCTATATTGTTTGCTGAATTTGTTCGGGGCGTACGTCCGATGACACGCGTTCAGGTTCGCTCAGTTTTTTTTTTTTTTTTTTTTTATCACAGAGGGTAGCTAACCCTCTGACCGAAAACGCTGAGCTACCGTGCCGGCAACCATCTGAGCAACCCAAGCACGGTCTGGCACACAGTTTTAATCTGCCAGTGAGTTTCATATCAGCGCACACTCCACTGCAGAGTGAAAATCTCATTCTGGAGACATCCCGTACGCTGTGGCTAAGCCATGTCATCGCAATATCCTTTCTTTCAGGAGTGCTAGTTCTGCAAGGTTCGCAGAAGAGCTTCTATGAAGTTTGGAAGGTAGGAGACGAGGTACTGGCAGGAATTGTAGCTTTGAGGACGGGACGTGAGTCGTGCTGCCGTTATGGCGGGTGTTGGGTTTTCATTTGACTGCAAAAAATGGTTCAAATGGTTCTGAGCACTATGGGACTTAACTTCTGAGGTCATCAGTCCCCTAGAACTTAGAACTACTTACACCTAACCAACCTAAGGACATCACACACATCCATGCCCGAGGCAGGATTCGAACCTGCGACCGTAGCGGTCGCGCGGTTCCAGTCTGTAGAGCCTAGAACCGCTCGGTCACAACGGCCGGCCCTCGTGCTTGGGTAGCTCAGATGGTAGAGCACTTTCCCCGCGAAAGGCAAAGAACCAGAAATCGAGTCTCGGTCCGGTACACAGTTTTAATCTGCTGGTAAGTTTCATATCAGCGCGCATTCCGCTGTAGAGTGAAAATCTCATTCAACTGCTAAGAGATTCATTTCTTGTGTATGTGTTGTATTTATTAGACTATGTGCGCCACCACCATGTATAATCTTTCTTGTTCGAATTTGAAATGAGTTTCTTGAACTTGCAAGTCTTGTTTTGTGCTACATATATAAGTAAATCAGTAAAGTTTACATGAACATATTTTGTTTTATTTATTTTGCTACAGAACAAAATGGCTCTGAGCACTATGGGACTCAACTGCTGTGGTCATTAGTCCCCTAGAACTTAGAACTTAGAACTACTTAAACCTAACTAACCTAAGGACATCACACACATCCATGCCCGAGCAGGATTCGAACCTGCGACCGTATCAGTCGCACGGTGCCGGACTGCGCGCCTAGAACCGCGAGACCACCGCGGCCGGCTGCTACAGAACGATGTATTTCCTCATTCATGCGTAAACCACGTTGCAGGTTTCAGGGATCAGTTTAGTTGAGAGTTGTGGGGATACAAGACCTCTAAATTTGAGGTCCTCTTAACTTCTGTTAAAGTGGCTAGAAATCAAAATGTAGCTAACAGCCTTTCTGATGACTGTATCCTTTTTCGTATGGTCTGACGATGTTTAGCAGCTCCATTCTTAGATAGCTACTTCTTTGCTCACAGCCTTCTTTCACCTTTTCTGGCCGTGTTACTTCTAAAACAGCCAAGGCAAATCCCCGTTTTTGATTCTACGTAAAACCAAGTGGAATCCGGTAGAGCGTAAATAGAATGAACTTAAGACAAACAAATCACAATTACAAGGCGGCACTGTAAGCACAGAGTGCAGTCGGTAGGGACGTCTGTAGGCAGCCACGAAATTGGTTAGTTGCTTGGTCGGCCGGTAAATTAGTGCGTGTGTAAGGAGCCTTTAGGAGAGCTTTATCTCCTCTGTGCATACTATAATTTCTAAGGAAGTGCTTCATGTGTCCTGATACGGTTTTCGCTGCTATGTAGACCGATTCACGAGGAAGGTTATTATCGCACCGCCAGATAAGGCGTCCGGCCGTAGACAGTGCTACTCGTACGAAGACAGAGCAGGTAGCTAGAATTTTTTTAATTATTTTTAATACTAAATGTATTTGTCCGCCCCTGGTAGCTGAGTAGTAAATTATTTTTAATACTAAATGTAGTTGTCCGCCCCTGGTAGCTGAGTGGTCAGGGCGACAGAACATTACTGCTAAGGGCCCGGGTTCGATTCCCGGCTGGGTCGGAGATTTTCTCCGCGCAGGGATTGGGTGTTGTGTTGTCCTAATAATCATCGTTTCATCCCCCATCGACGCGCAAGTCGCCGAAGTGGCGTCAAATCGAAAGACTTGCAGGGGGCGAGCGGTCTACCCGACGGGATGCCCTCGTCACACGACACGACTAAATGTAGTTTTAAATTTGAATATGACCGTCTGAGATTGTCGAAAACGATCTTCAACAGTAACTTATTGTGTCAGAAAGGATCGTATTAACTACCAGCACAAGTACTGCCGCAGCCAGCATCGTCTCCAGGCGACACATAAAAATTTAAAAAAAAAATGTCAAATCAAAACGCTTTGTGCTGTCTAAATTTCCAGTCTTATTTTATTTGTGCTCTCAGTTTCAGCATTATACCACGCCGTCGTCTGGTCCCCTAACCGTCGAGCCGTGTAGGAAGAATCCCTCTTGTGTAGTCGAAATAGGGGCCAGCATAGAGTCACTGGTATCCGTAGACTACTTCTTACCATAGTGATACCTTCGAACATCACTTGCAGTCTTTAGTGACATTACGCCGGCCCCTACTTCGACTGTACATCAGATGAGAATCTCCCTACAAGTCGTGCAGGGGGCCTGAAGAAGCTGAAATGTAGTGCTGGAACTGGTAGCACAAATAAAACAAAACTGGGAGTTCAGAGTGCTCAAGGTGTGTTGATTTGTCGTTGTAAGGTGGCAACGGCCTTGCAACTTACATGAGTCCATTTAACGTGACACTTCAGATTTTGTAAGGTGGCAACAGCCTTGCAACTTACATGAGTCCATTTAACGTGACACTTCAGATTTTGTTGGAGGAATACTCTAAATTACGGTGTAGGAAACCTATGTGGAAACGCATCGGCAAGCGAGAATTCCGCAATTTTTTACTTATAAAATTTAGCGGTAAGGCAGTACGCGAGACAGAGACAGAGCTCGCCCGTATGAATGGTGAACTGGAGGATTTCTGTGATCCGTTTAGAAGGGGCCACAGCGGTCGGCAACCACTGAAGGACGTGCGGCTGGAGGTGTTCAAGTGTTAACCAAAACAGAGCAGTGGATAGCTGGACGGGCTTTCCCTTGCGTGCTCTCGCCTATGTCCCACTAATTTTACGCCTCCGAGTAACTCAAGTGGGGCAGGCCAGGAGTTCCAAATAACAAACTTTCAATGCAAGAATCTGTGTTCGCTACGACGGGGAATCTTGCCGGGAAAATCTTGAGTGGTCTCTTGGGAGAAAACTTACAGTAAACGTGTTATTGCCCACAGCTGTGGTTCTTCTCAGCCGGCGAGGGCGGAGTTTACTTGTGAAATTTTGTAGAAATAAAAGAATGGTGGAAAAGAGTTCTGTTCCCAGGCCGTACATTGGGCGGCACTGGTTAACTGGGTATTTTGAGAGCTTCTGGTGATGTGATTCGCTCGGTAAAAGTTGAGGAGAAAACAAAGGTGAAGAGCGATCTTGCTGGACTCTCGGTAAGGGTCTTCCGTTCTGGGCTCTCGTACTGAGATGACGCTACCCACGTCGCCTCCCGTCTTGGTTTTTCGTTCTGAGTGGACGTTAGCTGCGCCAGTTCTTTACTGCCGGGAAGATCGTTGCAAATAGAGAAGTTTAGGGGCAGTGATCTGTTGTCCGGGTAGTGTAGGGATGTACTTTCCGAGACGCCACACGCCAACCGCACAACCACGCCGTCGCCGTTGGAAACAGCCGCTTCAACAGGATCATTACGGTGAGATCGCTCCCGCTTCGGCCTGTGTTAGGAGTAACGTTTAATAGTTGGATCACGTGCAATTGCTGTTTCCACAGAGGTTTCACGGTACTTTGGGGTGTAGTGGTTCTTCGTACTTTAAGTTTTGTGTCGATGTCAGTAGGCCAGCCAAGTTATAAGAGATCGCATTTTGGACCAATTTTAACACAGTTCACTGCCAATGCCAATCAGGAGGATAATTTGTAAATTGTTCATTTTTTTAAATTCAGCATTGATCTGAAGGTTATAATAAAATTATTGTGATTCAGTAGAGCCTTTACTTTCCGTTATTTTATTTTTGTGTATGTGTTTGATGTCATTGAACACTCTAAGTGTTCATGATCATTCATGTTTGGAAGTAAAAACAGGTGTGATTCATCGTCAACGCTACCACCGCAGATTAATTAGGGGTGGCAAGGCCACATTTAAATCTAGCGTTATCCATTTTTTGCATACAATCCCACTCCCAATTTCTATGTAAGTTGTTTGTCAAGGGCGAACACTCGCAAAAATCGGACAAGCAACGGGTGGAGTGTTACAACGTTTTATACAGAACAGTCGAGGCCCTGCAACCATCTTCTTTTAGGATGGACTCACGAGAGGTACAAAACTAATGTTGTACTTTCTACTGACCTTAGACCTTTCACAGGGGTTACTTTAAAGTGACTCCGACTAGTGCGTAGAACTTCACGGAAGACGGTGGGTCACACGGTCTTGCCTGCATCTTGTCGCCCCGCGAATTTCGCGGTGGCGCACGCAACAGTACTGTGCGGTGCTCTTTAAGCGTCCGCCGGGCCGCAGAAGTGTCCAGATCGTTCGCCTCCCAGGCACTGGCGTCACGCCAGTTTCTCTGCCGCCACATGTGCGCCCGCCGCTACGCGATATCGGAAACTTTTTAGTCCGCCAACTTCGAACCGATTTCGGACGGCAAACTTCCAGTTATCCCCCACTTTCCCTGGGCGGTCTCCCTTTGCCACTCTGACAACGTATTTCTCCAAAAACCACACGCCCTCTCTCCAGTACCTTATTCCAGCTGCGTCAGCGCTGATGTTTTGCGAAAGTCGCTACGGCAAGAGGATAAGTGTGACGTAATTTCAGACCACAGATCAGTTGGAAGGTCGTACATCGAGGAATATAGGCTTACGGGAGAAGTTTTCTGAACTGTTTACATTATTTCCAGACTATGGTACTGTATTACAGGATAACGAATATGACCCACAAATGGCTTCAGATAAGCAAATAATACAACATCGACAGCTTAGACCGTGAAATCAAAACAGATTTAAGGGAGAGGAGAGCCACTAGGCAGCGGAATAGTCCTAAATTACCATATATAAGGTGCAGTCAAATGAAAATCTGACACCCGCCACAACGGCAGCATGGAATGATTCCACTCAGAGGTAATCACCACACACGTTAAGACACTTATCCCGTTGAGAGGCGAGACGACCAATTCCTGTTTTGTCGTTCGCTGTAAGCCGTTGACGCATCCATAACCGCACCCGCTTTTGTACTTTCTCGTTCGACTGGAAACAACGTCCAAGTATGAAACTTCCTGGCAGATTAAAACTGTGTGCCGGACCGAGACTCGAACTCTGGACCTTTGTCTTTCGCGGGCAAGTGCTCTAACCAACTGAGCTACCCAAGCACGACTCACGCCCCGTCCTCACAGCTTTACTCCGCCAGTACCTCGTCCCCTACATTCCAAACTTCAAAGAAGCTCTTGTCCACGAATGACAAAGGTCCCGAGTTCGAGTCTCGGTCCGGCACACAGTTTTAATCTGTCAGGAAAATTTCATAACAGCGCACACTCCGCTGCAGAGTGAATATCTCATTCTGGAAACATCCCCCAGGCTGTGGCTAAGCAATGTCTCCGAAATATCCTTTCTTCCAGGAGTGCTAGTTCTGCAAAGTTCGCAGGAGAGCTTCTGTGAAGTTTGGAAGGTAGGAGACGACGGACTGGTGGAGTAAAGCTGTGAGGACGGGGCGTGAGTCATGCTTGGGTAGCTCAAATGGTAGGGCACTTGCCCGCTGTAGCCAAAGGTCTCGAGTTCGAGTCTCGGTCCGGCACACAGTTTTTATCTTCCAGGAAAGTTTCGTAACAGCGCATAGTGCGCTGCAGAGTGATTATCTCATTCTGGTGAAATACAGGCTTTGTCCGATTGGAGTGTGGGGCGGGTGTTATCGTGCAACCAGATGATTCCATCCGACAATATTCCTGGGCGTTCTGACTGCATGGAAGTAAGGAAGGAAGGAAGGGTTTAACGTGCCATCGACAGACCATTAGAGACGATAACAAGCTCGGATTGTGTCCAGGGTGGGGAGGGAAATCGGCCGTGCCCTTTGAAAGGAACCATCCTGGCATTTGCCTGGAGCGATTTACGGAAACCACGGAAAACCTGAATCTGGATGGCCGGACGCGGGTTTGAACCGTCGTCCTCCCGAATGGTTGTACAGTGTGTTACAGTTTCTGCGAACTACCTTCATAGCGCTGCGCATTTAATGTGGTTTCACGCACGAGGAATTCGGCGAAGTCGAAGAAGACGGTCACCATCACCTTACCGAAACTTGTGTGAACAGCTTTGTACATGTATGGCAGGTGAGATGTGGGATGTTTTCACTGCTGCCGGCATGCTGTCGGACGGAATCATCCTGTCGCACGATAAGGCCCGGCCCCAATTTGCCAATCGGTCGAAGGCTGCGCATCAGCGATTAGGATGGGTAACACTGCAGCACCGTACGTCCAGCCAGGATCTGATTTTCACATCTTCAGCGAACTGAAGAAAGACGAGCGTGGACGTCGGTTTCAGTCCGACGAGGAAATGCAAGACTGGGTGCGGTTGCTGATCCGTCAGCAGCCGACACCATTCATTTTTATTTATTTGTTGATTCATGCTGCCCACCACGAATTCCTCTCGTGTGTCAACCTCTTCATCTCAGAAAAGCACTTGCAATCTACGTTCAAATGGTTCAAATGGCTCTGAGCACTATTGGACTTAACATCGGTGGTCATCAGTCCCCTATAACTTAGAACTATTTAAACCTAACTAACCTAAGGACATCACACACATCCATGCCCGAGACAGAATTCGAACCTGCGACCGTAGCAGTCCCGCGGTTCCGGACTGAGCGCCTGAACCGCTAGACCACCGCGGCCGGCTGCAATCTACGTCTTCAATTTGCTGGATATATTCCCGTTTCCGTCTTCTTCTACAGTTTTTGCCCTCTGTAGCTCCCTCTAGTATCATGGAAGTCATTCCCTGATGTCCTTACAGATGCTCCATCATCCTGTCCCTTCTCCTCATCAGTGTTTTCCACGTATTCCTTCCCTCTCCGATTCTGTGCAGAAACTCCTGATTCCTTATCTTATCAGTCCGCCTAATTTCAAACAAATTTCTATAGCACCACATCTCAAATGCTTCGATTCTCTTCTGTTCAGGTTTTCCCACAGTCCATGTTTTACTACACTACTGGCCATTAAAATTGCTACACCACGAAGATGACGTGCTACAGACACGAAATTTAACAGACAGGAAGAAGCTGCTGTGATACGCAAATGATTAGCTTTCCAGAGCATTCACACAAGGTTGGCGCCGATGGCGAGACCTACAACGTGCTGACATGAGGAAAGTTTCCTACCGATTTCTCACATACAAACAGCAGTTGACCGGCGTTGCCTGGTGAAACGTTGCTGTGATGCCTCGTGTAAGGATGAGAAATGCGTACCATAACGTTTCCGCCTTTGATAAAGGTCGGATTGTCGCCTATCGCGATTGCGGTTTATCGTATCGCGACATTGCTGCTCGCGTTGGTCGAGATCCAATTAGTGTTGGCAGAATATGGAATTGGAGAGTCCAGGAGGGTAATACGGAACGCCCTGTTGGATCCCAACGGCCTCGTGTCACTAGCACTCGAGGTGACAGGCATCTTATCTGCATGACTGTAACGGATCCTGAAGCCATGTCTCGATCCCTGAGTCAACAGATGGGGACGTTTAGAAGACAACAACCATTTGCACGAACAGTTCGAAGACGTTTGCAGCAGCATGGAGTATCAGCGCGGGGACCATGGCTGCGGTTACCCTTGACGCTGTATCACAGACAGGAGCGCCGGCGATGGTGTACTCAACGGCGAACGTGGGTGCATGAATGGCAAAACGTCATTTTTTCGGATGAATCCAGGTTCTGTTTACAGCATCATGATGGTCGCATCCGTGTTTGGTGACATCGCAGAGATCGCACATTGGAAGCGTGTATTCGTCATCGCCATATTGGCGTATCACCCGGCGTGATGGTATGGGGTGCCATTGGTTACACGCCTCGGTCACTTCTTGTTCGTATTGACGGCGCTTTGAACAGTGGACGCTACATTTCAGAAGTGTTACGACTCGTGGCTCTACCCTATATTCGATCCCTGCAAAATCCTATATTTCAGAAGGATAATGCACGACCGCATGTTGCAGGTCCTGTACGGGCCTTTCTGGACACAGAAAATGTTCGACTGCTGCCCTGGCCAGCACATTCTCCAGATCTTTCACCAGCTGAAAACGTCTGGTCAATGGTGGCTTAGCAACTTGCTCGACACAATATGCCAGTCACTTCTCTTGATGAACTGTGGTATCGTGATGAAGTTGCATGGACAGCTGTACCTGTACACGCCATCCAAGCTCTGTTTGACTCAATGCCCAGGCGTATCA
The DNA here is from genome assembly GCF_023897955.1 of Schistocerca gregaria. Taxonomy (NCBI): domain Eukaryota; kingdom Metazoa; phylum Arthropoda; class Insecta; order Orthoptera; family Acrididae; genus Schistocerca; species Schistocerca gregaria. The sequence goes on along the minus strand of NC_064921.1, from coordinate 156,880,288 downwards.
AGTCCGTTATTATGGCCAGAAGTGGTTGTTCTGGGTTCTGATTTCTCAGGATCTATGCACCCAAACTGCGTGAAAATGTAATCACATGTCAGTTCTAGTATAATATATTTGTCCAATGAATACCCGTTTATCATCTACTTTTGTTCTTCGTGTAGCAATTTTAATGGCCAGTAGTGTACATACAATGCTGTAGTCTAGACGTACATTCTCGGAAATTTCTTCCTCAAACTAAGGCCTAGGTTTGTTACTAGTAGACTTTTCTTGGTCAGGAATACCCTTTTTGCCAGTGCTATTCTGCTTTTGATGTCCTCCTGGCTCCGTCCGTCATTGGTTATTTTGCTGCCTAGGTATTAGAATCCCTTAACTTCGTGACCATCCTGATGCTAAGTTGCTCGTTGTTCTAATTTCTGTTACCTCTCATTACTATCGTCTTGCTTCGACTTAATCTCAGTCCATATACTGAACTCATTAGATTGTTCATTCCATTCAGCAGACTTCTTCACTCCCACTCAGGATAGCAATATCATCGAGAACGGTATCGTGGATGTCCTTTCACCTTGAATTTTAATTCCACTCCTGAATTTTTCTTTTATTTCCATCATTTCTTCCTCAATGTACAGATTGAACAGCAGGGGCGAAAGACTCCATCTTGTCTTACACCCTTTTTAAACCAAGTACTTCGTTCTTGGTTGCCCACTCTTATTATTCCGTCTTGGCTCTTGTACATATTGTGAATCGCCCGTTTTTCCTTCTAGCTTACCCATATTTTCTCAGAATTTTGAACATCTTGCACCACTTTACGACGTCGAACGCTTTTTCCAGGCCGACAATTTTACGAATGTTTCTTGATTTTTCTTTAGTCTTGCTTCCATTATCAACCGCAACTTTAGATTAGCCTCTCTGGTGCCTTTACCTTTCCTAAAACGAAACCGTCATCTAAACCATTCTCTATTTTCTTTTCCAATCTTCTGTATATTATTCTTGTCAGCAACTCGGATGCATGAGCTGTGAAGAAGATTGTGCGATAATTCTCGCACCTGTCAGCTCTTGCAGTCTTTGGAATTGTGTGGATGATATTTTTCGCCGCCCCCTGTGACCGAGCGGTTCTAGGCGCTTCAGTCCGGAACCGCGCTGCTGCTACTGTCGCAGGTTCGAATCCTGCCTCGGGCATGGATGTGTGTGATGTCCTTAGGTTAGTTAGGTTTAACTAGCTCTAAGTGTAGAGGACTGATGGCCTCAGATGTTAAGACCCATAGTGCTTAGGGCCAATTGAACCATTTGATATTTTTCCCTATAGTCATCTGACCAGAAAACCTTGTCTTTTTTCCATTTCACTTCACTGAACACTACTATATCTAGATTGAGCCAGACTGATTCATTTTACACACCGACGTGAATAGTCGTTTTGTTTGCCACTTCCCCCATTGTTTTATAAATTCTATTGGAATGTTACTTATCAATTCTGCCTTATTTGATATAAAGTTCTCCATGGCTCTCTTCAATTCTGATTCTACAGAATAAGAATTAATTGTCCCGTTTCCCAGTGGGATAAAAGCGGTTTTTGTCATTACTTATGAATGATACTATTCCATAGTCTCGTTGTGATGAGTGTTCAGTTTTCATTTGCCTGCCACTCATAATAGGGAACAGCTGGCGGCCTATGCTGTTTTACAGAGCGGGCAGGCCTCTGACCTTTACATTCTGTGATGAGGCGTCGACGATCAACATCTTGACGATTATTCGTGGTTTCACTGTCCTTCAGCCACTTTCCGTAGTTGCTCACGACAGTAGCACCCAACATAGGACAAGCTTCGACTTTTCCAAGATGCTCATTCCCAGATGCCGGGACGTAACTACCTGCCTTTTGTCAGAATCGCTTATGTCAGTGGATTTTCCCCGTTTTCGGCCCATATCATCTCTAGAGTGATAACATATTCGCCTCTGCTCCGCTGATACTGTATACCTTCCCTACGACGTCACGTATTTACAACGCCACCTGGCGGTAGTCAATCTCACGAAATGTAGAGGTCACAAGTAAGAATGAATTTTCACTCCGCAGCGGAGTGTGCCCTGATACAAAACTGTGTACAGGAGCGAGACCGAACCAGGTACCTTTGTCTTTTGCGGCCAAGTGCTACACCAACTGAGCCACACAAACACGCCGTGTCTCGGTACAGCACACAGATTTAATCTGCCATGAAGTTTCGTATCAGCGCCCGCTCTGCTGCAGGGTGTTATTTAATTCTGGAAACAATCCCTCTAGGCGGTGATTAAGCCATGTCTCCGCAGTATCCTTTCTTCCACGAGTTCTACTCTCACAAGTTTTGCGGGATAACTTCAGTGAAGTTTTGAAGATAGGTGATAAGCTACTAGTGGAAATGCAGCCGTGAGGAGGGGTCGCGAATCGTGCTCTGGTATCTTAGTTCGTAGAGCACTTGCCTGCAAAAGGCAAAGGGCCCAGGTTCGCGCCCTAGTCTGCCACACACTTTTAATCTAACAGGAAGTTTCAAAAATCATATTGTTTTGGCTCTCGGTGTAGGTATGTAAACCATTTTCAGTTGGTTCAGATGGTTCTGAGCACTATGGGACTTAACATCTATGGTCATCAGTCCCCTAGAACGTAGAACTACTTAAACCTAACTAACCTAAAGACGTCACACACATCCATGCCCTAGGCAGGATTCGAACCTGCGACCGTAGCGCTCGCGCGGCTCCAGACTGTAGCGCCTAGAATCGCACGGCCACACCGGCTGGCCATTTTTAGTTTCGACCACTATTGTGCCCTGTAATAATACAGTGACGCGCAAGTCGCCGAAGTGGCATCAAATCGAAAGACTTGCACCAGGCGAACGGTCTACCTGACGGGAGGCCCTCATCACACGACATAATGCCGGCCAGTGTGACCGAGCGGTTCTAGGCGCTACAGTCTGGAACCGCGCAACCGCTACGGTCGCAGGTTCGAATCCTGCCTCGGGCATGGATGTGTGTGACGTCTTTAGGTTAGTTAGGTTTAAGTAGTTCTAATTTCTAGGGGACTGATGACCTCAGATGTTAAGTCGCATAGTGCTCAGAGCCATTTGAACCATTTTTTTTTCTTTTAATCATCTTGTACAGGGTGTTCAAAAAGTCTCTCCGCAGTTCCGTATGATTGTTAGCCGCTCGTGCCGTATGATCGTTCGCCTACCTGAGTTACTTCCCTTCAAGTGGACTCTCCCAACATTCCACAGCTTCGTTTATCTCAGCCAGCGTCAGTAGTATCGTTGTTGTTATTCGTTACGTGTTGACGTCAACTTTTTAGTTCCTTTGTTTCGTTTTTGTCACTGTTAAAATGCTAACCATTGAAGAACGTGTGTTTTTAGTTCAAAGCTGGCGGTAAATACACAGTTTCAGTTCGTCAATAACACACGCACATCGCGATACTGTGCGAGATTTGAGTAACAAATTTCGTAGCACGCGTTCAGTGACAGATGCACCGAGAAGTGGTTGTCCAAGCGAACTGAATTGTGTATTCAACAACAGGGAGGACACTTCCAACATTTAATGGGAGAATTTGTAAGTAAAAATGAATATTCAATAAATTAATAACTTTTATTTCAGTGAGTTTCATTTCGGTATATTCACTGTGACATACAGCACGCGCTGCTAACAATCATACGGCACTGCGGAGAGACTTTTTGAACACCCCTTATAAATCTGCCGCCAAAGCCTATTACGAACAGCTCGAACCGTTTGTAAAACTAGTGGACAATGGTGGCGTGTAGACGAAGCACTAACAATGAATATAATAAAACCTTTTCTTTCATGAAAATCTGTGGACAATTTGAAAATGTTTAGCACAACATTCTATAGGGACTTAATTATAACCACACATCTTTAATACCACGAAATTACTGACCACTAAGCACCCTAGTCTTGATGAATAATGAGTCCTTCGAGAGAGACATACGTTTGTTCATGGAAGCATATTCATTTTAATTAGTGACAACGAGTTTTGTAATTTTTTTAATCGTCAATTGTGTCATTTAGAAATGCCTGGAAATAATGAAATAAATGAAACAATGATCATCTTCATTAGTGACAACGACTTACTTCCGTAATTTTTTAAATCGTCAACTGCGTCATGTTTGGAAAAGCCTGGAAATAATGAACTAAATGAGAGAATGATGAGAAAGACAAAGGAAACAGAGGTTAAGAAATTGAGCTACTGAGCAAACTGTTTTGGAGCAGTAAGGGCATCGCAAATACGTAATGCAAGACACAGATCTTTGACACTTACGAACGCAGCACTGGCGCCGCTAGGAATATTTACTGGCAATGCTCTTAGGACAGCCAGATGATTTTGAAAGTGGGGCACAGAACGCCTTGTGTTATGAACCGTGGACGCGCGCCAGCATGTTCTTGCTGCTGCTGGCGAAATAGCAGTCTGCAATTTGCGGCTCTATAACATGGCTCAGATAACCACTTGCGCCGCCGAGGGATGTGCTGCAACGGCTGCTACAGCTGAGGATTGGTGCCGATGGATATGCAGCACTTGTGCAATGGTAATTAGGTAAAGCGGAGAAATGAGACGGGAGCCCCTCTAGTGATCGTTAATTAGGCAGAAATGTTGGGAAAGTTACAATTTAACTTCGCGTGTCGACGTTGGGATTATTACAGATGAGCAGAGCCTCACGAGTGATCTCGCCGCCTCTAGCGCAACAGGCAAAGCTACTCCCCACACGTCCTCTCCCGTAATATTACACTACTGGCCATTAAAATTGCTACACCAAGAAGAATTGCAGATGATAAACGGGTATTCATTGGACAAAAATATTATACCAGAACTGACATGTGATTACATTTTCACGCAATTTAGGTGCACAGATCCTGAGAAATCAATACCCAGAACAACCACCTCTGGCCGTAATAACGGCCTTGATACGCCTGGGCATTGAGTCACACAGAGCTTGGATGGTGTATACAGGTACAGCTGCCCAAGCAGCTTCAACACGATAGCACAGTTCATCAAGAGTAGTGACTGGCGTATTGTGATGAGCCAGTTGCTCGGCCACCATAGACCAGTCGCTTTCAATTGGTGAGAGATCTGGAGAATGTGCTGGCCAGGGCAGCAGGGTATCGCCACGGGTCGTAACACATCTGAAATGTAACGCCCACTGTTCAAAGTACCGTCAATGCGAACAAGAGGTGACCGAGACGTGTAACCAATGACACCCCATACCATCACGCCGCGTGATACGCCAGTATGGCGATGACGAATACACCCTTCCAATGTGCGTTCACCGCGATGTGGCCAAACACGGATGCGACCACCATGATGATGTAAGAGAATCTGGATTCATCCCAAAAAATGACGTTCTGCCATTCGTGCAGCCAGGTTCGTCGCACACCATCGCAGGTGCTCCTGTCTGTGATGCAGCGTCAAGGGTAACCGCAGCCATGGTCTCCGAGCTGACAGTCCATGCTGCTGCAAACGTCGTCGAACTGTTCGTGCAGATGACTGTCGTCTTGCAAACGTCCCCATCTGTTGACTCAGGGATCGAGACGTGGCCGCACGATCCGTTACAGCCATGCGGATAAGATGCCTGTCATCTCGACTGCTAGTGATACGAGGGCGTTGGGATGCAGCACGGCGTTCCGTATTACCCTCCTGAACCCACCGATCCCATATTCTGCTAACAGTCATTGGATCTCGACCAACGCGAGCAGCAATGTCGCGATACGATAAACCGCAATCGCGATAGGCTACAATCCGACCTTTATCAAAGTCGGAAACGTGGTGCATCAAAAGGTGTCATCCGATTTTTTGAAAAATGATAACTACTATGTTGTTCGAGATAAGCTGTATGGTTAATTTTTATTTACCGCGAACAGTGTTACAGGAAGCACATGTCTCGATACAGTTGGAGACGTACTTGCAGATTCATAAAATTTGGAGACTGATTCGAGCGACTGCATTTACTAACAGGACGGGGCACCTCCACACTGGCTTCTAGAAATGCAAGAACTTTTAAATTTAAGGATTACTGAACGATGGATCGGTCTCACTCAGCTTTCCTTACTGGCTTCCAAGGTAACCGGACCTAACTGTGTTTGATTATTTTTAGGGGGGTGGGGCTATAAAATTGGAAATTTGTGGTAAGGTCTTATGGGACCAAACTGCTGATGTCATCGGTCCATAAGCTTATACGAACTTGATCTAATTTAAATTAATTTACACTAAGGACAACACACACACCCATGCCCAAGGGAGGACTCGAACCTCCGACAGGGGGAGCTGCTTGAACCATAACAAGGCCCCTCAGACCGCTCGGCCCCCCGGGAAGAGGGGGCTATAAAAGACTTTGTTTATGTGCCTCCGTTACCAAAACAATGAATGAACTGACGCATCGCATAACAGCAGCGGTGGAAGCTGTAACTTAAGACAGGCTCACTGCAGTATTTGAATACCGCGTTGACATGTGCCGTGCATCTCAATGGGAGCATATTGAACGCCAATGAGAAAGAATGAAAAAAATCTTTTTGAGTTTCCTGTTCATCAAAAACCATAATTAGTTTTATATGTTTATTAGTTTCAGAAATATAGACGTGTCAAGTCGGATGATTCTTTTTGATGCACCCTATATACATGACAATGGCAGTGACTGCACTATCTTGTAAACGCACTTTCAGCGAATTTAGTATGATAAATAAAGTACTTATGGCTAAGTATGGATGAAAGCAGACTGCCTACGTTAGCTATCTTGTCTGTGGAACACGATACATCTGTTAAACTTGACTTCAGTGTCATAATCAATGAGTTTGTTTCTCTCACATTAAGGAAACTATAAGCAATAAAAGCAAAATTCCCGGAAAGGGGTGATTTCCTTAATTCGCTTCAGGAAAATGCCGGGATGGTTTCTTCGAAAGAGCACAGCCGACTTCCTTCCCCATCCTTCTCTTATCCGATCGAACCGATGACGTCACTGTTTGGTCCCCTCCCCCACATCAACCAACCAACCTGGAAAGGGATATTTTCTCAAGTCTCAATTATAGGCCTTCTTACTTTATTTCTAATTAGTAATTTGCGCATACTAAATAATTTATGAGGAATTTTTGTACATGTCAACAGAAAAAAAAACTGCACGGTGCAAGTGATCTGAAAGAGATGAAAACTGAACATGAAATTCATTACAGCGATACGTTTCTCCTGAGAAAACGAAGAAAGAGAACTGGAGGAAAGTGGTCAAAAATTCGGAAACGACGCCACTCTGATCGAATGAAAATTAATAGCAAAACTGGAAGTTAATACACAAGAAGTTATTTAAGTGGTCCGTAGGAGGCCGAAATCGCATGGAAAAAGCTTATGAGGAACTTGTAAAATCAGTTCTTTATTTCACAGAATACTAAAATCAATGTACCGTAGCTCCAAAAATAACAAGGAATTGATTAACTTAATTTCATTATTTTAGAGAGTTTATGCAACTTGTAATTTATTTACTGCAATGATACATTTAACTTATGGTGTACAATATTTTATACTAACATAGATAACGCGATGTTTTCCAGTAATACTTTATTTTTATTAGACATACTCGCAGATTCATAAAATTTGGTAAATCTGTGTAGAAAATACTGTAGAAAAGTACACTACTGGCCATTAAATTCCTTCACCACAAAGATGACGTGCTATAGACGCGAAGATGCTGTGATATGCAAATGATTAGCTTTTCAGAGCATTCACTCAAGGCTGGAGCCGGTGGCGACACCTACAACGTGCTGGCATGAGGAAAGTTTCCAACCAATTTCTCATACACAAACAGCAGTTGACCAGCGTTGCCTGGTGAAACGTTGTTATGGTGCCTCGTGTAAGGAGGAGAAATGTGTACCATGACGTTTCCGACTTTGATAAAAGTCGGATTGTAGCCTATCGCGATTGCGCTTTATCGTATCGCGACATTGCTGCTCGCGTTGGACGAGATCCAATGACTATTAGCAGAATATGGAATCGATGGGTTCAGGAGGGTAACACGGAAAGCAGTGCTGGATCCCAACGGCCTCGTATCACTAGTAGTCGAGATGACAGGCATCTTATCCGCTTGGCTGTAACGGATCGTGCACCCACGTCTCTATCCCTGAGTCAACAGATGGGGAGACAACAACCATCTGCACGTACAGTTCGACGACGTTTCCAGCAGCATGCACTATCAGCTTGGAGACCATGGCTGCGGTTGCCCTTGACGTTGCATCGCAGGCAGGAGCGTATGCGAATGTGTACTCAACGACGAACCTGGGTGCACGAATGGCAAAACGTCATTTTTTCGGATGAATCCAGGTTCTGTTTACAGCTTCATGATGGTCGCACCCGTGTTTGTTCTTGGTGTAGCAATTTTAATGGCTAGTAGTGTATTATTGCTGGACGAATTCCCCAGGGTCTTGGGCGAAGCACGGCTGGGATAACAGAATCACTCACCGAGACGCAGCGCGGACCCGACGAAAATTCAGCGAGGGCGGCAGCCCCACACACGCAGGGAGGAGCGCGGGTTTTCCGCCTCCCCAGAGCGGTCCGGCCGAGTAGCGCTGGCCCACGTTATGGAAATTAAACATTGAGCGCGGGTGCATATCCCGTTTGCACAATCGCGTATTCATTACGCGGCGCTGGTGCGCTGCTCGCTGCCGCCAGCAAGTTTTGCTATTATTCTATGATGAAGGCCGCTCATTGTTCCGGACCGGCGGTTAATCATGGCGCGCAGTCTCCAGAGATAGTGGACCGCGTCGGGCAAGAACGTCTTCACCGGCTCGCCTTGCAATCACAGACGAATTTTCGCCTAACCGGAATCCGTCTAAAGTTTCCTCGTAAAGGCAAGAAGAGCACTTAATGGCGTAGACCGAACTTCTTATCAAATAACTGCTCAACTATAATGTCTCGGAATAGCGTCATTGCTCTCTACCTTCTTTGTTTCTTTTTAGTAGGCGTTATTTCTGTTTGTTTGTGTGTTCACTGGCTTAAAGATGTGGGGTCAACCCAAACTCCACCGACAAGTCCTGAACGCTTGACAGGTAAGAATAATAGAAGTGGCAGAGAAATTCCAACGAAGAGCGGCGTGTTTCTTCGCGGAACAGTTTAGTCAGCGGGGGAGCGTAATACAAAGCTCGTCAAACGTCTGTGGCAGACGCTACAAGAAAGGCGCATCACGGAAAGGTTTAGTGTCAAAATGCCGAAAGCTGTCGTTTCAAGAAGAAACAGACAACGTGTTACTGCCTCTCAGCCTTACACTATCCGATCAAAAACATCAGGACACCCCTACACCCCTATGATTCGGATTTGACATTAGAGATGATGAGAGGCGAAACCACAATATACACTACTGGCCATTAAAATTGCTACACCAAGAACAAATGCAGATAATAAACGGGTATTCATTGGACAAATATATTAAACTAGAACTGACAGGTGATTACATTTTCACGCAATTTGGGTGCATAGGTCCTGAGAAATCAGTATCCGAAACTACCAGCTCTGGCCGTAATAACGGCCTTGATACGCCCGGGCATGGAGTCAGAGCTTGGATGGCGTGTACAGGTCCAGCTGTCCATGCAGCTTCAACACAATACCACAGTTCATCAAGAGTAGTGGCTGGCGTATTGTGATGAGCCAGTTGCTCGGCAACCATTGACCAGACGTTTTCAATTGGTGAAAGATCTGGAGAATGTGCTGGCCAGGGCAGCAGTCGAACATTTTCTGTATCCAGAAAGGCCCGTACAGGAACTGCAACATGCGGTCGTGCATTATACTGCTGAAATGTAGGGTTTCGCAGGGATCGAATTAAGTGTAGAGCCACCGGTCTTAACACATCTGAAATGTAACGGCCGCTGTGCCGTCAATGCGAACAAGAGGTGACCGAGACGTGTAACCGATGGCACCCCATACCGTCACGCCGGGTTATACGCCAGTATGGCGATGACGAATACACGCTTCCATTGTGCGTTCACGGAGATGTCGCCAAACACGGATGCGACCATCATGATGCTGTAAACAGAACCTGGATTCATCCGCAAAAATGACGTTTTGAGACTCGTGCGTCCAGGTTCGTCGTTGAGTACACCATCGCAGGCGCTCCTGTCTGTGATGCAGTGTCACGTGTAACCGCAGCCATGGTCTCTACTGCAAACGTCGTCGAACTGTTCGTGCAGATGATTGTTGTCTTGCAAACGTCCCCATCTGTTGACTCAGGGATCGAGACGTGGCTGCACGATCCGTTATAGCCATGCGGATAAGATGCCTGTCTTCTCGACTGCTAGTGATACGAGGCGGTTGGGATCCAGCACGGCGTTCCGTATTACCCTCCCGAACCCACCGACTTCATATTCTGCTAACAGTCATTGAATCTCGACCAACGCGAGCAGCAATGTCGCGATACGATAAACCGCAAAGGCGATAGGCTACAATCCGACCTTTATCAAAGTCGGAAACGTGATGGTACGCATTTCTCCTCCTTACACGAGGCATCACAATAACGTTTCACCAGGCAACGCCGGTCAGCTGCTGTTTGTGTATGAGAAATCGGTTGGAAGCTTTTCTCGTGTCAGCACGTTGTAGGTGTCGCCACCGGCGCCAACCTTGTGTGAATTCTCTGAAAAGCTAATCATTAGCACATCACAGAATCTTCTTCCTGTCGGTTAAATTTCGCGTCTGTAGCGCGTCATTTTCGTGGTGTAGCAAAATTAAGGCCAGTAGTGTTATTGCCATGAGCGATTGCTGGTTTATGAGAACTTTCTGATATTGTGGCCGGGTACTGAGTATTTGAAGGTACACTCTAACTCAAAAAATTAAAAAATATAAAAGATTCGCACCACGAAGTACTTATCCGAATGGGAGGGAAATTTGGAGACGTGATGCGGTGTACATGTACAGACAAATGATTACAGTTTCAAAAAAATTGGATGATTTATTCAAGAAAATGAGTTTCACAAAGTGAGTAACTCAATAACGTGTTGGTCCATCTCTGGCTATTATGCAAGCAGTTACTGAGCTAGGAACTGATTGACAGAGTTGTCGGATATGTTCCCGAGGGATATCGTGTCAAATTCTATCCATCCCGGCATTTGCCTGAAGCGATTTAGGGAAACCGCAGTAAACCTATATAAGGATGGGTGGACGCGGGTTTGAAACTTCATGCTCCCGAATGCGATCCAGAGTCCTAACCTTGTGACATCTCGCTCGGTACGCTGAGTGGACTTGGGACCGTTCTTGAGAGACTGGAAAGAGGTAAAACCCCGCCCCTATCCGGGGTTGGACCCGGACCCAAAGTGGAATGTTTCAAGTCACCGCGATTGTTCATTCACTGTTGGCCATGGGTCATGAAGAAGATGAATTGCAAACCGCTCTCCGCGACCTAAACTTACTGTACCGAGGATGTAATGCGGAGATATCTGCTGAAAAGAGAGGCGTAATGGCATTTAGAACAGTGGAAAATATAAGATCAAAACCTGTCATTTACGACAAAAAAACGTAACAAGTAAAACGTTTTAAGTATGTCAGAAAGGAAATAAGCTATTTAGGACACCAAGATGTAGATTAAAAAAACTTCTAAAATTTGAATGTCTGTGTGACACTGTAAACAGAACTTTAAAAAGAAGGCAATGAAATAAATAAAAAATTAAATGTTATAAATTTTGTATACGTCTGTATGGCAATGATATCTAAACTCTTATCAAACGACGTGGGAATCATATTGACACCCCTCAGATGAGACTGCTAAAACAACTGTGAAAGGATATACAAAACTGATGAAATGAAGTTATTAAAAAGGGTCTTAAAGCTGAGCCATTAAACGATGTAATAAATGAATATAGAGGTAAATGGAAGTATCACGGTAAACGTAACAGACGAAAAAGCTATTGATCAGTGTCTCTAATACATCATTCATACAAATAAAGGATAATAACCATATTTATTGATATAGACATTAATCCATAGATTTTCCTTCCGTTAAGTTTTTACCACATCACATATGGAAACTGGTATTACTTTACTATAATGGAGTTAGTCTATCATCAGTTTTAAGCGTAATTATAGGTGGTTCACTGTACTGTGTTACGTAGAGATGTGTCAAAAATAGGTTTAACGTATTAATGGGCCTGAAGCTGACGCACTGTAGTGGCGAAATCGTTAGCAACCAAAACAAAATCTCTAAATACAGCTGAAGGATTCATTCAACTCTGACAAACACTTTGTTGTAGCTAGCGTCCCTGCGTTCATCAGCAGATGGATATTCGAAGATTAAATCATATTTTACTTTTGGTGGAAGAACAGTTCTTCTTCTTCTTATTATTATTATTATTATTCCTCTCCTTTTTCTTCTCCTCCCTTCACGATCAGGTAATTTCATCTTTTCCAGTCAACGGGGTCCAGGCATCCCTTCCATTATCTTCGACTCTGTCATGTTCCTGTAGGTTCGTAGTTATGAATTTGTTTTGGAAGTCTTTTTTCATGCTTTCTATCTATAACTTCCCACCGTCTGCATCTGCTAAGATCTAGTTTTTTGTCCATTGTATTAACATGTAATTCAGTTCTATGTCTTCATTTCTGGAGCTATCTACTCTGGTTCACCCTTTAACACTGCGGAGAAATCGGATAGCGGAAGATTACTCACAGGAAAAAAAAATCCAAATCCTCAACTAACTTTTGAAAAAGTCTTGAAAACAAAGCAAACGGTAATAATTATTCAAACAGAAATAAATTTTTGATACGACACCTTATTAAATCGGATTAAAAAGTATAGAGTAATTTCATCTAGCCCCGTACAGTTTCTTACTGATGCAGTAATTTTTTTCCAGATTGCAAGTCATGTGTGTGTCCAGTTTGGTAGAAATTGCTTGAGGCGTGACAGAAGTGTACCTACAAATCGAATGAGTTGTCGCAGACTCTTTCTGCAGCAGGTAATTTACGCACATAGCGCCTGTAGGGGTTGTGACGCAATCCGCTAAGCACAGTCGTTTTGCAGGTACTGCAATTGGACTGGCGGTGCTCTGTGTTACGCTTCTTCGTCACCCCGTTTTCACGCCATCCCCTCCCTTGTTGAAGGTAGGTGATTCTTACCGCCACATTAATGTTAGTCAGTTCTGAACTGTACTTAAAATTTCCACACTATAGCTCGTCGAGAATTTAGTTTGAATTGCAATATTTCATGGAGCTGACAGACAAGAAAGTGACCTAACAAAAAACGTGTTAAAATAAAGTTTAAGAAGACTGTACTGTACAAAATCTGTTATACCGATGGCATTGCACCCGTACCAACGTCAACGCTAAAACTTTCCCGCTCAGCATCACTGACGCTGGCATTCCGATCCGTCCCATTCTGTAACGTTCCGTTGATGTGTATGAATGCCGGCATTTGAAATACATTGTGCCATGTTTTGACGTTCTCTTCCCTTCTGTGACTTCGAGAATGAACCGAACGTAATTCACCTTCCTGGGCATGCGTTAGTTCAGCCCTCCTCTGGAACCCAACGGATGCTTCTGCCATATGTGAATACACTTTGTTTATCCCGGCAGCATAAGCTTTTACTACTGAGGGTGATAGTAATGACAGCTACCCACAGTTCGAGAATTTAATCTCAAATGAACTTGAAAACAGAATTTCATTTCCAATGAACGTGAAAACCGATAACGTTTAATTTATCTTCTCTATAAAAATGAATGTGGATTCCACACACCAGATATCTTGCAGAACGCAACTCACTCTGTTCGTCCAACAGATCCATAGCGCCGTAGAAGAGGATGCCCTGGTCGATGGCGCGTTCCTTCACTTCAAAAAGGCATTTGATACAGTTCGGAATTTTTATTTATAGAACAAAACACAAGTTTACCTAGTGTCTGACCGAATTTGTGACTGGATCCAGGACTTCGTTGCAGACAGGACTCAACATGTTGCTCTTAATGTAACGAACTCGACATATGAAAAAGTAATTTCAAGTGAATTCCCAGGGAGGAGTGACAGGACAATTAGTGTTTACAATATGTATAAACGGTTTAGTGAATATCATCAAAAGTTCCATAAGGCTCTCATAAATGATGTAGTAATGTAGCGACACTAGAAGACTAGCGATTTCCAGGAAAATCAGCATAGGGTCGACGATTTGTCCGCGGACTAGCAAATTAATTCTGAACGCAAATGAATGTGTCGTTCGTACAAGTAGGCGGAGAATTCGTCTTTATTTACTATCATACTATCCTACTATTGGCTGCATTACAGCGAAAACAGTAACTATCGTAAAATACCTAGTAATAACGGTCCGGAGCGATCTAAAGTGGAATGGCATAGACACAAAACGCAGGAAAAGCGGACGCCAGGCTGATAATTCATCCACAAGATAATTAACTTCCATATATGTGTTCATCCGCTTCTTGAGTACTGATTGCAGTTAAGAGCAATGCCCTTCGTCAATGAATAGATTAGTCGGCGCAAGAGCATTACAGAGATCCTCAACAACCTCCACTGGCAAACGGTATAAAAGCGGCGTTATGCAACACGGACACGTTTACTACTGGAAATCCGAGACAGAGCATTCTGGAAAGAATTGAGCAACACACATACATCTCGCTAAATGGCAACAACGAAAAAATCAGAGAAATTAGACCTAACCAGTAAATCCCTCCCAATCCCCGATGCGTTAAAGAATCGAAATCTCATTTACAAACAGCTGCCATCGTCTTATTACAATCCAAGTCAGTTAAAATGTTAAATATTATACGTTAAGCAAGTAAACCCATTACGACGGAAGAACTAAAATCTTTATTATATTGGTTTTATCAGTTTCTAATTATTCACCGATACACTATGTGCCACAAAGTTTATGTGGATACTGTCTGCAAAATGTGTTGCGAACAGATTTAACAGTAAATAAGCAACAAATTAAAACCTCGTGTCTGATGCTGAGGTTTTACTGCATAAACAGCGAAAATGCAGTAAGCAGTATTCGTTTTCCTTTGATTAATTTGTGGCACGTGTCTGAGAGGAAAAGTTTCAAAATGATTATAAATCAGGTGTAAAATTCGCTGGAAGTCGCTAAGAGCCCTCGTTTCCAAATATTGGTGTATATAGACTGGGTAATTCGCGCGCCCAGAGTTAGACTGTCTCAAGAGATATACACGTTTTCTAACATTAACACTTGATATGATGTGTTAAACCTCTCGCTTAAAGCTACATTTCTCTATGAGTAGATTATGAAAGGATTTAAAATTTTTAACTTCAGCCAATAACTATATGAAGCACTGAAAATCAATTTTTGGATGGTCCTGGAATCCGTTAAACAGCCAACAAAAAATTTGGAACAGATTGTTTTAACAGCGAATGGCAGAAAAGGTACTGGTAACGCAAGTATCCTCCACCACACACCTAATATTGTGGCTTTCGGAGTATAGGTGCACATGTAGACATACACTGACGGAAAAAAATCGCAAAACCAAGAACCAGTTCTGCGACACAGATTATAGTTACTAAGCATGTTTCTACATCTGGAAGATGATGTCTACTCAAATTTCGCTCCAGTCGCATAAGAGTGGCGCTACGAGGATGTAAATCAGATTTCCTTTAAATACACGCTGTAACGGTCGTCAACGTTAGTTTCACTTGAGATTGGACGTGGTGAATCTACAGGGTGTCCCAAAAAGAATAACCCGATTTTGACCTGTAATAATATTGAGACAAATGTCGCTAGGTAACTGCAACGGTGCTAAATGTAATCGGCATGGTCTAGAGTTTCAAGCCATACCGATTACAACTGGTACAAGCTCTTCGAGATACTGACAAAGTGAAGCGAGTTGACTTTAACAATGCTATTATAGAGGAGATGGAAGACGACACTTTTATGTCACGGTTGATATTCAGCGGTGAGGCAACTTTCCATATTAGCGATAGGGTTCACCGTCATAATGTGCGTATATGGAGGCTCGAAAATCCTCATGAAACAATTAAACATGAACTTGATTCACCAAAAGTGAATGTTTTTTGTGCTGTTTCGCAAAGCAAGGTTTGTGGACCCTACTTTTTTGAGTAAGTAACCGTAACAGGAGAATCATATCTTGCAACGCTACGGAACTGGTTATTCCCACAACTTGGCTCTGACAATTTCATCTATGAGCAAGATGGAGCACCACCGCACTAGCACAACAACGTGCGCAGTTTCCTCAATGCCAGCGTGCCTCAACGTTGGATAGAGCGTACAGGACCTCGAGACTAGGCTTTACACTCTTTTCCTCCTAGGTCCCCTGACCTAACACTATGTGATTTCTTCCTGTGGGAATATGTTAACCAATGTGTTTGCATTCCTCCTTTACCTCGTGACATTGGTGAACTAAAAACCAGAATATTTGTTGCTGTAGCTTCAGTGACAGAAAACACCTTACGTTCAGTTTGGGATGAATTCGGCTATCGGTTAGATGTCGTCCGTGCGGCCAATGGAGGACATATTGAACATTTATGATGGATTTTTATAAACTTCTGTCTTTTCTGAGTAACTTAGCATGCAATTTGTTGGTGTTTAGCCCTTCTTCCTAATAAATAATTCTGTTTAAAATTGGGTGGTTCTTTTTGAGACAGCCTGTATGTTAGTTAAGAATGCCTATAAGGCGACAAACACGACAGTATCAACACCTAACTGAGTTTGAACAAGGTAATCTAAAAGGGCTATATGAAGCTGGATGTTCCTTCTGCGATACTGCAGAAAGACTTGGCAGAGATGAAGTCACTGCACACGATTGCTGCAGTGGAGGTCACGAGAACGTACGGTCTTAAGGATCCGTTGTGCTACCGAGAGTGAAGACCGTCGTGTTTGGCATAAGGCTCTGGCGGATCGTTCTGCATCTGCAGCAGCAATTTGACAAGAAGTTGTCACCACAATCACACAACGAACGGTTACAAATGGATTACTTTAAGGACAGATCTGAGCTAGACTCCCTGAGCGTGCATTCAACAAACCGCAAATCACCGCCATTTGTGACTTCAGTGGTGTCAAACGAGAGCTTTTTTGAGGGCAGTGTGGAGGTCTTTTGTGTTTTATGATGAGATTTGGTTCTGACTCGGTGCTAATGATGGCTTTGTTTTGGATAGGAGAAGGCTAGTTGAGGACTTGGAAGAAATCTGTCTGCGAGATGGACACGTTGTACCTATACCGGGAGTTATGGTCTGGAGTGCGTTTTTATATAACGGCAGGAGCACTCTAGTGGTTATCTCACGCATCCTGACTGCAAATTTGTACGTAAGTCTGGTGATTCGACCTGTTGTGCTGCCATTCATAATCAGCATATTGGGGGGTGTTTTCCAACAGGATAACGCTCGACCACATACCGTTGTTCTAACACAAGATGCTGTACAGAGTGTCGACACGTTGCCTTGGCCTGCTCAGTCACCAGATCTGTCTCCAGTACATACGGCACATCATCGAATAATAACTCCAGCATCATCCACAAACAGCATTACTCGTCCCTTTATTGACCGAGCAAGTCAACAGGCACGGAACTCGATCCCACAAACTGACATCCGACACCTGTACAATACAATGCATGTAAGCTTGCATATTTGCTTTTAACATTCTGGTGGTTATACCGTTTATTAATATACCGTCATTTCACATTCGCAATGGCTTATCTCGAGCTTACAGTAATTTATCATCTCGTGAAGTTAATCACTTAAATATGTTACATAGACAAACGTATTCCCAGAATTTCATTACTCTCCATTAATTATTGTTTGCTGTTGCGATGTTTTTTGGCCGTCTCAATGTAGTTATGTAGCTGTGAAAGATTCAAAGGAGACATGACTTCCAGCACGTAATTCGTCCACAAACGCTTCTCGATCATTGTGCCTTAGTCTGGAACTGTAACACTAAGCTGTACTGACGGAGGACGTAAAGGAAATTCGAGGTAGATAAAAGTCAAGGTAGTGTCACGCGATTCGTCACGGACTTGTTTCGTCAACTATGGCGAGTCGCATAAACGAACGGTTTCCAATGGATCACGCTCCAGAAATGGAAGTGTAAATGACGCAATAGCATAAATTTAACATCTCGAAACTACAAATAAGAACTTACTAACGCTGAGTATTTTTGTAATTACTTCGAATAAAGAGTCGATTAGCTGAAATAGGAATGTTAACAGAGCCTAAGAAAAGAAATGGGGCTTTAATTGGGTAAGGAAACAGGAAACGACATAAACTAAGGAGAAAGAAAGCCTAGAGACCATCATCAGTGGTTCTTGTAGCTCTATGGACACTATGAACAGTAGCATTAAGTGAAGTATTATCCTACATGCCCATTACTTAGTATTTTTACATCTATTTTTCTTCGTTTCCCGTTGATGAAGAATCGTTGAACATGGTATCGCATATGGGACATGCAGTCTGACGCACGTAATTGCTTTTTGAGATACCTGACATAATAATTCGTCCCGTAGCGCGAGCGCGATATAAATTTGGAAAGGTGCGATATTTCCGTAAACAGCGAAATGCAATTACGAGGCACTGTTCGATTTTTTATTATTGTCGGTGAAGTGCTTGAAGTGCGGTACTATCCCGAAATGCATGATGTCAAGTGGCTCGATTTAGAGGTAACGTAGTAATGTACAATTTTGTTCATTTATCAGACTGGCGCTAATGCAGTTAATGCTTTTTAATTATCGTGCCTTACGTACTTTTCTTTAAGTGTCTGACATGTAGCATTGCTAGACTTACAAAAAACTATATTGGCAGAAATAAGTTGTTATCAGCAGTTTCGGCGTGTTATGTAAAATAAAAACAACGGGCCTACGATTTTAGAAAATTTTATAGTAATCTTCGTGATAGAATCCTCTTACCTTGGAAGCAAAATATAACGTGGCGAAAGAAAAAAAGATGATATACCTGTAAGAACAGACTAGGACACGCAAAAGACAGCATTCCACGCAAAAAGAGATATACAAGTATCAACTATAGACCTTAATTTGAGAAAGAAATTTCTGCGGCATACCTCCAGAGCACAGAAGTGAAAGGAAGGAATCGTGGAATGCGGGAAAAACGGGAAGGAAGAGAATCAAAGAATTTAAGGTATAAAGTTACAGAAGAATGTAGAAAATTAAGTGAGCAGATAATAAATGATAAGGTTCCTCACAGAATCTACGATGAACCAATACGTGGAAGAGGTTAGTTGAAAGAAGGAACAAAATGATACGACATATGGCATTAGGAAATTTTTTAGATGTTACCAGAGAGTGTTGTAGATGAGATAAATTACTGAGGAAAACAGGGGGTGAAATATCCACAGCAGCTGCGGCTGTTCGGTATATGCTACTCCGAGATGAAAAGATCTTGCTCTTCGTAGAATTGCTAGTTTCGAAAACAAACGAATCAACCTCCTGACATATTTTGCATATTTCCGCTCAACAACGTCTTATGGAACAATTTCTCGTGATAACTCACCACTTAGAATGAAAATATTGATTACACAAAAGCGAGCAGTAAGAATAATATGTAATGTTCATCCTCGGTCTTAATCTAGATACCTCTTGAAGCGGCTAGGCATTTTAAGTACAGCGTCACAGTACACATCCTCGGTTATGAAATAGCTCATAAAAATTCATCAAAATTTTAGAAGAACTGTGACGTCCATACCTACAACACTACAGAAAAAAATGATCGTTATTCCCACTATTAAAGCTGTCACTGGCTCAGAAAGGAGTTCAATATGAAGCAACAAAAATGTCTGATCATTTGCCGATTTTCATCATTTTGCCATTCCTCCTGCACAACTCCTTCTATTCCTTGGACGAATCTATATTTCATAACTAGTTTTTAAGTATAGCTGCATGAGTACGACTAAAGAATAATGTGTTCATTAATTTTAATACTGATGTTTTGTACGTATCCTGTAAACTGAATCGTTCCAAATCATTTCGATGAAAGGATTGTTCCAATTATCTATGGAACCTGTAACTAGCTAACTAAAAATTTAAAGCAAGTTTTGCATCTTCGAAATCTCATCAAGATTCGAGTGAACATTTTTTGAGCTCCTTTCACAAAGCACTTCTTTGTAGTCGCAGATAATTGCATCATAACCTAAAAATTTGAGGTTACTTTAATATTGCCTGCTAGGTCATTAATAAACAACATGAACAGGAAAGGTGCCAACATACTACCGTAGGTCAGGCCCGTAGTTACGATATACACTCAATAATGCAACCCCTGTCACCGAAATTTCAGCCTCCTGTTATTATTAACTGAAATTATATACAAAGTGCCCTTAAGTGTCACTACAGTCGCTAAACATGAATCAGTTATTATGTAGAGGTATAGTGATGGACGCGCGAGCCCATGGGAGTCTTGTTTACAAGGGAAAATTATGGACTGATCGTCTTCGAATTTCTTGACACTTATAAGCAGTACAATGCAACTTTAAAAATGCTCGAAAAAGTCACCAGTGAAGATTAGAAGATTTCCGAGTGCTGTGAAGCATAAAACGTTTCCAGCTTACAGCTATATTCATAGGCAGCTGCGTAAAAGTTGTATAAGCAGTACGTCTCTGGTTAGGCTCTTGCTAGAAGCATCTTTTTTGAAATTTTATTTAAATTCCGTACTTATTAACATATAGAAATGCTAGTCAAGAAATATTAAATTATATATTTTTTGTTACTGCTCATACGTAAATACATAAAATTTGATACAGACATGTAAAATACCTTTTTGCTACATAACAAAATTATATATTTCATTTCAGCGTCTAGAAATTAAAAAAATTATTTTATTTTCTATTTGATATTTCGCATTTTTTACACAATTTAATTTATGGTAGACACTCGAATTTTCATGCAAATAGTAATTAAAAATGAAAAAGATTTAATTTTTACTAAAAAATTATAATCAAATATTTGTTAAATACCATTTACATTTGTTAATAAATATGGATTTAAACACAAGTAAAACTGAATGGTACCAGCAAGAATGGAGTAAGTGTATTTACGTCTGCAGTCCGATTATGCTAAGCATTCACTGGTCATCACATACATTCATAAACCAAAGGTGTGTTACAAATCTTTGGAACTTCAAAGGCGATATGAGAAAATCAGTGCCTAACATCTACAGTTTGCAACAAAATTCGCAACACCCAGTTTGGCGATTTAAGATGGTAGTCCCCTTCGAAAATTTAAAAAATTCGATTATTGTACTTAGAATATTCTCTGTCATGTCTACTTTCATCCCACGTTCGTCAGAAACTCCAGTATCGAGCTACAAGACGATTTCTGAAAAAGTGTCTCCGAATGCCACCCACAGTGGGAGAAAATATTCGATATGTAATTCCAACGGCAGCCTACCTGTAATTATGGAAATTATGAACGTGCTCAGACTTGAGATTGGACCATCCTATTACAACTTCGGCACAAAGACGAGCGAAAAGCCTGTCGAGCGAGCAAAGCAGCGAATGACAGAATCTACCAAAGAGGCTCGTAAACCATCATGGCCACAAAGAAGATGGAAGAGGGGAGGAGGACCTACTCTTGAATTGCTCTATAGTCCAGGGATCGCTCGCTAGAGACGTGTTTAACTTAATTACAAAAGATGTAACCCAAAACTTAAAACGCGTTTTTCTCGAAACCGTATTTGTCAAATTGGCGGGAAACATAACCTGAGACCATACATGATCGGAATTTTATGCCGGCGTCGTAATTTTAATTCTCTATACGCGTACTTAGCCGTTTTGCGATATCTTCAAAAGTCGGTGCACACTTTTGTCTCGATTTTGTGGTCGAAGAAAATGACGCCTCAACACTTTACCTTCTTACATACGTGGTGTCTGTTGTTCCGGACATGTCCAAAAGAACAGACGCCACATATATAACGAGGATGAGGGCAACTAACTGGTCCCTTCAGTTAAGATGCACATCACACTCGAACTCTTAGGGGAATCGGCGAAATGCCGAGAGTAATGAGAGCAATGGGCAAAGAGCACTACATCAGGTGTGTGTGGGTAAGTTGAGAATTTGGATCTGACGGTAGACGTTCTAGAGCAGTCCGTGCAGTTGCAGTTGCGATGACCACGGTGACTGGATAGCGCAGTAGTCACCGCATCTGCCCACTAAGCAGGACACACCGGTTCGAATTCCGATACAGCACAAATTCTCAACTTTACCCATTGATTTACATCAATGACCACTAATACCTAATGTCAGTCTTTTCTTTGTGGGTTTATTACCTTTCTGTTCGAACTTAAAATTTTTCAATTACGCTACATCGAAAATATATGGAACACGCGTTACACAGTTTAATTTGTTAGATGTTCAATAGGAGGGTTTCGGGAATTTCCGACGATTACCAATGTTCCGGCCGCAAGGGGTTCTTCCACTTGGGGTAGTGGCTACAGCGAGCGTCCGATGTGGACATAAAAAACATAAAAAAAGTGTAAAGAATAAAACTGTATCATCATATTTAGCACTGCACCTATTTTTCATGCGCTCAGAGAGGGCTATCACTTAGTTTATTATGTCTTTCCTACTAACTTTTTTCGCAACACGTTTTGCTGACAGTGTCCACATACAGGGTGTTACAAAAAGGTGCGGTCAAATTTTCAGGAAACATTCCTCAAACACAAATAAAGAAAAGATGTTATGTGGACATGTGTCCGGAAACGCTTAATTTCCATGTTAGAGCTCATTTTAGTTTCGTCAGTATGTACTGTACTTCCTCGATTCACCGCCAGTTGGCCATATTGAAGGAAGGTAATGTTACTTCGCTGCTTGTGTTGACATGCGACTCATTGCTCTACAGTGTTCGTACGCTTCTCAACAACAGATTCGGTGACCGATGGATTGGTAGAGGAGGACCAATTCCATGGCCTCCACGCTCTCCTGACCTCAACCCTCTTGACTTTCATTTATGGGGGCATTTGAATGCTCTTGTCTTCGCAACCCCGGTACCAAATGTAGAGACCCTTCGCGCTAGTATTGTGGACGGCTGTGATACAATACGCCATTCTCCAGGGCTGCATCAGCGCATCAGGGATTCCATGCGACGGAGGGTGGATGCATGTATTCTCGCTAACGGAGGACATTTTGAACATTTCCTGTAACAAAGTGTTTGAAGTCACGTTGGTACGTTCTGTTGCTGTGTGTTTCCATTACATGATTAATGTGATCTGAAGAGAAGTAATAAAATGAGCTCTAACATGAAAAGTAAGCGTTTCCGGACACATGTCCACATAACTTATTTTCTTTCTTTGCGTGTGAGGAATGTTTCCTGAAAGTTTGGCCGTACCATCTTGTAACACCCTGTATACCAGTAAATGTACCTGCAAAATTACATCACTGCATGAAACGCATTCCAGGAGATTCGACGTCATAAACTTTGAGATGCTTGAAAAACATCTGTTTTACTGTTTTATACATGTGAGTCCGATTCTTTAACTATCGAAAGGGCAGGGGGATGGACGTTACTACTATATTTCTTCTTCTCCTTCTTCTTTGCTTCATGTATTAGGCAAATAGCCTATTACTGTACTACATTTCTTGTATGATCTTACATTTCTTCTTGTTGTACCTTTATAACTGAGAGCCTTTACCAGGAATCTTTCTCCAACCATACTATCTATATGTTCCTCCTATTATCCTGTATTTTTTCGTGTAGGTTTTAAATTATTAAATCTTTCCCTATATCTTCGTTTTTTCGATCTTCCCTTGTGTATCCTCCCATTCTTCTCAGAAATCTTATTTCCTCAGCCTGTGTTCTACTTCCTTATTGTCTTGTTATTACCCCTGCTTCACTCCCATAATCAAGGGTTGGTACAGCTGTAGTTATAAAACTGCAGCTGGGTTTACTTCCTGTCTCTATTCTGCAAACTTTTACAATGGTATCGCATGTGGAATTAAATTTATTTAGTTTTTGGTCCACGTCATTATCATATGGCTGTACGTAGAATACTAGATATTTAAAAAGTCTTACTTGCTCCATGATTTTATTATACAAGACTATTTTAGATCTTACAGGTTGTCTGCCATCATTTTCTTTTTGTGTACCGACAATGTTAGGTTGTAATCCGAGACTATCTGCCGAAACTTACATACTCCTATCTGAAGGTCATCTTCGTTCTCTGTAATCAGGGTTAAGTCATTTGTGTGTAAAATTACATTTAGTCTAGTGTCGCGATATATATAAAAAAAAAACCTTCTATGTTCGACAATTTCTGTCTGCTGATAACGTCATCTATATGTATATATACTGGAGTGTGTCAGAGAAATACATCCTTTTTGTATCCCTTCGTTTGTCTTCATTGGCTTTGCGTTACATTACCGACATTTATAACAATTTCGATGTTTGTGTATAGACTCCTAATAGCATTTATGAGGTGAGATGGATAACCTCGTTCGCCGTGATATTCCGTACTGCCTCGTGATGACTGGGTGTTGTGTGCTGTCCTTAGGTTAGTTAGGTTTAAGTATTTCTGAGGGACTGATGACCATAGATGTTAAGTCCCATAGTGCTCAGAGCCATTTGAACCATTTTTTTATATTCCATAGCATTCTCTGTTCACATTATCTAATGCTTTTTCAAGATCCCCAAAAGCAACCTCGCTTCCCGGTCTGTAATTTGTGGCAGTGTAAGAACATTATCAATAGTTGACTGCCCTTTTATAAGAACGTATTGTTGTTCAGATATTAGTTTTTCCATGATATTTAAAGATTTTGGCACATATAATTTATAGGCTGAATCTTAGAGGCTTTATTTTTATCGCTGTTTATAAAAATAGATGTTACTTTGGCTCTTAGCCAGTTTTGTTATATCTTCTTATTTCTCCAACATTGATGAAAGATGTGAAGCAGCCTTAGATGTAAGAATAAGCCTCCGTATTTCCAAACTTCAGTATTAATAGCATCTAAACTAGTGGCTGTCCCAGTAGATTTCTAAGCAATAAATATTTTGTGCTTTCGTGTATTCCATGTTTTCACTGCTGATATGAGAATTGCGTTTTACTGCTTTAGGAAACTGATGTCACGGAATTTACCTTCAAATGCGACATGTATGAAGAAAATCAAGAGAGCCTGTGTGTAAGGTCTCTTCGTGAGCCCGAAAATAAGAGTTTGAAATGGCTCTGAGCACTATGGGACCGAAAATAAGAGAGAGAATGTACACTAACGGAGAAAAAAAAAAAAAAAACAAGAAAAAATAATTAATGTAGAGTCATGAAATTTAGGGAATACATTTGTCTAGGTAACATATTTAAGTGACTAACTCTGCAAGAGAAAAGATTAATGCAAGCGTGAGATAAGCCATTGCAAATGTGAAATGCTGGCACATTAATAACCGGTATAACCACCAGAATTTGGATCCACGCACGCAAACGTGCCTGCGTTTTGCCGGACAGGTGCCCCATGTCAGTTTGTGGGACGGAGTTCCATGCCTGTTGCACTTGGTCGATCAGTACAAAAATGGCTCATACTGGTGGTACGTGACGGTGGAGTTGATGTTCGATGATGTATCATACGTGCTCGACTGGAGACAGCTCTGGTGATCGAGCAGGCCAAGACAACATGTAGACAGTGTGTAGAGCATGTTGGGTTACAACAGCGGTATATGGACGAGCGTTATCCTATTGGAAAACACCCCCTGGAATGCTATTCATGAATGGGGCACAACAGGTGTAACCGCCAGACTGATGGTTCAAATGGCTCTAAGCACTATGGGACTTAACATCTGAGGTCATCAGTCCCCTAGACTTGAAACTACTTAAACCTAACTAACCTAAGGACATCACACACATTCATGCCGGAGGCAGGATTCAAACCTGCGACCGTAGCAGCAGCGCGGTCCCAGATGGAAGCGCCTAGAACCGCTGGGCCACAGCGGCATACTCAAACCAACCTTCGGGTTGCTGATTACTTTTTTATCCCTGACGTCGGTCTGCAGTGTAATTATGGAACATGTTTTATGCTAACGCATTATGATGTTTTTAGAGAATCAAAACGTTCTGCCTAAAAATTTACATGGGTCCCATAAGCAGAAATCTTGCGTAACACAGCTCACACTGTTCGTTCACGAAACCCAGAGCCCCGTGGACAAACGCGCCGAGGTTGATATTGTGTCAGTCTTCCGGAAGCCATTCGATACAATTACGCACCGTTGTGTAGTGAACAAAATACGAACTTACCAAGTATCGGACAAGATTTGTGACTGTATTCAGAATTTCATATCACAGGAGTACCCCAAGGCTGTGTTACAGTCCGTTACTGTTTACAACATACGAAGGCGTGCTGTAAAGTAACGCCTCCAAATTTTTTATTCTGTTCTCAATAACGGTTGAGATATTACACGTCATGCATATTACTCGGTCGACTTTCTCGCTCCGCTGACGCAAGTTGCAACGCTCCGCCGAAAGAGGCCTCCGAATTTTAGTGTATAACACGGCGGCGTGTAACCCAACTATGTCACCACGTGAGCGAGTTTTAACCGCAGAAAATGTGCTTCAAATTAAAATCCACAGAAGAAGGAAAGCTGTGTACGGTGATGATTGTATCGACATTGGAATATTCATGATTTTGACCCTACACAAAGAATCAACGATGCAAAGAGTTATAAACCATGCCATCGGCAGCCAAAGTCACGTCTACGATATTCAGTTGTGGTGCACCAGGAATTCATGCCGAAAAGGCACCACCACTTTGCAAGATCCTCAGAAAACTCAAAGCACGAATACGAAGAGTTCGTCTGCACACGAAACGCCAAATCCTTCAGCACGACAATGCCCGACCACACACGAGCGCTGCAACATCTGAAACTACCCGACGCCTCGGGTTCACTGTCGTAGATCATCCTCCAGACAGTCCCGATTTGGTCACATCCGATTTTCATCTTCCAGGACTTCACTTTCATAGTGATGAAGCGGTGAGTGGGATAACCACGACACTGCTCCTGTCTGTAGTCATATGAAATCGCATCCCAGACCATAACTTCAGGTGTAGATCCAGTGCGTCTAGCACCCAGACTGGTTGGTTGTAGGTCCTCAACTCGCCTCCTTGTAACCAACACACTGCCCGCAATGGCACCAGCTTTCCTCGGGAAACACGACAGATATCCATCCTGCTCTCCAACGAGCTCTCGCTTGACACCACTGAAGCCACAAATGGCGGTGCGTTGGAGACAGTGGAATGCACGCTACAGGACATCTGGCGCGGAGGTGTCTTTGAAGCAACCGATTTTTAACATTTCGTTGTGTGCATGTAGTGCGAACTGATGCTCATATTGCAGCAGCAGATGCAGTGCGATGCAGCAGAGCCATACGCTGAATACGATGGCCTTCCCTCTCGCTAGTGTCAAGTGCCTATCCGGAGTCTCGAGAGGACCGCTGCCAGCAATCAAGTACAGTGGCTACATTCCTGCCAAGATTTTCCTGCACTATCGCGTAAGGCACATGCAGCTTCTCGTAGTCATACTACACGACCTCGTTCAAACTCAGTGAGGTACTGATAATAGTACTCTTGACTAACATGAACTCACCACGTTCACTCTCAAACGTAAGTAACGCTCACGACCGCAACAGGGTGCATTTACAGCAAACCTGATTTGCATCTTTAATTAGCGCCATGCTTATGCGATTAGCGGGAAGTCTGAATACGCGTCATCCTTAAAATGTAGATTGTTCGCAGATATTGCTGTCATTTACCGTCTTGTAGGATGTTCAAAACAACTTGCAAATTTATTTCGATAAGATACCTCTATGGTGCGAAAATCGGTAATTGACCTTGAATAAGGAAAAGTGTGTAGTTATTCACTTGAGTACTAAAAGAAATCAGCTAAATTTCGGTTACGTGATAAGTCACACAAATCTGAAGGCTGTAAATTCAACAAAATACTTAAGGATTACAATTACAAATAACCTAAACTGGAACGATCACATAGATAGTGTTGTGGGTAGAGCAAACCAAAGACTGCGATTCATCGGCAGAACACTTAGAAGGTGCAACAGGTCTACTAAAGAGACTGCTTACACCACGCTTGTCCGCCCTATTCTGGAGTATTGCTGTGCGCTGTGGTATCCGCATCAGGTGGGACTGACGGATGACATCGAAAAAGTACAAAGAAGGGCAGCTCTTTTTGTATTATCGCGAAATAGGGGAGATAGTGTCACAGACATGATACGTGAATTGGAGTGGCAATCATTAAAACAAAGCCGTTTTTCGTTGCGACGGGATCTTCTCATGAAATTTCAATCACCAGTTTTCTCCTTCGATTGCGAAAACATTATGTTGGCACCCACCTACATAGGGAGAAATGATCATCACGATAAAATAAGAGAAATCAGGGCTCGCATAGAAAAATTTAAGTGCTCGTTTTTCCAGCGTGCTGTTCGAGAGTGTAACGGTAGAGAGACAGCATGAAGGTGGTTCATTGAACCCTCTGCCAGGTACTTTATTGTGAATAGCAGAGTAATCACATAGATGTAGATGTACAGGGTGGCGCACGAGATATGTTACCAATTGTTTCTTTCACAATTTACGACGCACATTAGATATTCCGCTGGGATCTCTGCAGCAGAGCTTGGTAAAACAAATGAGTTACGAAATAACGTGTAATTAACGATACTGCCGCTAGGAGACTAGTAAGCAGCAATGGCTGACAATTGAAGACTGACGACACAGCAACGATCGGCAATTGTGTTACTTTTTCATGAAACGAAAAGCCTTGTTGTGACTCAGAGGCGTTTTCGACAACAGTTTAACACACGATGGGTCCCTTGCAAGGAGGTCATCCACAGGTTGTACGATAAATTTGTACAGGAAGGAACAGTATTGGAAGCGAAGCGACCTCGGCCTAAGCCTGTTTGTTCGCCTGAGAATACTGAAGTGGTACGAGTTGCTGTACAGAGAAGTCCCGGGAAATCGTTTATAAAGGCAGCAGTGCAACTGGGAATATCCAGACGCTCCGTTAAACACATTCTTAAAAGTGACCTCCATATGTACTCAAACATGTGCACAGAAGCTCACTGAAGAACACAAGCAGCAGAGACTACTGTTTGCTCAGTGGGCAGAGGATAGGGAAGAAACTCTCAACAACGTTTGGTATCCAGACAAGGCGCATTTTCATTTAGACGGTGTAGTTAACAAACAAAATGTACTCTTTTGGGCGGCTGAAAACCCACAAATGCTTCAGAACCACAACATTATGCTCCGAGGATTACAGCGTGGGCATCAATTTCCAGTCACGTACTTATTGGACCCTTTTTCTTTGAAGAAACTGTGAACAGCGAGCGTTATTTGAGCATGCTTCTCAATAGCTTCATTCCACAGCTTTCTGCTGCTGCCTTTACCTTCAACACGCAGTGGTTCATGCCAGATGGAGCAAGGCCACATACTGTTAACAACGTGTTGGAGTTTTTACACGAGCATTTCGACATGCGGAACATTTCACTCAGGTTTCCAGGTCGCTTCAATGACGGAAAATTCCCCCCCCCCCCCCCCCCCCAATATTCCAGACCTCAATCCATGTGACTTTTCCCCCGAAACGTCCACTTGATTTAATGGAGCTCAGAAGACTTATTCTTCAAGCTTGAAGTGAAATTACGGAATACATGTGCCGTAGGGTAATCACTAACTTCGGGTTTCGTTTGAAGGGAGTTAGGAAACGAAATGGTGGACATATTGGACATGTGCTGAGTTCGAACAAATCTCCATGGACGGCTCTTCATTGTAGTATATATTTCTTTCAGATTGTATTGACAATAAAGTTTATAATCAAAAACAAAATGGTAACACATTTCGTGCGCCACCCTGTAGATCAAACATGACTACCAACTCTCGTTTATGTCGCCTAACTCCTTATTGTTGCGACTTTCTTTCCGTCAGTGTATAATGTCGCCAGGTGCGCCTACCGGCTCTTCGCGGTGCTGCGAGGTGCTACAATGGGCTTTCGGGCGCCACATCAGCTGCTGACGGCGTCGGTGGTCTACGGAGAGGGGACGCCGTATTTATAGCGAGCACAGCAACCGGCCTCCTGACATAGGGGCCCAGTGAGGGGCAGTCACGAGGGCCGAGACCAGCTGCCGTAACCGTGTCTGCTGCCGGCACGTCCCGTGACGTCTGGCTGTTCAGGCCGTGACGTAACCATACGGAACGGTGGTCCCTTTGCGTTGCGTTGACTTAGGCAGAAAGAGGTCACACATTTCAGGCGGGAGTATTCATTGTCAGCTACATGTAGCGTCTCCTGGCCAGTCGTCATAAAAAGCGTGTGATAGAATTTTTTCCGTGTGTGTTAGACCAGTTAACATGTATCGATATAGTGCCACGCACACGGCGAAAGAGGAATAATTTAAACACGACCAAGTGAAGCAATAAAGCAAGACTGTGTAAACATTTCACGAATGTACTATGTGTGTATGTAGAACATTCATAATTATTTGACGTTTCATGCATTAGTTAACTTTGAATCCATGACATACTATTATCTTTGAAGATCTTGTTAAATGAATTAGTGATTATGATTTGTGCCTCAGATAAAAAGGACAGTTCAGTACATGTACAAATAGTAAAAAGCATTGTAATAATTTTTTTGTTCTCTTTGGGGTTCGTTACGAGTAACACTCGCGTGTTAAGCAAATGTATATGCTAGCCGTGAGTCTTTTGTTCATGAAGCTTGAGACCCGCCATTAGGCGAGTTCTTGCAAAAAGGTGTGTAAAATTAATGCATTTTTGTTTGAATATATAGAGTTTGAGCAAATCTGTTTTTAAAATAATTTGTAAAGTTGCCAGCAATTCGTCCCGTAAATAATTTAGACATTTTCAGCTTTTAATTCAGCGGAAGCCGCTGTACCAATCTGCGAGGGCAACGGCCGCAGACGTGGCACATTTAAAAGATATTTATTTCAGGCATCGCAGTCACCTCGCCGGTAAAGCGAAGTAACATAATAATATTTAACATTTTCTTACCGCTTCCAGCAGTGCCGGCAGACTATATCATATTATTCATTGCATTTCTCAGTTTGATTTGGAAGGTGCTGTGCGACATGTTCCATCCGGCCGCAAAAGTATAACGAATAACTGTGTTATGACTTTATCATTTTCACATGTTGTGGCAAGGTCTGCTCTGTGAAACTAAGGCAATATTTTACATTTTTTCCCTGAGATTAAGAGAACGCGGGCTAGCCGCGCGCCTGTTTTAATTAACAGTATTCAAAAATCCACTGCATAACGTAACCAACATTAAGTGCTGTAACGATCATTTAAATTTCATTTCTGAATTTTCTGAATACGATGCAAAATAGTAAGTTCAGGTACAGTAGTCTTTCTTTCTTAATTACGTTACAGTAGCAAGTGAATGTTCCACACATGATTATCCAGAGCAGATGTGGAAAAGCAATAATTTGATCCACGGTGTGCCACATTTATGATAAAAGTGTTTATTTCCTCTCCCACTTCATAACCAAAAGCCGAATAAAACTAGCTCCAGTAGTAAAAAAAGTGAGAGCTGGAGTAAGGGAGACGAAATACACAGGAGCATATTTATGATCCAAACCTGAGAGACTCGCATTCGGGAGGACGACGGTTGAATCCCGCGTCCGGCCATCCTGATTTAGGTTTCCCGTGATTTCCTTAAATCACTCCAGGCAAATGCCAGGATGGTTCCTCTGAAAGGGCACGGCCGACTTCCTTCCTCGTCCTTCCTTGATCCGACGAGACCGATGACCTCGCAGTTTGGTCTCTTCCCACAACCAACCCAACTAAACCTGACATGCGGGGCCATGCAAGAGAAAATTTTGTGGTAACCAACCCTAAGAAATATCTCCTCAGAGCCGTTTTCGAATTGAAAGTCTACAAAACAGTATTTAAGTTTTGTTATTAAATTGTATAAAATTTTACTACGTAAGGTGGATTCAGAAAGGAATGGGCCGAAGGTTGTAAAATATAAACGACCGAAAGAATCGTAATGGCACTGCTTGCGGAAGAAGGAACGGCCCCTAGAAAGGTGTCATACATACGCACTAACGGACCGGAGCAAATTGTCGATGTGCAGCCTACAAATGTCCTGACCGACTTCACTCAGCGATTACATCGCCGCCTTGTCACCGTGGATACGAATTAGGTAAATACAACTAATTACCTCGTTTCCGTAGAATTTTGTTTTCCCTAAACACAGGCAACTGAAGAACTTTAGTCGGGAAATTAGCACGAGTCCTGCGAAGTGGAGTGAAGTTGCAGCGGGGGAGGGGGGAGGGTGAAGTGGGAGGGAGGGGGGCGATTGTTGGATAGCCATACCTGCGCGACGGCCCGACAAGAAAAGTTGGACGGTCGGTTGGCCAAAGCGCCTACACAAGTCCAATTTGTCGGTCGATCAGTCGGCTAGTGTAGGGTCCTTTACAGCGCTGATGTCCGAAACGCGCCGCTAGTGGGACATGGGAGGATGCCTAAGTGACAACACAACTGAGAGAGCATACGCACGCATCTACCGTGCACTGCACTCACAAGGCAACATCACCAACTGGAACCCATATTTCAACAAGAAGAAAAAGTTCAGTTGCAAGATATCAGCCATAGAAATAAATCTGGCCCATAATTCTGACTGTCTACTGTGCAGTTATGACCTCCTTGAATGTACTGCTTTTCACCTTTCGCATACACGGCTTGTCACTTGCTCCACCCCACTGCTGCCGCCAAATGTTCGAGCGCGTAAGTTCAAAAGGGCACGATAACTGGCTTTTGTAGCAAGGGCGGGAGCATTACCGAAATGGCTAAGTTTGCCAAACTTGCCTCCGTGTTAAGATCGTGGGGGTTCAGAAATTCACGTTACCAACTTCTAGGACTTTTAGAGGGGAGTGAGTACATAATACGAGGGTTGACTAAAAAGTAATGCCTCCAACTTCGTACCTCTTCAACAGTTGGCAGCATTGGTATGCGGCAATTACTGGCCTATTCCGTAGTCTCTGTCTACAGTTCCACTTGGTGGGAAGCCTTATCACTGAATGGCTCTGTTGTTACAGTGTACAGTATAGAACCCTGTGCAGACGGTCGGTCAATGTGATTTAAGCAACGGGCAGTCATTGAATTCTTGACAGCAGAAGGCGTCACCCCAAAGGAGATTCATCAGAGAATGAAAGCAGGTTATGGTGATGGTGTTGATGTGAGTACTGTGCGTCGTTGGGCGCGTAAGTTTAAAGATGTTGAGGCGGGAACATCTGACCTGCGTGACAAACAGGGTTTGACGTCCTGTGATAGCAACCACCGAGTTTCACAAGCAAAATGTTGACAGATTGATTCAGGACGACCGTTATATCACTCAGAGAGAAATTGCAAGCACACTCGGCATTTCACAAGAAAGTATGGGTCACATTATTGCTTTGCTTCGCTATCGGAAGATCTGTGCACGATGCGTACCCTGGAGGCTGACTCCTTAATGAAAGTGCACAGGCTTGAAATTTGCCAGGAACTCCTCTCGCGTTACTACAATGAAGGTGACGCCTTCCTTCATTCAATTGTGACAGGAGACGAAACGTGGGTACACCATTAAGAACCCGAGACGAAACTCCAGTCTATGGAATATCGACACAAAGAGTTACCCCAGAAAAATAAATTCAAGAAGCAGCCCCCAGCTGGAAAAATCATGGCCACAGTGATCTGGGACGCAGATGGTGTTACCCATGTTGATTTCCTTGATCGTGGAACAACAATAAATTAAGAGCGTTACATCACAACGCTGCGATTCTGAAACGAGGCTAATAAGGGTCCGAAAGGAAAAGGGAAATGTTTTCCTGCAGCATGATAATGCCACACCACACATTTCACGTGCCACCACAGCAGAACTTCAGAGATTGTATCTCACCACTTACAGAATCCTCCACACAGTCCAGATTTAGCACCGTCTGACTTCCATCTGTTCCTGATAATGAAAGACGATCTGCAGGGACATAATTATGCTTCTGATGAAGACTTTGAGAGAACTGTGAGACTATGGTTGCGGAAATAATCGACTTATTCCGTGACGGCTTCAGAAAACTCGTTCATCGTTGACAGAAATCTATCCAATTGGATGGTGATTATGTGGAAAAGTAAATATTGGTAATTAAAGATCACATTCTAAGGATTATTTCTGCGTTTGATGTATTAAAAATATTTCCATCTAAACCCAATTAAAGTAGGTGGAGGCATTACTTTTCATTCAACCATCGTATTTTGGATACGCACGCAAGTCCCGAAACGTACCGTTTCCGTGCTACAGCCGTTTGAAAACATGTTTGCTACTTTTATTTGCAAAAGGTTAGTCATGGTGGGAGGTGCTTACGTCGGACTGGCTGATGTCATTTGACGCCCATCCTACCTCTCTGACCTGGTTCGTGTCTCATTGACGTGTTTGTCAGTGTTGGGGCAACATGGTTGAGCACATGTTTGTAGAATACACCGACATGATCCTTCCGTATG
Source organism: Schistocerca gregaria (assembly GCF_023897955.1). Taxonomy (NCBI): domain Eukaryota; kingdom Metazoa; phylum Arthropoda; class Insecta; order Orthoptera; family Acrididae; genus Schistocerca; species Schistocerca gregaria. The sequence goes on along the minus strand of NC_064921.1, from coordinate 156,845,892 downwards.
GCGAAGCTTGCGGTAATTAGAAGAGTTGCTCGTCGCCTTTATCAGGCTCATCATGCACAGCGTCCGACTACATCGCATACCCTTTTCGCCAAAATTACGCAACGGCTTCGAGAAAGGCGTACACTCACCGTCAGCAGGAGTGGCTGTGGTGCTCCAAGGAGACCCCGCACACCCGACTTGGGAGAGCCGTGCCGCACCATGTTGAAGAGAACCCGCCAACGAGTACACGAGCAATTGCGCGTGCAGTGGATGTTGTTCCCAGCATCGTCTGGTATGTTGTGGATGACCAACAACTACATCCAAACCTACTCCAACACTCCATACCACCTCTAACACTCAAAGAGACGTGACTGAAGCTCGAACCAGGTCAGAGAGGTAGCATAGACGACAAATGACATCAGCCAATCCGACTTAAGCACCCGCCACCGTGGCTACCTGTTCCAAACTATCCAATGGCCGTAGCACGGAAATGGTATGTTTCAGAACATGGGTTCCTGTTCAAAATAAAAGTTTGTAACGCACCTTGTATATCTCGCATGGCAAAATGACGCTAACAAAAACTGGTGCCGGAGCAATTTGGTACACCACGGGACGTAGATGACAGGGGTGAACGACGGCTAAGGGGATGCTACCGGGCAAACAGACGTGCAACTGTTGAGCAACTGACCGCCCAGATGGACCAAGGGGCTACCGACAGCGTCTCCTCAAAGACCGCTCAGCGGACGGGCCTCCACAGCAGGTGACTGCTCCATGCACTTCATGCTGACTGCTGTTCGTTGAAGACAAAGGCTACAATTTGCACCCCAGTACTGAAAGTTGACGTCTACTGAGTGTCGAAAGTTGGCCTTTTCAGATGAATCAAGTTTTATGCTACATCGGGTGCGAAACGACTGGAAGCAAACAACAACGACAAATGACAAATCGGATGCACATAATTACCGCCCAATTTCACTGACATCGATTTGTTGGAAAATTATGGAACATATTTTGTGTTCAGACATAATAACCTTTCTAGACTCTGAAAAGCTCATCTGCAGAAACCAGCACGGTTTTAGGAAACAGCGGCCATGCGAGACACAGCTGGCCCTTTTTGTGCATGATATACAACACACTCTAGATACCGGCTCCCCGGTTGATGCCATATTTCTCGACTATCGAAAGGCGTTCGACTCAGTTCCGCACCGTCGCTTGTCCCAAAAAGTGCGCCTTACCGTCTATCCGATGACATATGCGGTTGGATAGAAAGTTTTCTAACAAAAAGAGAGCTGTATGTCGTCCTGAATGGGTTGACTTCAACACAAACAAGCGTAACTTCAGGTATGCCCAGGGTAGCGTAATAGGTCCGCTGCTTTTTTACGATTTACATAAACGATCTGGTTCATGGTATTGACAGCGGCATTAGACTGTTTGCCAATGTTGCTGTAGTCTACCGGAAAGTTGTATCACACGAAAGTTGTGAACAAATCAAGGAGCGTTTGCAGAAAATAAATGCTTGCTGTAATGACTGCCAGTTATTTCTCAATATTAGTAAGGGTAACCTACTGCGAATAAGAAGGCAAAATCGCTATTAATGTACGAGTACAAAATAAATGCCCAGTCTTTGGAAGCGGTAACATCCGTCAAGTATCTGGGTATGACTATTCGAAATGATCTCAAATTGAATGATCAAATTACACAAGTAACGGGCAAGGCGAACTCTAGATTGCGGTTTATGGGTAGAATCCTGAAGCGAAGCAGTCCTTCAACAAATGAAATTGCTTGCAATACGCTAGTCCGTCCAGTCTTAGAGAATTGTTCGTCTGTATGGGACTCTTACCAGTTGGGTCTCATTCAAGAGATTGAGAAGGTCCACAGAAAAGCAGCAAGATTCGTGACTGTTACATTTAGCCAGCGCGAGAGCGTAACAAATCTCACAGAAAGATTGAAGTGGGATAAACTCACAGATAGACGACGCGCTAAATGGAAGGGGTTGCTCACTACATTCCGAAATCCGATCTTCGCCGAGGATGTAGATCATATATTATTACCACCAACTTTCAAATCGTACAATGATCACAGTTCAAAGGTAAGGGAAATTAGAACTCGTACTGAGGCGTTCAGACAGTCGTTTTTCCCTCGTGCGATCCGCGAGTGGAACAGAAGGTGCGAAATATTACTTTGGCGCGTATTGTGCCCTCCGCCACACACCGCTTGGTGGCTAGCGGAGTATATATATGTAGATGTAGATGAACAATGGTCGGAAGAGTCCAGGCCGGAGGAGGAATTGTTATGGTCTGGGGAATTTTTCGTGTCATTCCCTGGGTGACCTCGTGTTTCTGGAAGGCACACTGTATCAACAAAAGTATGCAGCTATCCTTGGAGACCGTGTCCGCCGCTGCATACAGTTTGTTTCCCTCGCCACGATGGCATCTTCCAGCAGGACAATGCAACGTGTCATACAGCTCGCTGTGTACGTGCGTGGTTCGAAGCTTACAAGAATGAGTTTACTTTACTCCCCTGGCCACCAAGCTCCTCTGGATTCAAATCCAATCGAGAATCTGTGGAACCACCTCGATCGAACTGTTCGCACCTCAGTCACAAGATTCACAAACATTTCACATGTGATTACGATGGATGCAAATAGATGGGGTCCTCACATTCATTTCTGGGAGGCGGAGGGGGATAATGGGTGCGACAGGAAGGGCATCTGCCACCCCACCTTACCCTCTAGCACTAAAAGTGTCAAATACAGATTAAGATGGGGTCTGGTTCAAAATAGCTCTAAGCACTATGGGACTTAACATCTGAGGTCATCAGTCCCCTAGACTTAGAACTATTTGAACCTAACTAACCTAAGGACATCACACACATCCATGCCCGATGCAGGATTCGAACCTGCGACCGTAACAGCAGCACGGTTCCGGACTGAAGCACCTGGAACCGCTCGGCCACAGTGGCCGGCAAGATGGGGTCTCCTTGATTACACGGGATACAGACAGGTCTATGAAGAAGATAAAGTGAAAGAATTGCATACAGTTACGTTTGTGGTGGTGAAAAGCATTTTCTCTTCTTTTGACCCTTACGCCTTTTGAGGACGATGCACAAAGTGTTGAAGTGCAAATAAAAGAAAAAAGAAAAATACTTTCTAAACAAACCACTGTTGCACACAAACACACTAATTATTCATCACCTTAGTTTCGGACAAAAATTTTGTTACAGTTACGTCGTTAAAGTACACCTTGTTTCTTCTTGTGTGCTACAGACTGAGGCATCAAAAGGAACTGCTGAGTAACTTCCCGAGCGTACATGAATTGCATGAAATGCCTACATAATACCGTACAGCCCGTTTCCAAGCACGAACGCAGTTACATAGTAAATACCTTATACCGTCAGTTTTACATGTTGTACTGAGGAAACGATTACGGCGAGAAGCAATTTTGCCAGAGCAGGGACGATCCCGCACAGTCTCATATCCTGATAAAGAACGCTGAACATTCACGGGAAGCGTTCACGGCCAGCGTTATCCGTACGATACGCGCATATCGGCAGAATTTCAGGTCGCATCCGGCGATGCAGGCGAGGATTATAGGGGATTCCGGCGCAACCTGGTATCGGCGCACTGTGGGCTTAGCAGTAACCCCCCACACCCGATACCCGTCTTCTTTCTGGCGACGAGACGCCGATAATCTCCGGCAGAAACTGGGAAATGAAACACGGATAACGAAAATATCAAAGAGTATCAGAAGGAACCGCGCTCACTAAAGGCGTAGATCACGGGGAGTTTTTAAGAATATCAGGGGACTGGGCGATTCATTTCGTGCAGGTCCCGAACTGCCATGAGTGCGTCAGATCAGAGATGGCGAAACGAAATAAAATTTCCCATATGCTCACCTCATTGAAGCTTCCTGGACCTCGGAGGAAGTTTCACTGCTAAAGATCGTGTTACGGTGCTTCTTTCAGTCATCCGACGTGTTTCCGAAATGAAAGACATTGGGGTAAGTGATCGCGGAATAGAATATTAACTAAAATCACTCCATAGTGCAAAGGCACCAGTAGCTAATGAGATACCTGCCAGATTCTACAGAGATGGCGGTAAAAACGTTGCTCCCTTTCTAGCAGCAATCGTAGGCCGCTAAAGGAACAAAGGGTACTAAATGACTGGAAAAGCCGGCTGGAGTGTCCGATCGGTTCTAGGCGCTACAGTCTGTAACCGCGCGACCGCTACGATCCTGCCTCGGGCATGGATGTGTGTGATGTTCTTAGGTTAGTTAGGTTTACTGATGACCTCAGATGTTAAGTCCCATAGTGCTCAGAGCCATTTGAACCAATCTTCAGGAGCTCACTGAAACTACCATTGAGGAGTGGGACCCACACCCAAAGATAAGCTTGATAGTCTCATCCAGAGCATGCCTCGCAAAGTGAAACAACTCATCCGTGTGCCGGGAGGACATACTCCCTACTAAAAGTTTATAATCATCATCATGATTATAAAGATTTTCACTGTTTTTGTTTTCAGGACGTATACTTAGGAGAGAGCCTCCTTTGCTTTGTAACCATTTTTTTAACTAACCAAAATCTTCCATGTTTTCAGAAGGAACAATGTTTACTTTGTTGATAAGGTATCGTATAAACCTTAATGCGTGTACTATAAGAAGCCATTGCACCCAGATCCATGATATTCCAAAGTTTTGTTGAGGTGTGTATGTCGTGCTGTGCGTAAATAGCCGAAGAGATCGAATGCTGTTCGATTACGCCAGGGGTCACCAAACTATGGCGTGTGGGTCAGATCCGGCTTCAGTTCATCCTGCTCGACGATGGTACTTGAATTTGCTTGATAAAATACACTCCTGGAAATTGAAATAAGAACACCGTGAATTCATTGTCCAGGAAGGGGAAACTTTATTGACACATTCCTGGGGTCAGATACATCACATGATCACACTGACAGAACCACAGGCACATAGACACAGGCAACAGAGCATGCACAATGTCGCCACTAGTACAGTGTATATCCACCTTTCGCAGAAATGCAGGCTGCTATTCTCCCATGGAGACGATCGTAGAGATGCTGGATGTAGTCCTGTGGAACGGCTTGCCATGCCATTTCCACCTGGCGCCTCAGTTGGACCAGTGTTCGTGCTGGACGTGCAGACCGCGTGAGACGACGCTTCATCCAGTCCCAAACATGCTCAATGGGGGACAGATCCGGAGATCTTGCTGGCCAGGGTAATTGACTTACACCTTCTAGAGCACGTTGGGTGGCACGGGATACATGCGGACGTGCATTGTCCTGTTGGAACAGCAAGTTCCCTAGCCGGTCTAGGAATGGTAGAACGATGGGTTCGATGACGGTTTGGATGTACCGTGCACTATTCAGTGTCCCCTCGACGATCACCAGAGGTGTACGGCCAGTGTAGGAGATCGCTCCCCACACCATGATGCCGGGTGTTGGCTCTGTGTGCCTCGGTCGTATGCAGTCCTGATTGTGGCACTCACCTGCACGGCGCCAAACACGCATACGACCATCATTGGCACCAAGGCAGAAGCGACTCTCATCGCTGAAGACGACACGTCTCCATTCGTTCCTTCATTCACGCCTGTCGCGACACCACTGGAGGCGGGCTGCACGATGTTGGGGCGTGAGCGGAAGACGGCCTAACGGTGTGCGGGACCGTAGCCCAGCTTCATGGAGACGGTTGCGAATGGTCCTCGCCGATACCCCAGGAGCAACAGTGTCCCTAATTTGCTGGGAAGTGGCGGTGCGGTCCCCTACGGCACTGCGTAGGATCCTACGGCCTTGGCGTGCATCCGTGCGTCGCTGCGGTCCGGTCCCAGGTCGACGGGCACGTGCACCTTCCTCCGACCACTGGCGACAACATCGATGTACTGTGGAGACCTCACGCCCCACGTGTTGAGCAATTCGGAGGTACGTCCACCCGGCCTCCCGCATGCCCACTATACGCCCTCGCTCAAAGTTCGTCAATTGCACATACGGTTCACGTCCACGCTGTCGCGGCATGCTACCAGTGTTAAAGACTGCGATGGAGCTCCGTATGCCACGGCAAACTGGCTGACACTGACGGCGGCGGTGCACAAATGCTGCGCAGGCTAGCGCCATTCGACGGCCAACACCGCGGTTGCTGGTGTGTCCGCTGTGCCGTGCGTGTGATCATTGCTTGTACAGCCATCTCGCAGTGTCTGGAGCAAGTATGGTGGGTCTGACACTGACACACCGGTGTCAATGTGTTCTTTTTCCATTTCCAGGAGTGTATAACGAACAAGAGACAGTGTTATATAACTGAAATCCATCTATTTTTTTAATGGATATATTAACGTACACCAATCAGCCAGAACATTATTACCACCTACGTAATAGCTGGTATGCCCAACTTTGGCATAACAGCGGCGATGCGTCGTCGCATGGAAGCATTGTGGCCTTGTTAGGTCACTGGAGGGAGTTGGCACCACATCCGCACACACAGGTCCCCTAATGCCCATAAATTCCGGGCAGTGGAGGTATGAGCTCTGACGCTACGTACAATCGTATCCCAGATGAGTTCGATGGGTTCAGATTTCGCGAGTTGGAGGGGCCATTATATCAATTGGATCTCGTCACTGTGTTCCCCGAACCACTCAGTAACAAATCTCGCCTTGTGACATTATCTTGCTGAAAAATTTAGGGAAACATGATCGTCACGAAGGGGTGTACGTGGTCTGTAACCAGTGTGCGATACTCCTTGGTGACTGTGGTGCCTTGCACGAACTCCACTAGATCCATGGATGCGCACGTGAATGTTCAGATCATGATGGAGCTCGATCGATAGAGTCTTTGCTTGCAAAAGGTGATCGTTCAAAACACTTTGATCCCCAACTTCAGAATAATGCTCAAGTGGATGGGACCCATACCAGTTAGTTCTAACAGATGATATTGGAGTTACACATAAAAGGGCTGTACGAATCGTTACACGTTTGCTTTATCTACTAGACAACGTGACACAGACGCTGAGTAACGTGAAGTCGGAGATGGCTGAAGATACACGCCATATATTCCGCATATTCCACGTAAGCCTGATAACGAAGTTTCAAGAACCGGTATTAAGCAAAAAAAAATCTAGGAATATACTACGGCCTTCCAACGTGTCGGTCTCCTAGAGACCGCGAAGACAAGCGGACAGAGACTTTTAATGTCATTTTTCCCACATGTAAATCGAATGGGAGAAAGTATAATATGTAGTACAGTTGGAAGCACCCTGTGCCATGATTTTCAGTGGTTTTCAGAATGAGACAGATAAACCAGTACAGACGGACATGAGGCTTTTTTATCTTCGAATTTCAGTTTCTCTTGTTGCTTCCTTCTTTTCCAGTACTCCTAGATCTTCTAACCATGTTGTCTTTTTGTTTCCTTTGTCCATGTTGTTCCTGATTTCTTTTTTCTTCTGCGTTGAAAGACTGCTAAACATAGCATTTTATTCTTAAGAAAAGGTTCTTCCTCTAAATACCAGTCCTTTGCTGTTTCTTTCTAGCTGTTTTCTTATTTCTGTAATCCGTGCTACTGTGGACTTCTTTTCTCAGAAACAGTTTTATTATTTTTAGTCACAGCTGGGCCTTCCCGGACCACACAATGTACAACAAATTGCATTTCCGGGGTTTGTTTCAGCTTTTCATTGAGCCCACATTAATTTCATCTTCTGAGAATGGTCTGTTGTCCTCTCGTCGGAATAAGCTGTTCTGGACTTTTTAGGTTTTTTCGCCTGCCCAACTGTCCAGTCGTGTATATTTTCACAATATATATAAATGACCTAGTAGATAGTGTCGGAAGTTCCATGCGGCTTTTCGCGGATGATGCTGTAGTATACAGAGAAGTTGTAGCATTAGAAAATTGTAGCGAAATACAGGAAGATCTGCAGCGGATATGCACTTGGTGTAGGGAGTGGCAATTGACCCTTAACATAGGCAAATGTAACGTATTGCGAATACACAGAAAGAAGGATCCTTTATTGTATGATTATATGATAGCGAAACAAACACTGGTAGCAGTTACTTCTGTTAAATATCTGGGATTATGCGTGCGGAACGATTTGAAATTGAATGATCATATAAAATTTACTGTTGGTAAGGCGGGTACCAGGTTGAGATTCATTGGGAGAGTCCATAGAAAATGTAGTCCACCAACAAAGGAGGTGGCTTACAAAACACTCGTTCGACCTATACTTGAGTATTGCTCATCAGTGTGGGATCCGTACCAGATCGGGTTGACGGAGGAGATAGAGAAGATCCAAAGAAGAGCGGCGCGTTTCATCACAGGGTTATTTGGTAACCGTGATAGCGTTACGGAGATGTTTAGCAAACTCAAGTGGCAGACTCTGCAAGAGAGGCGCTCTGCATCGCGGTGTAGCTTGCTCGCCAGGTTTCGAGAGGGTGCGTTTCTGGATGAGGTATCGAATATACTGCTTCCCCCTACTTATACCTCCCGTGGAGACCACGAATGTAAAATTAGAGAGATTCGAGCGCGCACGGAGGCTTTCAGACAGTCGTTCTTCCCGCGAACCATACGCGACTGGAACAGAAAAGGGAGGTAATGACAGTGGCACGTAAAGTGCCCTCCGCCACACACCGTTGGATGGCTTGCGGAGTATGAATGTAGATGTAGGTAGATGTAGATGTGTATTTCTGTCTTGTACATCAAATTGTATTATTCTAGCTTCCTTCAGGTTGTCTCTTACTACACCGATCCATTTTTTCTTGGTGTGTCAACTTTAGCTTTGCTGGGAGTTTTCTATAATCCCATTGTCCCATTTTACTCATCTCTTAAGTCTGAAGGCTTTTTGCATTTTGCGGCAACGAGTTTCATCTCGTTTCTACGAAGATGGACGTACAACGTTTAATCGACGCGCAGTCACTAGCAAAGCGGTATTTAGTTTACATTTGGTGGCGATGCACAGAGCAATCCGCCAAAGCGAACCACATGCAGACATTTAAGCGGGCACTCGCAATCAATTTATTTTGTTGCATACGTGGTAACGACGGGAATACGTAGCGAATGTGTCTCGATTTTCATCCCACTCCAGCGTGAGCACACGCACCAGCTGAGAAGTTTCGTGCTTCAATTCAGAGATTGCCGCACTAGGCGGCTTTTCCATCCCGAATCGACACGTATTACGCACACGTCCAGACCTCACGAGGCCGGCGCGATCGTTTGGCGGGTACAGATCTGCGGACCGGGTTTGGCTGCAGAAGAAAGAGCTGAGGAGGGGGAGTGGGAGTGGAGATGGTCGCGGAAGTCGTCTGAGTCCCCCACGAGGCGAGAATACGTCGTGGCTGGGGTCGATACGCGAGCGCCGGTCTGCAGTGGGGAGATCGTCTACTGTGGTCTACGGCTGCGATGTCAGCATCGCGATCTCTGCCGTCTCCAGAAGTAGAGGGTCGCTGGTGACTGTTGCGACGGAAAATTCTTTGGTTGATTATTTATCTTTTTTCTTTCATTTATGCTATCTATCTACGAGGGTCGGTCAATAAGTAATGCCCACATCTTTCTAAAAAGCCATTAATATACATAGACAAACGCCCCGTTTGGTGTTCAAAAAGATTTCGGACTTGCACACAGGGCACACACGATGTCGGATGCAGAGAATTTGCCAAGGAACTGGACGGTGTTCAGAGACAATGAGTACTCGACCCGGCAAATTAACAGGGCCTTCTCAACTAGAGCCAGGAACCGGGAATTGGATAAAGAGGAGAACTCGCCAGCCGAGTCCGTAGCTTTTCTTCTCTTTGTCTTAATAATTTTCATGTGAAAGTGATTTTTCGTCCGCCTTCTAAGATTTCGGATTTGCTGGGATCGGTGAAGGATGATTTGTTACCGCGGAAGGCGGGAATTTACAAAATACCGTGTCAATGTGGTATGGCCTATATAGGACAGACAACGCGTACAGTGGAAAAAAGTTGTACAGAACATCAACGTTGCACTCGCCTACTGCAACCCAGTAAGTCTGCAGTTGCGGAACATTGTAATTCAATGGAGTACGACAAAACTTCGATTTTGGCCACTGCAACAACTTTTTGGGACTCATTATCAAAGAATCAATTGAAATACGCATTGCGAGAAATCTATTGAACCTTGACAAGGTTACCAGTTGCATAACGCATGGAATCCCGTCATCTCCGAAATATTCTCGAGACGAAGACGCCAAAAGACTTTGATAGCTGCGGCCAGCGACAATACCGACGGCAGCTGAATATTGCAGTTTCACCAGCGAGGGCGCTGCCGTTGGGCGGTGTGGCCCTTCTGTCTCCGCGACTGCAACGCACTATACAGGTATAAGCTGGAGCGAAGAACGTCTTTGTCAGTCCTCGTTCGGCTCACCTGAAGATGGCTGGCAGTTGTCCAGCCGAAATATCGTGCAATGAAGTTTACGGCAACCGATTGCAAGTCCGAAATCTTTTTGAACAGTTGATTCACCGGGAAATTTTAAAATTTTACGTCCTTGTTGCTGCTTTACGTTTGACGTTATTTCTATGCGCCTGTGAAGTTTCGAACCGTTCTGGCAGATGGCAGAGCCCTAGTACAGTGTCAAAATGGCGTCTACATACGACTCACGTTATAAGCAGCGTGCTGTTAATGAATTCTTGTGTGCGGAAAAAGAAACCGTGTTGAACACCCATAAACGTTTGTGTGCAGTGTATGGCTATGCTGCAGTTGATAGTAAGTTGGGCGATGGGTAAGGAAATTACAACTCGACAGTTTCCTCTATAGTTGTTGGTCAGTATAGGAAGTGCGTCTGCAATGAGGTGCTCACGATGGGTTCCTCGAATGCTCACTGCAGACCACAAGATTCAAAGAAAGGCTATTCCATCTGAATTGTTGGAGCGTTTTGAGACCGTCGGAGAGGCCTTTCTGTCAAGGATCGTTACGGGGAACGAAAGTTGTGCGCACCACTTTGCGCCGAAAAAACAAAAGAGCACTCCGTGGAGTGGCATCATCCTCATTTACCACAAAAGGAGAAATTCAAGACAACACTGTCTGCCGGAAAAGTCATTGTGACAGTCTTGTGCGATTGTGATGGTGTCATTCTCGTGGATATGATGCCAAGAGGGTCAACCACCAATTCAGAGGCATATGCGAAGACTGAATAAAGCCAAGAACCGTTTCCGACGTGTTCGATCGGACAAGAATCCAGCAGGAATCTTGTTCCAATGCGATAATGCACGCCCTCACACAAGTCTGAGAACCCGGGAACACATCGCTAAATTGGGTTGGACATCATTGCCACATCCTCCCTACAGTCCAGAACTGACACCCTCGGTCTTCCATCTCTCTGGGCCACGTAAAGATTCTCTACGGGGAACGAACTTTGAAGATGTCGAGAGTGTCAGTCATACAGCGAAAACAAGGTTACGCCTACAGAACAAGAGCTTTTACCAGCAGGGAATACATACTCTTCCACAACGTTGGCGTACGGACATAGAACGTGATGGAGACTACGTAGAAAAATAGGACATGGACAAGACATGTTAACGTATATTGTCTCCAAATTCTGACTCTCAATAATAAATATATTGTGAGAAAAAATGTAGGGCATTACTTATTAAACGAACCTCGTATATTACTTAAGGCTAAAGTGGTCACCCTATCGACAGGCTTCCGGGCCAGCAAAAAAACTGATTTTCATTATTTAATGTAATTTTTGACAAAATTAAAAAAATATATTGCTCCTATGATCTACACTACTGGCCGTTAAAATTGATACAGCACGAAGATGACGTGCTACAGACGCGAAATTTAACCGACAGGAAGAAGATGCTGTGATATGCCAATGATTAGTTTTTCAGAGCATTCACACCAGGTTCGCGCCGGTGGCGACATCTACAACGTGCTGACATTAGGAAAGTTTAAATTCGATTTCTCATACACAAACAGCAGTTGGCCGGCGTTGCCTGGTGAAACGTTGTTGTGATGCCTCGTGTAAGGAGGATAAATGCGTACCATCACGTTTCCGTCTTTGATAAAGGTCGGATTGTAGCCTATCGCGATAGCGGTTCATCGTATCGCGACATTGCTGCTCGCGATGGTCGAGATCCAATGACTGTTAGCAGAATATGGAATCGGTGGGTTTAGGAGGTTAATATGGAACGCCGTGCTGGATCCCAACGGCCTCGTATCACTAGCAGTCGAGATGTCAGGAATCTTAATCCGCATGGCTGTAACGGTTCGCGTAGCCACGTCTCGATTCCTGAGTCAACAGATGGGGACGTTTGCAAGACAACACCATCTAACGAACAGTTCGATGACGTTTAAAGCAGCATGGACTATCAGCTTGGAGACCATGGGTGCGGTTACACTTGACGCTGCATCACAGACAGGGGCGCCTGGGATGGTGTACTCAGCGACGAACCTGGGTCCACGAATGGCAAAACGGCATTTTTTCGGATGAACCCAGGTTCTGTTTACAGAATCATGATGGTCACATCCGTGTTTGGCAACATCGCGGTGAATGCACATTGGAAGCGTGTATTCGTCATCGCCATACTGGCGTATCACCCGGTGTGATGGTATGGGGTGCCATTGGCTACACGTCTCGGTTACCTCTTGTTCGCACTGACGGCACTTTGAACAGTGGACGTTACATCTCAGATGTGTTACGACCCGTGGCTCTACCCTTCCTTCGATCCCTGCGAAACCTACATTTCGGCAGGGCAATGCACGATCGCATGTTGCAGGTCCTGTACGGGCCTTTCTGAATACAGAAAATATCCGACTGCTGCCCTGGCCAGCACATTCTCCAGATCTCTCACCAATTGAAAACGTCTGGTCAATGGTGGCTGAGCAAATGGCTCGTCCGGCCAGAGGTGGTTGTTCTGGGTACTGATTTCTTAGGATCTATGCACCCAAATTGCGTGAAAATTTTATCACATGTCAGTTCTAGTATAATATATTTGTCCAATAAATACCCGTTTATCATCTGCATTTCTTCTTGGTGTAGCAATTTTAATGGCCAGTAGTGTATTTAATCCACTAGCCTCGCCTGCCCGATTTCAGAGTTCAACCACCTTCGCGTACAGCAGATAGCGGCAGCGACGTCTCTGGCACGTCAGACCTCGGAGCATCACACTCTGTTTAGGGGGTGGAATGATCCCCTCCGTTGGAGGCATCTCTGACTGCCCGTCGGCTCATTCTGCTCCCAGCTTTTGTGGTCGAGAAGCAGCGGCCGGCTGTGTAATTTAGCTGCCCGCGTCCCGCACTGCGAAGGGCCGAGCCCTACACTGCGGTGGAGTCCGGCAGTCTGACAGGTGAACACAGCACAGCACGGCGCTAATGCAGCCGCCTAATTGCGCTGCCGCGGACACCCCTATACCCCCTCGCCCACCAACTGCGACTTTTCATCAGGCTGCTCGTTAGCACCCATCTAGCTGCTGCTATTACAAGCACAGCACACCAAGGATTGGGGGTGGGGGGGAGGGAGTTCCTAAACGCACTGAGACATCACGAGAACAACAAGCCTCCCACCCATTCGCCGTGCAATATTGAAGGTGCGCACAGCACCTTGATTGTCCTCAACCGAAGGTACCGGATCAGGGCCATACCGAGGGAATGGGAGGAACTGCGTCCAATCAGATTTGCGTCTACAGAAGGGCCACTAGTCCTCCTGTCCGGTCTCCCAACTTATTCGATAGGCAGAAGAGCAAAACCTCTTTCACTGAAGATCCAAGGAAACTTTTAGACCTCATATCGTGAAGGGCCGCCGCGAGCACGCAGAACTGCCGCAACACGATTTGGTATGGACTAAAATAATCTCTGAAGTAGTGCTGGAGGGAATTTACACCATGAATCCTGCAGGGCTGTCCATAAATCCGTAAGAGTACGAGGGGCTGTAGATCTCCTCTGAACAGCACGTTTCAAGGCATCCCAGATATGCTCAATAATGTTCATGTCTGGGGAGTTTGGTGCCCAGCGGAAGTGTTTAAACTCAGAAGTTAGTGGAGCCACTATGTAGCAATTCTGGACTTTTGGGGTGTCGCATTGGTTCAAATGTCTCTGAGCACTGTGGGACTTAGAACTTAGAACTACTTAAATCTAACTAACCTAAGGACATCACACACATCCATGCCTGAAGCAGGATTCGAACCTGCGACCGTAGCGGTCGCGCGATTCCAAACGGAAGCTCCTAGAACTGCTCTTCTACATCGGCCGGCGTGTCGCATTGTCCTGCTGGAATTGCCCATGTCTGTCGGAATGCACAATGGACATGAATGGATGCATGTGATCAAACAGTATGCTTACGTATGTGTCACCTCTCAGAGTCGTATCTAGACGTATCATGGGTCCCATATCATTCCAACTGCACACGCTCCACACTATTACAGAGCCTCCACCAGCTAACACACAGGGTGCATGGATTAATGAGGTTGACTCCATACCTGTACACGTTCATCCGCTCGATACTCGTCCGACCAGCCAACATGTTTCCAGTCATCAACAGTCCAGTGTCGGTGTTGACGGGCCAAGGCGATGCGTAAAGCTTTGTGTCTTGCAATCATCAAGGGTACACGAGTGGGCCTTCGGCTCCGAAAGCCCATATCGATGATGTTTCATTGAATGGTTATCATGCTGACACTTTTTGATGGCCCAGCATTGAAATCCTCAGCAATTTGCGGAGGGGCTGCACTTTTCTCACGTTGAACGATTCTCTTCAGTCATGGTTGGTCCCATTCTTGAAGGATCTTTTTCCGGTCGCAGCGATGTCGGAGATTTGATTTCCTGATATTCACGGTACACTCGTGAAATGGTCGTATGGGATAATCCCCACTTCATCGCTACCTCGGAGATTCTGTGTCCCATCGCTCGTGCGCCGAGTATAACATCACGTCCAAACTCACTTAAATCTTCATAACCAGTTATTGTAGCAGTAGTAACCGATCTATCAACTGCTCGAGACACTTGCTGTCTTATATAGGCGTTGCCGACCGAAGCGCCGTATTCTGCCTGTTTACAAATCTCTCTATTTGAATAAGCATGCATACACCATTTTCTTTGACGTTTCAGTGTAGATGACGCTTCACTTTATAATAACTTCTGGTCAAGAGCAGTGGAATTCTCGCACAAGAACTGTAATGCCAACGTTTTTACCATCGAAAGTGGTCATAATTTATTTCACATTCTGTCTGATGCAATCACAAAATTATTACTTACCACCGCACGGTTAGGATCTACACTAGAAAACATAAAAACCAAATTACAAATGCAGATTTTAAAAATCATATTCCTTCTACTTGACAATGGTTACTTTAAAAACATGGTCTATATCCGTATACCAGGATAATCTACATGTAATGAACATAAGATGCATTGACATTTAAATTACTAAACGGCCGTCTCTGTTCACGGCATCCAAATCCAGTTGCAGTTAGTTATACCAGCTTCCAGGGACAAAAACAATTTGACTCTCAATATTTCGTATATTTATTAACCTAACTGCCGGCCGGGGTGGCCGAGCGGTTCTATGTTGCAGATTCGAATCCCGGCATGGATGTGTGTGATGTCCTTAGGTTAGTTACGTTTAAGTAGTTCTCAGTTCTAGGGGACTGATGACCTCAGAAGTTAAGTTCCATAGTGCTCAGAGCCATTTGAACCATTTATCGAAAAATTTATCGAAAAATTTAAAATGCTGTCATAATCTACTTATTATGACGTATAATCTTATGTCAAAGAGTTAACACAGTGCGGCAAGTATTACAGCTGGAAACTGTCTATATGTCTTAAGGAAGCGTAACATACTGAGATTAAGTTACGCTGACTATATCCGGCCAGTACTGGAGAATGTGATCACTAAGTGACTTGAAAAAAAAAAATACACATAATTTCAAACCTTTAAGAAACTTTTAGTCGCTGATAACCCGCACAAAATGATGAAAGCGAAAAATTTCATTGCCTACTACATTTACGCTGTTCACACAGAAAACTGCAGCATCTGGCATGACGTTTAAATTTATTACTTCCTTACCATTAACTCGATTCGCAACAAGTTTTTCAGGAAGCATCCACATATGCCACTGAATGTACCCACAACATTATATCTTTGTAAGGACCATAGTTCAGGGGATACGTCATAAACATTGAGATGTGTGGAAAACTATCTTTTGTTTAAAATGGAATGCAAACTACCCGAGCTATGAAACTTCCTGGCAGATTACAACTATGTGCCGCACCGAGTCTCGAACTCGGGACCCTTGCCTTTCGCGGGCAAGTGCTCTACCGACTGAGCTAACCAGACACCACTCAAGACCTGTCATCACAGCTTTACTTTCGGCAGTTCCTCGTCTCCTACCCTGCAAACTTCATAGAAGTCCTGCTGCGATGGTTGCGGGACTAGCACTTCTGGAAGAAAGGATATTGCGGAGGGTTGGCTTGGTCGCAGTCTGGGGGATGTAAAGCTGCGAGGACGGACCGTGAGGCGTGCTTGGGCTGCGCATTCTGTTCCCCACCCCACACTATCTACCGCATCCACTCCCCTCCTATGCATCCGAACGTGGAGAGATCCGGGGTCACCGTGGCCAGGCCTCAATTATTACGACCCCTGCCCTCTGCCCTCGGGCTCCGGCGGTGGACGAATGCATGGCCCCGGTTATTTCTCCTCTCCCCTTCTTCCCTTATTAAATACATTATACTGTAAAAACTTTGAGGTTCGCCATGGACATTGTAATTCTGTCCGAGACAGCAAAGGGCCTGGAAGAGCAAATGAACGGAATGGACAGTGTCTTAAAAGGAGGATATAAGATAAACATCAACAGAAGCAAAACGAGGATAATGGACTGTAGTCGAATTAAATCGGGTGATGCTGCGGGAATTAGATTAGGAAATGAGACACTTAACGTAGTGAAGGAGTTCTGCTATTTGGGGAGCAAAATAACTGATGATGGTCGAAGTAGAGAGGATATAAAACGTAGACTGGCAATGGCGAGGAAAGCGTTTCTGAAGAAATTTATTAACATCGAGTATAAATTTAAATGTCAGGAAGTCGTTTCTGAAAATATTTGTATAGAGTGTAGCCATGTATGGAAGTGAAACGTGGACGATCAATAGTTTAGACAAGAAGAGAATAGAAGCTTTCGAAATGTGGTGCTACAGGAGAATGCTGAAGATTAAACGGCTAGATCACATAACTAATGAGGGGGTATTGAATTGGAGAGAAAAATTTGTGGCCCATCTTGACTAGAAGAAGGGATCGGTTGGTAGGGCATATTCTGAGGCATCACCAATTTAGTATTGGAGGGCAGCGTGAAGGGTAAAAATCGTAGAGGGAGACCTAGAGGTGAATACAGTAAACAGATTCAGAAGGATGTAGGTTGTAGTAAGTACTGGGAGTTGAAGAAGTTTTCACAGGATAGAGTAGCATGGAGAGCTGCACCAAACCAGTCTCTTGACGGAAGACCACAACAACATACTGTAAAAAAAAACGGTAGCGTCGAAGAATGGTAATCTACTACAATTCACGGGTCAGTGGTTCAAATATGGTTATGGTCTACCTTTGTTGTCGTTCAGTTTGGAATACCAACATCACTTGAATGCAAAATTCATCAAATTTTTGCTAATTAACTAATCGTCTCAGTCTGGCACACAGCTTTAATCTACCAGGAAGTTTCATATCAGCGCACACTCCGCTACAGAGTGAAAATATCAAATAAAATGCCAGGAATATGCACGGATAAGGAGGAATCAAATGAAAACTAGACAGATGGAAAAAAGGAAGTAAGTTCTTTATTATTTCAGAAGTAATCTGCATAACTATTAATATATTTATCACACTGTGAGACAATACGTCCAGTGCTTTCATGGATAGGTGTTTACCATTGCCTACCGAATAGTGCTTCTCTCCGTCCAAAGCAAATCGAAGAACACGTACGTCTTTCTCCGGAGCTCCAAATATGCGAAAATCGCTTGGGGAGAGATCGGGACTGTACCGATGACGTGTATGGATTTCCAGGAAAAATTTTGCAGCGTAGTTGAAACAGCCTCGATAACACGTGTGCCGTCAGTGACATCCTTAATATAAACGATCCGTGAGGCTCCCAAGACACTTCCGTGAGGCACTCCTGGAGTTAATTCTACATTTGCCGGTGACTTTCCAGCCAAGATAAAAATGCTGCGTCTTCCCAAATAAGCCATGCCAAATTCTGTCTTAAATACAACCCATATGATCGTACTTTCGATAGCAAACATAGTTGTGGTAACATTACCAGACGCCAAGTTCGTTTTGTTTACCGATGATACAAACATTGCAAAAAATAGCAAATCAAGTGAAGTCTTAGAAAGATCGGCAAATAAAATATTTATGTCCATTAATCACTGGCTCCTAGCCAATTCCTTGACACTAAACTTTGAAAAACCACACTACATGCAGTTCAGAAGTTGTAAGGGGTTGTCCCACAAGTATATGTCTAACATACGATGACAAGCAGATAGAAGAAGTGGACAGTGTTAAATTCTTGAGATTAAAGCTTGATAATAAATTCAACTGGGAGGATCACACCACAGAACTGCTGAATCGTCTTAACAAATCTCCGTTTGCAATGCGAATTGTGTCAGACATAGGGGATATAAAAATGAAAAAGCTGGCATACTATGCTTACTTTCATTCCATAATGTCATATGGGATTATTTTTTGGGGTAATTCATCAAGCCAAGCTAAAGTTTTCCGGGCACAAAAAAGTGCAGTAAGAATTATATGTGGTGTGAATTCAAGAACATCCTGCAGAAGCCTGTTTAGGGAACTAGGAATACTAACTATTGCTTCCCAATATATTTATTCCTTAATGAAATTTGTCATAAAAAATATTCATGGAATCAATACTAGAAATAAGAATAATCTTCAAAAGGATTCAAAGTCACTTAGTATTGTACAAAAAGGTGTGCATTATTCAGGAACACGCATTTTCAATAACTTGACAGCAGCCATAAAAAGCTTAACAACTAATGAAATTCAGTTTAAGAGAAGCCTAAAGGATTTATTGGTGGCCAATTCCTTCTACTCCATTGATGAATTTCTCGGTACAACCAGCTGATTATATATATAATTTCAGAGCAGTAATGTGTTCATTGTAAATAAGTGTGTGTGTGTGTGTTTGTGTGTGTGTGTGTAAGTACAATGTAACTTCTGCACCATTTCATTGTAGTAATGTGTTCATTGTAAATAAGTATGATAGTAGCTGTATTACACGTTTAATATCTTATAAATAAATAAACAAAAATTTTATTTTAAATTCAGTGCATTAGTATTTGTAAAATGATCCTTTCATATAGTGTTCATTAAAAAATGACGCTCATTCCACTTGGGACCTGTGGAATGGTACATTAGCTTATTTGTTTGAGTTGTAAATGTTTGTAACGTATTATTGTTTTTGTGACATGTTCTATATCCTGGAGGATCTCCTCACTACGGGTCAATTGGAATGAACGTAAATCTAATCTAATCGAGTAAAATGTTTTTCGGAAGTCAAAAAAACACTGAAACTTGGCTGCCTTGATCCATGACTTTCAGGACATTATGTGAGAAAAATGTGAGTTGTTTTTCACGTGATCGAACCTCACGAAAACCGTGGTCAGAACAGTGTGGTTGCAACTATTTTTCACTTATGACTGGCAAATGTTTGCTTCTAGCCCCAGGCGGAAACATAAAACCTGTGTGTGTGTGTGTGTGTGTGTGTGTGTGTGTGTGTGTGTAAAGTATGTTAGAGCGCTGTGTGATTTTGTCCAGCAAAATAAAATAAAATAAAGTAAAGGGGGTGCTGCTGATGACTGCGGAGACGGAAGGGCATCCGGCCGCAATGTTAAATAAAACACTAGACGGGACAGACGCTACGTAAAAGAAGAGGAAGGAGAAGAAAGTAGCTCTAAGCACTATGGGACTTAACATCTGAGTGTCATCAGTCCCCTAGACGTAGAACTACTTAAACCTAACTAACCTAAGGACATCACACACATCCACGCCCGAGCAGGATTCGAACCTGCGATCGTAGCAGCAATGCGATACCGGGCTGAAAGAAGAAGAAACTCTGCGGTAGAAAACGTAGTGGAATAGTGTAGAACAATGTATACGCCGAGACCCCATATATGAACAGATTAACATACGACGTAAATATATGAATGTCAGCATTTTGACGAAGTTTTCAAAATAAATGAAGTGCTGGGAATTTGCTGACAGCACAATGTATGTTGTTAGTGACATTCAGTCATCACCGGGGTAGACCGCTGATAACGCGACAGAGTCACGTATTAGCGACTGACCGTATCCTTTAAATAATTTTTAAGCAGATGAGCTTTCAGGAGCACCGGCAGCTGTGTCGTCGCTGGCGCGGTATCAAAGCAGCCATTACAGTAAAAACTTGAGCACGTAAAGAGGCTTGCCAGTAAGTCTGCCTGAAAGGAAGGCGCTAATGGCGAGCGCTCAGGCCAGCACCGCAGAGTGCGGCCATAATGGACCCTCAGCAATGTAGCCGCTGATGGCTGACGCGCACTACGTAGCCTTACACTAAGAATTGCTTTCTCTCAATAGTGCCGGCCTTAAATCCACCAGGCGCCTCACTACCTGATGACCGTATACCTCCAAGCTGTAAGTGTTTTAAAAAAATGCAAGACTCCGATGACAGATGCACAACCGCTACTACTATGAATTTCTCTTTATTCACAATATTTATTATCCTTTAACAGCTCTATTCTTGATGATCACACATTCACATACGATAGATATCGAATCTGCTGAACTTCATCAATATTCGGTGTCGTTAAATCGATTATCGGATGTGGATTAATATGGGGCCGTTTTATGAATGGGCACATTAACACTGCTTCAACTACTTCGTTTTAACGAGAAGCAAGCCGACGTTTTCCGTTGACAATGGATGTTTCATAAAAGACGTGAGGACAATATGTGTTTAGCCTAGCTCCAGCTACACAATGAAAAAATGAAACTGAAATATTTGAGAAAATACGATTTCTTTTGGTTAGGATATCTAAAGGATCGTGTTTATGTCACTGAGCCCACATCCCCAGATGATCTAAAACGGCGCATCGAGGACGCATGTTGCTCCGTGACATCGGCGATGTTACATCTCGTCCGCAGGTCCTTTAGAAGGCACATTGCATTGTGCATTCAGGAACATGAACACACATTTGAACATCTCATTTAAATCAAGTTCCCACGGCCAGATCATCCATCTCCCAACACACAGCCATGTATTACGTACAGCGTGCGATATCTGCCCTGAAACTTTGAGGGGTTGTAGCTCCCAAACTAAAAGTGATAGGAATGTAATTTAAATTGATTTATACACAGCTGGTGTTACTGATTCCAGTGCATGATAGAAACAACTATTGTTCCATTTAAAAAATTGTATGTTTTTGCTGTAACTCTTTGGATAATAATACAATAAACTATGTTCATAGCTCTGCAGCCAGTGTAACGTTTCTTATGGTGACCTACAGCAATAAATATTTCCTTCGCCTATTACTTCGTAATTTACAGAGGCAAACACATTTAGTGAAACATCCTATATAATTTCTTTTGAAGACACTATCCATATATACATATATATAATGGGAAGCGGCTTGAAAAGAAATTATAAGATGAATATCAATCAAAGTTAAACAACAGTAATGAAGTACAGAGAATTTAAAGAAATGGCGCGGGAGAATTACATGAAGAAATGAGACACTGAAAGTAGTAGACGAGATTTGCTTTAACTGACGATGGCTGAAGTTAAGATGGTATAAAATGTAAACTAGCAACGTCAATGAAAGCATTCTGAAAAAGATAAATATAGTATCTAATAAACGTTAAGTGCTAGGAATTCATTTCTGAAGGTATTTTTCTGGAGTGTAGCCTTGTACGAAAGTGTGACAATGGGCGATAAACAGCTGAAAGAAGAAGAGAAAAGAAACTATTGAAATGTGGTGCTCCAGACGTTACTGAATCGAATCAGTGAACGACAATGCTTGACTAAAAGTAGAGATATCTTGGTATGACACATCCTAAGGCACCAATAAATAGCTCATTGCGTAGTGGTGGAGAACTCAGTATTGTTTTATTGCCCGGTTTCTCCCTTTAATTTAACAGCCAACTACTGTATTTTAAACTGTAAATTACACAGTTTTTGGATGATGCTATTGTTAAACTAAAGAGCAAATCGGTCAATAAAACATACTCAGTTCGCCTTGTGGTTGTTCTGAAAAACTTCAGCGTACATCCCTTCTCGAGTCTGTGAGGGACCCAATTTTTCTATCATTACTTCTTTTTATAGAAATAGACGATACCAAAAGGTATTTTAAACCGTGCATACGTGAACATTATCAGATGTTTAACTAAATGAATTTCATATAAATTTGTATACAGTGTATTACACTTCAGGCTGATATGTATAAAAAGAAATTAATTTGTTAGTACTCTGTATTAAGTTAAAATTACTCTTCTCTTAATAATATTTGAAATCACGAAATTTCTGGTATACTTAAAATTCATATTATTAATTGCACAATCTAACGCTAGTTATAAAATCTATTTCTGGATTCATTGATAAAATAATATCTTGGTGATGATTCTTCTTTTGTCAAGAAAGTTTGTAAACTCTTTTGCTTTGTAATCCCTCAGGAATTTTGTGAGTACTGCAGAATGTAAGTAGTAGTGGACATCACCCTGATGGAGACAGACGTATTTATATGAGCGATACTAACAATGCAATTTGGAATATTAAGTGGAAATTGTAAAAACAGTGTGATATTCAAAAATGTGACAAAGAATAAAATTCAAGAGTAGTACACGCAAATCATCACTTATTTAGTCATCAGAAACCCACAACGTTGAACCAAAATTTCAGCCGCAAGAATGTACACCAAGACGCAAAAGCTGGAGCCAACAACAAGAGAAAATTAAGATAATTAAAAAGTTTTTTGTGCAGGGTGTTTATAAATGAATATCGGGGTTTTAACGCTTTATAATATTTATTATATTAAACTTACAGTTATAAATGATATGTCAAATGAAAGAGCAACTCAAACTGTTTTACCTAGAACCTTGTAAATGTTTGACGTGAGCACCATTTGTCACACAGTACACATTAAGTCTATAGCCCGATAAGTGTGTCTTCAGTGATTGTAGCAACAGCTGCTTCAATCCGGTTTCTTAATTCAGGGAGGTCTTCTGGTAACGGAGGCACGTACACACGATCCTTGATGAAGCACCAAAGGGAAAAATCGCATGGCGTTAGGTCGGGTAAACGTGGAGTCCATGCAAAGCAAGCCCTGTCATTGGGCCCCTTGCGGCCTACCCAGCGCTTGGCTATAGACTTGATGTAGGCCGTGTGATAAATGGTGCTCACATTGAACATTTATAAGGTTCTTGGTTAAACTGTTTGAGTTGCTCTTTCATTTGACATACCATTTTTAACTGTAAGTTTAATGTAATGAATATTACATTAAAGCGTTAAAACCCCGATCTTCATTTATAAACACCCTATATATCTTAAGCCTCTCGAAGCTTTCAAAATTTGTGCAGAGACAGAGAATTTTAATAGTGATGTGTGGGAGGGTAAGATAGCAAGTCACAGCGAATAGCTACTCCACCAACAAACATTCAACGTGGCGTCCACAATGGGAGAAGAGTCCCAAGACCAACCAACCACCAGCGCTTTGATAGTACCGCTAGCAGACTGAACCGCAACCAAGGCCAACCACCTCGTTGGCTCCAAATTGCCGGCCGTTCACACTAAGCAAATATCAGCCAAAAGCGCTTCGCTATCGTTATCTGGCCTTCACTGGCCTAGTGTGTATGGATCTGTACCTGCGCCCTCTCCTACCCACCACTGACAGCGGTGAACTAGATAATCTACTAGACAGTCTGGATCGAGGGGGAAGGCTTACTGGGGTAATCCGTGCCGTTGTCTGAACCGCTGTACCTAAGTTGCTTGGTGGCTAAAGCACCGGAGACCCGGGTTCTATTCCCGGCCTCGGTAAAATTTTCACTCTCCACTTCAGTCTATATACGTAAAATCATATCCGTATGAGACCAGTAAAGTATCTAAAATTGTGGCATTTCATTTGTACATGTACCTGCTCCTCAGTTTCAGGATGGGTTCAAATGGTTCAAAATGGTTCAAATGGCTCTGAGCACTATGGGACTGAACATCTGAGGTCATCAGTCGCCTAGAACTTAGAAATACTTTAACATAAGGACATTCATGCCTGAGGCAGGATTCAAACGTGCGACCGTAGCAGTCGCGCGGTTCCGGACTGAAGCGCCTAGAACCGCTCGGCCACCGCGGCCGGCAGACCATTTACGTTCTATTCTGAGGAGCTATTCCAGAACATGGAGAGCCTCGGCAATTTTGTTCGTGTGTAAGGGGGATATTTAAAGTAGACTGGGGCGGCATTGAGAATTTGGATCGAGGAGGGAGGGATGCCAGGGTAATCCGTGCAGTTGGGCGAACTGCCGTGCTAAGGTGGCTTAGTGGCTAACGCACCTGCCTAGTAAGCAGGAGACCTGGGTTCGATTCCCGGTTCTGGTACATGCTTTCACTCGGCACTTCAGTCTACATACATAAAATCACAAGTACACTCCTGGAAATTGAAATAAGAACACCGTGAATTCATTGTCCCAGGAAGGGGAAACTTTATTGACACATTCCTGGGGTCAGATACATCACATGATCACACTGACAGAACCACAGGCACATAGACACAGGCAACAGAGCATGCACAATGTCGGCACTAGTACACTGTATATCCACCTTTCGCAGCAATGCAGGCTGCTATTCTCCCATGGAGACGATCGTAGAGATGCTGGATGTAGTCCTGTGGAACGGCTTGCCATGCCATTTCCACCTGGCGCCTCAGTTGGACCAGCGTTCGTGCTGGACGTGCAGACCGCGTGAGACGACGCTTCATCCAGTCCCAAACATGCTCAATGGGGGACAGATCCGGAGATCTTGCTGGCCAGGGTAGTTGACTTACACCTTCTAGAGCACGTTGGGTGGGACGGGATACATGCGGACGTGCATTGTCCTGTTGGAACAGCAAGTTCCCTTGCCGGTCTAGGAATGGTAGAACGATGGGTTCGATGACGGTTTGGATGTACCGTGCACTATTCAGTGTCCCCTCGACGATCACCAGAGGTGTACGGCCGGTGTAGGAGATCGCTCCCCACACCATGATGCCGGGTGTTGGCCCTGTGTGCCTCGGTCGTATGCAGTCCTGATTGTGGCGCTCACCTGCACGGCGCCAAACACGCATACGACCATCATTGGCACCAAGGCACAAGCGACTCTCATCGCTGAAGACGACACGTCTCCATTCGTCCCTCCATTCACGCCTGTCGCGACACCACTCGAGGGGGGCTGCATGATGTTGGGGCGTGAGCGGAAGACGGCCTAACGGTGTGCGGGACCGTAGCCCAGCTTCATGGAGACGGTTGCGAATGGTCCTCGCCGATACCCCAGGAGCAACAGTGTCCCTAATTTGCTGGGAAGTGGCGGTGCGGTCCCCTACGGCACTGCGTAGGATCCTACGGTCTTGGCGTGCATCCGTGCATCGCTGCGGTCCGGTCCCAGGTCGACGGGCACGTGCACCTTCCGCCGACCACTGGCGACAACATCGATGTACTGTGGAGACCTCACGCCCCACGTGTTGAGCAATTCGGCGGTACGTCCACCCGGCCTCCCGCATGCCCACTATACGCCCTCGCCCAAAGTCCGTCAACTGCACATACGGTTCACGTCCACGCTGTCGCGGCATGCTACCAGTGTTAAAGACTGCGATGGAGCTCCGCATGCCACGGCAAACTGGCTGACACTGACGGCGGCGGTGCACAAATGCTGCGCAGCTAGCGCCATTCGGCGGCGGTTCCTGGTGTGTCCGCTGTGCCGTGCGTGTGATCATTGCTTGTACAGCCCTCTCGTAGTGTCCGGAGCAAGTATGATGGGTCTGACACACCGGTGTCAATGTGTTCTTTTTTCCATTTCCAGGAGTGTATATGAGAGCAGTAAAGTATCTGGAATTGTGTCATTTCAAACCACTCGCACAGGTCGCCCAGTATTTGCCCTCTCATAGTAAGTATACTCCCCAAACCACTGTGCTGGGTGTGGTGGAGGGGATACGACACGGCATCACCTACGTCACATCAAGAAGGGGGTCGCGATAATGGGACTTGAGAAGGTAACTGTTGGTCGGAGATAGCCAGAAGCCTCTCATTTGAGCCGGTAGGCGTGCGGTCATAGAGCGGAGATGATTCCCCGGAGGAAATCACGGCGCGGGCGGAAACTTGGCGCTTTTGTGTAGCGGCGGCTGTGTCTGCGACGGGAAAGGGCGGCGAGCAGTGCATCGCGTATCAGCACCGAGTGGGGCTCCTTTTAATCCCGGGGTAGTACGAAATTCCGCATCGGAGCAGAAGAAGACGAGCTGCAGGGGCGGGGGGACCCTTTTAAAAGCTTTCATGCTGATGGTGCGCGGTTTCCCGTGCGGCCGCTATGTGTGCAATCCGAGAAGCCGCCTACTCGCCTACCCCCAGGAAAGCCGCTTCTCTCCCTGTCTACTTACTCCAGGAGCTGCCGAGGGCGCGCTGTGCGAGGAGAACTCTTGTCAAGCTGTCGTATGTAGCCACAAGTCTCCGAGTGACATCAGACAAGTATACTGTTTTTTTTTTAATTGTCACATACGCTATCTGATCAAAACTATCCGGACAACTACACTGCCGGAACACCTGGAAAGACAAAGGCGATTTTGATCCGATGACGGCATATGCCACCTTGGGGGGGGGGGGGGGGCAGTAGATGTACTAATAATGGTTTCAGCGTCGTAAGCCAACATATAGCGTAGTGGCATAGCTAGCAGAGCGCCATATGTGTCTACTCTTTAATAGGGAAAGCTCGCAGCCAGAAGGCTCACAAGGAAAACGGCTGCTAGCACTGTGGAACTCGTGAGTGATTCCTTCAGTTGTTTTCATGCGATTTTCTACGACCACCCTGCCCAATATCCGACGTTCCCTGTCCGTCAGTTCATGAGATCTGCTTGGTCGTGGTTTAGCTGTGGTTGATCCTTCGCGTTTCCACTCCACAATCGCATCACCGACAGTCGACTTGGCCAGCTTTGCCAGAGTGTACTTACCCCTGGTGGATTTGCTACTCAGCTGTCATCCAATGTTTAGTCCACGTTTAAAGTCACTGAGCTGTCCTGACTAACACATTCTGCTGTTACTGCTTCCTACTTACAACACAATACTCCCCGGCTCCTTTTATACTGGTTGGTCTGCCTATCGTGACATCTACTGGTCAATTCCGCTAACGTCTGTAAATAAACTGTGACATTTTAATGCGAAACGACACGTTCCTTTCCGAGCATTTTTGTTAAAACTTGTCGAACATAGTTAAATCGCCTTCCGTGCAGGCAAGCCAGTTATTTAAGAATTGCGCGCGGGACGAGCTACCGCTGGCCTGTGAAGCACCCAAACAGAAGGCTGGGCTGATAATCTTGGACGGCGTACATTACACTCGCCTATCGATTAACTACTGTTCTTATTTCCAGAATGAGATTTTTACTCTGCAGTGGAGTGAGCACTGATATGAAACTTCCTGGCAGATTAAAACTATGTGCCGGACCGGGACTCCAACTCGGGACCTTTGCCTTTCGCGGGCAAGTGCTCTACCATCTGAGCTACCCAAGCACGACTCACGTCCCGTCCTCACAGCTCTACTTCTGCCAGTACCTCATCTCCTATCTTCCAAACTTTACAGAAGCTCTCCTACGAACCTTGCACAACTAGCATTCCTGAAAGAAAGGATATTGCGGAGATATGGCTTAGCTCAGATGGCAGAGCACTTGCCCGCGAAAGACAAAGGTCCCGAGTTCGAGTCTCGGTCCGGCACACAATTTTATTGCTCTTTTTATTATGTTCTTCATTGGTTGAAAATGAAATAAACTGTCATGTGGCGAGGGCCTCCCGACGAGCAGGCCTAATCGCCTGGTTCAAGTCTTTTGAGGTGACGCCACATCGGCAACTTGCGCGTCAATGAGGCCGATGATGATGAAGACGACACAAACGCCCGGTCTCTGAGCAAAGAAAATCTCCAACCCAGCCGAGAGTCGGGCCCCCGGCATGACAAGCCAGAGCGCTGTCCACTCAGCTACATCTAATCTACATCCATACTCCGCAAGCCACCTGACAGTTCCGCACAGCCGTTTAATGAACAAAGTAAGAGCATATGGACAATCAGACCAATTGTGTGACTGGATTGAAGAGTTCCTAAATAACAGAACACAACATGTCATTCTCAATGCAGAGAAGTCTTCCGAAGTAAGAGTGATTTCAGGTGTCTGGCAGGGGAATGTCGTAGGACCGTTGCTATTCACAATATACATAAGTGACCTTGTGGATAACATCGGAAGTTCACTGAGGCTTTTTTGCGGATGATACTGTAGTTTATCGAGAGGCTGTAACAATGGAAAATTGTACTGAAATGCAGGAGGATCTGCAGGGAATGGCAATTGAACCTCAATGTAGACAAGTGTAATGTGCTGCGAATACATAGAAAGAAAGATCCTTTATCATTTAGCTGCAATACACCAGGTCAGCAACTGGAAGCAGTTAATGCCATAAACTATCTGGGACAAGGCATTAGGCGTGATTTAAAATGGAATGACATGTAAAATTAATCCGGAGTAAAGCAGATGCCAGACTGAGATTCATTGGAAGAATCTTAAGGAAGTGCAATCCGAAAACAAAGGAAGTAGGTTACAGTACACTTGTTCACACACTGCTTGAATATTGCTCACCAGTGTAGGGTCCGTACCAGATAGGGTTGATAGAAGGGACAGAGAAGATCCAACGGAGAGCAGCGGGCTTCGTTACAGGATCATTTAGTAATAGCGAAAGCGTTACGGAGGTGACAGATAAACTCCAGAGGAAGACTCTTCAAGAGAGACGCTCAGTAGCTCGGTACGGGCTTTTGTTGAAGTTTCGAGAACACACCTTCACCGAGGAGTCAAGCAGTATATTGCTCCCTCCTACGTCTGTCTCGCGAAGAGACCATGAGGATAAAATCAGAGAGATTAGAGCCCACACAGAAGCATACCGACAATCTTTCTTTCCAAGAACAATACGAGACGGTGCCGAACAGTCCCACTGGTTGACCCAATGGAACTGTGGACGACGGCGACAGGTCAACCTGTGACCCCGTCTCAGAGCTGGCACACGGCGAGTTCGAGATTGTTCAAATGTGTGTGAATTCCTAAGGGACCAAACAGCTGAGGTCATCGGCCCTTAGACTTACACCCCACTAAAAATAATTTATGCTAAGAACAACACACACACCCATGCCAGAAGGACGATTCGAACCTCGGATGGGAGGGGCCGTGCAATCCGTGGCATGGCGTCTCAAACCGCGCGGAAGTTCGAGATGTTCAGGGACGGTATTGGTTTCCTGGAATTCTGGTTCTTTAGACTTAGCATGTTGTCCTCAGCAACCAGGAGCTCATTCACTCAGTCGTAATGTTATTCCAGGTCACAGGTGTAGAGTTCTGCTGCAGAGGCTTTCTGAAGAGTGTAGCTTCTTTACACCTGAGGTGTTCCAGTGATTAAGATCAGGAACTGCCTTATACCATCTCCTGCAATGGTCGTGTAGATGATCAACAAATATACACTCCTGGAAATGGAAAAAAGAACACATTGACACCGGTGTGTCAGACCCACCATACTTGCTCCGGACACTGCGAGAGGGCTGTACAAGCAATGATCACACGCACGGCACAGCGGACACACCAGGAACCGCGGTGTTGGCCGTCGAATGGCGCTAGCTGCGCAGCATTTGTGCACCGCCGCCGTCAGTGTCAGCCAGTTTGCCGTGGCATACGGAGCTCCATCGCAGTCTTTAACACTGGTAGCATGCCGCGACAGCGTGGACGTGAAACGTATGTGCAGTTGACGGACTTTGAGCGAGGGCGTATAGTGGGCATGCGGGAGGCAGGGTGGACGTACCGCCGAATTGCTCAACACGTGGGGCGTGAGGTCTCCACAGTACATCGATGTTGTCGCCAGTGGTCGGCGGAAGGTGCACGTGCCCGTCGACCTGGGACCGGATCGCAGCGACGCACGGATGCACGCCAAGACCGTAGGATCCTACGCAGTGCCGTAGGGGACCGCACCGCCACTTCCCAGCAAATTAGGGACACTGTTGCTCCTGGGGTATCGGCGAGGAACATTCGCAACCGTCTCCATGAAGCTGGGCTACAGTACTGCACACCGTTAGGCCGTCTTCCGCCCACCCCTCCCAACATCGTGCAGCCCGCCTCCAGTGGTGTCGCGACAGGCGTGAATGGAGGGACGAATGGAGACGTGTCGTCTTCAGCGATGAGAGTCGCTTCTGCCTTGGTGCCAATGATGGTCGTATGCGTGTTTGGCGCCGTGCAGGTGAGCGCCACAATCAGGACTGCATACGACCGAGGCACACAGGGCCAACACCCGGCATTATGGTGTGGGGAGCGATCTCCTACACTGGCCGTACACCTCTGGTGATCGTCGAGGGGACACTGAATAGTGCACGGTACATCCAAACCGTCATCGAACCCATTGTTCTACCATTCCTAGACCGGCAAGAGAACTTGCTGTTCCAATAGGACAATGCACGTCCGCATTTATCCCGTGCCACCCAACGAGCTCTAGAAGGTGTAAGTCAACTACCCTGGCCAGCAAGATCTCCGGATCTGTCCCCCATTGAGCATGTTTGGGACTGGATGAAGTGTCGTCTCATGCGGTCTGCACGTCCAGCACGAACGCTGGTCCAACTGAGGCGCCAGGTGGAAATGGCATGGCAAGCCGTTCCACAGGACTACATCCAGCATCTCTACGATCGTCTCCATGGGAGAATAGCAGCCTGCATTGCTGCGAAAGGTGGATATACACTGTACTAGTGCCGACATTGTGCATGCTCTGTTGCCTGTGTCTATGTGCCTGTGGTTCTGTCAGTGTGATCATGTGATGTATCTGACCCCAGGAATGTGTCAATAAAGTTTCCCCTTCCTGGGACAATGAATTCACGGTGTTCTTATTTCAATTTCCAGGAGTGTACAAGGGGGGCAAAATAAAACTGGTTCGGAAACTACTTCATGCGCTTTATGATAGGTAACCCAGTGTACATCAATTGCCTCTGGTGCAAATAATGTAAGTTGGATTGCCTGTCTTTTTCTCGGCCAGTTTCGTTTTGACCACCCATTACTATCTCGACTTAAGGGCTTGAGTGGCTTTTCTTTTTTTGTTTTACATTTAATTTCATCAGTTATTGAAAATGCTTGAACTAAATTACAAATCAGGACACGAAAGTTTAATTACGGCCTTATAAAAACTTTCTGTTGCGATGTAGAAATACAACCTGAATGGAATTCTATGTGGCAGATGTCTAAGTTACGTGCAATAACAAATAAATATATGCGCTTGCTGTCAGTACAGGATAATCATGGCGCCTTGGAAGAGGTCCATTGTGGTGGACATGGACTGTCGGATGAGATGTCGCGTGTTGGCTACTCCAGAAAACCGACAAAAGTTGGTCTGACTGATCCTTCCGGTCAATATGTGCAGGTTCGGTGGCAGCAAGTAAACCGTATGCTGTCGTGATTGGCATCATCTTCTGCTGCCAACCCAAATGGCTGTTCATACAAAAAACTAGGGCGCGTACAAGAGGGTCCCGGCGAAACTCTGCAGATATTAAGTTACCATTATACGGCTGATCCTAATAGCCAAACAACTCCCAGCAAAGATATATTTCCGCTCGTACCATCCTCCTTCGTACAAAGTAACCTTCCTAATCATCACCTCCATCTTGGTGGAAAATAATGGCATTCATTACTCATCATTAAAATGTACTACATGTCAGATACGGGTGAATAATGCTGCTACCAAAACCTCTGATCACTTACTCAATTATATTATATGGCCGACAGATGGCAAAGCTAAATTTGAAAGTAAGATGAGAATTTTGCTTAAGAGCATTTTTGTCTATTTCACGCATGAATGTTTGAAAACTTGAAACTCATTTAGTGCAAAAGTGTTACTATTTACTTCAGTTATTAAATAAAATATTGTTTTCTGATATGTGAGCTCATTCGTAAACAGTCACCATGCAGCCACATTTAAATGCGAATTAAGTTAACATTTTATGAAATGACTCGTTCTACGTCATTATGGTATATCGTGATCCACAGAACATGCAACTATCTAATTTCAGACGAATGTGAGAATGCTTCCGTACACAGACCACGCTTGTTTTATTCCCTCGCCTCCTCCTTAACTGAGTCAGTGCTTGGTTTCTGATAACCTGTGACGACTCCTCGCAAACCTCCTTCCCCTTCCGCAAAGAGCACGAAGTGAAGTACCACAGCCACGCATAGCTTTTGAAAACGGCGGCGTTTGTCTCAGAAGTGCTCGCATTTTCACGAGTTAATATCATTAATGCAATGTATCACTTGATTTGTTCTTTGAATAATTTTCCCAGAAACAGAAAAACAGTAGTCTTCGTTGAAGTTCCTTTGTCTTTCCCAGATAGTGTTCCGCGACTACACTCTTCATATGTAGAAAGCCGGTAGCGGGCTTTGAGAGACCCTCTCTCAGGCTTTTTAGCTTATTAAATGATTACTTCTCTCATTCGAACGAAAAGCTATTTCCTGTGAAAATGCAAAATACAAAAAGACTTTGACAGAGAACGAGCCGACGTTAAGCGGTTACCTCTAATCCAACAACAGCTCTGCTATAAATTTGCATCATTACAGCCTCACCTTTTCTTCTTTTTCCCTCCTTCTTTCGTTCCGACATTTGAAAATAGTGGAGAATTTTACTGACGTTCAATTCTGGCTGAACAAGCCACACAATCTGCTGCTGCGTATGTTTAGACTTCTTCATACACGCGCTGCCGTCAGAAGATGGGAAATACATGTCACCTACAATTATTGTACCAGCTGTAGATCAGTCAGGATCAAGAGATGTCGAAGTCGAAGGTACGTGAGAAGCGAGCAATTGTGCAGTACAATTCTTCTCAAAGGTAAAATTAAAATGCTATAATTTCGATTTGATCACATTTCGGCGGGTTACGAGGCAAATGCGTTACGTATTTATTCAAGCACCTTCCCTTCCTTGTCCTAAAGCGATTCTGAGTGAATCTCGTAGAGAAATATAAGGGAATCACCTAAAACTAAAAATGTAGACACCGCCCCTGTTCTCACGAAAACTGTAAGTGAGCCACTCTTCAAAAAACAAGAAAGTCAGAATTCAGTAGTGTAGATGAGCTAACTACAAACAGACCACAAGAAATTTTGAGCATTGAACAGCCAAAATCACAACGTGGAACTAGCAGTAGGAATGAT
The DNA here is from genome assembly GCF_023897955.1 of Schistocerca gregaria. Lineage (NCBI taxonomy): Eukaryota > Metazoa > Arthropoda > Insecta > Orthoptera > Acrididae > Schistocerca > Schistocerca gregaria. Next base: position 156,812,531 of record NC_064921.1, on the reverse strand, counting down.
TTTCATAGACAAGTGTGTGGTATAAACGTAAAATAATCTCCAGTGCGCTACCAGCAGAAAAAAATAGAAGGTCAGATGTATTTAAGAAGGATTTGAAAAATGTGGTAGAATCTAATAGGTTTATAGCATTGAGGAATAAACAGCTTGTTCACACGGATATGTGAGAATACTACTGCTGTATTTTACTGCTTCTCTCACATAAAGAATGTTTCTACTGCCACTTCTCTGTTTTGACTGTTTCAGGCAGTCGGGCACCCAAACAGCTGTTGAAGTGTGCTTAGCGAAGATCATTAATAACTGCGTGGGAGAAATTACGTGTGTTAGGGTGAGATGGTGTGGTGTGGTGTGGTATGGTGTGGTGTGCGTGCGTGCTAGTGTGTGTGTGTGTGTGTGTGTGTGTGTGTGTGTGTGTGTGTGTGTGTGTGTGTGATGAGATGCACTGTCCACTCACAGCCGGCCGGAGTGACCGAGCGGTTCTAGGCGCTACAGTCTGTCTGGTTGTAATGGTACTCGAATTACGCAACCATTACGGCACCTCACCTCAACCTCTCGATACCAGCAATATTCTACTGTGTTTCTGTAAAATAATTAACATATTTCTGTGACAGATTTGATTTCATTAATGTAGAGGTACTTCGAGACATCGATAAGTTTATATTGCAATGATATTATTCTTATGTGTATTCTTTCTTTTGTCAGTATGATCTTTGACGTACTTGTAACTATGATTTTTGGGCGCGTAAACGGTTATTAGAGAGTCAAGTCTTGGTCGTCATGTTGAAAAGACGCAAATTGTAGTCAGCTTATGAAATGTGAACTTTAACAGTGAGGAAGATATTTTCAAGTATGTTTTATATTGTGAAGTGAGGTTGCAACAAAAGTAATAAAAAAGAAGTGTAACTTAAATTCGGAGTGCTGATTACTTTTTTACATCACCATTGTGCTAACTTGCAAAAGTTTAATCTTCAAGAATGGTTTATGAAACACATCTATAAAACTTTTGAATATCGCAGAATAAGACCTAGTCCTCTTTGCATCCGAGCTCGGAATCATCACCACCTAGATTTTCGACGATTGAGCCGTGAGTTCACAACGAGACTAGCGTGGGAAAAACGAATAGATGAGTGCCTAGTTTATCCATTATGTCAAGAAATGACTTTATTAACTGTGCTCTAATGACACCTGTCACATAATATAACTTTGTTGTTGCCCGAAAATGCAATATTTAGCAGCGTGAGCAACACTACAATCATAATTAATTTTTGGCCTTTGCTGTGGTAGGGTTGTTAGACGGTGGAGCATAAAACGTGATCCATTCTGAAAGGCCACCTGTCGCCACTCACGTGACGTCCAGGTGCGGTATTGGAGGGTGCATCTTCCGGCCTTCGTCTCCGATGAACAGCAATCAGCATGGGTGCATGAACCAGGCGCCTGCTGCAGAGGCCTATATGCGGCAACGTTGGTTGAACGGTCGTTCAGGACACACTGTTGGTTCATAAGGGCGGTCAGCTGCTCAACAGTTGCACGTTTGTTCACCCGTTCACATCTCCGCAGGCGTCGTTCCCTTCTATCAACTATGGCCCGCGGTGTACTACAGTTGTCTCGGTGCCGGCTTCGGATAGCGCCATTTTGCCTTGTACACTATATTTTAAGCACGACGGCACGTAAACGATTTAGAAACTTAGTTTTTTTCAGAAAAGCTTCCACCCTTGGCTCAAAAGCCGATGACAATGACCTTTTCGATGCCAGATAGATCGTTTCCACATTACGACAACGGCTGCACTGTTTGCCCCATCAACCAGAAATACTTTATATGTCCTCCACTGCTACTGCTGCCGCCTGCAGTCTGTGAGCAGTTATTGGACGTTGACGTCAAAAATAGGCTATGGTCACATCAACGGGACTGGATCCCGTATATGTCCTGAATTTATAGTAGTTGCGTGCTATATATTTCGCGTGTATTCTATGCCATTTCATGTTGATAATCTCCTTAAATTTTTCCTTGGGCGAGCGCCACTAATCAACGACCAGTATTATTCCAGACTTATTTCTGCCATCGGCATACGCTTTGCATATCATCCTCTGACTACGTATTTTTAATCCTTAGCGGTTACTATTTAAGATAGAAAGGAGAGGATCCACAGCAATGGGAAACAGCTGGAACACCGGGGCCCAACGTGTATACAGATAGTTCATCTACAGGTTTCTGTGACAGGCTTACAGACGGGCAACAAGGTTTCCGTTTTGTAAACTCAAGTAGAGAACCCTAAAAATATCGAGACTCGTCTTAAACAATCTAAGACAGCCACAGGTGATTCAGGGGAAATCTTTACTATGTCTGACGAATTATCTACATATTGTTGTTGTTGTCTTCAGTCCTGAGACTGGTATGATGCAGCTCTCCATGCTACTCTATCCTGTGCAAGCTTCTTATCTCCCAGTACCTACTGCAACCTACATCCTTCTGAATCTGCTTCGTGTATTCATCTCTTGGTCTCCCTCTACGATTTTTACCCTCCAATCTGCCCTCCAATGCTAAATTTGTGATCCCCTCATGCCTCAGAATATGTCCTACCAACCGGTCCCTTCTTCTTGGTAAGTTGTGCCATTCTTCTCCCCAATTCTATTCAATACCTCCTCATTAGTTATGTGATCTACTCATCTAATCTTCAGCATTCTTCTGTAGTACCACATTTCGAAAGCTTCTATTCTCTTCTTGTCCAAACTATTTATCGTCCATGTTTCACTTCCATACATGGTTACACTCCATACGTATACTTTCAGAAACGACTTCCTTACACTTAAATCTATACTCGATGTTAACAAATTTCTCTTCTTCAGAAACGCTTTCCTTGCCATTGCCAGTATACATTTTATATCCTTTCTACTTCCACCATCAACAGTTATTCTGTTCCCCAAATAACGAAACTCATTTACTACTTTAAGTGTCTCGTTTCCTAATCTAATTCCTTCAGCGTCACCCGACTTGATTCGACTACATTCCATTATCCTTGTTTTGCTTTTGTTGATGTTCATCTTATACCCTCCTTTCAAGACACTGTCCATTCTGTTCAACTGCTCTTCCAAGTCCTTTGCTGTCTCTGACAGAATTACAATGTCATCGGCGAACCTCAAAGTTTTTATTTCTTCTCCATGGATTTTAATACCTACTCCGAATTTTTGTTTTGTTTCCTTCACTGCTTGTTCAATATACAGATTGAATAACATTGGGGAGAGGCTACAACCCTGTCTCACTCCCTTCCCAACTACTTCTTCCCTTTCATGCCCCTCGACTTTTATAGCTGAAGTCTGGTTTCTGTAGAAATTGTAAATAGCCTTTCACTCCCTGTATTTTACCCCTGCCACCTTCAAAATTTGAAAGAGAGTATTCCAGTCAACATTGTCAAAAGCTTTCTCTAAGCCTACAAATGCTAGAAACGTATGTTTGCCTTTCCATAATGTAGCTTCGAAGATAAGTCGTAGGGCAAGTATTGCCTCACGTGTTCCAACATTTCTACGCAATCCAAACTGATCTTCCCCGAGGTCGGCTTCTACTAGTTTTTCCATTCGTCTGTAAAGAATTTGCTTTAGTATTTTGCAGCCGTGACTTATTAAACTGATACTTCGGTAATTTTCACATCCGTCAACACCTGCTTTCTTTGGGATTGGAATTATTATATTCTTCTTGAAGTCTGAGGGTATTTCGCCTGTCTCATACATCTTGCTCACCAGATGGTAAGAGGTTACTATTTAGGCTAGAAAGGAGAGGCTCCACAGCAATGGGAAACAGCTAAACACCGGGGCCCAACGTGTATAAAGATAGTTCATCTACAGGTTTCTATGACAGACATACAGACGGGCAACAGGGTTTTCGTTTTGTACACTGAAGTACAGAACCATAAAAATATCGAGACTCGTCTTAAACAATCTATGACAGCCACAGGTGCTTAGGAGGAAATCTTTAGTGTGATTGGCGAATTGTCTACATGTATTGAGATGATTTGGGGAGCTTCAGGAGTGAAATGTCAGCCTCGAGTATGCGCTATGTGCCGAGGTCGCCTTGACTCGCTGGTCACGGGAAGACACGTCGCTGCAGCCTGGAAACTGGGGGAAGAGAATCGCTGGGTGTACTAACCATAGATGTACAGTAGGTACAGATTCTGAGCCAAGCTACTTAGCGGACCTTTCGTTTCCTGCCGGAGTGTCAGAGTGGGCTGCTCGAGAATCGGTCCATCGTACGACGTCTGTTCAAAAAATTCCGGAACTTCGTCTACAACATTTTTCTACGTTCACCTTTTACTTGTTGTACATAGTCTTCTTCGAAATAATCAACTTCACAATTGATACACCGCTCCCAACGCCGTTTCCACTTCCGGAAACATTCTTGGTAAGCCTCTTGCTGGATCGGGCGAAGCGCCGTCTGCGAATTTTCTTTCCCCTCGTCTATCGTTGCAAATCTTCGTCCTTTCAACGCCATGTTCAGCTTTGGAAATAAAAAACTCTCCGCCGGGGGCAGCTCTAAGGAGTACGGAGGATAAGGCAGCACAGTGATTTTGTTTTTTGTGCAATAGTCACGTACCAACAGGGACGAACGTGTGAGTGTGCTATAGTGATTGAGCCATAGAGCCATGAACTGCCTCGCCACATTTCAGGCCATTTCCTTCTCAAATTTTATCGCAGGCGTCGTAACACGTCCCGATAGCACCATCGACTAACATTTTGTACCCGTGGCACGAATGCATGATGAGCTAATCCTTCAAAGTCAAAAAAAGCTTTTGCTTTAACATTTCACCTGACCCGACGAGCTTCTTTTGGTCTTGGAGAACTTTTCCCGGCCAATTGCGAAGACTGAAACCTGCTCTCAGTATCATAGTTGTAGACCTACGTCTCATCACCAGTTATAATTCTCTTAAGGAATATCTCATTCTCATTTGTCCAGTTTTTATGCGTCCCGTTTTGGAACATACTACACTATGTGATCAAAAGTATCCGGGCACCTGGCTGAAAATGACTTACAAGTTCGTGGCGCCCTCCATCGATAATTCTGGAATTCAGTATGGTGTTGGATCACGCTTAGCCTTGACGACAGCTTCCACTCTCTCAGGCATACGTTCAATCAGGTGCTGGAAGGTTCTTGGGGAATGGCAGCCCATTCTTCACTGAGTGTTGCATTGAGGAGAGGTATCGACGTCGGTCGGTGAGGCCTGGCACGAAGTCGGCGTTCCAAAACATCCCAAAGGTGTTCTATACGATTCAGGTCAGAACTCTGTGCAGGCCCGTCCATTACGTTATTGTTGTGTAACCACTATGCCACAGGTCGTGCGTTATGAACAGGTTCTCGATCTTATTGAAAGATGCAATCGCCATCCCCGAACTGCTCTTCAACAGTGGGAAGCAAGAAGGTGCACCGAGCGAGGTGGCGCAGTGGTTAGCATACTGGACTCGCATTCGGAAGGACGACGGTTCAATCCCACCCCCGGCCATCCTGATTTGGGTTTTCCGTGATTTCCCTAAATCCCTCGAGGCAAATGCCGGGATGGTCCCTCTGAAAGGGCACGGCCGACTTCCTTCCTCATCCTTCCCTAATTCGATGAGATCGATTACCTCGCTGTTTGGTCTCTTCCTCCACACAACCCAAACTAACCCTTTAGAGTAGTCCACCTAGTCCAAAAAGGTGCTTGAAACATCAATGGTTCAAATGGCTCTGAGCACTATGCGACTTAACAACTGCGGTCATCAGTCGCCTAGAACTTAGAACTAATTAAACCTAACTAACCTAAGGACATCACACACATCCATGCCCGAGGCAGGATTCGAACCTGCGACCGTAGCAGTCGCACGGTTCCGGACTGCGCGCCTAGAACCGCAAGACCACCGCGGCCGGCAAACATCAATGTAGGCCTGTGCTGTGATAGTGCCTCGCAAAACAACGAGGGATGCAAGCCCCCTCCATGAAAAACACAACCACACCATTACACCACCGCCTCCAAATTTTACTGTTGGCACTACACACGCTGGCAGATGACGTTCACCGGGCATTCGCCATACCCACAGCCTGCCATCGGATCGCCACATTGTGTACCGTGATTTGTTTTTGCACTGTTAAATCGACCAATGTTTACGCTCCTTACACCAAGCGAGGCGTCGTGTGGCATTTACCGACGTGATGTGTGGTTAATGGGTAGCCGCTCGACCATGAGATCCAAGTTTTCCCACCTCCCGCCTAATTTCCATAGTACTTGCAATGCGTCCTGATGGAGTTTGGAATTCGTGTGTGATGGTCTGGATAGATGTCTGCCTATTACACATTACGGCCCTCTTCAACTGTCGGCGGTCTCTATCAGTCAACAGACGAGGTCGGCCTGTACGCTTTTGTGCTGTACGTGTTCCTTCACTTTTCCACTTCACTATCACATCGGTAACCTATGGATGCTGAGGAGTTGTGGAAATCTCGCTTACAGACGTATGGCACAAGTGACACCCGATCACCTGACCACGTTCGAAGTTCGTGAGTACCGCGAAGCGCTCCGTTCTGCGTTCTCGCGATGTCCAATGACTACTGAGGTCGCTTATGTTGAGTATCTGGCAGTAGGTGGCAGCACAATGCACCTAATACGAAAAACGTATGTTTTTGGGGGTGTACGGATACCTTTGATCACACAGTGTAGGAGCGCGTGCTGTCTCATGAGAACCGATAAAGCGAACGTAGCCATCTGCACTTTAAATCGTTTCCTCCGAATGTTGTTGACGCCAAGAAGCAGACAGTGCGCCAGAATGTAAACGCAGTGGCGAAAGAACACCGACTTCCAACCGACGACGCTAGCCCGAGCGAAAGCAGTGTTTTCAGCTCCTCTGGCGGCGCGGCCTGCAACCGCGCGGAACAGAAACAGCTGACTGCCGAGAGAATAAAAGAGCGGCGCTCTCTTGTTCGCTAAGGCGAGACTGAAAAAAACAGCGCCGTTCTTGTGGCCGCGAGGGTCACAGTTCCACAGGCAATCAGGCGCTGCCACTCGCAACCCAGGCCGGGAAAGCACTAAGAATGAAGACAGAGAAATTACTTTATTTTTCGAGTCCAGAATACCAAAACGAGAGGACATTCTCCGACTATTCGGCCATTCTGATGAGGCCGCTGCTTTGCACATGAACGCCCACGTATGTCCCGGCGCAGGTACGTCGCGGTCTCCCGTTTGTACCGTCTTTCGCCTTATCGTCGAGCGAGAGTATGTACGCCACAGGTCGCACCGCTCCCAACTAAATCAATGTAAAAGATAGTCTTCATCCGGCGAGACGAAGATAACGAAAAAGAACAACGTGCATAACTCGACACGCACAGACGTACATAGTAACAAACCGCCAATGTTTCATTCGATGCTTACTTCTCGTATCTCGAATATGAACATCATAAAATGACAGAGAAGCCGAAATACAGCAACATGCTACGAATTGTGACTGACCGATAGTTCTTACACTATCTCGAAGTGCAGAAAAGGAGTTTTTTTTTTAATTAAAAGAAGACATGTTATGGTTCACAGAACATTTTCTTTTAAGAAGAAATTTTACTTTGTTAACCCGGAGCTCATTTTTTTAAAATTTAAAACAAAAAATTAATTATACAATGCAAGTAGTCAAGACGTTACTTTTACATACTCTTTCCTTACATTTCTTTCTTCACAGGATATGTTCATAATTTATTTTCTACGAAGAAATATAATTTTATTTCTATTGAAGAAAAGATTTAATTTAAAATCATTTCTCGAAAAACGTGGATGTGGGAAAACAGCTTTAAAAAAAGTAGAATTTAATAGAAATTAACATTATAGCGCAAAAGGCCGATGAAGGAGTAAGTGAAGGGCGCACGGCCGGAAAAAATTGGGGGTGCAGTGATTAGCATACTGGACTTGCTTTCAGCAGGATGGCGGTTGGAATCCCTGCCCGCTTAGCCACCTAATTTAGGTTTTCAGGGTTTTTACTAAATCAATAAATGCGGTCGATGGAAAGATTCCTCTGAAAGGGAGACGGCAGACTTCCTTCCCCACCCGTCCCCAATCCCGACTTGTGCTCCATCTCTCAATGACCACGTTGTCGGTGAATCGATAGACACAATCTTCCTTAAAGTCAGAGAAGGATGAATAAAAAATTCTTGGGTTTCCAGCCGCGTCATGGGATTAAAATTACACAAGCTTTTGACTAGGCACTGCTTGGATATTATCAAGTAGTATGACGCCAGAGGGCTGCTGGTACAGGTTATACAGTGTGGTCCATAGATCGTGACCAGGTCAAATATCTCACGAAATAAGCATCAAAAGAAAAATTACAAAGAACAAAACTTATCTAACTTGAAGGGGGAAAACCAGATGGCGCTATGGTTGGCCCGCTAGATCACGCTGCCATAGGTCAAACGGATGTCAACTGGGATTTTTTTTTAAAAATGGGAACCCCCATTTTTATTACATATTCGTGTAATACGTAAAGAAATATGAAGGTTTTAGTTGAACCATTTTTTTCGCTTTGTGATAGATGGCGCTGTAATAGTCACAAACATATGGCCCACAATTTTAGACCAACAGTTGGTATCAGGTAGGTTTTTTAAATTAAAATACAGAACGTAGGTAAGTTTGAACATTTTATTTCGGTTGTTCCAATGCGATACATGTACCTTTGTGAACTAAATCGTTTCTGAGAATGCATGGCCGGCCGGAGTGGCCGAGCGGTTCTAGGCGCTACAGTCTGGAAACGCGGGACCACTGCGGTCGCAAGCTCGAATCCTGCCTGGGGCATGGATGTGTGTGATGTCCTTAGGTTAGTTAGGTTTAAGTAGTTCTAAGTTCTAGGGGACTGATGACCACAGCAGTTAAGTCCCATAGTGCTCAGGGCCATTTGAGCCATTTGAGAACGCATGCTGTTACAGCGTGATTACCTGTAAAAATACCATATTAATGCAATAAATGCTCAAAATGATGTCCGTCAACCTCAATGCATTTGGCAATATGTGTAACGACATTCCTCTCAACAGCGAGTAGTTCGCTTTCCATACTGTTCGCACATGCATTGACAATGCGCTGACGCATGTTGTCAGGCGTTTTCGGTGGAGCACAATAGCAAATATCCTTCAACATTCCCCACAGAAAGAAATCCGGGGACGTCAGACAAGGTGAACGTGCGGGCCATGGTATGGTGCTTGACGACCAATCCACCTGTCATGAAATATGCTATTCAATACCGGTTCAACCGCACTCGAGCTATGTGCCGGACATCCATCATGTTGGAAGTACATCGCCATTCTGTCATGCAGTGAAACATATTGTAGTAACATCGGTAGAACATTACGTAGGAGATCAGCATACATTGCACCATTTAGATTGTCATCGATAAAATGGGAGCCAATTATCCTTCTTCCCATAACTCCGCACCTCACATTAACCCACCAAGGTCGCTGATGTTCTACTTGTCGCAGCCATCGTGGATTTTCCGTTGCCCAATAGTGCATATTATGCCGGTGTACGTTACCGCTGTTGGTGAATGACGCTTCGTCGCTAAATAGAACGCGTGCAAAAAATCTGTCATCGTCCCGTAATTCCTGTTGTGCGCAGTGGCAGAACTGTACACGACGTGCAAAGTCGTCGCCATGCAATTCCTGCTGCATAGAAATATGGTACGGATGCAATCGATGTTGATGTAGCATTCTCAACACCGACGTTTCTGAGATTCCCTATTCTCGCGCAATTTGTCTGCTACTTATGTGCGGATTAGCCGCGACAGAAGCTAAAAGACCTACAGGTCGTGGTTGACGTTTCACACGTGGCTGAACACTTCCTGTTTCCTTAAATAACGTAACTATCCGGCGAACGGATAGTACACGAAAATGTAACAAAAATGGGGATTCCTATTTTTTTTTAAAAAACGCAGTTGATATCCGTTTGACCCATGCATCGCCATGTAGCGGGCCAACCATAGCGCCATCTGGTTTCCCCCTTGAAGCTAAACGAGTCTCGTTCTTTGTAGTTTTTTCGTTTGATGCTTATTTAGTGAGATTCTTGGCCTGGTCGCTATCAATGAACCACCCTGTATACGCTATATGTCGGCTATGACACCACGGGTCCTCTCGTAGCATCGCCATACATGTGCATATGCTTCAATTGCGCGATCGCTGGACCCCAGGCCGTGTTCAGTTGCAGGTCACTGTCTCTATTTAGCACATGAAATGTATTCGCAATTGCGAATATGGACAACCATCAGCTGTAGATGGAAAGAGTACAATGAAAATTTGTCCCCGGACGGGACTCTAACCCGCATTTCCCGCTTTTTACGGACTGTCACCTTGCCACTAGGTTCGCTCGTTATTATTCGTTGCATTTGGTCGGCACAGACTTCCCACAACACCCGTTCAAGTTCATCGTTGATCCGTTCATCAGTTTTTCTTTTCTTTTACACAGGGCAGCTAACCCTCTGACCCAATACTCTGAGCTAGCGTCCCGGCCAAGATTCGAACCCAGAACCTCCATCCAACATTGGAAGCCCATTTCCTACCTATTACACCACACAACCAGTGCACCACTTGGCTATCCGTGCACGTCTCGCGGCATGACCCAAACTTCCATATGTCGGCAACCAAACGTTTACAAGCTGTACTCGTACACTCCTGGAAATTGAAATAAGAACACCGTGAATTCATAGTCCCAGGAAGGGGAAACTTTATTGACACATTCCTGGGGTCAGATACATCACATGATCACACTGACAGAACCACAGGCACATAGACACAGGCAACAGAGTATGCACAATGTCGGCACTAGTACAGTGTATATCCACCTTTCGCAGCAATGCAGGCTGCTATTCTCCCATGGAGACGATCGTAGAGATGCTGGATGTAGTCCTGTGGAACGGCTTGCCATGCCATTTCCACCTGGCGCCTCAGTTGGACCAGTGTTCGTGCTGGACGTGCAGACCGCGTGAGACGACGCTTCATCCAGTCCCAAACATGCTCAATCGGGGACAGATCCGGAGATCTTGCTGGCCAGGGTAATTGACTTACACCTTCTAGAGCACGTTGGGTGGCACGGGATACATGCGGACGTGCATTGTCCTGTTGGAACAGCAAGTTCCCTTGCCGGTCTAGGAATGGTAGAACGATGGGTTCGATGACGGTTTGGATGTACCGTGCACTATTCAGTGTCCCCTCGACGGTCACCAGAGGTGTACGGCCAGTGTAGGAGATCGCTCCCCACACCATGATGCCGGGTGTTGGCCCTGTGTGCCTCGGTCGTATGCAGTCCTGATTGTGGCGCTCACCTGCACGGCGCCAAACACGCATACGACCATCATTGGCACCAAGGCACAAGCGACTCTCATCGCTGAAGACGACACGTCTCCATTCGTCCCTCCATTCACGCCTGTCGCGACACCACTGGAGATGGGCTGCACGATGTTGGGGCGTGAGCGGAAGACGGCCTAACGGTGTGCGGGACCGTAGCCCAGCTTCATGAAGACGGTTGCGAATGGTCCTCGCCGATACCCCAGGAGCAACAGTGTCCCTAATTTGCTGGGAAGTGGCGGTGCGGTCCCCTACGGCCCTGCGTAGGATCCTACGGTATTGGCGTGCATCCGTGCGTCGCTGCGGTCCGGTCCCAGGTCGACGGGCACGTGCACCTTCCGCCTCCCACTGGCGACAACATCGATGTACTGTGGAGACCTCACGCCCCACGTGTTGGGCAATTCGGCGGTACGTCCACCCGGCCTCCCGCATGCCCACTATACGCCCTCGCTCAAAGTCCGTCAACTGCACATACGGTTCACGTCCACGCTGTCGCGGCATGCTACCAGTGTTAAAGACTGCGATGGAGCTCCGTATGCCACGGCAAACTGGCTGACACTGACGGCGGCGGTGCACAAATGCTGCGCAGCTAGCGCCATTCGACGGCCAACACCGCGGTTGCTGGTGTGTCCGCTGTGCCGTGTGTGTGATCATTGCTTGTACAGCCCTCTCGCAGTGTCCGGAGCAAGTATGGTGGGTCTGACACACCGGTGTCAATGTTTCTTTTTTCCATTTCCAGGAGTGTATATCCATTATGTATATTCGGATACAGGTGAGACATTTTACTTGGAAGCCGCCTGCATTGTAATTCAGAATATCACAGGTACTGCAATGTCGTGTGTATCCCCCGACACAGGGCAGGCGACTTTCATGTAACATCTCTCACCTGTACGGGAATTACATAATTGAAGACCCCGTGGGGTAGCCGCGCGGCTTAGGGCGTCGTGTTCGGTCCGGGCGTCTCCCCCACGTCGGTTCTCCCTCAGGTATGGGTGTGTGTATGTTGTCCTTAGTGTAAGTTAGATTAAGTAATGCGTAAGCTTAGGGACCGATGACCTCAGAAGTTTGGTCGCATAAGACCTTAGCACAAATTTCCAAATTTTCCATGCTGCTCACTTTTGTATTTACACCTACCTACATTCGTTTCACAGAAAAACTTACTCCACTGATGCAAATATTTGTACAATGATTCTTCGTAAATGTAAACTCGCCACGACAGCGGCTTGAGTATCGTTCCTAAAGAGCGAGTAGTAGCTCGTACCCGTGTGAGAGCCCTGCAGCTGACTAAGCTGCGTAGCTGGTACCGTGGACCATCTCCCAGCGAGCAGGCAGCTCAGCAGAGGGTCGGCAGTCGATCGATCCTCCGCTGCGACCCTCCACAAAGCGGCCGGCTTTGCACCTCCGGAGAGGCAGTCTTTTGCCTCCTTCCCCTCCTTCCCGCCTCCCCCGCCACGGCAGGTGTAGCTTCTTTGCAGAGGCTGCCACGCCGTTTCCCTCGCTAGCCGTTTTTCTTTTTACTGCGACCTCGATGATCTCTCCGCAGTGTGCGCCTGCGAAGAGTGAACGGTGTTCGATTAACGCGCTCTTGCTGTTGCTTGCGAGCCATTGCCGTAACGATTGTATGGCACTCGGGGCGCGTGTAGTGGACACCGTTTCTATGATGGAAACGCAAAAGGGGAAGGACGCGGGGCTCCTCCGCTATAAACTTGATGTTGTCATCCCAGCACACAGGTATCAAGTTAATTGAGTCTTACTGTGAGGTTTTAACGGAACTGCTGAGAAACTATTACTGAAATTATAAATCCAGAACTTTTATGGGGTGCCATAGAGTTTTATATTGATGCCTACAATATACGCACTTTACACCATTAATCATTCTTATTATTCACAAATACACTCTAAGACAGGGGTCTCCAAACTACGGCCCGCGGGCCAGTTTCGGCCCGCGAGGGCCTGCAAACCGGCCCTCGTTAGCTGACCGGACATCCCCGGTATCCGGCCCGCCAAATATTTGAGGTGGTACCTATACTGCCAACAATTGAGTTTCGAGGCCTATCGCGACCAATACATCGCGATATTGTGGGAGCTCTATCTTTACAAAGCGGAAGGTCATGGTTAAACTTGTGGCTATCCACAACAAACAGACAGACCATTCTCCGTGCGATAGTGAAAAAAAAAGAACGGTTAACAGACCAGTTTGGCGAAAACATTTTAAGTAAACAAATTCTTTGCGTTTATTTCTACTCACGAGTCTGGTGCAAGTCTTTCAAATAGACGCCACTTCGGCGGCTAGCCTTAGTAATCAATCATTATGGAAGATGCTTCTTAAGCGAGGTTTCACTTTCTTTTGATTACGTTGTAAAATACGTACAGAATGTGCAGTGATATACTTTTTAGTCGGTGAAATTCGTCAGAATAAAATGCGCCAGAATTTCGGTCAGGTACGTCCACCAATCAAAATTATGTAATTAAATAAAAATCGTAGTTCTTTTCATTTCACACAACCTTAGATTTTTGCGATTTCATATTACCTTTAGCCTTGCATTACGGTGATCATGGAGTGCTAGGGTCCTTTAATTCCACTAGGTAGATCTTGGCCCTATGACTTCGTGGAGGAGTCAATGTGGCCCGCGGACTAAAAAAGTTTGGAGACACCTGCTCTAAAAAAAAAAAATAATAAAAAATAAACGACTCGCCACGAAGGAATTATCGGAATGAGACGGAAATCGGTAGATGTGATGTACATGTACAGACAAACAAAATATTACAATTCCACAAAAACTGGACGATTTATTCAAGACAAAGAGCTTCACAAATTGAGCAAGTCAGTAATGCGTTGGTCTTCCTCTGTATGCAAGAAGTTATTCGGCTGAAATGGCTCTGAGCACTATGGGACTTAACATCTGAGGTCATCAGTCCCCTAGAACTTAGAACTAATTAAACCTAACTAACCTAAGGACATCACACACATCCGTGCCCGAGGCAGGATTCGAACCTGCGACCGTAGCGGTCGCGCAGTTCCAGACTGTAGCGCGGTTCCAGACTGTAGCGCCTACAACCGCTCGGTCACTCCGGCCGGCGCAGTTATTCGGCTTGGCATTGGTTGATAGAGTTGTTGGACGTCCTCCTGAGAGGTATCTCGCCACATTCTGTCCAATTGGCGCGTTAAATCGGCGAAATCCCGAGACGGTTGGAGGGTCCTGCCCATAACAGGGGAACAGCTCCATAACACCCTCCATTTGCTCGGGGGAACATTCATGCGGGCATCCACGAGTCCAGTGGAGATCGTGCAAGGCCTATTACGACGAAGGAGTACCGTACACTGGCTGCAGTGTGCGTCACACTCGAACCCTACCATCACCTCTTACCAATCGGAACTCATTGACCAGGCTACGGTGTTCCAGTCGTCTAGGGATCAATCGATTCGGTCACGAGCCCAGGAGAGGCGCTGCAGGCGACGTCGCGCTGTTAGCAAATGCACTCGCGTCGGTTTTCTGGTGCCATAGCCCATTAACACCAATTCCGCCGAATTGTCCTAACGGATACGTTTGTCGCACGTGCCACATTGATCTCCACGATTATTTCACGCACTGTTGCTTGTCTGTTACCAGTGAGAGCTCTACGCAAATGCCGCTGCTCCTGGTCGTTAAGTGAAGGCCATCGGCCACAGCGTTGTCCTACACTATTGCTCATAAATTAAGGATAATGCTGACACGTGGTGGAACAACGCTCTGGTGGGCGGTTTGCGGGTTTAAATCAAGCTCGGGCTATGGCCATGCGGTGCATCTGACCTGCTGTCGTCGCACGGTGCCGCTGGCAGCAGTCCACACACGCAGAGGTGTGTTTATTTATTTATTTAACCTGGCAAGATTAGGGCCATCAGGCCCTCTCTTACATCTAACCAGGCATTCTACTTGTTTTACATTCATATGTTTTAGTAGGCATGCTAAACTACATCTAGTACAAAAAGTGAAATAAACAATTAGAAAGGTACACCTGGAAAAATACATTATTGAAGAGAAAGATTTTAGATAGGAGTGCTGGCAGCAGGGAGTATGAGGGAGACTCATGGTGAAGGGAGGAGAAGAATAGAGAGACATAATTAAGGAAATATAAAGGAAAAGAAGATTGCGTGGCTAATAGAGATAGATGAAGAGGTAGGCATCTCAGGAGCAAGATAGGAGACGCTAGCTTTGCTATTTGACAGATGAGAGGATTGGCCTTGTACATTAATTTTGTGGAGAACTTTATGAGGATGATAGTAGGAAATGCTTCAACTTCTTCTTAAAAGCAGCAGGAGACTGAATTTTCCTCAAGGTAAGGGGCAGTTTGTTCCAGAGGCGGACAGCGGCAACTGAGAAGGAGTTTGCAAAAGTTTTTGTTTTGTGAGTGGGCACAGTTAGGATACCAAATAAGAGTGACCTCGTGTTTCGATTATGTTGGCATGACAGGTTTTTAATCTCTGAAGCAAGGTACTGGGGTGCTTGCGCGACGAGGAGTCGGTGAAGTAGACATAGAGTGTGGTAGTCACGCAATTTGTCCGGCCGCAGCCACCCTACCTAGGAGTATAAAGCACTAACATGGCCATATCCGCGAATGTTGCAGGTGTAACGCACACGGGCATTCATGGTTAGCTCTAGCCGTCTTTTGTTTTCACTACTCATGCCTTGTTGGATCACATGGAGGTTCGGTAGAAGGAGTGCTTGCACGAGCGGGCGTTTCAAGTCCTGTGAAATATGTTCCGAAACTTTTTGAGAGCATAGAGACAAGCAGACGTCTTTCGGCACACTGCAACTGTATACTCCGCCCAGTTGAGATGCTCATCCAAAGTTACACCCAAGTTCTTCACTGTTTTCTGATGTGGTATTGGAGTACCGTCGAGCGGAATAGGAGGTAGCCGTTCGCGGAAATCTGAACTTATTAATTTCTGATGGGCTATTAAGATTACTTTTTTGCATTTAGTTTACGCCCCAGGTTTTTCGCCCATGCCACTACTGAAGACAGATCACCATTCATCAGAGCGATTGCAGTGTTTACATCTTCAGGACTGACGCTTAGGTAGAGCTGGAGGTCGTCGGCATAGAAATGATGTTTACAGGAGGACAGAACCGACGAAATATCGTTGGCATATAAAGAAAACAAAAGTGGTCCTAAGACTGATCCTTGTGGCACTCCCGAAGAAACATGTTTCCAGAAAGATTTTTCATTTACGCAGACAACACATTGCTGTCTGTCTTTTAAGTAGCTTTCAAACCATCTCATTGCACAATCAGAGAAATTAAGCTGTTGCATTTTTCTGAGCAATATGTCAAAGTTAACAGTGTCAAAAGCTTTGCTGAAGTCCAGTAGCGTCAATATTGTTGCCTTTCGATTGTCGATGGCATATTTCAGGTCATCAGTTACTTTAATTAGAGCTGTGTTTGTGCTGTGATGTTTACGGAAACCGGATTGAAATTTGTCATATAGACTGAATTCATGCAAGTGTTCAGTGATTTGGTCATGGACAATATATTCAAGTGCTTTGGAAACAGCAGGCAGTATGCTAATTGGTCGGTAATCACTAGGCAGTTGCGGGTTTTCGATCTTAGGGATGGGTCGAATTATGCTTCTTTTCCATGCAGTAGGGTATATTCCGTTCACGAGGGAAAAATTAAATATGTCAGTTAAGACAGGTACTAAGATATCGGCAACATTCTTAATCATGGCTATACCGATACTGTCGTTGCCTATTGCATCAGACGAGACTCTCATTATTGCTTTTCTTGCCGTTTTTGTTGTTACATGTTTTAGATGGAAGGTATCGTTGTTGGTTATCCTGTTTGGGGATTCTTGTGGACGGTAATTATAAGCCATGCTGGTATTCAGAGGTGCAGAGAAGAATTCATTTAATTCGTTAGCTGACACATGAAAAGTAGTTTCCGATTTTGCCTTTCCGACCCCCAAGCTACGGAGATTCTTCCATAGAGTCGTGGGTGTCAGATCGCTGCATGCAAGGGAGCGAGCGTGCCTGATTTTGGCATTGCGAATGCATTGTTTCACTCTGTTCCGTAGCTTTCTATATTCTTCGAAACGCTCGGGTTTCGGATCTGCCTTGAAACGCCTGTGGGCAGCATCCCTATTAGTCATCATTTGACGTAATTCAGCTGTCAGCCATGGAGCAGGAGATTTTCTTAAACGGACCGTGCGCACAGGTGCATTTTTGTCATAGAGGGCAGTGAATTTATCACCAAGTTCATTAATGTTGACGTCGATTGTAGGTTCTCTGATTATTTGACGCCATGAGATTTCTGAGCAATCGGCTGTTAGAGCGTGAAGGTCAATACGTTTCATGTTCCTACAAGTTATGTAACGCGATTTGATCCTTGGGGGCTGCACAGAGTAGGCCAGGAATATCACATCATGTGCTGAGAGTCCAGGGGCCGATGGTTGACCAACATCTCTTACTTTGTCAGTCTCTTTCGTTGCGATTACGTCTATAAGAGTATGACTGTGCGCCGTATAGTGTGTAGGTTGTAATGGAAGAATGTTCATGCTATTGCAACTAAACAATCTTCTTAGGTTTGTTGCGGAGGGAGTGTCTCTTAGCAGGTCTATGTTCAAGTCAACCATTACGATGACATGTTCGAATTGACACTGAAGGGAATGTAATTCCGACTAGAAGGAACTCATTGAGCTTATTTTTGGCGGCTTGTACACGACGCCAGTCAAGAATTTCCGACTTTGTATATTTATTTCAATGAACATGAATTCAGCCTCTTATTCTTCAGCAGAGTACGGTGCTGCGAGTAAGTGTGCAGACATTTTCAGATGTGCTAATGGTGACCGTGTGTTGAAAATGGCTCAAAGAACACATATTGATGACGTTATGAGGGGTAGAATACTAGGGCGATTGGAGGCTAGTCAAACACAGCACGTCGTAGCATGGCTCATCCGTGAGCCACAAAGTGTGATCTCATGATTATGGGAATGATTCCAGCAGACAAGAGACGTGTCCAGGCGCTACAGTACGGAACGTCCACAGTGTACAACACTACAAGAAGACTGATATTTCACCATCAGTGCCCGCAGACGGCCACGGAGTACTGCAGGTAGCCTTGCTCGGGACCTTACCGCAGCCACTGGAACAGTTGTCTCCATATACACAGCCTACAGACGACTGAACAGACATGGTCTAATCGCCCGGAGAACTGCAAGGTGCATTCCACTGACCCCTGGTCACAAGACAGCCTGTAAAGCCTGGTGTCGAGAACAAGGTACATGGTCATTGAAACAGTGGTCCCAGGTTATGTTCACAGACGAGTCCAGCTATAGTCTGAACAGTGATTCTCTCCGGGTTTTCATCTGGCGTGAACCAGGAACCAGATACCAACCCCTTAATGTTCTTGAAAGGGACCTGTATGTAGGTCGTGGTTGTATGGTGCGGGGTGGGATTATGATTGGTGCATGTACACCCCTGCATGTCTTTAACAGAGGAACAGGTCAGGTGTATCGGGACGTCATTTTGCACCAGTATGTCCACCTTTTCGCGGATGCGGTGGGTCCCACTTTCCTCCTGATGGATGATAACGCAAGGCCCCACACAGCTGCCATCGTGGAGGACTACCTTGAAACAGAAGATATCAGGCGAATCGAGTGGCCTGCCTGTTCTCCAGACTTAAGTCGCATCGAGCACGTCTGGGATGCTCTCGGTCGACGTATCGGTGCACGTCTTCAGACAACTACGACACTCCAGGAGCTCCGACAGAATGGGAGGCTATACCCCATCAGTTGCTGGACCACCTGATCGAGAATGTGCCAACCCGTTGTGCGGCCTGCGCACGTGTGCATGGTGATCATACACCATATTGATGTCGGGGTCCATGCGCAGGGAACAGTGGTGTTTTGTAGCACATGTGTTTCGGAACGGTTTTCTCATTTTATCACCAATACCGTGCCGGCATCTGTATATGTGCATATCGCTATCCCACAACTTTTGTCGCCTCAGTCTATAAACACGAGCTCAGTGAAGTTATGTTGTCCAGTCACATATGAGAACTGGGCAGGAAATTCTGGGGAGGTGTAATCTGTCTCCAAAATGAACAGCGAGCAGCGCTCGTAGCGAAGGATTACGCCTTTCTAAGAAGAACGGTATAACTACAGAATCAACTGGCACCTAGCAGTGTAGAACAGTGTACAGAGATTTACGTAGATTCTATCCATAAGTGTTTCTTGTATTAGTGTTATTAGTAACTCATTTCTGTATTCCATACAGCGTGAAAAATAAGTACTATTGGCCATGTCTGCACATTAAGTCACCAGTGATTCATATGGCGAGCTGAGGAAGGGTCGGTGTAACTTTATAAAGCACCCTGTAGAGACGTACAGCGGTACAGAGAGTGGGGAATCATCTGCTCGCTCTTCAAACAACAGACCTATAACGGAAGTAAATGCATGACCACAATCCAGCGATCTACCTTCTCTCACACTTCTACCTTCCACTCCTCCCTCCCACTGTGTTACACTCCCAGAACACAATTTACACCTTAATACAGCTCTGCTGTATTTGCATGTGATACACAGATTTAATATCTGTTCTTCATCCACTTTGTTTAACAATATACGTATGCTTTATACCATTAAAACACTACTTTTTTATAATGTGAGAGTTTTCCACTTCCTGCAACGCGGAAGCTATTAGTCCTAGAGAAAAATGAAGACGACCTTTTCTCGTGGAAAATTCAATGCAGTTTAATATTGTGCTGGGAAACATTTTCGCTAGAAGCCGAGGTCTTTACTTATTCAAGAAAAACGGAAAAAAGTGATCTTTAAATGCCGGCCGCCGTGGCCGAGGGGTTCTAGGCGCTTCAGCCCGGAACCGCACGGCTGCTACGGTCGCAGGTTCGAATCCTGCCTGGGGCATGGATGTGTGTGATGTCCTTAAGTTAGTTAGGTTTTAGTTCTAAGTCTAAGGGATTGATGACCTCAAATGTTAAGTCCCATGGTGCTTAGAGCCATTTGAACCATTTGATCTTTATATACTCTCCCCCCCCCCCCCCCTCTTCCTGCTACCACCACTGCGTTCACACAACACGGGTCAGGATTGTTATTATGTTGTTCCTGATTCCCCCCTCCCCTCCCTCAAGCAACTACTACGCAAAAAAAAGTGAATACACGAAATGTTTCCCCTAGTTTTCCTTCGTTCATTGGACTGCTAGACCAGAGTTGAAGACAAGTCAGTGCAAGTGAACAATGAACTAATCCCCCGTCTTCATACTAAATTTAAGTAAAGTTAAGTTTTATATTAATAAATTATTTAAGTTGCTGCTAATTTGTGTTGCCATCATTGCCGTAATTTCTGCCTAACTCTACATGGCCCAGTGACGAGGCTGTGTAGTTGTTGCGTGCGTGTTAGCGTTCTCAAAACAGCAGCTGCTTTCGGTGCTAGGGGGTTCTCTTCCTGCCACATTTATGTGTTTTTGACACCAGGTAGATTTACAGTGGAAGTTTGGAACATATACTGTGTTCGGACATTTCAACTTGTATATAAGAAAACGATTTATTGGCAAATAGTCAGATGGGATTCAGAAAATATTTTTCTTTTGAAACAGTACCAGCTCTTATTCACTCGAAGTAACTTGTGCTATCGACAGGAAATCTCAAATTGACTTCATATTTCTAAATTTCCAGATTGCTTTTGACACTTTCCTCGTGATCGACTTCTAGTCAAATTGTAAGCCTACAGAGGAAGCATCGTCTCAGCTCGTGATTTCCTTGTCATAAGGGTGACAGTTTGCAGTAATCGATTGAAAATTATCGAGTAAAACATAAGCGATACCTAGCGTTCCCAAAGTAAGTGTCACAGGCCCTCTGCTGTTCCTAATCTATATAAACGATTCAGGAGACAATATGAGCAGCTCTCTCAGATTGTTTGCAGAAGATGCTGTCATTTACCGTTTAATAAAGTTACCACAAGATCAAAACCAGTTGAAACATAATGTAGACGAGATATTTGTATGGTTTAAAAATGGATTAAAAATAGTATTGACAGAAGTAAAGTATTCACTTACAATGGTTACAGGTTTCAGTCAGAATGTGAGCATCTTCAAACTATTTATACCACGTTGGTAGGCGGTGGTGGTGAAATGAGCGGCTGTCCTGAGTCTACGAACGTCTGCTGCTCCAGTTTACGTATAAATTGTCTGAAGATGGTCACATTCTGACCGAAATCGGTAACCATTATACACAAACATCTTACTGCGCTCAAAACTGCTTTCAGTACATTTTTAAAGTATTTTAGCCAATCCGCTGTTTTTCTTAATGAGAAATGTTCTCAAAAGTTGCATATCTGTGTGGACCGAAAAGTGGCAGTTGACCCTAAATTATGAAATATGTGAATTATCTACATGAGTACCAAAAGGAATTCGTTAAATTTCGGTTGCACGATAAATCACGCAAATCTAAAGCCTACCAATTCAGCTTAATACCTAGGCATTACACTTACGAAAAACTTAAACTGGAACGACCAAATGGATAATTTTGTTGGTAAGGCAAACCAAAGATTGCGTTTTATTGACAGAATACTCAGAAGATAGAGTAGATCTATTAAAGATACTTCCTACATTTCCCTTGCTCGTCCCCTGCTAGAGTATCGAAGTGCGATATGGGATCCTTATCAGATAGGATTGACGGAGGACGTCGAAAAAGTCCAAAGAAGGGCAGCTCCTTTCGTTCTACGCCCAAATAGGGAGGAGAGTGTCACAGATATAATAGACGAATTGGAAGGCAATCATTAAAATAAAGGCTTTTTCCTTGCGGCAAGATCTTTTCACGAAATTTCAAACTCCTCCGAATGCAGAAGTATTTCGTTGACACCCAATTACATAGGGAGAAATGATCACGGCAATAACATAGGGGAGATCAGAGCTTACCAGCTGCTAGAGGGCGAAAAAGTGCGAAAATAGTTACAAGGTAGTTCGATGAACCCTCTGCCAGGCACTTAAGCAGGAATTGCATAGTATTCATGTTGCAAAATGGTTGAAATGGCTCTAAGCACTATGGGACTTAACATCTAAGGTCATCAGTCCCCTAGACTTAGAACTACTTAAACCTAACTAACCTAAGAACATCACACACATCCATGTCCGAGGCAGGATTCGAACCTGCGACAGTAGCCGCAGCGCGGTTTCGGACTGAAGCGCCTAGAACTGCTCGGCCACATCGGCCGGCAGTCACGTAGCAGAAAAGAATTTGACGAATACAACAACTTTTGTTTTTGTGCACACGTAATATGTTCAGTTTGTTGTTGTTGTTGTGGTCTTCAGTCCTGAGACTGGTTTGATGCAGCTCTCAATGCTACTCTATCCTGTGCAAGCTTCTTCATCTCCCAGTACCTACTGCAACCTACATCCTTCTGAATCTGCTTGGTGTATTCATCTCTTGGTCTCCCTCTACGATATTTACCCTCCACGCTGCCCTCCAATACTAAATTGGTGATCCCTTGATGCCTCGAACACGTCCTACCAACCGCTCCCTTCTTCTAGTCAAGTTGTGCCACAAACTTCTCTACTCCCCAATCCTATTCAACACCTCCTCATTAGTTATGTGATCTACCCATCTAATCTTCAGCATTCTTCTGTAGCACCGAATTTCGAAAGCTTCTATTCTCTTCTTGTCCAAACTATTGATCATCCATGTTTTACTTCCATACATGGTTACTCTCCATACATATACTTTCAGAAACGACTTCCTGACACTTAAATCTACACTCGATGTTAACAAATTTCTCTTCTTCAGAAACGCTTTCCTTCCCATTGCCAGCCTACATTTTATATCTTCTCTGCTTCGACCATCGTCAGTTATTTTGCTACCCAAATAGCAAAACTCCTTTACTACTTTAAGTGTCTCATTTCCCAACCTAATACCCTCAGAATCACCCGACTTAATTCGACTACATTCCATTATCCTCGTTTTGCTTTCGCTGATGTTCATCTTATTTCCCGTTCAACTGCTCTTCCAAGTCCTTTGCTGTCTCTGACAGAATTACAATGTCATCGCGAACCTCAAATTTTTTACCTCTTCTCCATGGATTTTAATACATACTCCGAATTCTTCTTTTGTTTCCTTCACTGCTTGCTCAATATACAGATTGAATAACATTGGGGAGTGGCCACAACCCTGTCTCACTCCCTTCCCAACCACTGCTTCCCTTTCATGCCCCTCAACTCTTATAACTGCCATTTGGTTTCTATACAAATTGTAAATAGCCTTTCGCTCCCTATATTTTACCCCTGCCACCTTCAGAATTTTGTATGTTTCCTTTATTTTTTGTTTGCTGTGTGATTTAATTTGAAGTTCGAAGACTCGATTGTCAGATGAATTATGGAAAACAGTAAAAGTAGAAGAAAGGAGTTGCAGCGAGTTAAATTATGAAAAATCCTCATTCTCTGTGCGAGTAAATGTTTCAAAACAAGTTACAGCACGCGAAAACAGCTCATGTCTGCTTAGTACATTTTAATTATACCGTTCCACCACTTTTTTTTTCTCGGTAGGCGGAGTTGTGCTTATTACAAGTTAAGAACACAATATTTCATTTCACGATAAAACACGGCCAACGGGTCCGGAACACAGATTCGAGGTCTTGCATACGACAGATCTCCCCCCCCCCCCCCCCCCCCTCCAACCTCCATCGCCCGCCCGCAAACAACACGAGTGTGCGAGAGCAGTTTCCGCGCCAGCGCCCATTCCGGGTGCCTGCTGCAACTTGGCGCGCACGTGAGAGTTTGCAATCCGAGCTTTTCCCAAGTGTCTACTTCCGAAGCGGAAGACTAATTAGGAAAGCAATTAAAACGTGGCCGGTGCCCCGTGCGTGGGAAGCAGCGTCGCTTATAGCCGCGATTCCGCACGTCAGCGCTTCAAGCTGACGGCCCGTTTGCGCGAGATTATGTAGATCCGGAATGGGGCTCATTACGTATGTGCCGGGCGCTAGCTGCTCGTCTGCAAACTTGTGTGTCAGCCGACGGATTACACGGCACGCCCTTCCGCGACGCAGAGGGCAGAAGTGGGTGACGCGGCAGCAAGGGCGCTGCACTTTTTACCAGGAGAACGGTAGTCCATTACCGTCAACTTCATTAATAAAGTATTTCATTTAGTTCATTCAAACTCGCCTCGACCATACACAGAGTATTTTACGAACTCGCCGACCATTTCGACGGACATTAAGTCAAAGATCGATGATCATATTTGTTAAACACAATATCCTTTATAATGCATATTTTGTCATTAATGAAAATATGTGTCTGGATCTGTAACGGCATCGAGCCACATTTATTTATTTGTAAAACTATACTCCATGGTGATTTCCTGACAGTTGACTCTACTCAATAATATCTCTGAGCGCTGCCACACGCTCTGTATACTTTTCCCATTCAGTT
This sequence comes from Schistocerca gregaria, assembly GCF_023897955.1. Taxonomy (NCBI): domain Eukaryota; kingdom Metazoa; phylum Arthropoda; class Insecta; order Orthoptera; family Acrididae; genus Schistocerca; species Schistocerca gregaria. The sequence goes on along the minus strand of NC_064921.1, from coordinate 156,787,811 downwards.
TACCTTCCGTTATTTAGATTATTCATTTGTAATATAGTCTGATAGTTTATTCTAATTGTGGTCAAACATTCATCGAACTATGTGTTAAAAAATGTTCAAATGTGTGTAAATTTCTAAGGGACCAAACTGCTGAGGCCATCGGTCCCTAGACTTACACACTGCTTAAAGTAACTTATGCTAAGAATAACACACACACACACACACACACACACACACACACACACACACACACACATGCCCGAGGAAGGACTCGAACCTCCAGCGGGAGGGGCCGCGCAATCCGTGACATGGCACCTCAAACCACACGGCCACAACGCGTGGCGAACTATGTGTTACTTGGCATTGGTGCAACATGGGAAAGTTACTTTCGTCCTTAAGTGTTGCACACCAGTATATGCAGCGTGTTACAAAAAGGTACGGCCAAACTTTCAGGAAACGTTCCTCACACACAAAGAAAGAAAATATGTTATGTGGACATGAATCTGGAAATGCTTACTTTCCATGTTAGAGTTCATCTTATTACTTCTCTTCAAATCACATTAATCATGGGATGGAAACACACAGCAACAGAACGTACCAGCGTGACTTCAAACACTTTGTTACAGGAAATGTTCAAAATGTCCTCCGTTAGCGAGAATACATGCATCCACCCTCAGTCGCATGGAATCCCTGATGCGCTGATGCAGCCCTGGAGAATGGCGTATTGTATCACAGCCGTCCACAATACGAGCACGAAGGGTCTCTACATTTGGTACCGGGGTTGCGTAGACAAGAGCATTCAAATGCCCCCATAAATGAAAGTCAAGAGGGTTGAGGTGAGGAGAGCGTGGAGGCCATGGAATTGGTCCGCCTCTACCAATCCATCGGTCACCGAATCTGTTGTTGAGAAGCGTGCGAACACTTCGACTGAAATGTGCAGGAGCTCCATCGAGCAGGAACCACATGCTGTGTCGTAATTGTAAAGGCTCATGTTCTAGCAGCACAGGTAGAGTGTCCCGTATGAAATCATGGCGGTGAAACGAGGAAGTACAGTACATACTGACGAAACTAAAATGAGCTCTAACATGGAAATTAAGCGTTTCCGGACACATGTCCACATAACATCTTTTCTTTATTTGTGTGTGAGGAATGTTTCCTGAAAGTTTGGCCATACCTTTTTGTAACACACTGTATACAGGGTGCTCCTACCTATGGCTTTTATGCAACCCGCAACACTTTTCATATTCTCTCACTCGCAACGTGCAAGAAAAAAAGGGGGGGGCATTTTTATGGGAAATTTAACGTAATTAAATTATGTATTGGGACATGTTTCCGCTGGAGGCCACAGTTTTGGAGTTACTCAAGAAAAACGCGTTTGAAGGTCACTTTTCTACGTTTTTCTTGAATAATTCGAGATCTACAACCTCTAGCGAAAACGTATCCCACTTTTCCTACAAAAAGGTCCTGTTAATTTTTTTTCTGTAGGACTAATGGTTTGCACATGGTAAGCGAGAGAATATGACGATCTCGAGCGTGGTATTTGAAAAAGTTGGGCTTGCATAAGCCCATACGTAAGGGCAGCTCAATAAACCCGATATATAGGGGCATTTTCTCTGGTGTTTCGGCAGACATTTGAACTTCAGCTGAATATACCATTTATATAGGGGCATTTTCTCTGGTGTTTCGGCAGACATACGAACTTTTTGTTTTGCAGAGAGTAGCTGTACTCACCCCAAATAAATATTGCTAATCAAGTCTTTTATACAGCGTTCAGGATGCAACAGCACTCGTCAGTCGCTGATGGAGTACTGGATATTCTTCGTGTTTTACTTTTTGCTAATAATACATACTGAGACAACAAATACCGCACTAGACTAAAATAGGACCGCTATGTTGAATGGGAACCTAAAATATCGTTTTAAAAGGCATGTTGTTTCTAATGGTAAACAAACGGACGCTTTCCGTCGAAACTGACCGTCACACGAGAGATGTAATGAGTAGTATTTGTTCGAGCTGATTTCTTTTATACGTTGCAAGAACTTAACTGCAAATATCTGCTGAAACACCACAGAAAGTGAACCTAACGGCCCATAGGAGAGATACTATGTGATCAAAAGTATCCAGACACCTGGCTGAAAACGACTTACAAGTTCGTGACGCTCTCCATCGGTAATGCTGGAATTCATATGGTGTTGGCCAACCCTTAGCCTTGATGATAGCTTCCACTCTCGCAGGCATACGTTCAATCAGATGCTGGAGGGATTCTTGGGGAACGGCAGCCCATCCTTCACGGAGTGCTGAACTGAGGAGAGGTTTCGATGTCGGTCGGTGAGGCCTGGCACGAAGACGGCTTTCCAAAACATCCCAAAGGTTTTCTATAGGATTCGGGTCAGGACTCTGTACAGCCTAGTCCATTACAGGGATGTTATTGTCGTGTAACCCCTCCACCACAAGTCGTGCATTATGGACAGGTGCTCGATAGTGTTGAAAGATGCAAACGCCATCCCCGTATTGCTCTTCGACAGTGGCTAGCAAGAAGGTGCTTAAACGTTAATGTATGCCTGTGCTGTGATAGTGCCACGCAAAACAACAATGGGTGCAAGCCCCCTCCATGGAGAACACGACCACACCATAACAACACCGCCTCCGCATTTTACTATTGGTACCACACACGCTGGCAGGTGACGTTCACCGGCCATCCGCCATACCCACGCCCTGCCATCGGATCGCCACATTGTGTACCTTGACTCGTCACTCCACACAACGTTTTTCCACTGTTCAGTCGTCCAATGTTCACGCTCCCTACACCAAGCGAGGCGTCATTTAGCATTTACCAGCGAGATATGTGGCTTATAAGAAGCCACTCGACCATGAAATCCACGTTTTTCACGTTTACTTTCAGTGGATCCTGATGCAGTTTGGAATTCCTGTGTGAAGGTCTGGATAGATGTCTGCTTATCACACATTACGACCCTCTTCAACTGTCGGCGGTCTCTGTCAGTCAACAGACGAGGTCGGCCTGTACACTTTTGAGCTGTACGTGTCCCTTCACGTTTGCACTTCACTATCACATCGGAAACACTGGCCCTAGGGATGTTTAGGAGTGTGGGAATCTTGTGTATAGACGTATGATACAAGTGACACCCAATCACCTGACCACATTCGAAGTTCGTGAGTTCCGCGGAGTGCCCCATTCTTCTCTCTCACGATGGCTAATGACTGATGACTACTGAGGTCGCTGATATGGAGTACCTGGCAGTAGGTGGCAGCATAACGCACCTAATATATATGTTTTTGGGGGTGGCCGGATACTTTTGATCGCATTGTATTGTGTGATACAGAAAGAGAGAGAGAGCAACTACTCTGAATTGTGTTTTATATGTAAACGATGTCACAATTTTAACAGAGAACGATACTGACCTGCAAAAAGAGATTTACATTCTAAACTAAATACACGAATGCCATAATCCACCAAGAAAACTAAAACAATAGCTTTTATAGAAAGAGACTCAACATGAACTATCTGAAATGGGGTATTATATAAGAGTATGACAATGATGTAGACATGAATGTAGCAAAATCTGGTGACACGTGTTGAAAAATAAACAAGTATTTTAGGAACTAGGCACCAAAATAACTGGAATGAGCTTTTATTAAGCATTGGCCGCCTCCACACATCGCTACGGCAGCGTGTCATCCGTCATTTACAAGTAATAAAATAATAAGTTCCAGAAAGTTGGATTTCTTAGGGCTATGAAAGGCTTCACTAGAGTAGAAAGATTAAGAAACAGAAATGTTATAAAGAAAGAAAACATTTTTAACGCAAGAAACAAAACTGAAGGTAGGAGAAGAAAATTGAAAGAACATCTCGACACATTGAAATCGCCATAAACAACCTTCAAAATGCAAAACTTATATTCGAGTTTGACTGCATGACTTAAATAATTTTATGTTTAGTACGAGTATAGGCTGAAAGCCGATGTTCTGTGATTCATAATGTAGGACGGTTTCCTTCAAAGAGTGCGGGTTCTATGTGCACGCAGATAATGTTTATAAGATTTTTATTGAGCGAGGTTGACATTAAGAAGATAGTCCTAACAATATAAAAATATTACCAGAATACTGCCAAACTAATGACTGATCGTCATATACATCAAACGAAAGCATTTGATGAGTCAGGAATCATATATTTTTCTAGCCGACGTGTACGAAAGTAATCGATGTTTCCATGCTGATGTTTAATTAATTTATACTAATTAAGATATGGTACGGTGTGCGAAACTGTAGTTTGGATCGAGGTATGACCTCTTTCTTCAACTGAGAAAAATGGTTCTACTACTTCTATGGGCTGTTTGTAAGAAGTGACTAAAATCAAGTAACGCAGTGTTTTTCGTATCAGGTTTAATGGAATTGGATGAAGGAAGCTATACCCCACAAAACCTTTTACCTCAGTGTGAATTAATGGCGAATCTGATATCAATGAATGGTAGCAACAATGGACGCAATATCTGCAGAGGAAATCAAAGGCGAAAAATTGAATCAGATATTGACAAATGATTGAGTAAATAAATTTGAAATGTATGAAAACAAAACAGTACATTTTAAGCAATCTCATATTGTTGCTAAAGTGTAAGCGCTGTTACTTCACTACCAACTTTTAATGTGTGAAAATTTAGGTTAGAGAACTAAACAACTCTTAATAAGAAGCAATAGATATAGTATCGATTGACTGTTTTCTAACTGGCTTGTCAAGCTGAAGCACAATTTCATATTGCTGACATAACAACTGAAACTATAAACTTTAATGTTTTTGTGGTGTTCTCCATAACTTTCAAGGAGACCTCAGCCGTACACAAGAGGCCATGCCTCTTGGGACGTGAAGATAAATAGCGATGCTTTGCCACAAACAAGCAGCTCATCTCGCTCCATGGATACCAGCATGACTATGCTTACAGGTGTATTCATGCGAAATATGTCATTGGCCAGACAGAGCTCAATTTAAAATGCGGTGGAACTTTACCGTTTCACATGTGCGTTAAAGGTAGCCATTAATTTGTTGCACCTTTCCTGGACTACGCTATCCGGTCTTTAATCGAACTTCGAGAAGAAAATTAAACAGTTTACTCCGAAGAATACTTACGGCACGCGTTAAAGAACTTGGCTGTGGTTCCTGTGCGACAAGAGGTTTCGGGAGACGTGAGAATTGGCGCCAAACCAAACAAAAACTGGTTGTTTGTCTGTAGTTCCTGCTCCTCGTCTTCAGATCTCCTTTCTCCTCTGTTCTTCAGGGGTACAGCAACATTAGGCGTCATCGGTTTTCTTCAGTTTTCGTGCACAATTCGAGACGTTTGTCTATAGTTTGTAACGGGGCAATTTTAGGTTGTCCCATACAAGAACTGCAATATAAGTACTGTAATGCATAGATACGTTGTGTAGGACCTATCCTCACAGACCTTCCCATTAGTTGCTGCAACTACACCGCCAGACTCAACGAAAGGGCGATATAACACCCTCCTGCCCTCTTCCCCCGCTGATATTTAAACAATGTGGCGGGCTCCAGAAATTTGTAATTAACGCTATAATGTCATGCTATCTCGTTCTTTCAAAAATGTGTGTGAAATCTTATGGGACTTAACTGCTAAGGTCATCAGTCCCTAAGCTTACACACTACTTAACCTAAATTATCCTAAGGACAAACACACACACCCATGCCCGAGGGAGGACTCGAATCTCCGCCGGGATCAGCCGCACACTCCATGACTGCAGCACCTCAGACCGCTCGGCTATTCCCGCTCCGCTATCTCGTTCTTTCTCTTTTCTTGTGCTCATTATCTTGAATTCACCCACATTTATATACAGCTGCTTTTCAGAACATCAAGTGGAAAGAATAACTGTCAATGTTTAATTATGTTGTTGTACTGTCCATCCTGAGAATAGATTGACAACTAATATTCCGGAGGTTTCAAAATGACTATCGGCATTTTAAGGCTTTGTAGCATTTTTTTTTCATTCAACTTACAATTATAAATAACACTTCCAACGAAAGAGCGACTTAGACTGTTTTTATTACAGGTGTTCAATGTGAGTACTATTCGTCACATGTCACACGAGAGTGGCTGAAGAACGTGCTGCAAGAGTGAGAAAGTATTTCTCTGTGGAAACTTTTAAGGTGACGCTTAAAACTACGTCCTTTTCACCTGCAGTTGTTACAATCTCTAAAGCCTTCATACAACGGTTTACGTCCAACTTGGCGAACCAAATGTTGCTGCCTGACGAAGATTTTCTGGATCCTGTCGTCTTCAGTGACGAATTGGCATTTCACGTTAGTACGATTGTGAACCCAGACAATGTACGCATCTAGGAATCAGCGAATCCCCACGAGCTGGTACGGTTGCAATAAGTATCCCCTAAATTGAATACATTCATGCCAAATCCCGACGGAAAGTTTATGTGCCTTTCTTTCTCGGTGAAGTAACTGTTGGTTGGTTGGTTGGTTTTGGGGAAGGAGACCAGACAGCGTGGTCATCGGTCTCATAGGATTAGGGGAGGATGGGGAAGGAAGTCGGCCGTGCCCTTTCAGAGGAACCATCCCGGCATTTGCCTGGAGTGATTTAGGGAAATCACGGAAAACCTCAATCAGGATGGCCGGGCGCGGGATTGAACCGTCGTCCTCCCGAATGCGAGTCCAGTGTCTAACCACTGCGCCACCTCGCTCGGTTGAAGTAACTGTATCTGGCGTTTCTTATCTTGATGTACTAGAACTATGGCTCTTTCCTCAATTACAAGAAGCTGAACCACAAAATCTTTATTTGACAGAAAGATAGTGTGCCGCATCACTGGCATAACTCAGGAGTCACCCAACGACAAGGTTTCGGAAAAACTAGCTTATCGAGCTGATGTCCCCCCTGTGACATTTGGTGCTCACACTGAAGACATGTGAGAGAAACTGTCTTAATGCTCTTTCATTTGGTGTATTATTTATAATTGTAAGCTGAATGTTACAAAGCTTTAACATCCTGATATTGATTTTGCAACACACGCAATATTAGTTGTCAGTCTAGTCTCAGGACGGGTAGAGCCACAACATAACAGGAATGGACAGCTTTTCTTTCCACTTGGTGTACTTAAAAATAGGTTTATATAAATGTGGGTGAATTCAAGATAAAGCGTACAAACGAGAGAAAGAACGCGGTGGCATGAGATTCAGCGATAGATCGATATCGAAATGGCAATATCGAGTGCCGATATTTTTATTCTCTATTTCGATAAACATTGGAAGTTGTTCTTTTGCAACTGTAGTAGAACATAATTTTACTTCCACTGTGTGAAGCAGTCTTGCTACTTTTTGAGCTGCAATCATGTCTACGTCTTTGACTGTGTGAAGCAAGTATAGATGGCACAAGCAAGAAGTCAGATTGCGCTGGGGGAAGGGGCCCGGCAAATATATAATCACATGTCAGTCCTAGTATAATATATTTGTCCAATGAATACCTGTTTATCATCTGCATTTCTTCCTGGTTTAGCCGTTTCAATGGCCAGTAGTGTACTTCCCCTCACATACATCTTGCGTATCGACCACGAGGAGAAAATTAGAGAAATTAGAGCCAGTACTGAGGCTTACCGACTATCATTCTTCCCACGCACTATTCGCGAGTGGGACAGGGTTGGAGGGATCAGATAGTGGTACCGAAAGTACCCTCCGTCTGATACCACTAGCAGGCTTGCGGAGTGTGTAGATGTAGATATATTTATAAATAACAACAATATCAAAGATTTTGCTACTATTAGCAGGGACTTCTTCAGAGTGCTCTGTTACAATTTCTATACATTCAGAAGAAGGTAGTTGTAAGAATGGTTAATGGTTTGAACAAATTAAAAGTAAACTATTTAACTGTCAATACAAAAAATCCCCAAACCGCTATGAAACCCGTAACAACACACTTAAACCCGCTGGATAGGATATTGAACCACCTGGGTTTTTTTCACCTCTGGGGTCTATTAATGCAGTAGTTGCATTTTTGTCGTCGGTCGAAGGTGTAGCTCGGTGTTGAACGTCTATCGAGAAGTTTTATTTCTACTACACTACTGGCCATTAAAATTGCTACACCAAGAAGAAATGCAGATCATAAACGGGTATTCATTGGACAAATATATATTATTTTCACGCAATTTGGGTGCATGGATGCTGAGAAATCAGTACCCAGAACAACGACCTCCAGCCGTAATAATGGCCTTGATACGCCTGGGCATTGAGTCAAACAGAGCTTGGATGGCGTGTACAGGTACAGCTGCCCATGCAGCTTCAGCACGATACCACAGTTCATCAAGAGTAGTGACTGGCGTATCGTGACGAGCCACTTGCTCGACCACAATTGACCAGACGTTTTCAATTGCTGAGACATCTGGAGAATGTGCTGGCCAGGGCAGCAGTCGAACATTTTCTGTATCCAGAAAGGCACGTACAGGACCTGCAACATGCGGTCGTGCTTTATCCTGCTGAAATGTAGGGTTTCGCAGGGATCGAATGAAAGGTAGAGCCACGGGTCGTAACACATCTGAAATGTAACGTCCACTGTTCAAAGTGCCGTCAATGCGAACAACAGGTGACCGAGACGGTAACCTATGGCACCCCATACCATCACGCCGGGTGATAACGCCAGTATGGCGATGACGAATACACGCTTCCAATGTGCGTTCACCGCGATGTCGCCAAACACGAATGCGACCATCATGATGCTGTAAACAGAACCTGGATTCATTCGAAAAAATAACGTTCTGCCCTTCGTGCAGCCAGTTTCGCCGTTGAGTACACCATCGCAGGCGCTCCTGTCTGTGATGCAGCGTCAAGGGTAACCGCAGCCACGGTCTCCGAGCTGATAGTCCATGCTGCTGCAAACGTTGTCGAACTGTTCGTGCTGATGGTTCTAGTCTTGCAAAGGTCCCCATCCGTTGACTCAGGGATCGAGACGTGGCTGCACGATCCGTTACAGCCATGCGGATTAAGATGCCTGTCATCTCTACTGCTAGTGATACGAGGCCGTTGGGATCCAGTACGGCGTTCCATATTACCCTCCTAAACCCACCGATTCCATATTCTGCTAACAGTCATTGGATCTCGACCATCGCGAGCAGCAATGTCGCGACACGATGAACCGCTATCGCGATAGGCTACAATCCGCTCTTTATCAAAGTCGGAAACATGATGGTACCCATTTCTCCTCCTTACACGAAGCATCACAACGTTTCACCAGGCAATCTACTGCTGTTTGTGTATGAGAAATCGGTTGGAAACTTTCCTCATGTCAGCACGTTGTAGGTGTCCCCACCGGCGCCAACCTTGTGTGAATGCTCTGAAAAGCTAATCATTTGCATATCACAGCATCTTATTCCTGTGTCTTAAATATCGCGTCTGTAGCACGTAATCTTCGTGGTGTAGCAGTTTCAATAGCCAGTAGCGTGTTAAGATCTTGTATTCTTTCTACCTCAGAGTACTGCAAAGGAAATGAAATTACTCTCGTCGCGCGGCAAGTAACTTTCTGGGTCAGAGCTAGGACAAAGTTCCTCCGCTGCTAGCACCTAGTCGCGTAGCTTGTATGGCATGGAGTTGTCAGGTTGCCGGCAGCGAGAAGTGGGCAGCTTTGCAGAACGGGAACTCGCGACAACGGCGGTGACTACGTGACCGCCTCGCCAACGAGGTGGGGCGTGTGTGGCAATGTGCCCAGCCTCGCCTGGCACTGCACGACTCGGACCCACTGTCTGGGTCTAGCCCCCGGGTCTCATGTCCGGCATGCCTGCCGAGGACAAAAACTTGAAACTCCGCGCGGGCCTCATCGCAAGACCTCCCTGTTGGTGCTTCGTACGACTACTGCTGACTGTAGCAAAACATAGAGAACTTTGCCGGCTACACACTGCATGGTATTGTACACAGGGCGAGTTTTTGCAAGCAGTAAACGAAAAAAAAAATTGAAGTAGATATTAAAATCCACGGAGAAGAAATAAATATATTGAGGTTCGCCGATGACATTGTAATTCTGTCAGAGACAGCAAAGGACGTGGAAGAGCAGTTGAGTGGAATGGATAGTGTCTTGAAAGGAGGATATAAGATGAACATCAACAAAAGCCAAACGAGGGTAATGGAATCTAGTCGAATTACGTCGGGTGATGGTGAGGGAATTGATTAGGAAATGGGACACTTAAAGTAGTAAAGGAGTTTTGCTATTTGGGGAGCAAAATAACTGATGATGGTCGAAGTAGAGAGGATATAAAATGTAGATCGGCAATGGCAAAGAAAGGGTTTCTGAGGAAGGGAAATTTGTTAACATCGAGTATAGATTTAAGTGTCAGGAAGTCGTTACTGAAAGTATTTCTACGGAGTGTAGCCATGTATGGAAGTGAAACATGGTCGATAAATAGTTTCGACAAGAAGAGAATAGAAGCTTTCGAAATGTGGTGCTACAGAAGAATGGGTAGATGACGTAACTAACGAGGAGGTACTGAACAGAATAAGGAAGTAGAGAAATTCATGGCACACCTTGACTAGAAGAAGGGATTGGTTGGTAGGACATGTTCTGAGGCATCAGGGGATCACAAATTTGGCATTGGAGGGCAGCGTGGAGGCTAAAAATCGTAGAGGGAGACCAAGAGATGAATACACTGAGCAGATTGAGAAGGATGTAGGTTGCAGTAAGTACTGGGAGATAAAGAAGCTTGCTCAGGATAAAGTAGTATGGAGAGCTGCATCAAACCAATATCAGGACTGAAGACCACAACAACAACAACAACAAACTCTAGGGATTGATTGGTGAGACACGGAACATAAAATGTCTAATGAACTTATGCATTGTTTCTATGCTAGAGACCATTTATTCAGCCATACATTGTTACTGAGACAGGTCTAATATGCGCTGTACCATGCAGCCGCAGTTACAGTATGCGTAGTTTCCTACTAGAGGTCGTGCTATTCCTCATACGTCATGCCCTAGTGCCCTCTCCTGCCGCAGTAATTGGTACTTTTGTGAAACTTCCTGGCAGATTAAAACTGTATGTCGGACCGAGACTCGAACTCGGGAACTTTGCCTTTGCGGGCAAGTGCTCTACCGACTGAGCTACCCAAGCACGACTCACGTCCCGTCCTCACAGCTTTAATTCCGCCAGTACCTCGTCTCCTACTTTCCAAACTTCACAGAAGCTCTCCTGCCAACCTTGCAAAACTAGCACCCCTGGAAGAAAGGATATTGCGGAGGCATGGCTTAGCCACAGCCTAGGGGATGTTTCTAGAATTTACATACAGTTTTAATCTGCCAGGAAGTTTCATATCAACGAACACTGAAAGTTTCATTCTGGTACTGTGGTGTCCGATTCACTTCTGATGCTGATTCACCTTGAAGTGGGTGTGATACAGCGTTGTACAAAATGGTTCCCTATCTGAATCGAGAGCTAGCCGACCTGGAGTTTACTTACGGAACGGCAAATAGCAACGGGCGGCGGGCAATAAGGTTGTATCAGGAGACCTGTCCCCGCCGACAACAACCACAGTATTCAATGCTTGCAACAGTGTTTCGCCGTATGTCTGAGATAGGGTCGTTTCAGGAACCAGGCAATCATGAAGGACTTATCTGAAATGTTCGGACACCAGACTTGGCGGAAAATATGATTAACACTGTCGAAGGCCACCGCCGTGTCAATACCAGGCAGTTGGCCCGCCAGTACAGGGGAAGCCAGGCAACCGTGTGGAACGTTCTGAATGACAACTGTTGCTACCCTTATCACTTACAGCATGTGCAGGGCTTATTAGCGACAGACGTTCCACATCGGCAGCAGTTCTGTCACTGGTTTCTTCGTCAGGAACCCACGATTCCGGGGGCTCTGAGCACTATGGGACTTAACATCTGAGGTCATCAGAACTGCTTAAACCTAGCTAACCTAAGGACATCACTCACATCCATGCCCGAGGCACGACTTGAACCGTAGTGGTTGCGCGGTTCCAGACTGAAGCGCCTAGAACCGCTCGGCCACACTGGCCGACGGGATTTGTGTCATCCATCCTGTTCACAGATGAGGCCACCTGTATGCAGAGTGATGTCTTCAGCTTTCATAACAGTGGGATAGTATGCAGAACCCCCATATATGGTGACAACGAATCACTACCATCGATGCAGCTGAAATGTGTGGGCGGGGATAATAGACGACCGTATTTTGTGACCAGTCTCCCTCCCACGTCACCCGAAAGGCCGGAACTACTGGCGTTGCTTGCGGGTAACTTTGCCTCCCCTGGAGGAAAAGGTGCCATTTACGATTCGAAGGGTTGTATGGCTGCTACCTGATGGTGCCACGGCCAATTTCGCCGTTAACGTCCGAACGCATCTCAATCGTGTCTTTCTGGTCGATGGATCGGAAGAGGGGGTCCAGTTGCATGGCCAGCTCGTTCACCGGATATCAACCCGTGCGATTTCCGGTTTTGGCCCTAAAAATGGTTCAAATGGCACCGAGCACTATGGGACTAGAATTCGATAGTAGGAAAAGGAAGAGAAGGAAACGTAATACGTGAGTACGGAATGGGGGTAAGGAATGAAAGAAGAAGCCGCCTGGTAGAATTTTGCACAGAGCATAACTTAATCATAGCTAACACTTGGTTCAAGAATCATAAAATAAGGCTGTATAAGCGGAAGAAACCTGGAGATACTGACAGGTTTCAGATAGATTATATAATGGTAAGACAGAGATTTAGGAACCAGGTTTTAAATTGTAAAACATTTCCAGGGGCAGATATGGATTCTGACCACAATCTATTGGTTATGAACTGTAGATTAAAACTAAAGAAACTTCAAAGAGGTTGGAATTTAAGGAGATGGGACCTGGATAAACTGACAGAACCAGAGGTTGTAGAGAGTTGCAGGGAGACCATTAGGGAACGATTGACAAGAATGGGGGAATGAAATACAGTAGAAGAAGAATGGGTAGCTTTGAGAGATGAAATAATGAAGGCAGCAGAGGATGAAGTAGGTAAAAAGACGAGGGCTAATAGAAATCCTTAGGTAACAAAAGAGATATTGAATTTAATTGATGAAAGGAGGAAATATAAAAATGCAGTAAATGAATCAGGCAAAAAGGAATACAAACATCTCAAACATGAGACCGACAGGAAGTGCAAAATGGCTAAGCAGGGATGGTCAGAGGACAAATGTACGGATATAGAGGTGCATATCACTAGGGGTAAGATGGATACTGCCTACAGGAAAATGAAAGAGACCCTTGGAGAAAAGAGAACCACTTGCATGAATATCAGGAGCTATGGGACTTAACATCTGAGGTCATCAGTCCCCTAGAACTTAGAACTGCTTAAACCTAACTAACCTAAGGACATCACACACATCCATGCCCGAGGCAGGATTCGAACCTGCGACCGTAGCGGTCACGCGGTTCCAGACTGTAGCGCCTAGAACCTCTCGGCCACTCCGGCCGGCTTTTGCTGCCATCTCAAAAGTATCGCGTATGCAGAGACCATTCGAGATGTGGAGACACTGGAGCAGGGTATTCATGCTGCCTTTGACACTGTCCGGACGCAGCCTGGCCGACGTATACGTGTGGGACAAAACATGTTACGGCGCGGATACGTATGCGTCGACGCACATGGGAACCATTTCAGCACATACTGTAACCGTGTCTTCATGGTTCTGCGATTATTAGACCGCGGTCTCTGTAACAATGTATGACTGCATATATGGTGTCTAGCACGCAAACCATGCATTTACGGACTTATGTTCATTAGACTTTTTTTGTTCCTTATCCTCTCATCAATCAACCCCTAGAGTTCGTACGCTATGGAAGAAATCACCCTGTACAACTGGGGCGCTGAGAACCATAAGGAACTAAAGCACACCGTCATAGACTTTGAGATCGTAGCTTCTAACCAAGATGGTGACATTTTATGATGACGCAGTTTTATGTATGAAACTTAGTGGCAGATTAAAACTGTGTGCCGGACCGAGACTCGAACTCGGGACTTTTGCCTTTCACGGGCAAGTGCTCTACCAACTGAGCTACCAAAGCACGACTCACGCCCCGTCCTCACAGCTTTACTTCTGCCAGTACGTCGTCTCCTACGTTCCAGTTTTATAGATATCTGAAGGCCTAGACTATTTACATGAACATTCGCGAAAGCCTGCCTCACCAGTTTCTACGATATTCGTTTCCATACGAGCCTAAAGCACAAAGCGTACTTTCAATACTTTGCGCGGCTCAGTTGTTATCAAGGCTTGGTTCAAATGGTTCAAATGGCTCTGAGCACTATGGGACTTAACATCTTAGGTCATCAGTCCCCAAGAACGTAGAATTATTTAAACCTAACTAACCTAAAGACATCACACAACACCCAGCCATCACGAGGCACAGAAAATCCCTGACCCCGCCGGGAATCGAACCCGGGAACCCGGGCGTGGGAAGCGAGAACGCTATCGCACGACCACGAGATGCGGGCATCAAGGCTTGCCTACATAGTTTATAGTGTACACCATTTACATAATAGTACTACCTCGTAATCGGATGTATATCGGCAATCTTATCTGAACCTCAAGACAGAGAATGATCTTAATGAAAATGACTGACAAGTGTTGGAATAGATCATACCTGTGTAGGTGATGCATTTAATACCTGTTCTTTATGTACCGATCCTAGTTTCACATTAATTACAGACTTGACGACTGTAAAAACATCATTGTCGCTAGTCTAAATGAGAAAATTTTGTAAATTAACATTAGAAATAAGTATAATCCCAAATGTTAATTCATATTTCATAATATAAAGGATGAATAGGATATTTAGACTTAGTTAAAACGCAATTCAGGTCTATGAAACTGGTTGTTTTTCTACAAATCTGATTTTCACAAACGTCTACTCTCCTCGAAACTCTGTCTGTGCGTTGGGCCCTGTTGGCTCCCAGTTCCTTAATTACTCTAATACGTTTATTATACTTTAGATTAGTGAAAATTACAAAATGTTTTGTTTGTTTCCGCGTGTTACATGTGCGTCGCGGAGATCTGGCGAACGCTGATGGTCATACTACGCACGGCACGACTTACCGCGCCGCCGGTATAATACCCAGAGCTGGTCTATCACGACAAGAAGGCTGGAGCTATGTTACACTTCCTGTGGCAGTTATAATCTGATAATGCTAAAAAGAATGAATGTTCGATGTAAATATGTGTCTGTAAAAATACACTCCTGGAAATTGAAATAAGAACACCGTGAATTCATTGTCCCAGGAAGGGGAAACTTTATTGACACATTCCTGGGGTCAGATACATCACATGATCACACTGACAGAACCACAGGCACATAGACACAGGCAACAGAGCATGCACAATGTCGGCACTAGTACAGTGTATATCCACCTTTCGCAGCAATGCAGGCTGCTATTCTCCCATGGAGACGATCGTAGAGATGCTGGATGTAGTCCTGTGGAACGGCTTGCCATGCCATTTCCACCTGGCGCCTCAGTTGGACCAGCGTTCGTGCTGGACGTGCAGACCGCGTGAGACGACGCTTCATCCAGTCTCAAACATGCTCAATGGGGGACAGATCCGGAGATCTTGCTGGCCAGGGTAGTTGACTTACACCTTCTAGAGCACGTTGGGTGGCACGGGATACATGCGGACGTGCATTGTCCTGTTGGAACAGCAAGTTCCCTTGCCGGTCTAGGAATGGTAGAACTATGGGTTCGATGACGGTTTGGATGTACCGTGCACTATTCAGTGTCTCCTCGACGATCACCAGAGGTGTACGGCCAGTGTAGGAGATCGCTCCCCACACCATGATGCCGGGTGTTGGCCCTGTGTGCCTCGGTCGTATGCAGTCCTGATTGTGGCGCTCACCTGCACGGCGCCAAACACGCATACGACCATCATTGGCACCAAGGCAGAAGCGACTCTCATCGCTGAAGACGACACGTATCCATTCGTCCCTCCATTCACGCCTGTCGCGACACCACTGGAGGCGGGCTGCACGATGTTGGGGCGTGAGCGGAAGACGGCCTAACGGTGTGCGGGACCATAGCCCAGCTTCATGGAGACGGTTGCGAATGGTCCTCGCCGATACCCCAGGAGCAACAGTGTCCCTAATTTGCTGGGAAGTGGCGGTGCGGTCCCCTACGGCACTGCGTAGGATCCTACGGTCTTGGCGTGCATCCGTGCGTCGCTGCGGTGCGGTCCCAGGTCGACGGGCACGTGCACCTTCCGCCGACCACTGGCGACAACATCGATGTCCTGTGGAGACCTCACGCCCCACGTGTTGAGCAATTCGGCGGTACGTCCACCCGGCCTCCCGCATGCCCAGTATACGCCCTCGCTCAAAGTCCGTCAACTGCACATACGTTTCACGTCCACGCTGTCGCGGCATGCTACCAGTGTTAAAGACTGCGATGGAGCTCCGTATGCCACGGCAAACTGGCTGACACTGACGGCGGCGCTGCACAAATGCTGCGCAGCTAGCGCCATTCGACGGCCAACACCGTGGTTCCTGGTGTGTCCGCTGTGCCGTGCGTGTGATCATTGCTTGTACAGCCCTCTCGCAGTGTCCGGAGCAAGTATGGTGGGTCTGACACACCGGTGTCAATGTGTTCTTTTTTCCATTTCCAGGAGTGTATATTCAGTCTCTTCTCGGCAACCCTAGAATGTAGTTCGAAGACGTTTTATTACGTAGCCTACCACTGTATGTCGTTGGTGAAAATAGATCCGGTTAAAATATTAATGAAAAATAGCTAACATTCATTCACCGATGCATACTACTATATGCACTGTCTGACAAAAGAACTTAAGCACCTAGAAGATATCGTCAGATGTTTATGAACTGGCCGATGTGACCGAGCGGTTCTAGGCTCTTCATTCCGGAACCGCGCTGCTGCTACGGTCGCAGGTTCGAATCCTGCCTCGGGCATGGATGTGTGTGATGTCTTTAGGTTAGTTAGGTTTAAGTAGGTCTAGGTCTAGGGGACTGATAACCTCCGATGTTAAGTCCCATAGTGCTTAGAGCTATCAGATATCTATGTACCTTCGTGTACGTAAAGTTTTTGATAGGTAGAACTGCCACCAGAGTGCATTAGGAATGTTCGTGTTTACTGTTGTTACCAGACCTGGTAGTGTGTACAAGAGGCGTGAACAGTGTCGGATACTGCGTGATCACACATGTGTATACACTGATAAGCCGAAATATGATCACTGCCCACAGCGACGTTGGATGCCATCTGGTGGCGTTGCGAGCACGTGACATGGTAACGAAAGTATGTAAGCGGTGCAGACGTGGTCGGGGGATCACCTCAGATATGGGCTGCAAATGGAGAAAGCCACTGAGATAAGCGACGTAGACAAAGAGGACGTTATTATTACGCAGAGCCTGTAAACGAGTATCTCGACAACAGCGAGGCCGGTCGAATGTTCACGTGCTACTGCCGTATCTACGGAAAGAGGTAGACCCACAGTACAACTAACACTAGGCGCTAAATGGTTAGACGTTCATAGGACAAGGGGTTCAGTGGCTTGTCTGCCCTGTAAAGTAGGATAGACGATGGTCTGTGGCGCCTCTGCCGAAGGAGCGCAATGCTGGTGCACGCACAAGTGTTTTGGAGGACACCGTTCATCGTACATTGTCGATCATGGGAGCTCCGCAGCAGACAGCCCCTACGTGTTCACATGTTGACCCAACGACATTGTCAGTTAACACTGCATTGGGCAGGGGATCATCGAAAGTCAGCTCTTCGGGTGAATCACGTTTTTGATACACTAGGTCGATGGTCGTCTCCACAAACGCTGTCATCGAGGCGAACGGCGGCTCGAAACGTGCAGCGCGCCACTGATTCAGGCAGGTGGGAGCAGTATTATGATATGGGAGACATTCTCCTGCGCTTGTATGGGATCTATAGTAGCAATCTGTGGTGTGCATAACGTAAGACCTTCGGCACACACACCATCCGATTATTTGACTTGTCGCTGTAACGAAGTAGGCGAGTGTCAGCAATATGTCTCGTGGTCTTATCGTGGCGTGTTTATCTTCTGCCATTTGGTCAGACGATAGAAAGGCTACCATCACGCTTAGAGTAGCAGATTGACGGTGACCAAATTTTAACAGAACTTGATTAATTTTCACACACATTTATTAAATTAACAACAATCATAAACCTTACTTAACTTGATTCTGGATGCTGTTTACAATTGACAATCTGAAGTTCCTTTGGTCTTATTCTCACGTATCTCTGATACTTGACAAAGTGTCTATACACTTCTCTTTATGGCTATTTACAGGAATATGGTAATCTTACTAGGTGCAGACTGAAACTTGACTGCTACAGACTAATGCAGACTGGTACAGACTGGTGCAGACAAATGCAGACTGACTAATCGGAGGTCTATACACTCGTTGTAATACCTCGAGCGTTCAGGTATGACTGCGCGAGTGTGATCCGCGAGGAGAAAAGGTTCAACATTAGCAGCAATCTCACTGGCTGCATGACATATTAATATGCGGATCGGCGGAAGCAGAATTTGGTCTGTCTCTATGGCAGCGCCATCTCGTAGTGCGGAGACGGACGAGCGCTGCGCCTGCGCTGTTGTGCTTAGCGGGGCGCGCTCTAGTGGGAAGGTTGTGTACGCGCTGACTACGCGGAACTATGTACACAACACAATCGAAGACACGTCGACAGCTGCATCCCTCCATACTTGATGTCTTGCTCGATGGCGATGACATCCTTCAGCAGTACAATTGTCCGTGTCACGGAGCCAGAAACGTGCTACATTGGTTTGAGAAGCATTATGGTGAGCACACGCTGATGTCTCGGCGACCAAATTCGCCTGATGTAAATCTCGTGGAAACCATCTGGATCGCTGTCAGGCGTTATGACCGCCTACGCAAATCATCAGCCTGTTAATTTACGCGAATTACATGACCTGTGCGTAGGCATCTAATGCCACATACCTCCACAAACCTACCATCAAACTGTCGGGTTCCTGACAAGCAGGATCAGTGATGTATTTCGTTCCAACGACGCACAAACACGCTATTTGACAGGTGGTCATAATGTTTTGGCTCATCAGTGAACATAACTGTATATGCACATATGTACAATGCCTGACGAGAAAACTGAAACACCCAGAAAGCACTATCGGATGATGTAAATGATTAAAACTGCAGTTCCCTGTGACAGGCAGAAATCTTCGAGTAGTTGTACCGTCCTTGGAACGCCTTTTAGGCCGTATGTCCATATAACCTTTTTCGCTCTTTGTCCTCTCGGGAGTCCTTTCCTGCTGTTTGTCTCCATTTAGCAAGATCACCCTGTATATTATGCGGAAATGGATGTATCAACAGAGACTGTATTATCAAATTAAGGCATATCTTTTCTTTTTTTATATAGTAGCTAGCACAGTCTCTAGATGGCAAGGCTTACATATAATGGCAACTACAATGTTCGCTAACGATGTTGTTTTCTATAGGGAAATATCATCGTTGAAACATAGTAAGGGAGTGCAGGAAGACTGGGATAACATTTCCATTTGAAGTAATGAATGTGTGCTTATTTTACATCTACATCTACATGGTTACTCTGCAATTTACACTTAAGCGCCTGGCAGAGTGTTCATCGAACCATTTTCATACTACTTCTCTACCATTCCACTTTCGAATGGCGCGTGGGAAAAAGGAGCACCTAAATCTTTCCGTTCGAGTTCTGATTTCTCTTAATTTATTATGATGACCATTTCTCCCTACGTAGGTGGGTGTCAAAAAAATATTTACGCATTCGGAAGAGAAAGTTGGAGATTGAAATTTCGTAAATAGATCTCGCAGCAAAGAAAACCGCCTGTTTTTCAGTGACTGCCACCCCATCCCGCGTATCATATCAGTGACACTCCCACCCCTACTGCGCGATAACACGAAACGAGCTACCCTTCTTCGCACGTTTTCGATGTCCTCCGTCAATACTACATGGTAAGGATTCCATACCGCGCACCAATATTCCAGTAGAGGGCGGACAAGTGTAATGTAGGCTGAAACTTCCTGGCATATTAGAACTGTGTGCCGGACCGAGACTCGAACCCGAGACCTTTGCCTTTCGCGGGCAAGTGCTCTGCCATCTGAGCTACCCAAGCACGACTCACGCCCCGTCCTCACAGCTTTACTTCTGCCAGTACCTCGTCTCCTACCTTCCAAACTTCACAGAACACAGTTTTAATCTGCCAGGAAGTTTCATATCAGCGCACACTCCGCTGCAGAGTGAAAATCTCATTCTGGAAACATTACCCAGGCTGTTGCGAAGCCATGCCTCCGCAATATCCTTTCTTTCAGGAGTGCTAGTTCCGCAAGGTTCGCAGGAGAGCTTCGGTAAAGTTTGGGAGGTAGGAGACGGGGTACTGGCAGAAGTAAAGCTGTGAGGACGTGGCGTGAGTCGTGCTTGGGTAGCTCAGATGGCAGAGCACTTGCCCGCGAAAGGCAAAGGTCCCGAGTTCGAGTCTCGGTCCGGCACACAGTTTTAATCTTCCAGGAACTTTCATATCAGCGCACCCTCCACTGCAGAGTGAAAATCTCATTCTGTAATGTGCCGGCACGGTAACTCAGCGTGTTTGGTCAGAGGCCAAGCTGCCCTCTGTAATAAAAAAAACTGAGTTCATTGATCAACAACGAACTGAAATGGTTGTCTTTCGACGTCCGCCCCGAGCAGATACAACGAACAAAAACGAACAAAATGAGATTTAAAAAAAATGGCAGTGCACTTGGCCGCGAAAGGCAAAGGTCCCGAGTTCGAGTCTCGGTCCGGCACACAGTTTTAATCTGTCAGGAGGTTTCATATCTGCGTACACTCCGCTGCAGAGTGAAAATCTCATTCTGTAATGTTGGCTGTCTCTTTAATGGGTTTGTCGCATCTTCTAAGTGTTGTGCTAACAAAGTGCAGTCTTTGTTTAAATGTGGATAAATGCAACAGTGATCCCATAACGTGAACAAATGCTATAGTACGTAATTACAAGATTACTGGTGAACATCTGGAGCAAGTCACGCCGTTTCAGTATTTAGTGGTAATACGGGAGGGAAGGGGGGGGGATGGTAAAAAATATGGAAGCACTAAAAACACATCACTTTGGCGTGTCTAATACGGTGTACGAAACCCGTTGGCATCAAAAACCGTATCCAGTATCCTCTAAATGGATAAACACAGGTCCTGTACTCGTATAGTTTTCAAGGAAATAATCGTACCATTCTTCCTGGAAAATAGTGACAAGTAAAGGGAACGATTATGGAGACGGATAGCGATCACACACCTTTCTCTCCAAAATAGAACGCAAAGGCTTGATAACGCTGACATGGTGGTCAGGGGAGATGCGACAATTAATCTTCGAGCTCACAAAATCAGTCCTGGTAGGTGCTAAATGTGTGAACTGGGGACTGCCGTGTTGGAAACCAGCATTACCATTAGGGAATAAACAGTGTACCATGAGATGGGTCTGATCAGCCAAAATGGTCACATGGAGTCCATGGAATACATCGATATAGCTGCCCAAATCATCAACTAACCACAGCCATTTTTCACTCTTGGCAGCAAGGGGACTGTATTGTAGCCTTCGGACTGCGTACGCCAGACGTAAAGTTGCTCGTAAACTGGAAACAGCGTCAAACTAGACTCATCCAATCACATGATTGTCTTCCATTGCTCCTCGGTCCAGGTTGGGTTTAAAATTGTAGCTCGCTCTGCAATACCCTGCTTATGGAGCTCCCTGCGTGTTGTTTTGGTGCTGACAGGGTTTTTGGGTGCGATATTCAGTTCTGCAATGACTATTACAGCTGTCGTCCTTTCTTTTTTCGTCACAATCCTCTTCAACGACCGTCTCTCACGATCACTCAACACACACTTTCGTCCACGTTGTAACTTAGCTGTTTATGTCCCCCCCCCCCCCTCTTCGTTGTATGCGATATAAATCTTCGATACGGTGCCTCTTGTAACAGCAAACACTACGGCCGCTGGACCTGATAGGATTCCAGTTCGATTATACACAGAGTACACGAAGGAACTTGCCCCCCTTCTTGCAGCGTTGTACCGTAGGTCTCTAGAAGACCGTAGCGTTCCAAAGGATTGGAAAAGGGCACAGGTCATCCCCGTTTTCAAGAAGGGACGTCGAACAGATATGCAGAACTATAGACCTATATCTCTAACGTCTATCAGTTGTAGAATTTTGGAACACGTATTATGTTCGAGTATAATGACTTTTCTGGAGACTAGAAATCTATTCTGTAGGAATCAGCATGTGTTACGAAAAAGACGATAGTGTGAAAACCAGCTCGTGCTATTCGTCCACGAGACTCACATGGCCATAGACACGGGTTCACAGGTAGATGCCGTCTTTGTTGACTTCCGCAAGGCGTTTGATACAGTTCCCCACAGTCGTTTAATGAACAAAGTAAGAGCATATAGACTATCAGACCAATTTTATGATTGGATTGAAGAGTTCCTAGATAACAGAACGCAGCATGTCGTTCTCAATGGAGAGAAGTCTTCCGAAGTAAGTGTGATTTCAGGTAAGCCGCAAGGGAGTGTCGTAGGACCGTTGCTATTTACAATATACATAAATGACCTTGTGGATAACATCGGAAGTTCACTGAGGCTTTTTGCGGATGATACTGTAGTATATCGAGAGGTTGTAACAATGGAAAATTGTACTGAAATGCAAGAGGATCTGCAAGGAATTGACGCATGGTGCAGCGGATGGCAATTGAATCTCAATGTAGACAAGTATAATGTGCTGCGAATACATAGAAAGAAAGATCTTTTATCATTTAGCTACAAATAGCAGGACGGCAACTGGAAGCAGTTAATTCCATAAACTACCTGGAAGTAGGCATTAGGAGTGATTTAAAATGGAATGACCATATAAAATTAATCCTCGGTAAAGCAGATGCCAGACTGAGATTCATTGGAAGAATTCTAAGGAAATGCGATCCAAAAACAAAGGACGTAGGTTACATACAGTACACTTGTTCGCGCACTGCTTGAATACTACTCACCGGTGTGGGATCCGTACCAGATAGGGTTGATAGAAGAGATAGAGAAGATCCCACGGAGAGCAGCGCGCTTCGTTACACGATCATTTAGTAATCGCGAAAACGTTACGGAGATGATAGATAAACTCCAGTGGAAGACTCTGCAAGAGAGACGCTCAGTAGCTCGGTACGGGCTTTTGTGGAAGTTTCGAGAACATACCTTCACCGAGGAGTCAAGCAGTATATTGCTCCCTCCAACGTTTATCTCGCGAGGAGACGATGAGGATAAAATCAGAGAAATTACGGTCCACAAGGAGGCATACCGACAATCTTTCTTTCCGCGAACAATACGAGACTGGAATAGAAGGGAGAACCGACAGAGGTACTCAAAGTACCCTCCGCTACACACCATCAGGTGGCTTGAGCAGTATGGATGTAGATGTAGATACGTAGTTTACAAAAGCACCCTTCATGCGAACGCCAAGAATTTTGCGGGCGATCGAATTCACTTACCTCCGACATAATGTACTCACGGCTACACAGAACACTGTTATGAACCCGACTAACACTTTCAACGCATACAGAACATTGCACAGGTTGCAATCGTGCTCAAATACACCAGCGCAACTTGCCGGCTTGGCTGTCATCTGCGTTTATGTCCAAGCCTGCATTTCTCGCTGTGTTCTGTTGTGGATAAGACAAACTGAAGACTTGCATTTGTTGGCGGAGTTCTGGGAACGTGCAGTACATCCATATAGGAATTTGTGTGCAAGACACCAGTGCAATCGATTCTAGAATACTGTTCCAGTGTTTGGAGGCATGACAGCAGACACTGAACGAACTCAGAGACGCACTGCTGGGATTTTAACTGGTCAGTGTAGCCCGTACGACAGTCTGATGCTCGGGGAGTATATATTCAGATGTGGTTTTGAATTTTCCGAGCAGAGAGAGTGCTCTGATAGGTCAGTTGATAAAAAGGGCCGTGTTTAGGCGACGATTCAGTATAGATTTTTTAATCTGTCACGAAGTTCCAGGACACTTACCTCCAGTTCCAAATCCACCTATGTTTAATACTATCCGCAGAAACGTATACGAATCTTAGCTTGCGTCTGCACGCGCCACAGTATAATTATTTCCCATTCCCCTACAGAATGTGCATAAGCAAATAATTAGTCAGTGTACTGATGATGAAGTCACCGAGCTGTATTCACACGCCATACAGCAGTTTTAGAAACTGTCTTCTTCTTCAATAGAGCTACCATAATACGAGGAATATTTATTTATTTATTTATTTATTTGGACCATGTTATCCGACATTAAACAGTGTGGTACAGATGTCGGACAAAATACCTACCAATATTTACATTAGGTACGATTATACTTTACATTACATAAGAACGAGTTTATATAAGTTTGTCTGCACTGATTAGATCATACGCCGCTTTTAATCATAACCAGCATAATTACAAGTATTCTATTATTAAACAGTGAGAGAGCAAATAAGAACTCGCAGATGAAGAACATCGTGATTATCGCCAAGAGGTGCTGATAACATTTTTTTAATTTATCAACAAGTTTAGGTCCATGGACCATAACCAGGCTCAAACAAACATTTACAACGTCATATTAGGCGATATAAAATCATTGGAGTCAGATAATAAAATCCATGATTTCGGCACTATTGTCATATAATAGTTGCGGCAACAGTGTTGTCACAAATACTATGCGACAACAACACTGTTGTCATACAATAGTTGCGTCAATAGTGACGAATTCATGGATTTTATTATCTGACACCAATGATTTTATATCGCCTAGCCGGCCGGGGTGACCGAGCGGTTCTAGGCGCTACAGTCTGGAACCGCGCGACCGCTAAGGTCGCAGGTTCGAATCCTGCCTCGGGCATGGATGTGTGTGATGTCCTTAGGTTAGTTAGGTTTAAGTAGTTCTAAGTTCTAGGGGACTGATGACCTCAGAAGTTAAGTCCCATAGTGCTCAGAGCCATTTTTTATATCGCCTAATATGATGTTGTAACTGCTTTTATGAACCTGATGGTGGTCCGTGGACCGAAACTTGCTGTTAAATAAAAATAAAAAAGCAGCAACTGTTAGCGATAATCAGGACGTTTTTCAAATACGAGGATTGTCCAGAAATAAGTTTCGATCGATCGCGAAATGGAAACCATAGTGAAAACCAGAAACTTTTTATTTGCAACAGTTAGGTACACCTGCCACCTACTTCTCTACATAGTCGCCGCCCCAACTTCGAGTGTTATCGTAGTGTTGTATCAACTTTCCAATATCCTCGTCATAGAAAGCAGCCGCCTGTACTTCCGGCCTGTTACCGGCACTGGTCTGCAGCTCGTTGTCTGTGGAAAAATTTTGTCTTCCTAGCCAGCGGTTCTTGTGAGCAGAGATGAGACTCAGAGGGAGCCAATTACGGACTGTATTGTGGGTGATCAAACACTTCTCATCGGAAACTCTGCAGGTTCGTCTTCATTGCCCCTGCAGTGTGCGGCCGAGAATTGGCATGAAGAAGGGACTGCTCGACATTAGTGTTATGTGGGCTGCATGTCACAGGCGAAATCTCCAACCAGGCCCTCATACTTGGCGGGAGACGTTATTCCCTACGCATCTTTATGTGCTCACTGTTCACTCAAAACTGAAAAGAGCGACGCCACACGATTGACGGGCATACTAAAGACACTGCCCAACACATCTGCGCAAGGATTTTCCCAGTGGTTTCCATTTCGCGACCGATCTGAACTTACTATCTGGACAACCTTCGTATTTACATTCTGTTGGGCGCCAAACTGTGTATTGTCTTCGCTAAATTTCACGTTGTGGAGAGCTTATTGAACAGCTGAAGGCTCGTGCGGAAGGCTTCCTGTCAACTGTGTTGTACGTTAGAATGTGACACATGCATTCTTGAGTTTATTCTAACGTACTGTTTTTCTTTAGTCTCCATTCAGTTACCACTACGCATTTTTTTAACAATTTTACAGTCTCAAAAATGTGTAAGCAACGCAGTGTTAGGATCTACAGCGTTCTGAAAAAGGCCTTGCGCGAGTCTCTAAATTTCCTTTCGTTAATGATATTCGTGGATCTCTACTACAGTCTAAAACTGCCAAGAACACTGGAGATTTGCCCAAGAGTATCACACCTTTTTTTGAACGTGTGTGTATGCATACTATGCACTTTTGACAGTTTCTGACTGGTATATACTTGCAGCACAATCAAGAAATAGCACTCAGTACTAACTTTAGCGTTTACCTGCTCAATGTGTTTATTCCTCTTCAGATTATCTTGAGGCCATAGAACCCCGAATTTGAATTCTGTGTTACTTTCAACTGGCTGCTTATCACCTGTTATACGTGGTTGGGGTGGGTTTGTGTTTTGTGTGGTGCGCAAGTTCATGGAGACAGTCTTTTCGCTGTTTATAGCCCAGTTGCTAAGTTGTTCAGTAGCCAAGTTCACTACTTGAGAGTTTTTTCTAATGTAACGTACTATACACACAGTTAAACAGTATTAAAGAGAAATAATTTGTAAATTATAGAATTAAAAAGTTCCATTACAAAACTAAAAAAAACTGGCCAAGTGCGAATAAGACTCGCGCTCTGAGGGTTTTGCACAACTTAACATAAATAGTTCATTCATCCCTGGAATCGAGAATCGCGGAAGTTTTTGCCTGTCATCGATATCGTTACTGGCAAAATATCGATCCACGGAACTTCAAGATTTTTCAGAATATTTTAATTCTAAATTTTAAATTCGAATGTTTTGTGTAATTTCGCATTTGCTATTGTATTTCCTGAGAACAAGTGGTCTTCACAGAGGAACTAACAGACAGTGGGATAACGAAAGAATTTTTTTTTCAAGTGATACGATTAAAAATTTTCGGATTTTTTTTCTTTTACGTTTATTGGGAAACCTTGGTTCTTGCCATATTTCGTGATTCTCGGTCAACGCGAAGAACACTACAGCTTTTGATGAGTGAGTTTGTGAGTATCAAAATATGTGGCATAAATATCTGTTGATTGCAGTTGATTTGGATGCTCAAATCTTTTGCACAACCAAGGGAGCGTAGACCTTATTGTGACGTAAGTTCCAACTTGATACGTCTACCCATTCATTCAGTTTGACAGGCAACACTTTTTATTATTGATGCTTTCACTAAAAGTTTTTAAAGAGCTCAGAAATCACTTTAAACGGAAATGAAATGTTTCTTATTTTAATTTTTACAGCTGAAATAAGCTTTAAAAAAATTTCCTTCTTTCACAGGAATTTCTATGTAGTGCTTATTTATAATATGATCATTGGATTTATATTTAATTTTATAGGAAAAGCAACTAATGCATGAGAGAGAGAGAGAGGGATGAGGGGGGGGGGGGGGGGGGGGAATGAGGGTGGGTATGGAATTATACGTCGCTTGTGTTGAGTAATGTCCTCGAACCGGTTCTACCTACAGCAGTGTCGCTAGCTCTGGACTGGATTAATTCAGCGCGTCCATGCGTAGAACGAGCGGTGTAACAGAGCGTAGTCACATGTCTCATTGTTTCCTGGGAGACGTTTCAATTGTATCTCTTACAGATCAGTGAATTGAATAGACCATTTGTTCTGCGGTAATTTAATCTAGAATCGTTCGCGCCAGATGGAAGAGCATTTGGCGCAGCTGCTAGCGTTGCGTTACTCACAAACACCCGTTCAACAATAGTTTCATTTTTATCTCTTAATGGAAACAACGAACAAGTGAGATCTTCAGAATATAGCGAAGGAAAGAAACATGTCACGTGATTACATACGTTACTTCATATATGACACATAAAACATTCTGAGAAATTTAAAATTACGAGTAGTTTACTCTATTATAACGAATGTTAATGAATTTAATATTGTGTATTTCAAACGTAAGCCGTAGACGTTAGACTAATGAAATAAGTGAACAAAATAGATAGATCTAAGAGGGAAGACGTGTAATTATCTTCGAACACCAACGTTAAAAAGTGTAATGAAGTTACACATACATTTACAGACTAAAGTGTTGAGCTAATTTAGAAATTCACAAACTGACAAGCAATTAATAATTCACAGGGCTTCATATACACCTTTCGCTCATTGTTTGCTATATCTTACACCCTCCACTAAAACATCCAAGACGTTAGATGACAGTGTTAGAGTGATGTTCGGATCTCTTAATGAGAATCCTTGGAATAAAGAAGCTAAACGCTTTCCAGCCTAATTGCAAAGAGATTCTGCTGGATCAAATGAATTTCTCGTGGGACAAACATGAGCAAAAGACGAGAGAGATTTGGGCGCCAACTGTGGCGTCACTGATGGGTGTCTTCGTGTATTAGCGGCGCAATGACTGCTCCATTAAATATCGGTTGCGCAGGCGCATAAATTCAGCTTCTTCTAAGGGCATCACACACATCCAAGCCCGAGGCAGGATTCGAACCTGCGACCGTAGCGGTCGCGCGGTTCTTCACTGAAGCGCCTAGAACCGCTCGTCCACGACGGCCGGCGGAAAACATTTGAAGCCGTTGATCGTCTTCTTAGGGAACTAGGAATATTTAAGCTTGATATTCGCGACCGGCGGAAGCCTAGAAAGACGACGACACCGCAACGGGAGGCGGCAATTCTTCATGTAGTTCACATGACACTGAATGTTGATCACATGAGTGTCTGGCGAGTGTTACGCGATGACCATCTGTACCCATACAATTTACAGCGTGTGCAGGCAATATCTGCAGCTGATTGTCTATCGCGGGTACTCTTCTGCGAAAGGTTTATTCAACAAAGTATCAGCCCTAAATTTGGTGCAACGATGCAGATCCAGGTGAGGCATCGATTCAACAAATTCAGATTGTAAATTTTCACAATCGGTATAAATGGCCAGACGTCAATCCTCATGTAGCTGTTGACTCAAGTCGTCAACAAAGATTTTCTGTCAATGTTTGGGCCGGCATTGTTGTTACTGTTTTGTGGGGCCTCACTTTCTTCCATCCAGCTTCAACGGACACAGTTATCATAATTTCGCAGAGAATGATCTGTTTGCAAATGTGCCTTTAGCTGTGCGATAAAACATGTACTTCATGCACGGTGGAACACCTCCTCATTGTATTGTTAATGTCCATCGGCTTCTAAATAACAGATTCGGTGATAGATCGATGGGTAGAGATGGACCAATTGTCTGGTCTCCACCCGCTCTCCGGACCTAAACCCACTTGACTTTTACTTGTGGCGGCATTTGAACGCTCTTGCGTATGGAACCCCGCTACGAGATGTTCAGTCTCCGTGCCCATGTTATGGAAGCCAGCGGAACCATACGCAATACTCCAGGGATTCATCAGCGCATCCTAGGTTCACTACAGCGGTGGGTTGGTGGATTTATCAGTGCCCACGGAGAGCATGTTAAACATCTCATATGAGAAAAAGGTGCATGTGGTATATGGTACGTTCTGTTTTTGTGTGTTTCCCATCATTAATCAGTTGAAGGAAATGAGTTGTACTACGTAAACCAAGCGTTTCCAGACCCTTGTCCATGTACGTGTGAGAAATGTGTACTACACCTTGTGCCGTACATTTCTTTTGAACTCTGTATAGTGAACCACGCAGAAACAAAATGGCGACAGTTCTTTTAAATTCCTAATATACACTCCTGGAAATTGAAATAAGAACACCGAGAATTCATTGTCCCAGGAAGGGGAAACTTTATTGACACATTCCTGGGGTCAGATACATCACATGATCACACTGACAGAACCACAGGCACACAGACACAGCCAACAGGGCATGCACAATGTCGGCACTAGTACAGTGTATATCCACCTTACGCAGCAATGCAGGCTGCTATTCTCCCATGAAGACGATCGTAGAGATGCTGGATGTAGTCCTGTGGAACGGCTTGCCATGCCATTTCCACCTGGCGCCTCAGTTGGACCAGCGTTCGTGCTGGACGTGCAGACCGCGTGAGACGACGCTTCGTCCAGTCCAAAACATGCTCAATGGGGGACAGATCCGGAGATCTTGCTGGCCAGGGTAGTTGACTTACACCTTCTAGAGCACGTTGGGTGGCACGGGATACATGCGGACGTGCATTGTCCTGTTGGAACAACAAGTTCCCTTGCCGGTCTAGGAATGGTAGAACGATGGGCTCGATGACGGTTTGGATGTACCGTGCACTATTCAGTGTCCCCTCGACGATCACCAGAGGAGTACGGCCAGTGTAGGAGATCGCTCCCCACACCATGATGCCGGGTGTTGGCCGTGTGTGCCTCGGTCGTATGCAGTCCTGATTGTGGCGCTCACCTATACGGCGCCAAACACGCATACGTCCATCATTGGCACCAAGGCAGAAGCGACTGTCATCGCTGAAGACGACACGTCTCCATTCGTCCCTCCATTCACGCCTGTAGCGACACCACTGGAGGCGGGCTGCACGATGTTGGGGCGTGAGCGGAAGACGGCCTAACGGTGTGCGGGACCGTAGCCCAGCTTCATGGAGACGGTTGCGAATGGTCCTCGCCGATACCCCAGGAGCAACAGTGTCCCTAATTTGCTGGGAAGTTGCGGTGCGGTCCCCTACGGCACTGGGTAGGATCCTACGGTCTTGGCGTGCATCCGTGCGTCGCTGCGGTCCGGTCCCAGGTCGAAGGGCACGTGCACCTTCCGCCGACCACTGGCAACAACAACGATGTACTGTGGAGACCTCACGCCCCACGTGTTGAGCAATTCGGCGGTACGTCCACCCGGCCTCCCGCATGCCCACTATACGCCCTCGCTCAAAGTCCGTCAACTGCACATACGGTTCACGTCCACGCTGTCGCGGCATGCTACCAGTGTTAAAGACTGCGATGGAGCTCCGTATGCCACGGCAAACTGGCTGACACTGACGGCGGCGGTGCACAAATGTTGCGCAGCTAGCGCCATTCGACGGCCAACACCGCGGTTCCTGGTGTGTCCGCTGTGCCGTGCGTGTGATCATTGCTTGTACAGCCCTCTCGCAGTGTTCGGAGCAAGTATGCTGGGTCTGACACACCGGTGTCAATGTGTTCTTTTTTCCATTTCCAGGAGTGTATTATTAATGCGAAGTTGGAGTGTGTGAGGACGTTTGTGACCCCTTCAAGCTGAAACAGCTGTTGGATTCGGAAGAAACTTGGAATGGGATTACGTTAGACCCAGAATTTACAATTAGGCTATCTTTTAAAAGTGTGTAGTACAAGATACTAATTGATTTGAAGAATACAATGCGAAATTTGGAACCATAGTTACTTTTAGAGCAAGATATTTACTCTTTGACTTTTGAACTGTATCGAATTTGTGAAAATGTTTTATTTTTTAGTACAGCATGTCCTACATAATACGATTCAGCGTAGTAAGTACAGTGGTTAAGCAATCCTCTAACTGCTTCATTCATACTTCCACACAAGCCCGTCGCATTTTAGCGGTACCGAACGAGGTGGCGCAGGTTTAGCACACAGCACTCCATTCGCGAGGACGACGGTTCAGATCCGCGTCCGGCCATCCTGATTTTGGTTTTCCGGAATTTCCCTAAATCACTTCAGAAAAATGCCGGGCTGGTTCATTTGAAAGAGCACAGCCGATTTACTTCCCCATCCGTTCCTAATCTGATGGAACCGACGACCTCGCTGTTCGGTCCCCCCCCCCCCCCCCCCTCCTCCATTTTTGCGGCTCGCTAGCAACAGGCGTACACGTGAGGGCAGATGACATTGTTACAAGTATGAATATCATAAACTTGCGTTCCAATGAACTGTTAATTGCTTATTTTGTTGCTCTGAAGCGGCTGGATGGACTCTGAAATGGAGATAGCCTACATCATGTATTGACACATGAGCTACCTTTTATTCCGCAAAAAAATTCGCTCTTCTCATGGGATGATCAACGGATTACTGTTCCCATGGGATAGGAAGATAAGGTGGATAGAGCACGTAACTAATGAGGAGGTATTGAATAGGATTGGGGAGAAGTTTGTGGCACAACTTGACTAGAAGAAGGGATCGGTTGGTAGGACATGTTTTGAGGCATCAAGGGATCACAAATTTAGCATTGGAGGGCAGCGTGGAGGGTAAAAATCGTAGAGGGAGACCGAGAGATGAGTACACTAAGCAGATTCAGAAGGATGTAGGTTGCAGTAGGTACTGGGAGATGAAGCAGCTTGCACAGGATAGAGTAGCATGGAGAGCTGCATCAAACCAGTCTCAGGACTGAAGACAACAACAACAACAACAACAACAACATGGGATGGGTAACGTGATTAAAATGTTATCCGCTAAAATTAACTATCAAATGAATGTGTTAACTTTAGCATAGAGATTACTCCCCCCACCCCTTACATAAAGGAGTGACCCGTGTGCGACATGTATTCATGTATTCTGTCAGGTTCTCTCATCGTCTCAATTTTTTATTATTATTATATTTTTTTTCGCACGATTTGCTGGGCCGCAAATGGCTCGCACCTCGTTGGCTCCCAGAGATGACTTTTTGTAGTTGTGTATATGCGTGGATAGTGTGTTTTGGCATTAACATTTCTTTATAATTAACTGTTTAACTGCGCTTAACACCGCGGGGCGCAGGTAGTAAAAACTAAAAATTGCAACACTGGATCACGAAAAACACTGTGAAATGCACTCACTGAGGGGATATAAAGTTACCACCATTTCCAGAACGTGCAAAAAATCAACAAATGTCGTTGCTAATATTAAGATAAATGCGAGAACCTAAAATCAGGATTTTACCACTGAAAATAATAGAAACAATACGATTCGCAACCGACTACTTAGGCAATTACGGAGTTTTCGTTTTTATGCATTCGTCAGCACTTCTTCCTGGCAAAACCTTATCGTAAAATTATTTTCCTCCTAGCTCCTTCTTAACGGAAGCCCACGGACTGCGAACTTCCTCTTTTAACGTTTTCATACAAAATGCGTAATTCGTAGATCGTCTTTGCAACCTGTACGTAGTATTTAGAGATTGGCACGCCACGCAGTTCCTTGCAGAAACAAACACTGGTGAAGCGAGGATGGCTCGTAAACAGGGGGAGGAACACAGGAGAAGA
The DNA here is from genome assembly GCF_023897955.1 of Schistocerca gregaria. Classification (NCBI taxonomy): domain Eukaryota; kingdom Metazoa; phylum Arthropoda; class Insecta; order Orthoptera; family Acrididae; genus Schistocerca; species Schistocerca gregaria. The sequence continues at coordinate 156,754,751 of NC_064921.1, read as the reverse complement.
GAAACCTATCCGACCAACAGAATTACCCCACACAGCGCGGCGTCCGTCAACACATCGTAAACAGGCGGGCACCCTGACTTCCAGGCAAACACGGTGGCGTAATGGAGTCCGCCAACATGCCGCCACTTCTACAACTACATCTACTTCACCGAGAAACAGCTGAACATCGCGAGCAGTATGACAGTCGCCCAGTAAAAGCGATGCTACTCGGCATTTGAGTCCGGACAATTTCCAGACAAAAGCAGTAAGTGTTGACAACGGGGAAAAATTTTTCATAACGACGGAAAAAACGTCGCAATACCGAGAAGCAGTTGTGCGACATCAACGAATGTTGATAGGCGTGTTCCTGCATCTGAAAGATGACGTCTATTCAAGAATGTCTTTAAGGCGACGAAGACGCCATTATTAACACCTCGCCGGCCAAGCGGTTCTAGGCGCTTCAGTCCGGAACCGCGCGACTGCTACGGTCACAGTTTCGAATCCTGCCTCGAGCATGGATGAGTGTGATGTCCTTGGTTTAGTTAGGTTTAAGTAGTTCTAAGTTCTAGGGGACTGATGACCTCAGATGTTAAGTTCCCGAAGCATCTCCATAACACTTAGGTTTTGTTCGAAACTACCGTTAAGAAATCTGTAAGTAATGCAATGCATTTCTTCTCGGCCAGTTTCGGTTGAAAAAATGGGGAATTCGTTGTGGGATATCGTGGAATATTCCCGCTTCACCTCAATTGTTTCATGACGTTCTGATAGGTGTCGTCGCTATCTGTAGTCTTCTAAGGGGAGTCTATAACGGAGGTGCATTCCATGCAGAGAGCTTTCTTTTTGTCGGAAAATCAGAGCATCGTAGATATTCATAGGCGCTTGCAGAACTTCTACGAAAGGATGGGAGAGAACAAAAGTACGATGAGTCGTTGGGCGAGGCGTCTGTCACCATAGCAACTATGTCGCGTAAACCTGTCAGATCTCTTGCGCGCCGGCCCGTCACATACAGCTGACTCCTGCAATGTTGGAACGTGCGGACACACTCATTTGAGGTGATCGACGGACCACAAATAAACACCTCACTGCTCAATTGGATGTCTCTGTTGGTGTATTCAAAAGTGTATGGAACCATGCAGGCGTACATGCCCTCCCTGTAAGATGGAGTAAGGCCGTCGTATTGAAAGTAGATTACACTGAAAAATAGGGTATTGTAGACAAAAGAGCGGCGAATAATATGATGTATTGGAATCGTGAATAAAACATTTTTTTAAGTGTTGCATTACTTATTGAACGCCCCTTGTATTCTAATATTGCTCACGCATTCATAGTTCGATAAATTAATGAATTCGCCTGTAACCCCTTGCTGCAGGAAACATAAGAGAGCAACAAGATAACATACGGCCCAGTTATGAGCAACTGAATTACAGGAGACTGCTGTGCGTTGGAAACAGCCACGGCGGACGGAATAGTTCGTCGTGTCACAGGACACGTGTGTCAGACATCCGTTGACTGTCGAATTGACATTCTATCACATTATGGACAACTTAGAGCCTTTCATTGCGGTCCTAACGCACGGGACACTCCATCTCCGAGGCTGTGCAGACTCTAGGCTTTTCATGCAACACCGTGTCAAGGGTGTATGAGTCTTAACACACACAGTCGCAACATCCATGCTTGTTTTTGCTATCCATTGCAACAGTAGCGTGCACCGGACAGCAAGCCGAAAAGTTGACTAAGGTGCCTCGTGAATCAGGATCTCATCGTTAACCCCTACTAGTCGATTCTTTATTAAAGAACCGAACTCCCCTGTACAAAACATCATATCTCCCAAACTGTGTGGGCAAGTGATACAATTTGGCAGGTATATTCAGTGGTGCATGTGTATATTAATACCACACTTTCACATCATTCCATATTGGACCAATAATGATACGAAACACTGAAAACCGCATTCTTCTTGCTCCTGGAAGCCTTGAGATAGGCAACCTGCAACTAGGATTCATTTAGTAGTTTAATATTATGGATGGTTTGTATGGCGGCTTCTACAAACGGGAGTGTCTATAATACAATAAACTGTGGAAACAGAAGAAAAGAAGAAACCATACTGTCTTTTTTGTCTTTTTCTTGTTTCCTAAAGACCCTGAGAGGTCACCTGTTTCAGATGTCTAATACGAAACAATGGCAACGCTAATTATCGGCAGAAACGTATCAGGAACTGAAGTAAAAACAACGTTTTTTTTCCAAAGGGAAACAGAATTTCAACTGCAATTGCCTGGCAAATTAAAACTGTTTGCCAGGCCAGGACTCGAACCTAGGACCTTTGCCTTTCGCTGGCAAGTGCTTTACCGATCGGACTACTCAGGAACGACTAACAACCCGACCTCACAGCTTTACTTCCACCAGTACTCCATTACTACATTCTACGCGGTGAGACCGGATCGTGAGTAGTGCTTGGGTAACTCAATCGGTAGAGCAGTTGCCCACGGAAGGCAAAGGTGTCACGCTCGAGTACTGGCTCGTCTTGCAGTTTTAATCTGACAGGAAGTTTCATTTCAGCGCATACTCCGCTAATTTATCTGATGAGAATGGGTTGGCTGGAACCTAGACAATAACTGACGTAATATGTGCATCACTGTGAAAACTGAAACTGTTTGTTTGACTACGAAACCAAACCATTCGATAGTAACCTGTATTAAAACAATTAAATCTGTGATTTGTTTCTGTCCATTGGTCAATACAAACTATGACTTTATTTTTAGTCTGTCATCTGCAGTTAGTGACGTTCGCCATTGGTTCCACTTGACTTTTCACAATATTATAACAATGGTTCCTTTGCAACAACAGTAATAAACATGTATTATTTGCAGTACTTCTTTCACTTTGAAATGGGATATTTTGTTTTTGTGTCATTGATTTATTACTGCGATCATATTTCACAGCATATATCTGTAGCTGGGGTCCAGCTTTCTGCTCGTGCCTTTTTTTTTGTGTGTGTGTTCCCAGAAATTAATTTCTACAAGGTACTCAACTGCTACCTTACTGTATCTGTTTCTTATGGCTGTTGGTTAAATAATTTATCTGATGAGAATGGGTTGGCTGGAACCTAGACAATAACTGACGTAATATGTACGTCAAATCAAAAATACATAATGGTTTTCGAATTCCAGACGATAGCTTTTTTTGCCCCAGCAGAATTTCCTCACAGAAGTATTTCATAGTGGAAAAATGGCATTGTACGCCATAGACATGGGCTATTAATTCACATATTCCTTCAGTTTCTCTACGACATTTAGTAATCTTTCCTTCTTATTGCACTGCTTTTCTGTGTAGATATTCCAGAATAATTTACTATCGAGCTGTATGTATAACAACTTTACAGAGTGATTTAGTTCATTTTGTCCATTATTTAAGGGGACCCTGTCGTGAGCGGATTTCCTATGGTTGCCCATACTAACAACAGTACACATTTCTCAAAAACTATCTGTTCAAATCAAATTTGAAGCGTGCATAACTTACCATATCTTCTTCAATGTGTATAGGACAGTAGAATTTTTATCACAATATAAATTCACATCAAAGAATGTGACCTAAAAAATTGGCATTAGGAAAGATATAAATAATTTCATGCCTTTTACTTGATTGCCAAAATTGTAGTAAATTTTAATGTAAGTGATATAATTAATTGATTTCGTACCAAGTATCATTGGCATAGGTGCATTATTTTCAGAGGAAAGTGTATCTAAAGCTAAAAATGTCATACTTTCGAGAAAATGCGTTTCAAGTTTTTAATACGATCTGTTCAATCTACAGTCAAAGCTAATACTCGTCCGCAGTTCTGTATCCTCCTACTTACGTTTGGAGATCCTCTTTTGAATTATGGCAGTCATTTGTACGACTCTTTCTTGGCCTCACTCACCCTCCGCTGGTTGACTGACTGCACATCCTTTATGTTCATCCCAGCTTCTATGTCCATATCACTGCAAATTTTCAGCCAGCTGACTGACCCATCATTGAAACACAACACTGCGCCCATCCATGACATCAATTTTTGCGGTTTTGAGGCCCACAAATACTGTTCTGGCAAGCTTTCCCACACACAATAACTGAAAGTTTCGTTGGGATTTAGAATTCTCTCGTGGATGCATTTAGTAAGCAACATTTTGCTAGCTAAGCTTCTACATACAGAATTATTCACCTCCCCCTACCTACGGATTTTATGCAACCCACTGCAATGCATTCCATAGTCACGTGCGAGATTTTCATACTCCTTTGTTCATTACTCCGTCTTCAGGCCACGAGTGGTCTACCGGGACCATCCGACCGCCGTGCCATCCTCATAGAGGATGCGGATAGTTGGGGCGTAGGGTCAGCACACCGCTCTCCCGGTCGTTATGATGGTATTCTTGACCAAAGCCGCTACTAATTGGTCGAGTAGCTCCACAATTGTCATCACGAGGCCGAGTGCACCCCGAAAAATGGCAACAGCGCATGGCGGCCTGGATGGTCACCCATCCAAGCGCCGACCACGCCCGACAGCGCTTAACTTCGGTGATCTCACGGGAACCGGTGTATCCACTGCCTTTGCTCATTACACACAAACAATTAAACCTAGAGAAAAATGAACAGGAACTTTTGGAAGGAAATTTAATGCAGTTAATTTTTGTACTGAGATACGTTTTTGCTGGAGACCATGGTTTTTGAGATATTACAGGAAAACACGTCTGAAGGTCACTTTTGAACATTTGTTTTTCTTACATAATTTGAAACTAAAGTCTGTAACGGAAACGTTATCCAGTTCTAAATTTAACTACATTAAATTTCCTACAAAAAGATCCTGTTCATTTTTTCCGTATGATTAATACTTTGCTCGTAGCGAGTGACAGATTATGAATATCAAGAGTGGTAATTGAAGGTGTTTCGGGCTCCACAAACCCCCAGTTAGGGGTAGCTGAATCACCCTGCATAGTTTTTGTAACATTTGCTACTGACCTTGCTAGGAGATGGTAGTCTCTATATAATGACCAGTTACACTACCCATGTTTATATTCTTCACCAATTACACTAGCTCTCTGATATTTCCACCATGACTCGGGGCCCTTTGGACGGTGAAAGCGGCACGGCGTAAGTACTCTGGACATGCTTGTGTGTTAACCATTTCACGTACCGGACGTCTTTCTTACCAAATACGTCGGCGATGCCACAGAGCAATAATTACGTGTCTTACACCCAATACCCATGGACTGGGGGATCCATTTAGAGGTCATGTGTAAGGATCGTTCCGTGTCTTGTGGAGTACATTTCCGTCATTATGGCGAAAGGAGGTGTTACACGCTACTAACTAGATGTCTGACTCCTTCCGAATGTACGATGGATTACATTGTATTCACCAAGAAAGTAAGAATACTCTTGAGCTGTTTATGAAATGGAAGTTGAAAACAATTTAAATAGGTCACAAAGTATCCATTATGCACAAGAATTTAATGCACGAAATCCGTGTTTATAAAAATAAAATTACTTGACAGTCGTTGGTAACCATCAAGTACTCGATCCAATTTTCCATTTCTCGCTTAAAGGAGTCGTTCCTTTGGTTACGCTTCGCTTTGCGCGGCAGAGGCAAGTGATATGAAAATTGTCAAAATATAAGGAACTTACCTGCTTTTTAACTAGCTTCAAAAGTTGGTGCCTTATAAATAAATAGTGTACTGTTACTGTACAATACAGCCACTGACATCATTAGACTCCCTGTCAACTCGTCGTGGTTCCCTCTACCACCTGTTAATAGATTTGAACAGGCTACATCCAGGTCTATCGTAATCGCGCCAGCTTGCCCTGACGGCCACAACTATAGAGGCGGAGAACAACGCTCTGTAAAGGTGCGTCCACATGATGCTTTTTATCTGCCCAACTTTGCGATTGCGTATACGTTTCCAACAGCGCATCTGTACATGCGTAATTTCCTGGAAATGGAAGCCGTGAGTAAAAGCCTACGGTGGGAAGGAGACATCAGGCACCTGTAATCACTTGTTGTTTACGTGTGTTTGTTTTGCATGTCGGCGAAAATGATGTCTACTGATTCTGAACAGTATACTCTGTGGTTTGTTGAAGATTATCGGAAAAAGGACGTGTTGTGGAACTTGTCGTCAAATGATTATTTTAATAAAACTTCGAGGAACGAAATCATTAGCACAACTGAGAAACATAACATCTGAACAAAATAAATGTAGAAATTGAAATGTAGAAAACTGATAACGCAATAAATACAAATTTGGAAACACAACATCTGTTCTCCAGGAATCTGGCGCATATGACGTTTCCGAATAAGACGAGCAGGATTATTACAGTTGTGTAAACAATTCTTTGTACAATAAAATACAAATGACGCATTGAAAATTAATCGACCTTCAAATAGCGACTAAGAAGCTCACTTAAGTAACTATTTCTGGGATAATCACTAAGATGTTTTGTTTTGAAATGCGAAATAAATTGTTCTAACTGGTATATAAGTTCCCAGAATGAGATTTTCACTCTGCAGCGGAGTGTGCGCTGATATGAAACTTCCTGGCAGATTAAAACTGTGTGCCCGACCGAGACTCGAACTCGGGACCTTTTGCCTTTCGCGGGCAAGTGCTCTACCAACTGAGCTACCGAAGCACGACTCACGACCGGTACTCACAGCTTTACTTCTGCCAGTATCCGTCTCCTACCTTCCAAACTTTACAGAAGCTCTTCTGCGAAACATGCAGAACTAGCACTCCTGAAAGAAAGGATACTGTGGAGACATGGCTTAGCCACAGCCTGGGGGATGTTTCCAGAATGAGATACTGGCAGAAATAAAGCTGTGAGTACCGGTCGTGAGTCGTGCTTCGGTACCTCAGTTGGTAGAGCACTTGCCCGCGAAAGGCAAAGGTCCCGAGTTCGAGTCTCGGTCGGGCACACAGTTTTAATCTGCCAGGAAGTTTCATGGTATATAAGTTGCCTGTTACTAGCTATTGCCAGCCTTACCGCTGTAGTTTTCCATGCAGTTCACATAGTTTGATATATTATTGACATTTCAAGTATCAGTGGTCGCAATGAAGTTATACCACAAGCCATTCAATGCTGAAGCTTTTTCTGAAAGAATTAGATGAACGAGAACATTTTACGGTGTGATAATTCGGTTCATCCCGCCGGTCAAAGGTAATATTTATGCCCACTTGCACGTCATTCGGACATAAATGATAGCTTGCAACCAATGGAAAACATACAACGACGGTGTAATTAAGCTTGAAATTTTCTGTGCGCATTTCGTTTGAATCGAGGCGAAATCGGACACGTACATATGCGAAATTTCCCTACACGGACAATATACGTTGTCATCCATTTTTTTTATACGGCAGTTGTTCTTTTTACATGTCAATGTTTTCACAGTGAAAAGGGACAAGAAGGGAGATGTGGTGCCCAAGAATGCAACAGAGACAAATACGAGAGCAATTTACTGTAAGTAAACAAACAGCTGACTGAAGATAGCGTTGCACGGTGCACACATCTGGTCTGTCACTACTGCACGATTGTCAACCTTTGAGTCTATATAAATAATAATAATGCCCTTGCGAAAGTGGAGACTGACTAGGAACATCATCTATCAAGGTACACGGAAAGTGAAATTAATGAGATAAAGTAACGAAACAGAGCGAACTGAGCAAGAACAAAATTAGTGTAATTCGATTCGTGGAAAAGAGCGCGAACTCATCTGTTTCCTCTACGCTTCCCCGACAATTAACACTGCCCTCAAATTAACAGCGACAAACAGATCCGTAAGTTCTTTACATAAGAATTAACTCTACAAATTCAGCGATATCCTTGCGACGCTCTGAGAGAAATTTGCCTGACTTTCTCTTAGCGTCTTAGATCTCCGTAACAAAGTGAAACGTTAAACGCTGAACGCAAAATGTTGACAGGAAACTGTTTGTTTTTATTTCTCGTCTTCTCTGAGCCCTACATGTTAATATGTAGCAGAAAAGTAATATGGTTGACCATACTACCACGAGATAAAAAGGCTCTCTAATTTATAATGTACATACAAGCTTCGACAACAATCTGATGCCTTCGCCCACTTTTTGGAATCTTTCGGAAGAAGAACTGAGAGTATGCCGAGTTCATTTAAGATAGTTGAGCCTGTGATATTACATTCATATTTATGTCACGGTGAACACACTAGCTCTCCGGGTAGCATACACTTCAGGCTCAAATCGACATAACTGAGTCTACTACCTGCTACTATCGCGCACTCACTTATTTCCATTTTGTATTTCAGGTGAAATTTATTGGCAAAGCTTATAATATACTGAAGGATGAAGTATTACACTTGTGCTACTTACCTAAATAACAGCCGTGATTTTACACAGAACAATAATTGTACAGTAGGAAAATATATGCGTTTGATGATATTGTGAATAATTCTTCACTTTCTCGTGCGCGTTAGTATATTTAAATACATCATGCCTTGGCCAATGTTAATTCTGACTCTCTCTATATGAAAAATGCTTACGATAATGGCAATTTAGTAAAAACAATACACAATGAAGACATTTCCAATAACTGCTTGTTACGGAAGGTAAACAAAAGTTCGCGATCACAATTTATGCGAAGAATTATACTATTACGCTAAAATCATTGGCAAATAAATAATACAAAATGAAATGGTTTTGTCAATACATGTCAAAGGGCACTTATTTCAGGACTTGGTCACAAATGCTGGTTTTAAAAGACGATAACTTCCTAACTTGTAGTGACATATGACAAACCAAATTTTCGTAATAAAGAATAGTCCACGTGGAGTGACCGCCACAGACATGATGGTTTTAGTCGAAAAACGAGTAGTCAACAAGTGTGATAGTTCCTTGTAGATATCCTTGTACACAAATATCACAATGCTTAATTTAAAGAAAAGTGAATGAAACAGTCTTAATCTGGTGTTAGTCATATACACTAGAGAAAGGCAAAGTAGTGAGGGGTGGGTATCTGACAAACTAATTTACAGAGAAACTGACCAAGCTCTACAATTTCATATTACTCTAACAGTAGGGCCTCTATAGCCGCTGGTGGAATTACAATCTTCTTAATAAACAGAGATTGGTTTTAGCAAGGAGGAGGAATACTACAATTATGTGATCTATTTCCAAGACATACTATGATCTCTCGACAACTCTTTGAGCGACACCATGCTTCCTCGGTAAATATCATTTATTCCCAAGAATATGATGAAGCAAAAGCAATACCAACCTTACCCAGTAAAGCTTTTTAATCTGTCAAATGAACTGTATCACACATAGTACACCTTGCCATGTTGTTCTGCTCCCCCCAGCCAATACTGCAATTTCATAAATGCCCTTATGTTTCATAATGCAAGATTTTAAGCATGAAAGGCAGGCAAGTTTACTTGACAACAAAAATCAAAACGTGGTGCAAATCCAACGAGAATCACTTTTTAAGTGCAATTGAGCAACGGGTAGAAAAACTTTACTTGTGAAAGTGCCAAAGAGTTTTCCCAAAACAATTGAGGATGTATTTTAAACTAACATAATTCCCATGAAAAAAATTGAAACAGGAAAAACGAGATTTTCTGGCACAAGAGAGAAATTGCCCATATGCTGTAACACTACTACAGTACCACTAAAACATGTATTCATGGCTAGTTGTCAGAGAATCCACTTAGCTAAATATCTGTTCACAAATACATTTTTAAACAATTTTGGGCAGAAATGATTTTCTACCAAAGTCAACATATTAAATGCCATATACTAAGCAGCTGATACAAACTGGTTTCTATCACTAACAATCAGGTGATGATCTCTGCAGATCTTTGATATCAACAGAATTAATGGAAAGTTTCTTATGAAACTACTAAAAAATTTCAATTAATTTTGTAAAAAAAAAAAACACTTTAAAAATATATCTTAATCAGTTTTAAGTAAAAAAGAAAAAGAGACTGTCACACTACTGTAAAGAAAGTTTTTGGCACATAACAGGGCAAAAACTCATAAGGAACATTAAAAAAGAAACACTCACAAAAAGAACTAATGTTGAAGTGTCTTAGATGGAAGTACTAAGAGGAACAAAATGAGCTTCGGCCTGCTGTGATGAGTTATAGGCTGAATGGTAAGCATACCAAAATAAATTTATAACGAGTACTATGACCTGATGGATCAATTTTTAGTGACTAAATAACATCATAGACTAGGTCATAATCTGTTTACAAGAAGTTGATGGAAGCTTTTCTGATGAGAATTTTCTGCCAAATTTGTTTCTTGTTAGTGAGCAGTGTGACTGGAAAGCTATTTTTTAGGTCTGTGACTTTTTGAAAATTCTTCCCCAGTGCCAAATTCCAAATCAAAAATATAACTTACCTCTCAGGTACAGGAAAAATAATGGCCTGCAGTTTGTGAGTAATGTTTATTCAGTTTACCATATACTTGCAAATACATTTTTTCACACAATTTAATCTCTTAAGGCATGCTGGAAGAAGACTGAAAGAGAAGCTAGCAAAAGACAAGCAGGTATCATGTAGTATGAGTGTAGAATAGCAAAACAAAGGGAAAGATGCTAAACTGATGCCAAGTCGGATGTATTGTCAATAAAATACTAAAACAGGAAATAGACTAAGAAAAGAGTAAGAAACATGACAGCTCCAATGTCAGTTCATTTACCACAGAAAGCATTTGTCATTGCAGACAATTTTGACAAAATATAGAAAACTACCAATTTCTTAATCTGATAATACTTCATAATAACACAGTTTAATTGGCTCTTCTAAATGGACAATCTATTTAGGTTGAGAAAGAGTGGTTTCTTTGAGAAAACAGAAATGCCAGGTAGTAAGGAAATTTCCTAAAGGTTACAAATGAACACCAAAAAACTAAATGTATGTGATTCCCTTGCTACTATTTCCTGTCATCACTGCTGCATGTGAATGTTGTTCTTGTAACAGTTTCATTACACATTTCTGGCAGGAAAATACTCAATCCCTGTGGCTTGTCAAAGTTGTGAGAGCCATGCAAAACAATGAAAACAATCAAAAAGATTTATTAATATCATTTATGCAGGACAATGGAATGTTAGGGAAAGGCTAAATTAACTAAAATTAAATGGTTTCATTAACATTTATTTGGGTAAAAACATCAATACAAAACACAAGCAATTACAATGACTGGATATATGGTACAGTACAAAAAAACCAGCTGGTATAAAATACTCTACAAAACTCAGGAACATGCTTCATTGCTACTGACAAATAAAAATAATTACAACAATACAGTATGGTTTATTCATCTATGAGAAGCTCCACTGTAGTGAACAAAATTACAAATAAAAAGTCAGATATTCACTACCAGTAAATAACAACTGAAATTTGTTACTATTATCACTGATCAGTACATGCCCTTTTGCTATCTACAAGGTATTTTGTGAATATCACATCAAATATTGTTATTGTTGCCACTATTTTTATTTTCTACGAAACTGCTATTTACGTAATATGAAACCTCACATATAAAAACAAATATTCCAATTGGGAATACAGTCATACTATTGGTTCAAACACAACAAAGCAGAATTATTATGGCAAGTAAATAATATTATATGACATACAGAGGAAAAGCTCTTTGTGTGGAAGATACATCATAAGGAAGATCACGAAAGCAATGTACTTTAGACAGGTATGCTACTGAATTAAAGCTGTAATATAGTCAGTAGAAAAGTGTTCACCTATGTAGTGTCAAGCACTAGAACAAATGTGTGTATCCTGGGAAAATGTGCTTATTTTATATGAATAATTAACATTAATATTTGTGAACACACATTCCACATCATATGCAATCAGATATAATAAAACGAATGAGAAGAAGTTATGTATGCTAGGCTGTAGGGAAACTGTTAATTCATGCACTCACAAGGTCTTCAGAATATTTATTAGCACACACTATATGGGAAACTACAATACTTCTTATAATGCATGGTTCAGGCAAAAGAAAGAAAAATTCTGTAAAAAATGTATTTGCAAGTACAGTACTAAAAGGTTTGGCTACTGTTAACTGCCAGCTGAGGGCAATGCTTAAGAAATAATCTAACAGTTGAGTATTTGATTAATTTAACAACTGCTCCCACTGTAAGATTTGAATCTGAAGTAGTGTCACAACTCTATCTAAATACTTGAGACATATCTCATAAATGCATTAAAAACCAGACATTATGAATTATGGATTGAACAATCAAGGGCACTGCCTGTAGGGGAAAAGCAACCATTATAAATTAAAACTACAGTGCAGCCACAAGCCACATACAACTTCATCTTTATTTTAACAAATTTCATTTGACCAATGCGACCATCTTCAGAAGTTAAGTAGCCGAGGGCAACTCTTTTCAAGTATTGGGCTGTCTATATTTTATGTATGATGGCAACACTATACACAGTTATTATTTGTAATGAGTGGCCCTCAGTTACGTAATTTCAGAAGATGCTCACACTCTTTGAGTGAAACTTGTCAAAATAAAGGAAAAGTTACATGCAACTTGTGGATGCTTTGCAATTTTAATTATGGAGTGCATTTTCCGCGTGTGATGTGTCTTCAACTACATGCTATAGACCAAACCAATGTAGCCATTATAAAAAGTTGGGATTTGTCACATATCCAGGCTACCTCTGAAACATAACACTATGGCTGTTGGATGACAGAAAAAAGAAAATCTGCATACGTGATTGTGTCATTGATCATTAAAAAAATGATTCTGATAACTTTGAATTCACCAATACAGTGCAATAGTTTACAAAGGTATTCAACGCCCAAAACATCCATGACACTATTCAGAACACAAGTCAAATGTATTCTAAATATGGTCTACTCTGTTAAAACAAACAACTTACAAACAGCAGGGGCCACACATGACTCATTACTGGCCTGTCAAAGCAGTAACAAGAATCATACACTAGGAACTGCCTACAAGATATAAGTAGTGATAACATAAGTGCTGAATGTGCAATGATTAAAGGTGAACTTTCAACAGGCACTAACTGACTCTAGACTGGAAATGCACCTTGTTTGAAGAGTAGTGCACTGTCCAAGTAAGTAACAATTCTGGAATACTGTGAGGATGAAAGACCACTGACATTTAACATTTGATTAAAGGTTTTTCAACTCCTGTCATACTATACTAGGAAGTGGACTGGTAAACACAATGAAAGGCAAAAATTAAAAACTATTCCTATCTTCTGAAAACTTCTAACAGATATATAAGAAAATGAGATAGGCCTAACTAGAGCAGTGAAATGAGAAAGAAACTTGTCCGAGGAGGAACTATTTCAATAGAATGTCTGTGAAAGAATTTTCAAGGAAGCTGATTACCCATGGGACTTGTTATGATATAATACTGGTACCACAAGTCTCACATTAATGAGACACTAAACAGGTGGCAATGTATTTACGAGAAGGCATAACGTATAATTAGAGAGGTCTAAAAAATTGAGTCGCATATTTTATTGATGGGCAACTGTCAGAACACAGTATCAGCAATGGCAATAGAACGTCACAAACTGCAGAGTGCAAAACAAAGTAGGTGTAACAGAGTCGGCAGCCCTGCTGACAATAAGAATTGCTCAGGAGTGCGCGTCATATGTCTACAAAAATTTCAGTTTTACAGTTAGAGATATTTGCTGCACATTTACATAATGAACAAGGCATTCGATGGATTTGTAAACACTTCAAATTTTTTCACGCGTCTTGCAGACACCAACAACTTTGAAATTCCGTGTTTAACCCAGTTCACCCACGTTAAGATATACAGCAACTCACTAAAGCAGCTCCTTTGTACCTAGTTCACAATTGATAGCTGCAATATCTCTTTCCAAATACTACGTTCGTTGCACGACTGACACAAACACGATGTCAATCAGTGAACTTCATGCATCATTCAATTTTAGAACGTGAAGCTAGTCGTAGACATCACGCATTGACTGATAACAACCGCGACTAAACTTAACCTAACGCTATTCCCAGCAAAACAAATCGTGCAGCTTCTGGTTCGTACAACTGGCATCCTATGTGTTTCAGGGGCGCATGTTTATGAGTTCATGCTCTATTTAACTGATATGCAGTAACAAAAACAAGCTACACCTGTAACAGTCATAAATTAACTCACTATGGGTAAATACTGAGGGAGAACTTGCGAGAAGTACTGAACAAACACCATGTGAAGCATTATAACAAACCTCTGTTTATGTTTTCACAGAACAAGTAGTTTACCGGCGTAGTCTAATAAAGGCAAAGAGATAATCACAGGTTTCTACTAACAGGCAAAGTGGTCAAAAGTACTGTCATAAACTTTTGAGGGGTGGCGGAGTCAGTTGGGTCTGACAACGGTGTTCGCGGCGTCCTTAACCTGTACTTCACATGGCTGTTGACAGTTTTAGACAAGAACCAAAGGTCATCAAATCAGGTAACAGCAAAACGAAACCTGTAATTTCTATGTACCATCTGAAACATTTAAAAACACTGGACGCAAAATCCCATATGGTGTAGTAACAGATGGTGATTTTACGTCAAACTGAAAGAGAGACGCTACAAGCCACTCCCTAGCTACAGTACTGCAGAAACTATAAGCAAAAGACTCACAAACACCTAGCTCTAAGTAATTTGATCTTACCACCTTGTTTACGAACAGGCATTCTTGTCGAAACAAATAAGTCGTCTGCTGCCAGTATTCCCGTCAACTTGCACTTTAAATCACGCCTGGTGTGCCAACCTCAAAACAATGAAGTGAGAAGCACAACTATTGAAAAACTTTTCTTCATACGATTTTCAGAACTGTAATGACACACTTTCACTTTTAATAGCGTACTCCCGGTAGACAACGAATTGGCAAGGAAAACACCGCGACACTACGGAACATAAACATCCAAATTCACACAATATGGCGAGCCACGACTTACACAGCCGCGATACCAACTAGCAACTGACGTGATTGGTCAATGTACGCTCAGTGCGTCACAAAATGTCCACTCCTTGCAGAGATCATACTACTTAGTTGATCATAGACCTGCTTAACATGGCTCTGACCTTTATGTAGGGTATTCCAGGTACTTTGTTTTAAAAGCTCATACACTGGAGACATTCACAGCGTGTAGACATATCTTTTGACAGTCTTAGAAATAACAAGAGCCTGCGTTGACGGCGTCTGCAACAGCGAGTGTGTTTACAATGTTGTTATAATTGATTGTTTGCAGATTCTGCAGTGATAATATTCTTAACTGTCGAGTAATATATAGTGATATTTGGTAGTTGGTTCTGTTGTGAACTGTTCACATCAATTAGTCTTATTTACCTCGCTTAAGAAAAGAAAAATAACCTGTGTTAGTAGCAGCGCCGATACAGTCAGCATCAGTGCTAGTAAGTTTTCGTCCCTAGCCAAGATGTAAGATCACGTGTCTCTGTATTTGTTTATTATATTGAGGCCATGCACAATTATCTCTGAAAACCAGACACATTGTTTAACAGAATTCTTAGAGTGAAATACATTTTTACAATAATTACGCAGAGTACCATAACACATTGTTAATGCGATACATAATTAATCACAGGATGAAAACGTGAGCCCTACAACTTCAGCTTACCATTTGTAGTCTAAGATTGTTGTGCTATATTATCGTATTGTTCGATATTTTCAGTGTTACTAAGTCAGTTACAGCATGTATTTCAAAAGGATCACCCTACTGCGTATATGGTAGATTCTGTAAACGACAAAATGTCATTGGTTTGGAACTTCTGTGACTTGTGTTCTCATAATATTCGGCTAGAGAAGTAAAGTTTTTATGGAATACGTAGTGCAGCATATGCCTCATTTAGTTCGAGAAACTGCATGCAGAAAGTTATCATAGCCTGCTTAAATAATTCAAATATTTCTCTTCCAGATCCTTTGCTGTCTCTGACAGAATTACAGTGTCATCGGCGAACCTCAAAGCTTTTATTTCTTCTCCATCGATTTTAATTCCTACTCTGAATTTTTCTTTTGTTTCCTTCACTGCTTGCTCAATATACAGATTGAAAAACATCAGGGGTAGGCTACAGCCCTGTCTCACTCCCTTCCCAACCAATGCTTCCCTTTCATGTCCCTGGACACTTATAGCTGCCATTGGTTTCTGTACAAATTGTAAATAGCCTTTCACTCCCTGTATTTTACCCCTGCCACCTTTAGAATTTGAATGAGAGTATTCCAGTCAACATTGTTAAAAGCTTTCTCTAAGTCTACAAATGCAAGAAACGTAGGTTTGCCTTACCTTAATCTATTTTCTGAAACAAGTCATAGGGTCAGTATTGCCTCACGTGTTCCAACATTTCTACGGAATGCAAACTTATTTTCCTCGAGGTCGGCTTCTACCAGTTTTTCCATTCGTCTGTAAAGAATTCGTGTTAGTATTTTGCAGCCGTGGCTTGTTAAACTGATAGTTTGGTAATTTTCTCATCTGTCAATACCTACTTTCTTTGGGATTGGAATTATTATATTCTTCTTGAAGTCTGAGGCTATTTCGTCTTTCTCATACATCTTGCTCACCAGATGGTAGAGTTTTGTCAGGGCTGGCTCTCCCAAGGTTATCAGTAATTCTAATGGAATGTTGTCTACTCCCGGGGCCTTGTTTCGACTTAGGTCTTTCAGTGCTCTGTCAAACTCTTCACGCAGTATCATATCTCCTATTTCATATTCATCTACATTCTCTTCCATTTCTATAATACTGTCCTCAAGAACATCACCCTTGTATAGACCCTCCATATACTCCTTCCACATTTCTGCTTTTCCTTCTTTGGTTAGAACTGGGTTTCCATCTGAGCTCTTGATATTCATGCAAGTGGTTCTCTTTTCTCCAAGGGTCTCTTTTAATGTTCCTGCCGGCAGTATCCATCTTACCCCTGGTGATATGCACCTCTACATCCTTACATTTGTCCTCTGGCCATCCCTGCTTAGCCATTTTGCACTTCCTGTTGATCTCATTTTTGATACATTTGTATTCCTTTTTGTCTGCTTCATTTACTGCATTTTTATATTTTCTCCTTTCATCAGTTAAATTCAATATCACTTCTGTTACCCAAGGATTTCTACTAGCCCTCGTCTTTTTACTTACTTGATCCTCTGCTACCTTCACTATTTCATCTCTCAAAGCTATCCATTCTTTTTCTACTGTATTTCTGTCCCCCATTCTTGTCAATCATTCCCTAATGCTCTCCCTGAAGCTCTCCACAGCCTCTGGTTCTTTCAGTTTACCTAGGTCCCATCTCCTCAAATTCCCTCTGCCCCTGGAAATGTCTTACAATTTAAAAGCTGGTTCCTGAATCTCTGTCTTACCATTGTATTATCTATCTGAGACCTTCAAGTATCTCCAGGCTTCTTCCATGTATACAACCTCCTTTTATAATTCTTGAAGCAAGTGGTAACTATGATTAAGTTATGCTCTGTGCAAAATTCTACCAGGCGGCTTCCTCTTTCACTCCTCCCTCCCATTCCATATTCACCTACTACTTTTCCTTCTCTTCCTTTTCCTACTGTCGAGTTCCAGTCACCCATGAGTATTAAATTTGCGTCTCCCTTCACTGTCTGAATAATTTCTTTTATCTCATGATACATTTCATCAATCTCTTCGTCATGTACAGAGCTAGTTGGCGTATAAACTTGTACTACTGTGGTAGGTGTGGACTTCGTATCTATCTTGGCCACAGTAATGCGTGCACTATGCTGTTTGTAGTAGCTTACCCGCATTCCTATTTTCCTATTCATTATTAAACCTACTTCTGAATTACCCCTATTTGATTTCTTATTTATAACTCTGTATTCACCTGACCAGGAGTCTTGTTCCTCCTGCCACCGAACTTCACTAATTCCCACTATATCCAACTTTAACTTATCCATTTCCCATTTTAAATTTTCTAACCTACGTGTCCGAATATGGGATCTGACATTCCACACTCCGATCCATGGAATGCCAGTTTTCTTTCTCCTGATAACATTGTCCTCCTGAGTAGTCCCTGCCCGGAGATCCGAGTGGGGGACTATTTTACCTCCAGAATATTTTATCCAAGAGGACGCCATCATCATTTAACCATACAGTAAAGCTGCATGCCCCCCCTTGCTTTCAGCCGTTCGCAGTACCAGCACAGAAAGACTGTTTTGGTTTGTGTTACAAGGCCAGATCAGTCAATCATCTGGACTGTTGCCCCTGCAACTACTGAAAAGGCTGCTGCCCCTCTTCATTAACCATATGTTTGTCTGCCCTCTCAACAGATACCTCTCCATTGTGGTTGCACCTATGGTACAGCTATCTGTATCGCTGAGGCGCGCAAGCCTCCCCACCAACGGAAAGATCCATGGCACATGGGCAATATTCTTGTTATAATTTTCTTGTCATAAAGCAAATATCATCCTCATTGCAAATAAATATCTAAAGTAAAGAAAACAACTGAATAGATGAATTTTGCACATAGGCCTGAAACTCAATTAGAGTAATATTAATATAATTTTTAATTATCATATTGATAAAAAAAAACACCAATTACTTGTAGTATTATCCATTTTAAAGTGTGAGGTGCAACTTGCTATACTTTAATAGTAGAAATTAACAGTGAATCATAGAACTAGTTTATAAGTTTTTGCGCTTATGCAATTGAAGACAGCATATAGATGTGCATTAAAATAAATAAACATATGAGTAAATATTACCTTGATTGCTTTTGTTAAACTGAACAAGGTTTTCAAAACTAAGCTTCCAGTGTGTCTCAAAAGGAACATTTGTAATCAGTGTGTATTGAGGCATGTGTAACTGTTTCAAAACTGAAGGTTCCTTACAAATAGTGGAGAGATGCATGTTGGCAATTACTTGGAGAGACAAAAAATCAAACAAATGAACAAGGAGACAGACTTTAGTAGAAGATATGACTGCAATGAAAATGAAATAATTGTGGGCTGGACATTTAGCCAGGTGAATTGATGGTATATGGGCCATAGGAATTTAATGGTTCATTCCAGTAGGTAAGAAAGGCAATGTTAACAACCTTGTGGCAGATAATACATGACAGGAAATATGCAAGGTGATTAATGCATGAAATAGTGTAGAGGGGGCCTGTATGGATTACAGGTAAATGATGAGATGGTGATAAGCTCCATGATCAGTTAACTTTGGTTCAACTGCTATAGAACAGAGAAAAATAAAGTCCCAATGTGGGACGTGAGATGCTGCACTAACAATCAGCACAGCCTTGTAGCCATCTGCTGTGTGCAGCCGAGATGGTTGATACAGTGTGGTT
Source organism: Schistocerca gregaria (assembly GCF_023897955.1). NCBI lineage: Eukaryota > Metazoa > Arthropoda > Insecta > Orthoptera > Acrididae > Schistocerca > Schistocerca gregaria. Next base: position 156,735,456 of record NC_064921.1, on the reverse strand, counting down.
CATAAGTAGAGTGTACAGAGCGATTTGGAAAGCAACAAGTGAAACACGGGAGGGAGAAAAAAGCGGAAGGGACAGTGAGTATAGTAATACGTTAGGAAATAGTAACAGAGGAAAATGGCACTGGGTTACGGGATGGAAGAAAAGCCGTTAAGCATAATCGAACAGTGGAAAATCTAGTATGGAATAATGACAGTGTTATGAAAAGGATAGTTGCTACTCACCATATAGCAGAGATGCTGAGTTGCAGTACAACAAAAAGACTGTCAGCAAGGAAGCTTTCAGCCAAAAACGGCCTTTCTCAGAAATATACAAAACACACTCACTCACTCAAACACAGCTCGCACACACATGGCCACAGTCTACAGCAACTATCCTTTTCATAATATTGTCATTCCATCCTGGGTGTTCCATTGTTTGATTTTGCATAACAGCTTTTGTTCCATCCCATAACCCAGTATGCTTTTCCTTTGTTACTCAATGTCTGTCTGTCCTTTCTCCTCTTTCCTGTGTTTCACTTGTCACCTACCAGACTGCAGTGCACACCTGTTATGAAAAATTAGGCGAAGAAGTACCAACACACCTAGGAAAGTTTACTCCAGTTAGTGACACAACAATTTGCAGCTTGTGCTGTGCGAATGACGTAGTTCTAGTGCTGAATAGTGCAAAATAATTCAAAAAATAACAAAGTAAGCGACAGGTGCCAGTGACTATATGAGAAAAGAAACTGATGTGTGTGTGTGTGTGTGTGTGTGTGTGTGTGTGTGTGTGTGTGTGTGTGTTCAAAATAGCACTAAATGGACAGCCGAACAGAAGACCTTGTGAATGAACAGGTGGTTGTTCCTTCATCAGGTTCGATCATGAAACGTGGGCAGGGTTTGCTGTTTATTGGGAGCTCCAGTGTTAGTCATGTTATGGAGCCCTTTAGGAACATAGCATTCAGGGCTAGAAAGAAAGCCAGTGTGTACTTAGTAAATCTGCCGGGGGGCCTCCTCCGAGGTGTGGAGGCCGTCTTGCCTGCAGCTGTTAAGCATACAGGATGCAGTCGTCTGCAAATTATTGCTCACGTTGGCACCAGTGACACCTTTCGCAAGGGTTCTTACAAGAGGCTGGCGGAGGTAGTGGACACCTGCACAAGGGGTGCAAGCAGAGCTCGCAATTTGCAGCATCATTCCCAGAGTTGAACAGGGTCATTTAGTATGGAGCCGAGTGGAGGGTCTCAACTATAGGCTTCGTCATCTCTGTGACAGTCTTGGCTGCAATTTCTGGACTTGCATTATCATGTGGGAATTTGTGGAACTCTTCTTGTTAGGTCAAGGGTGCACTACACAAAGGAAGCAGCTACTCGGGTAGCAGAGCACTTGTGGAGTGCACACGTGTTTTTTTTAGGCTAGACAGTAGTTTGGGGTGCTGTCATTGGCACTCACCAGTCGATATGTGTATAGGGAAACCTGACCACATTAAGAGTAAAGACATTTCAGCTGTAAAAATTTTATCAGTAAATTGCTGAAGTTTTAATAACAAGGTTCTCGAATTTACTTCCCTCAGGGATAGTTCTCAACCTCAAATTATTCTTGGGACTGAGTGCTGGCTAAAACCCAAAGTAAAACGCTCTGAGATATATAGCAATTATTGGAGTGTTTACCGGAAAGACATATTAGACATTGTAGGAGGGGAAGCTTCATTGCAGTCGACGAAAATTATATCTTGACTGAGATTGAAATTGAGTGTGACAGTGAAGTTATCTGGTTGCACATAATAGGTTTAGGTGAAACCAAGTTATGTTGAATGTTTTTCGTGGCCACCCATCTTTGCTGTGACAGTTATAGAGTCATTCAAAGGAAGTCTATGGTTAGTTCTGCATAAATACCCAGGTTGCGCATTCAGGAGGACGGCGGTTCAATCCCATCTCTGGCCATTCTCATTTAGGTTTTCCGTGATTTCCCTAAATCTTTTCAGGCAAATGCCGGGATGGTTCCTTTGAAAAGGGCACGGCCGATTTCCTTTCCAATCCTTCCCTAACCCGAGCTTGCGCTCCGTCTCTAATGACCTCGTTGTCGACGGGATGTTAAACACTAACCACCACCACCCAGGTTGTGCGATATAGTTGGTGGTGACTTTAACCTATCAGTATAGATTGCGATGTCTATGGATATATTGGAGGGGATACAGTCAGTCAGTCTTGTGAAGTACTTTAGAACTTTTTTCTGAAAACTGTCTTGAGTGGTCAGATCGGCAGCCCACATGCAATGAAAGTATCTTGTAGCTTGTGCCTACAAACAGGCTGGACCTTTTGGTGTCATTATAGACATGGGGAAACTGCAAAAATGTGGGAAATTAAGGAGATGGGACCTGGATAAACTGAAAGAACCAGAGGTTGTACAGAGTTTCAGAGAGAGCATAAGGGAACAATTGACAGGAATAGGGGAAAGAAATACAGTAGAAGAAGAATGGGTAGCTCTGAGGGATGTAGTAGTGAAGGCAGCAGAGGATAAAGTAGGTACAAAGATGAGGGCTGCTAGAAATCCTTGGGTAACAGAAGAAATATTGAATTTAATTGATGAAAGGAGAAAATATAAAAATGCAGTAAATGAAGCAGGCAAAAAGGAATACAAACGTCTCAAAAATGAGATCGACAGGAAGTGCAAAATGGCTAAACAGGGATGGCTAGAGGACAAATGTAAGGATGTAGAAGCTTATCTCACTAGGGGTAAGATAGATACTGCCTACAGGAAAATTAAAGAGACCTTTGGAGAGAAGAGAACCACGTGCATGAATATCAAGAGCTCAGATGGCAGCCCAGTTCTAAGCAAAGAAGGGAAGGCAGAAAGGTGGAAGGAGTATATAGAAGGTTTATACAAGGGCGATGTACGTGAGGACAATATTATGGAAATAGAAGAGGATGTAGATGAAGATGAAATGGGAGATACGATACTGCGTGAAGAGTTTGACAGAGCACTGAAAGACCTGAGTCGAAACAAGGCGCCCGGAGTAGACAACATTCCATTAGAACTACTGACGGCCTTGGGAGAGCCAGTCATGACAAAACTCTACCAGCTGGTGAGCAAGATGTATGAGACAGGCGAAATACCCTCAGACTTCAAGAAGAATATAATAATTCCAATCCCAAAGAAAGCACGTGCTGACAGATGTGAAAATTACCGAACTATCAGTTTAATAAGCCACGGCTGCAAAATACTAACGCGAATTCTTTACAGACGAATGGAAAAACTGGTAGATGCAGACCTCGGGGAGGATCAGTTTGGATTCCGTCGAAATGTTGGAACACGTGAGGCAATACTGACCTTACGACTTATCTTAGAAGAAAGATTAAGAAAAGGCAAACCTACGTTTCTAGCATTTGTAGACTTAGAGAAAGCTTTTGACAATGTTGACTGGAATACACTCTTTCAAATTCTAAAGGTGGCAGGGGTAAAATACAGGGAGCGAAAGGCTATTTACAATTTGTACAGAAACCAGATGGCAGTAATAAGAGTCGAGGGGCATGAAAGGGAAGCAGTGGTTGGGAAAGGAGTGAGACAGGGTTGTAGCCTCTCGCCGATGTTATTCAATCTGTATATTGAGCAAGCAGTAAAGGAAACAAAAGAAAAATTTGGAGTAGGTATTAAAATTCATGGAGACGAAGTAAAAACTTTGAGGTTCGCCGATGACATTGTAATTCTGTCAGAGACAGCAAAGGACTTGGAAGAGCAGTTGAACGGAATGGACAGTGTCTTGAAAGGAGGATATAAGATGAACATTAACAAAAGCAAAACGAGGATAATGGAATGTAGTCAAATTAAATCGGGTGATGCTGAGGGAATTAGATTAGGAAATGAGACACTTAAAGTAGTAAAGGAGTTTTGCTATTTAGGAAGTAAAATAACTGATGATGGTCGAAGTAGAGAGGATATAAAATGTAGACTGGCAATGACAAGGAAAGCGTTTCTGAAGAAGAGAAATTTGTTAACATCGAATATAGATTTATGTATCAGGAAGTCGTTTCTGAAAGTATTTGTTTGGAGTGTAGCCATGTATGGAAGTGAAACATGGACGATAACTAGTTTGGACAAGAAGAGAATAGAAGCTTTCGAAATGTGGTGCTACAGAAGAATACTGAAGATAAGGTGGATAGATCATGTAACTAATGAGGAGGTATTGAATAGGATTGGGGAGAAGAGAAGTTTGTGGCACAACTTGACTAGAAGAAGGGATCGGTTGGTAGGACATATTTTGAGGCATCAAGGGATCACAAATTTAGCATTGGAGGGCAGCGTGGAGGGTAAAAATCGTAGAGGGAGACCAAGAGATGAGTACACTAAGCAGATTCAGAAGGATGTAGGTTGCAGTAGGTACTGGGAGATGAAGCAGCTTGCACAGGATAGAGTAGCATGGAGAGCTGCATCAAACCAGTCTCAGGACTGAAGACAACAACAACAACAACAACATAGAGATGGGGATATGTGATCATGATGTCATCATAGTGACTATGGTTACAAAAGTTAATAAATCAATCAAAAGGGTGAGGAGAGTGTTTCTTCTAGAAAGATCAGGTAATCAGTTGTTAGTATCTCACTTAGACAATGAACTGCAATCATTTAATTCCAGAATGATGGATGTAGAGGAATTATGGGCAAAGTTGAAACAGACTGTAAATCATGCTCTGGATAAGTATGTGCTTAGTAATGGATTCAAAGGCTGTTGTACTCTCAATTTAAAAGAGTACATGCAAATGATGAGAAGCAAAGATTAGTAGAGATTTACTTGTCTGTGAAAAGATCAACATGTGAAGTTTACAACAGCTATCACCGTCATATCTTGGCTAAAGATCTGGCAGAGAACCTGAAAAAATTCTGATCCTATGTAAAATCACTAAGCAGGTCTGAGGCTTTCATCCAGTCACTTGTTGACCAGTCTGATATGGCAGTAGAAGATAGCAAAAGGAAGGCTGATTTTTTAAATTCTGTGTTTAAGAAAGCATTCATGCAGTAGAATTGTACAAACGTACCATTTTTTGACCAGCACTTGGCGTCTCGTATGGGTGACATAGTAATAAGCATCCCTGGCGTAGAAAAACAACTGAAAGAGGTGAAAACAAATAAGTTGCCAGGTCCAAATGGAACTCCAATTCAGTTTTACGAAGAGTGCACTGTGTCATTGGCCCCTTACTTAGTTTGCATTTATTGTGAATATCTCGACCAGGGCAAAGCGCCAAGTGATTGGAAAAAAGTGTGGTGACTCTTGCATATAAGAATAGTAAAAGAATGGGCCCACAAAAATACAGACCAATATCCTTAAAATTGGTTCCCTGTAGAATTATAAAGCATATTATGAGTTCAAATGTAATAAATTTCCTAGAAATCAAAAAGCTTGTGTCCGTGAATCAGCACGGCTTTAGAAAGCATTGCTCATGTGAAACCCAGCTTGCTCTCTTCTCACATGACATACTGCGGGCTATGGATGAAGGGTAACAGGCAGATTCAATGTTTCTAGATTTCTGAAAAGCATTCAACACAGTACCCCACTGCAGACTGTTGATGAAGGTTGTTGTGCACTTGGAATAGGCTCCCAGGTATGTGACTAGCTCAAAGTCATCTTAAGTAATAGAACTCAGTGTCTTGTCCTCTACGGCGAGTGTTCATCGGAGACAGGGGTAACATCAGGAGTGCCCCAGGGAAATGTGATAGGACCATTGCTATTTTCTATATACATAAATGATTTAGCAGACAAGGTGAGCAGCAGTCTGGCGTTGTTTGCTGATGATGCTGCTATGGTGTACAGGAAGGTGTCAAAAGATAGTTTGATACAAAATGAACTGGACAAAATTTCTAGTTTGTGTGATTAATGGCATTTGGCTCTTTTTATAGAAACATGTAAGTTAATGCAGATGAGTAGGAAAAACAAACTTTTAATGTTCGGATACAGCATTAGTAGTGTCTTGCTTGACACAGTCACATTGTTTAAATATCTGGGCATAACGCTGTGAAGCGTTATGAAATGAAATGAATGTTTGAGGATTGTGGAGGGAAGGAAAGTCATCAACTTTGGTTTCTTGGGAGAATTTTAGGAAAGTGTAGTTTATCTGTAAAGCAGACCATGTGTAGGATCCTAGTGCAACCTAATCGTGAATACTGCTCAAGCGTTTGTGATCCACACCAGGTCAGTTTGAAAGAAGACACCAAAGCAATTCAGAGGCGAGCTGCTAGATTTGTTAGCGGTATGTTCAAACAGCATCAAGTGTTGCAGATATGCTTCGAGAGCTCAAGTGGGAATTCCTGGATGAAAGAAGACATTCATTTTGAAGAACACTACTGAGAAAGTTTAGAGAAGTGGCACTTGAATCTAACTTCAGAGTGATCTTACGGTCGCCAACATACATTTCGCACAGGGACCATGAAGATAACATACAAGAAACTATGCCTCATACAGAGGCATATAGGCAGTTGATTTTCGCTCGCTCTATCTGCATTTGGAACAGAAAAGGAAACAACTAGTTGTGGTACAGGGTACCCTCCGCCATGCACTTTGTGGAGTATCTAAGTGGATGAAGATATAGAAGGATGGATCACCATCAACAGTGTTATGTGCCCTCACAGTATGAGAGACTGCAGATAGGGTTGGATTTAACCAAGGGCATTAGTGCAAAGTCTGGTGATGAAGAACTTTATGCAACTATCACTCTTTCCCCTTACCAGCCAAATGTTGGTAATGTACATTTCTACTATGACTTGGTTTCGAAGCAGCTACTATCAAGTCAAGCAGCACCACACAATGTGTATCAATGAAATCTGCTATGAAAATCCAGATGGAATGTAACAATATAATGAAAAGGATAGAAGGATAGTTGCTACTCACCATATAGTGGAGATGCTGAGCCACAGATAGGCATAACAAGGCTTTCGGAAAGTGATCTTTACGCCATCAAGGCCTTTGTTGAAATCAAAAAAAAAAAAAACACACACACACACACACACACACGACTATGGTCCTTGGCAGCTGAAGCCAGACTTTCAATGATGTTTGTGCTCATATGTGCCATTTATATTGGAAGAAAGCAACTTAACATAACTTTTAATGTAATTTTTCAGGCTTTAAAGCTTTAAGTTATATTATGATCATACAATGTGTGTGTGAGTGTTGTCTAACTTCAAGAAAGCCATGTTGGTTAAAAGCTCACTTTCCCACAGTCGTTTTGTTGTGCATGTCAGCGACTCAGCATCTCTTCTATATGGTGAGTAGCAACTATTCTCTTCATTATAATGTTATATCTACAATGGAAGTGGATATAGTGCAAGTAAGAAGCATCCATGTACCTATCTGTGCCCTACCTACATTGCTGGAAGTTGGGAGACATTTGCTCATCAAGTGAAGTGTGCAAGTCTTGGCAAAAGCTTATAAAGTGGTAGATGCTCTACTGTGTCATTTTCTTATTTTGCAATATAGTATGCAAATAAAAGGAAGTTTGGCACTCGAAGGAATGATAAAGGAAGGTTAGTGTCACGCAACCACAACAATGTCTTTAAGAGAGTGAGTGCAAGCTTGAATTTGGCTATGATGGAGAAGAAATCTAATTACTTGTGTTAGTTTGCAATTTCATAAAGTGTCTGATTTCTTTACGGCAACGGCCTTGCCGCAATGGATACGCCTGTTCCCGTGAGATCACCGAAGTTAAGCGCTGTCGGGTGTGGTCGGCACTTGGATGGGTGGCCATCCAGGCCGCCATGCGCTGTTGCCATTTTTCGGGATGCATTCAGCCTCGTGATTCCAATTGAGGAGCTACTCAACCTAATAGTAGTGGCTTTGGTCAAGAATACCATCATAACGACCGGGAGAGCAGTGTGTTGACTCCACACTCCTCCTCTCCTCATCCTCTTTTTGAGGATGACACAGTGGTCGGATGGTCCCGATGGGCCTGTAGACGGAGTTGTGGTCTGATTTCTTTGCTTTTCCAGTGCCATCAGTTTTGACTCTGTATGAAATAATGTTCAGTACTGTATCATTGTTTACCATGTTTCTTTCATGTCATTGTGATACAATGTAGATTATTAGCCCACAATTTTATTTATAACTTTTGATGATGTTTGTGCGCCGCCTACATTGCAAGAGAGCAGCTTAACGACTAAATTTAAATGTAATTTTTCATTTTGTTCACTCTAAAGCTTTAAGTTACAGTATGGTTGTACATGAAAGTGTGAGTATTTAACTGGTTAATTAATTGCCTGTTGCAACCAAAATGTGCATCATTCATCTGAAACACCCACGTGGATTGTAAATCACCAGAAGCTGGACAAGAAATGGGTAAAACCAGACGTGGTTCAAAGAAATAAAGTTTGTTCAGCCTTTGTGACTAGTTGCTGATGCTACTGTACAACTTCTATTCCAGTACAAGCATTCTGATATTATGACATAGCTAAAATTCTTTTTGCATTAATAATAATCTAGTAGTTCTAGGGTTCGTAGTTCCCACCAAGGTTAATGTTTAGTCAGGAACAGTACCACATCAACTACATCTGTACTGTATACAGAAAGATCCTTGTAAGCCAGTTATTATTGCTGGTGGAAAAATATTTCACCAGTAACATCATAGTGCTCTCAACAGATTTGCAAAATTAACTAAAAATCGTGTCACCACGGATAACTGCAATTAATCCTTTCACTGTAACTTCATGGCAAATCAGTGGTCTTATTAATGAGGAAGTCAGTTATATGCTTCTTTAGTAGACTTGCAGTACTCACTCTGCGAATAATTTGGTGCTGTTTTTTTTTTCCCCAACTCTGCACTCTGTTTTAGTGGATTCCTAGAATTTTTTTGATTATTCTTCTCATTCGTCACTAACTGTCAGTGTTTGAAGAAAGGAATACGAATCTTTTCAGGTATAATGTTTTCTTATTTTATAACTTGAATAAAATAACATTATGACTGGCAAAAATGATGTTAGCAGAAAGTGATGCCAGTGTGGAGCCAGCCATGCATGCCCAGGCATTGCATGTATGTGCAAAACAGACAACACATTGTGCATGTGGCACTTGAGAAAGGACTGCAATTGACTTGCAACTGGCTCCTACCTCTTGACTGTCTGAAACATCAATCACAAGGTTATTTTAATCAAAGTATACTAGTCATTTCATTAAGCTGTAAGTGTCTTCTGTATCACAAGGTTATTTTAATCAAAGTATACTAGTCATTTCATTAAGCTTTAAGTGTTTTCTGTTTACCTGTTGCTGATGTTACTTGATCTTGAAAATGTTTTTGTCTTTATCATATATTTGACAAAATTAATGTCCACCTCCAAATATTAAAGAACATCTTAATGATGTGATTTCCAGAGACAAAAACAATATGAAAGACTGAGTATGGCAGTTCAGAAAAGAAGAGAACAAGATATACCACCAGGAGCAATAATTCTGTCAGAGGAGAATGTGTTGGAGTACCATTGGAAACTTGTGAAGCACTGGACTCCTACTGAAGATGTGTAAGAATAAAATAATTTAAATTATATTTTAACCTTTCCTGTGTGTGTTATGTTTATTCAGCTGCTTGTAAGATGACGATTTTTGCAAACCTCATGTGATTATCTTTCATATTTATTCGCTCATCTTGTGGGCATGCATCTGAGACAGTATTATTCCTTTTTCCCATATTTTGGCTGATAATCATACAGCCAGTCTTCAAGGTGAGCTGGTGACAGGTTTAGACATAATTCCCACCTAAGCAGTATGATATGCCATGTGGTACACAATGTGATTTACAATATGATGCAGAAGCAGTCCGTTTTGGTGGAGTGCATACGAACATAGTTGAGGCAGTTTACCTAGTTCACATTGGTGCACTTATATCATACACAGCTACATACAAAATGTAGCTAACATATCAAAATTGATTTTGAAGTTGGAAAAGGAGCCTTGTCTGTTTTCACTCTTGAATGGATGGATGATATATATTGGAGGTTGTCCATGATGAGGTTGGGAGCAATGCACCACAGGCAAGGCTATTGCTGGCTGTTGTGTGGAGCTGCCTTTTGTTTCTCTTTCTTGTATGCTGACAATACAATGTAAAGCATTCACTAGCATGTGTGCTTTCAAGCTGGAAAGACATCTGCACTTGTACATTTCAGTGCTGCATGTCGTCAGCATGTCATTCACACAGGGGGAATGTTCAAAGATTGTCTTCATCATCCAGTTTGTTGAGAAAAGCCCTTGTCTATGGAATTACACAATGAAATCTTATTCTAGGGCAGATGTGATGACTAGCTTGATGTGGAGGAAGGTTGCAATGGAAATGAAAGAAACAGGTAAGAACTTCCTGTGCAGTCTGTGCCTTCATTTTCAACTCCTTCTTTTCCTTGTTGCAGTTTCTAATTCAGTAACAAACCTATGGTATGAGATTATAAAATGTTAATTGCATTCTAAAAGTGCATCATTTTAAACTGCCACTGATGGTGCTACATGTCTGATGGACACATATGAATTATTTGAACAGTTTCATATTTCTCTCTATCTCTATCTATCTCAAAAGCGCTGGCAGGTCAATAGACACACAAACAGACACAAAATTCGAGCTTTTGCAACCGGCGGTTGCTTCATCAGGAAAGGGGGAAGGAGAGGGAAAGATGAAAGGATGTCGGTTTTCCTTTTTTCCCCCTAAGGTAAGTCTTTCCGCTCCCGGGATTGGAATGACTCCTTACCCTCTCCCTTAAAACCCACATCCTTTCATCTTTCCCTCTCCTTCCCTCTTTCCTGAAGAAGCAACCGCCGGTTGCAAAAGCTCGAATTTTGTGTGTATGTTTGTGTGTCTATCGACCTGCCAGTGCTTTTGTTTGGTAAGTCACATCATCTTTGTTTTTAAAAACAAAGATTCCAAGACTTACCAAGCGGGAAAGCGCCGGCAGACAGGCACAATGAACAAAACACACAAACACACAAACACACACACAGAATTACTAGCTTTCGCAACCGATGGTTGCTTCTTCAGGAAGGAGAGGGAAAGACGAAAGGATCTGGGTTTTAAGGGAGAGGGTAAGGAGTCATTGCAATCCCGGGAGCGGAAAGACTTCCCCCTAAGGGGAAAGCTAGTAATTCTGTGTGTGTGTTTGTGTGTTTTGTTCATTGTGCCTGTCTGCCGGCGCTTTCCCGCTTGGTAAGTCTTGGAATCTTTGTTTTTAATATATTTTTCCCATGTGGAAGTTTCTTTCTATTTTATTTACATCTTTGTTTTTAGATATATCTATCTATCTATATATCTATCACTTTTGGGGGGGGGGGGGGCGGAGGAAGACATGGTTTTGTATGCTGCAATACACTGCTGAAGGGTGTAGGAGAGTCTTTTTTTTTTTTTTTTAATCTACTGTACCTCAGTACAATGATATCACTGAAGTGAGACTGCACTCTGATGAGCAGATGGTCTAGCAGATTAGCATTGCTCCACTCAACAAGCGTTTGTCAAACAGTAGTTATTTCACACCTGTTGCTGGTAGCATTGGCAATAGGAGAGGATGTAAATTTGAATGGCCCATATTCTTATGATCTGATGTAGAAACACTGTTTTTGTGAGCTGAGGAAAGAATAATAAACCAGTGTGTATATTTTCGTCTTATTTATTATTAAAATATAAACATAAGTACAGTCCTATTAAAATAAGTTTATGCCTGGTAGTTTAAAAATATGGGACGGAGACAAGCAGTTTTCCTATTTTGGTTCACACACATCAGCAAGTTTACTACTCTACATGATGGTGCAGTGGTTAGTACACTGGACTCACATTCTGGAGGATGATGGCTCAAATCTGTGTTGCACCATCCTGAATTAAGTTTTCCATGATTTTCCTAAATCGCTTTAGGCAAATGCTGGGATGGTTCCTTTGAGAGGCCATCCTTCGCTAAGCCAGTGGGATCGATGACCCCAACTCACCTAACCTCTGCACAGCAACTCACTACAATATGAACAATTTCAGCGCATTGTGCACCATCCATAAATGCAGATACGCTACACTTCACCAGTCAGTCACTGTGAAAGGGTTATATAAATGCTAATGCCTTTTTATAGCAAACCCATGTATTTTCATTGGACAGAAATTTCTCCTTCATATTTGAGGAAACAGTTACTTAGCTAATTCTGTAAGCAAACAGTTTAAGACCATGACGACAATTCCTCAAAGGCACTTTTATCAGGCACTGAAGGCACATTAGCATATCCATGAAAAATGCCGAGACTTTTCATCAAGAAAGCAAATCAAGTTGTGCAATACACAAGCAGCTTTTACTGTCGCAACAGCACATTCCACATTGCAGTCGGTTGGCTCCTCAAACACTCAAAATGTTGATGTTAATATGCTGAAAGTGCTTTCAACATTATTTTGATTTCCAGATAGCTGAGAATTGAAAATTCTTTTCACATCATTTTCTTTTCAGAAGTGGCTGCATTAGGTACAGAAGTAAAGGGAAATCCCCATCACCAACAAAGTAGCATGAGAACAGCTCATTATTTCAATCTCCCGGCAGGCAAACAGGATCCAAAACATTCAGTTTACATTCCTTCAACTACAGATCAATTGAAGAGTGGAGGTATACTGCTCCATTGCTAACCCATCTGCTATCTCACCAAAGTCAGTCAGTATAAACATGCCATTTGCATCAGTGGCAGCTATCAGTCCAATTGAAAATTAACCTTTGTGATTTATGTTTCGAGATCTCATGTTCTTAAAATACATTATATGTTTGTCTTTTCTGTCAATACTGTGACACAGTTGACAGATTCCACAGATTTTGATCTAGGACAGGTGTAAATAATGGTTGCAGATGAGTCTAGAAAGCCTCACATGTTAATTAAAAAATGTCACTGATGGTACCTGTGCTTTTGTAAAACTGAAGGGCTAGGTCTTGAAAGTTGCTTCTTGCAGCCAAGTAGATGTAGTAGTAGTTAATGAGAATTTGTGAGCTTGCATTAGAAATTAAATATGGTAAAAACAAATACTGGAAAATATACATAACTTTTACATCTTGTATGCATGCTAATGTATCTGTCTGTAACATTGTCAGGTGTTTTGCAAGTCTAGAAACAGGTATAATCTTAGTCATTTTTAAACATATACCTGCTTTGTATTCATTTTAGTTTACCTTCATTTTCAAAACAGATGTGCCAAGAATTATGGAAAAACATCCACACTGTTTTTAGAGAGTCACTGAAGCTTCTGAAATATGTATCAGGAAAACTAAAGGAACCAATTTATTCAGCCCCCAACTCTCATTTCTTCACCTGTATGTGAAGGGATTTCTCAGTTCTGGGAATATACCTTCACTTGTGGAAAAGATGATGGTGTGATAGCTTCAGGTGAAATGTTGTCTATCACAAACCCTCAGAAAGTGGAAAGATGTGAAATATTGGAAGAAGTATGTGATGTGGTTAAATGTGATGTGATAATTCAATCACTTCCCTCAAAAAGAAAAACTGAAGCCAGTAAGAATGACGCCAAGGAAGAATTTGCCAGAATACTGGAAACGAAACAAATTACTGAAATGAAAACACGTTGGGCTGTGTTTTCAGTCTGTGCCCCCCCCTCCCCCAGTTTTAGAATACTTTATCATAAGTGTAAAAGGAACAGGGGTGGACAAAAGTATTCAGACACAGGTCACATGCATATCTCATGGTCAGTTGTGACTGATGCATACAAGGAATGTGTATCTGCCTAGGTGTCATAATGCAGGGAATATTTCAAAAGTCGTCGACTGTGTGAATGTCACCGTACCCCCTACCTGGAACAATTAGTTCTGCGTTACCATAACAGGTGTGTGTTTCACTCAGGACAAAAGTAATCAGACACCGCCCTGCTTGACATGGTAACTGCAGTCTGAAGGCAAAACTTCGCGGCAGCAAGCAGTCAGTGTACGCAAAGCAGCTGTCTCGTACTACAGGAAAGCACAGATTTCATAAAAAAAGACCAATGTAGCACCATGCTTCTTAAAGGTAGGGAAATGACAATGGAAGACTGAAGGCTTATTGTGCAGCTGCATAGTGAGGAAAAATCATATGCAGAAATAGCAAAGTCTTCAACCAAAGTTGATAAAGTATATTTAGTATTGTCCAGAAATGGAAAGAAAAAAAACTCTCGTCAGTCGTCCACGGCAGGGGTGCCCTTTTGGGACGAGATACTGTGTCATTATGAGCGCAAATTTACTCTGAGCCACGTGGATGGCCGCAGTTTAGTGTGGCGTCAAGCAGAGACAGAGTGGGATCCCAAAAACATACAAGCATCCATCAAACACGGAGGTGTCAGTGTGATGGTGTGAGGATGCATGTCTTCTGGAGGTGTTGGTAAGCTTGTCTTTATTGAAAGCACCATGTACAAATTTGTCTGTCTCAAACAAAATGTGATGAAAAGTTTTCTGAAGCTGGATCTTGGAGGTGACTTTTATTTCCAAAAAGACAATGATCCTAAGCATGCGGTGGAATTTGTCAAACTGTGGGTCCTATACAATATGCCTCATCATGTCATTACCTCACCACATTCTCCAGCCCTCAGTCCCATCGCAAACATCTGGAATGAACTGAAAACGAGACTACACAAACAATATGTGAGCAGTTTGACACATTTGCATGCATTGATAGAAGAAGAAGAATGGGTAAACAAAGGTTCAGATATAACGAAAAAAGTTGTTTACTCGGCGACACAAGGACTGAGGGCTGTAATACAGAGAAAAAGACGCATTACCAAATAAGTGTCTGAATACTTTTGCTCATAGTATATTTCAATTTTCTTCTTTTTCTTTCATAAAGCATGTTTTTTACTCTTATTCTGCATATGTTCAGACTGACATATGTATTACACATTTGTAAAAATTAAAGTATATGTTTTGAGTTAAAAACACATTTAAGGTTTACTTTTCTGATTACTCCCGGTGTCTGAATACTTTTTTCGCCTCTGTATCTGAAAGCAAAATTTCTTTTACTCCTGTATGAGCGGTTGACCGAAACTGAGGAGGACACCATGGGATTTTCCATATCATTATGGGCTTCTTCCAATTCTTTAAACAATTGTCCACTCCTGTGTAGAACACACCTCTCACTGCCTCACCATTGATGATACCGATCTCACTTCAAATCCAGCAATGTACTCCTCAATCCGCATCAAGCTGAGTCATGTACTATCTTGCAAAATAGGACAGTTGTAGAAATACTATACTAGCTTTAGTACCATGTAACCATCATTTATTTATGTACCTTGTTGAATAAAATATCTCAAAACACTTACACTAAATTACCGTATTGTAATGAGTAGCTTTGCAGCAGAAGAAATACTAATTCAAACATTAGTGTCCTCTTTTGTCATATTAGATGCTCCAAAAAGTGGAAACTATCTGGACTCATTCAGTAGAATTTGTGGGTTTTTGTTTGTGATGAGAGCATCCAAGAGAAACCACAGCCAAACTGTGCTTGATATTTATAACATTGTATGGCTGCAACCAGTACTTACTTTTCTTTTTCAATTTTCTGAGTTTTAAGTAATGATTTTGTTGTTGTAGTTGTGGTGGTCTTCAATCCAGAGTCTGGTTTGATGCAGCTCTCCATGCTACTCTATCCTGTGCAAGCTTTTTCATCTCCCCATACCCACTGCACCCTACATCCTTCTGAATCTGTTTAGTGTATTCATCTCTTGGCCTCCCTGTATGATTTTTACCCTCCGCGCTGCCCTCCAATACTAAATTGGTGATCCCTTTGATGCCTCATAATATTTTATTTTCCTGCCCCCATGAACCATGGACCTTTGCCGTTGGTGGGGAGGCTTGCGTGCCTCAGCGATACAGATAGCCGTACCGTATGTGCAACCACAACGGAACGGTATCTGTTGAGAGGCCAGACAAACGTGTGGTTCCTGAAGAGGGGCAGCAACCTGTTCAGTAGTTGCAAGGGCAACAGCCTGGATGATTGACTGATCTGGCCTTGTAACACTAACCAAAAAAGCCTTGCTGTGCTGGTACTGTGAACGGTTGAAAGCAAGGGGAAACTATGGCCGTAATTTTTCCCGAGGGCATGCAGCTTTACTGTGTGGTTTAATGATGATGGTGTCCTCTTGGGTAAAATATTCCGGAGGTAAAATAGTCCCCCATTCGGATCTTCAAACGGGGACTACTCAAGAGGATGTCATTATCAGGAGAAAGAAAACCGGCGTTCTGCGGATCAGAGTGTGGAATGTCAGATCCCTTAATCGGGCAGGTAGGTTAGAAAATTCAAAAAGGGAAATGGATAGGTTAAAGTTGGATATAGTGGGAATTAGTGAAGTTCGGTGGCAGGAGGAACAAGACTTCTGGTCAGGTGACTACAGGGTTATAAACACAAAATCAAGTTGGGGTAATGCAGGAGTAGGTTTAATAATGAATAGGAAAATAGGAATACAGGTAAGCTACTACAAACAGCATAGTGAACGCATTATTGTGGCCAAGATAGATATGAAGCCCATGCCTACTACAGTAGTACAAGTTTATATGCCAACTAGCTCTGCAGATAATGAAGAAATTGAAGAAATGTATGATGAAATAAAAGAAATTATTCAGGTAGTGAAGGGAGACGAATATTTAATAGTCATGGGTGACTGGAATTAGGCAGTAGGAAAAGGAAGGGAAGGAAAAGTAGTAGGTGAATATGGATTGGGGGTAAGAAATGAAAGAGGAAGCCGCCTGGTAGAATTTTCCACAGAGCTCAAATTTATCATAGCTACCACTTGGTTCAAGAATCGTGAAAGAAGGTTGTATACATGGAAGAACCCTGGAGATACTAAAAGGTATCAAATAGATTGTATAATGGTAAGACAGAGATTTAGGAACCAGGTTCTAAATTGTAAGACATTACCAGGGGCAGATGTGGATTCTGACCATAATCTATTGGTTATGACCTGTAGATTAAAACTGAAGAAACTGCAAAAAGGTGGGAATTTAAGGAGATGGGACCTGGATAAACTGACTAAACCAGAGGTTGTACAGAGTTTCAGGGAGAGCATAAGGGAACAATTGACAGGAATGGGGGAAAGAAATACAGTAGAAGAAGAATGGGTAGCTTTGAGGAACGAAGTAGTGAAAGCAGCTGAGGATCAAGTAGGTAAAAGGATGAGGGCTAGTAGAAATCCTTGGGTGACAGAAGAAATACTGAATTTAATCGATGGAAGGAGAAAATATAAAATTGCAGTAAATGAAGCAAGCAAAAAGGAATACAAATGTCTCAAAAATGAGATCGACAGGAATTGCAAAATGGCTAAACAGGGATGGCTAGAGGACAAATGTAAGGATGTAGAGGTGCATATCACTAGCGGTAAGATGGATACTGTCGACATGAAAATTAAAGAGACCTTTGGAGAAAAGAGAGCCACTTGTATGAATATCAAAAGCTCAGATGGAAACCCAGTTCTAAGCAAAGAAGGGAAAGCAGAAAGGTGGAAGGAGTATATAGAGGGTCTATACAAGGGTGGTGTACTTGAGGACAAAATTATGGAAATGGAAGAGGATGTAGATGAAGATGAAAGGGGAGATATTATACTGAGTGAAGAGTTTGACAAAGTACTGAAAGACCTGAGTCGAAACAAGGCCCCAGGAGTAGACAACATTCCATTAGAACTACTGACAGCCGTGGGAGAGCCAGTCCTGACGAAACTCTACCATCTGGCGAGCAAGATGTATGAAACAGGCAAAATACCCTCAGACTTCAAGAAGAATATAATAATTCCAATCCCAAAGAAATCAGGTGCTAGATGTGAAAATTACCGAACTATCAGTTTAATAAGTCACGGCTGCAAAATACTAACGCGGATTCTTTAAAGACGAATGGAAGCCGACCTTGGGGAAGATCAGTTTGGATTCCGTAGAAATGTTGGAACACGTGAGGCAAAACTGACCCTACGACTTATCTTAGAAGCTAGATTAAGGAAAGGCAAACCTACGTTTCTAGCATTTGTACACTTAGAGAAAGCTTTTGACAATGTTGACTGGAATACACTCTTTCCAGTTCTGAAGCTGGCAGGGGTAAAATACAGGGAGCGAAAGGCTATTTACAATTTGTACAAAAACCAGATGGCAGTTATAAGAGTCGAGGGGCACGAAAGAGAGCGCGGTTGGGTAGGGAGTGAGACAGGGTTGTAGCATGTTCCCGGTGTTATTCAATCTGTATATTGAGCAAGCAGGAAAGGAAACAAAAGAAAAATTTGGTGTAGGAATTAAAATCCATGGAGAAGAAATAATAACTTTGAGGTTCGCTGATGACATTGTAATTCTGTCAGAGACAGCAAAGGACTTGGAAGAGCAGCTGAACGGAATGGACAGTGTCTGGAAAGGAGGATATAAGATGAACATCAACAAAAGCAAAACGAGTATAATGGAATGTAGTCGAATTAAATTGGGTGATGCTGAGGGTATTAGATATGGAAATGACACGCTTAAAGTAGTAAAGGAGTTTTGCTATTTGGGGGGCAAAATAACCTATGATGGTCGAAGTAGAGAGGATATAAAATGTAGACTGGCAGTGGCAAGGAAAGCGTTTCTGAACAGGAGAAATTTGTTCACATCGAGTATAGATTTGTGTCAGGAAGTCATTTCTGAAAGTATTTGTATGGAGTGTAGCCATGTATGGAAGCAAAGCATGGACGATAAATAGTTTAGACAAAAAGAGAATAGAAGCTTTCGGAATGTGGTGCTACAGAATAATGCTGAAGATTAGAAGGGTATATCACATAACTAATGAGGATGTATTGAATAGAATTGGGGAGAAGAGAAATTTTTGACACACCTCCACTAGAAGAAGGGATCAGTTGGTAGGACGTGTTGAGCCATCAAGGGATCACCTATTTAGTATTGGAGAGTATTCCAGTCAACATTGTCAAAAGCTTTTTGTAAGTGTACAAATGCTAGGAACTTAGGTTTACCTTTCCTTAATCTAGTTTCTAGCATAAGTTGTAGGGGCAGTATTGCCTCACGTGGTCCGACATTTCTACAGAATCCAAACTGATCTTCCCTGAGGTCGGCTTCTACAGGGTTTTCGATTCATCTGTAAAGAATTCAATTTACTGTTTTGCAGCCATGGCTTATTAAACTGATAGTTCGGTAATTTTCACATCTGTCAACACCGACTTTCTTTGGGATTGGAATTATTATATTCTTCTTGAAGTCTGCGGGTATTTCGCCTGTCTTACACGTCTTGCTGACCAGATGGTAGAGTTTTGTCAGGGCTGGCTCTCCCAAGGTTATCAGTAGTTCTAAAAGAATGTTGTCTACTTGCGGGGCCTTGTGTCGATTTACGTCTTTCAGTGCTCTGTCAAACTCTCATTTTTGAGACATTTGTATTCCTTTTAGCCTCCTTCATTTACTGTATTTTTGTATTTTCTCCTTTCATCAGTTACAGTCAGTATCTCTTCTGTTACCCAAGGATTTCTATTAGCCCTCGTCTTTTTACTTGCTTGATCCTCTGCTGCCTTCACTATTTCATCTCTCAAAGCTATCCATTGTTCTTCTACTGTATTTCTTTCCCCCATTCTTGTCATTCATTCCCTAATGCTCTCCCTCAAACTCTCTACAACCTCTGGTTCTGTCTGTTTACTCAGGTCCCATGTCCTTAAATTCCCACCTTTTTGCAATTTCTTCAGTTTTAATTTGCAGTTCATAACCAATAGATCGTGGTCAGAGCCCACATCTGCCCCTGGAAATGTCTTATAATTTAAAACCTGGTTCCTGAATATCTGTCTTACCATTATATAATCTATATGAAAGTTTTCATTATCTCCAGGCTTCTTCAATGTATACAACCTTCTTTTATGATTCTCGAACCAAGTGTTAGCCATGATTAAGTTATGCTCTTTGCAAAATTCTGCTAGGCAGCTTCCTTTTTCATTCCTTTCCCCCATTCCATATTCACCTTTTTCATCCCTTTCCCCCATTCCATATTCACCTACTGCGTTTCCTTCTCTTCCTTTTCCTACTACCGAATTACAGTCACCCATGACAATTAAATTTTCATCTCCCCTCATTATCTGAATAATTTCTTTTATCTCATCATTCATTTCATCAATATCTTCATCATCTGCAGAGCTAGTTGGCATATAAACTGGTACTACTGTGGTAGGTGTGGGCTTCGTATCTATCTTGGCCACAATAGTGCATTCACTATGCTGTTTGTAGTAGCTTACCCGCATTCCTATTTTTTTATTCATTAGCAAATCTACTCCTGAATTACCCCTATTTGCTTTTGTATTTATAACCTGACCAGAAGTCTTGTTCCTCCTGCCACCGAACTTCACTTATTCCCACTATATCTAACTTTAAACTATCCATTTCCCTTTTTAAATTTTTTAACCTACCTGTCTCTTGATGGGATCTAACATTCCATGCTCCAACTCATAGAACGGCAGTTTTCTTTCTCCTGGTAACAACATTCTCCTGAGTAGTCACCACCTGGAGATCCGAATGGGGGACTATTTTATCTCCAGAATATTTTACCCAAGAGGATGCCATCATCATTTAACTATACAGTAAACCTTCATGCCCTCGAGAAAAATTGTGGCTGTAGTTTCCCCTTGCTTTCAGCCGTTCGCAGTACCAGCACAGCAAGGCCACTTTGGTTAGTGATACAAGGCCAGATTAGTCAATCATCCAGACTGTTGCCCCTGCAACTACTGAAAAGGCTGCTGCCCCTTTTCAGGAACCACACATTTGTCTGGTCTCTCAACAGATACCCCTCTGTTGTGGTTGCACCTACAATACGGCTATATGTATCACTGAGGCACGCAAGCCTCCCCACCAATGGCAAGGTCCATGGTTCATTGGTGGGTAAGTAATGATAAGCCACAATAATGCCCTGTTCAAAAGAGCTCATGATTGCAACTGAGACAGAAATGTGATTCGTGCTGTCTTGTTGCTTTTTGTGGCACATCAGCGGGAAGATGTGCATTGCATGGATAAGTGTTATGTCAAGCAACCATTAATGAAATGTGTTGTATTGCATATTGTATCAGGTCAGTGGGGATTGCATCTTAAAACCAATTGGCACAATACTGTGGAGTAAATGTGCGTGTGTGTTGGAGATGAGAAAAGTCTTTCAAATTGTTACATATTCTGAAACTTTTAATTTCTAGTAAATGTTTATCAGATACTCATTTACGCTCTGAAAAACAAGACTCTAAATTTAAAAAAAAGAGGTAGTATAAAATGATGCACTGTGCTACGAAAGATCATTAAAAATAAGAAGAAACGGATAAATTTAATCCCATTTGTTATACTCTATTGATGGAATTATAATGTTTAGATTCTCACTCGTATGTGGGAATTCTAAATGGCTTTTAATTTGTGTTTATCTTTGTCTGACCATCCCACTAGTGAATGTCAAGGAGTTGGAGGGTTATGGGACAGAAAGTCGAAAGAATGAGATCCACACTTAGTGTTTAATAAACTTCCTTGAATAACAGCGAATCCAGATTAATATTCAGTGCAAGCCCTTGAGCTAGGCCAAGTCAAATATCCACAATAGCTGCAGATGCTGAATTACCTTAGACTAGACTGACAGAGCTGTCAGACTAGACTAGAATGAGAGACTGGTTGGTGCAGTGACATTTAAGTCCGCTCTGTGGTGATGTTGGCTGTGTGGGCTGAGGAGGATGTGTCTCGGAACCAGCAGTTGGTTGGTGGTGCAGTCACATTGGTTACTGCCAACTTCTAGACATGGACTGGCACAGTATGGTATTGATAGTACACAATCTCACCATTACTTCTGTCTTTTTACATCCTACCCTTTTATGTCTTGAACTTAAGGTCTGAAGGAATTAACTTTCAACTCAAAAGAGTTTGAGGTTTACTTGCAATTTTGTAAGTTATAACTATCTAAGAAAGGTACTTACAATCATGCTTAAGTTTCTCAGCTTCAGAATTTAATGATAATGAATAATTCTTTTTGACTCTTCCCTCATGTTCACATGAGCAGACTTACATTTTTTACCTACTCATGTAGTCAATGGGCAAGGGGAATTGTAGACTTCAGTTTATTGGACCATGTATTGAACAGTAGTGTGAACCATTCTTGAGTACATTCTGAGTGTTTGGGCCCACACCATGTCATGTTAAAGGGAAACATCAAAGAGGTAGGCTGTTAGCATGTGAGTATTGCGGGTATGCTTCGGTGAACTCAACTGGGAATCCGTGGAGGGAAAATGACACTACTTTTTTGGAACACTATTTATAAAATTTATAGGATTGTCATTTGAAACTGACTCCAGATTGATTTTACTGCCACCAATATATATTTTGTGTAAGGACTATGAAAATAAGATGAGAAATAAGGGCTAATGTTGATGTGCGTAGACAGTCATTTTCCCTTGCTCTATGAATGGAACAGGATGGGAAGTGACCAGCAGTGGTACAAGGTAACTTCTGTCATGCACCATACAATGACCTGCAGAATGTGTTTTTAGCTGTAGATGTATTTCACTTTCATAAGTAAATTATTGAGGATAGAAAAACAATGCCATGATTTAGATCACCCAATTAAATCTAGTGACAGGTTCGAAAAGTCACCACCTGCCTGTAAATAAAGTATGTTTTAATAGTGAGCATCTGGGTGTTCAGCCAAGTTGTTTCCATTTTCTGCACAATATTTCAACAGCTTACCCATCCATCATCTTCAGGTATTCCAGCTTTGCTTTTATGTATACTCACTGCCTTGAATCCAACAAGATTGGCTGGAGTCCAGGCAGCAAGTGCACTTAATAGCAAAACTTGCAGCACCTGAAGAAAAGGGCTGGACTGGTTGTCAAAATACAAGGTGTCCCACTCAAACCTCCTTGATATCAAAGACCCAGGAAAAAAAACCGCAGTAGATACAACAATGAAAAATGCACCACTTTGTATAGCATCTCTAAGAATTTATTTATTTATCATCAGTACACCTCTACATGTGAACCATTTACAGCACAAAGGATATTGAGTCTATATTCAGTTTCTTGCCAAGCTCTTTTAACATTTCCTCTGTTATTGTTGCAATCGCTTTAGTGATACAATGTCACAGTGTATGAATATCATCCAGTTTGGTCGGATACACATGGTCCTTCACGAATCCCCACATGAAGAAATCAAGTGGCGTAATGGTGGACAAGCAGTGGGTCCTCCACATCCGATCCAATAACTGGGAAATTTTCTCTCTAGGAACTTGCAAACAGCTGTTGACCAATGCGGCGGAGCTCCATTTAGTTGAAAAATGATGTTGGTTTGCAAGTCTTGTATTTGAGGGTACACAAACTGCTCCAACATGTCCAGACACACTGAACCAAAGAAGAACAGTCCAATGATCCTGTTGTTCATTAGCCCTCACCAGATGTTTAGTTTAGGACTATCACGAACATGTTCAATGACAACATGCGAATTTTGCGAACCCCTAATCCAAACATTATGCCTATTAGTTCTTCCTGATAGAATTACGCTGCAGCATATCTGCAGGAAATTTTTTGTCAGCATGGTTCGTCATTCGGTGTCAGATGTTGCAGATTTTGCGCTTTGTAAGCACTCATATGAAGACCCTGGTGAACTACAGACTGCAATGTTGATCAAAGTACACCAAGTTTCCTAGATGCTTGACGAATTGACTTATGTTGGCTTTTGAGTAACATTTGTCTAATGTCCTCCTCTATCTCTTCTGAAACACTGTAACCTGCACCTCCAAAATGTTTCAGAACACGTCCTGTTGCCAGAAACTTCGTATGCCATTCCTTAATTGTTTTCACGTCAGGTGGATCACATTCATACACACAATGGTAATTTCTTTGCCCAATAATCGGTGATTTTGTTTCTGCAAACCACACTACTGCTTGTGCACACTGCTGTGGAGTCACCATTTTCACTTCATGCTTCAATGCTGCACTCTGGCGATGATACTTGGCACTTCTGATGCGGGAGTATAAATTCTTTGAGATGCTCTACAATGTGGTGCAATTTTCATTGTCGTATCTACTGTGGTTTATCTCTCCTGGGTCCTTGAAATCAGGGAGGTTTGAGTGGGACACCCTGTAATGTGCATAAAATGGAAATAACAACTCGTCTGAACACCTGGAAATATCCTATTACTCAATCACACAAAGAAAACCTGAGAGATTTTGGTGTATATTTTCTCACTGTTTTGTGAACTTCATTTGAGAAGAAAATATGGAATTAACAAACCAATATCCTAGGCCAGACTAGTGAGAAAAATCACAGTGCAACTAGCTAACAGTGTGTGATTTGAACCTGTTTCTAAATGAATACAGTAAGTGTAGTACTTGTAGCCTTCATTCATTCTGCCATAAACAAGTAACAGTAAGGAACTACTGGTGTTGTACAAAATGGCTGTCACATTGGGCATAATTGTTTTGCACCCAGGTCAAAAGCGTTATCAAGGAAGGCTGTGTTTCAGATTATTGAATTAATGAGATTGAGCAATAAAGGAAGGGAATCATGAAAGATTGCTAACAAAAGCAAGTGCATGCCATAAACAAGTAACAGTAAGGAACTACTGGTGTAGTACAAAATGACTGTCACATTGGGCATCATTGTTTTGCACCCAAGTCAAAAGCGTTATCAAGGAAGGCTGTGTTTCAGATTATTGAATTAATGAGATTGAGCAATAAAGGAAGGGAATCATGAAAGATTGCTAACAAAAGCAAGTGCATATAATACATGTAACTTTTTTTTAACCTACTTTTGGTGTGCATGAAGAGGAATAAAATGTGTGAAATGGACTGTTTCAAGAGGTACACTCTGAATATTCCAGTAAATAGAAACTTTTATCTGTTTTCTGTGTATACTTTTAACCTTCGCGTGTGTGTGCCTATGTATAGAGTATGCCAACCACAAGTAATATTGTCTTGTACCATCCATTGTTGCTTTACATTTGTGAACCTATAGCGGTTCTTTCATTATTGCTTCAGCTAACACAGTGCTAAGGTTTGCTGTCATGTGTCAAAGTGAACTGCAGTACTACAAAATAAAATAAAGTGAGCTAGGTGAGACAAAAATGTACAATTGGGGCAAAAAAATGACCCAGATTCCGAGCTAGTGGAAAATCCCAAAATGAGGCAGGTGTATACAAGATTAATAGCAATAAAATAAATGGTTGATTATGATCTGATGCAGTTTCGCTGTTTAATGCTTCAAGTGTGCAACTACTATGGGGCAACACTTGCACATTACATCAGAGTGGTGTAGTGGACGTTTATTTTACTGTTGTTTAGTTAAACAGTGATTTATCTCATGTAATGTATGTTTATTTTATCATTGTTTGATTACCATATTTACTCGAATCTAAGCCGCACTTTTTTCGGTTTTTGTAATCCAAAAAACCGTCTGCGGCTTAGAATCGAGTGCAAAGTAAGCGGAAGTTCTGAAAAATGTTGGTGGGTGCCGCCACAACTAACTTATGCTGTCGAATATATGTAGCGCTACACTGGCATGCTTTGCAGGCACAAAGATAAATATTACTGGCGCCAAAACCTCTGCGTCTGTTAATAAATTTTTAAAAAAAGAAGTGGAAGACAAGATTTTTTTCTCCGTCACGAGTTTCGACCACTGCATTTTCATACATTATCCAACGAAATAAATACAAATTCCGTATTGTTCATCTTCGAAAGTAGGAGCATTTCAATGTACTACGAAAATCCGACTGGCCAGACTGTTTGGGATATTTGTTAATATGGCCAACTCTATGTTCTGAATTTTTTCCTACCTGTGAGAAGAGATGGTTGCTAATAGAAACTTTTATGAATTGCGAATCACATGCAGTATTCTCTTCACAATAAGAATAATACGAATATAAACATTTTGCCATGTATTCTTTCGTGTTTGCTGCTATCTCATTTGAATCATGTCTGCCTAATAAACTACGAAACTAGAAGTAGACAACAGCAAACGCGGAAGAATATACATATCATGTCATGTTTATATTCGTATTACTCTTATGCCTAAGAGTGATACAGTCAGAAATGAAGCATGGCAATTGATTAGATTTTTAAATCTAAGATGACTAATTTCTGTGCAGAATGTAACGTACTGAAGAGGCGTCTACAAAGATTTTCAAACAAAGAAAACTTTTCGCTGAACACTCGTTCCGAACATCTTCTATCATACGCAGTCTATTATTTGGTTCTTGTTGATCATTATTAAAGAAAGCATCAGTGTTAAGCCTGGTCCACAAGCAACGATCTGTCTGCGCAGACATCGGCGCAGATGTCTGTAGGCTCCCCGTAAACGTCAACGTTGGCTGGTATACTTGATCTACTCCTGCACCAGATCTTCTAGATTTCTGAACTTTGGATAACTCTTTTTCGGAAAACAGTTCGCAACTAATTTTTGTTTGTTTCTCTTTTTGCCTATGCGTCAACTGTCCGCAATTTTTCAATTAGAGCATTGTATGCTGCTGTCTTTTTGTCCCGGTCACTATATTTTTTAATTTTAATCTTCCACAAACATGGGTGGTTTCTATATATTTCAATGAATTCACTTACAAACTCTCGAGAACACTGACGAGTATCAGCCATTTTAATTCCCTGTGCGCACAAATACGAACACTAGACTGAGCAAACAGCTGTTTCGCGCCAGATATGCGGCAATCCCCTGTCCACATGCTCCAACTTGTCTGCGCAGATGTGGTTTGAACTCACAGATTTGAGAGGTTTCGCTCAAACCTCCAACTTACAGGTTTGCACACGCCTTAGGTTGGTGCAAATCTGTCCACACGCAACGATCTGTCTGCGCAGATGTGATGTGCGCAGACAGGTAGCGTGTGGACGGGCCTTAAGTAACAACAAATAGCAGTCTCTTGCCATTGTTTTGCTAATGAGACGATTCCTCTCTTCTTTTTTTTTTTTTATTGTAAGCAAAGTTAGCGCGCACAAAAGCAAGCCATGACGCGAGCGGCGACAATTTGTAAACTCTCATTATCAGAGTGCAACAAACAATGCATGACACAGTACAGTCATGAATTTTCAGCTTAGAGTCACGTAAACACCCATAACAAAGAAAACGGCACTTATCAGATCAAAGAAAAATCAGCAATCGATTCAAACCAAACGAAGCACGTGAAAAAGGAAGGGTACCGTATAAATACGGACGGAGCTTAGCTTAACTGCTAAGCTGACGACTCGAACCAAACTACTGTATCGTCATTCATTCGACCTAAATTGTGTCTCATATTACAATGGACCGACTTTGTTTCGATTTGGAGGTGCGGGTCAAAACTTTTCTCTTCCCTTGAATTTCGAGTCTCAAATTTCAGGTGCGGCTTAGATTCGGGAAATTTTTTTTCCTTAATTTCGAGTCTCATTTTTCAGGTGTGGCTTAGATTCGAGTGCGGCTTATATTCGAGTAAACACGGTAAACATAGATTAAACTGTGATTTTGCTTGTACATGTTTACCTTGTCTACCAATAGATATTTCATGAGAAGCCAGTAAAACATGTTTTGTTATCTTGCAATAACCTCTGCAGTGGAACAATGACTTAATTATGAGAACAAGCATTAAGTATACAGGGTGTTACAAAAAGGTACGGCCAAACTTTCAGGAAACATTCCTCATACACAAAGAAATTAATATGTGATGTGGACATGTGTCCGAAAACGCTTACTTTCCATGTTAGAGCTCATTTTATTACTTCTCTTCAAATCAAATTAATCATGAAATGGAAACACACAGCAACAGAATGTACCAGTGTGACTTCAAACACTTTGTTACAGGAAATGTTCAAAATGTCCTCCATTAGCGAGGATACATATATCCGCCTTCCGTCGCATGGAATCCCTGATGTGCTGATGCAGCCCTGGAGAATGGCATATTGTATCACAGACGTCCACAATACAAGCACGAAGAGTCTCTACATTTGGTACCAGGTTTGCCTAGACAAGAGCTTTCAAATGCCCCCATAAATGAAAGTCAGGAGGGTTGAGGTCAGGAGAGCGTGGAGGCCATGGAATTGGTCCTCCTCTACCAATCCTTCTGTCACCGAATCTGTTGTTGAGAAGCGTACGAACACTTTGACTGAAATGTCCAGGAGCTCCATCGTGCATGAACCACATGTTGTGTCGTACTTGTAAAGGCACATGTTCTAGCAGCACAGGTAGAGTATCCCGTATGAAATCATGATAACGTGCTCCATTGAGCGTAGGTGGAAGAACATACTGATGAAACTGAAATGAGCTCTAACATGGAAATAAGGCGTTTCCGGACACATGTCCACATAACATATTTTCTTTATTTGTGTGTGAGGAATGTTTCCTGAAATTTTGGCCATACCTTTTTGTAACACCCTGTATAAAAGACTTAAATATCTGAGTCACAGAAAGGCATAACAAAAAGACTGTTGGAATGTTAGCTTTCAGTCAACAGATCCTTTGTCAAAAATAGACAAAATACACACATGCTCATACGATCATGACCTCAGTCTCTGGCAGATGGAGCCAGTGCTTGCTTTTTATATGTGTGTGTGTGGGGGGGGGGGGGGGGTTGATTTGTATATTTTTGACAAAGACCTTGTTGGCCGAAAGCTACAATTTTTTGTTGTGTTTTCTGCGACTCAGCATCTCTGTTATATGGTGAGTAGTGACTGTCCTTCTCATTATATTGTTACATTCCATCCTGGATTTTCCATTGTTAGACTTAAATATCTGCTTGAGAAAACATAATATACATAAATTTATCCACCTTTACTTCCAGTTGGCCATTTCGACATGGGTTAACTATCCTTGGAGCAGCAGCTTCATTATCTGGTATTTATATGAATAGTTACTACAGGAAAAAGTTGTTTCTTGGGGATGCTGGAAGGTTTGCCACTTATCTGCCAGTTGCAATTCTGCCTGGTATAATGAGCACTTTATTCCATCAGCAGGTAAGCTAATTTCCTTATGTTGTTGTATATACAAGATTATTCAGGTTATTCCAAATTGTGACAGTGTGAGCATTCGGGCTAATAATAGTGCGGTAAGATTTGTGCAGCAGCAATCATTATAAATGTTGTGGATACCACTCTTTCTTTAAGGATCTCAAGGCAGTAAGCCTTATTGCCGAATGTTCTTTTCTGTTTGTTTTCCCTGTACTTAGTTGTTCCTCTTTTCATTCTAAACTTAATCAATTTTAGGTGTCGTGGACTGATGTTATAAACTGTACATCTGTTTAAGATTTTTA
Source organism: Schistocerca gregaria (assembly GCF_023897955.1). Lineage (NCBI taxonomy): Eukaryota > Metazoa > Arthropoda > Insecta > Orthoptera > Acrididae > Schistocerca > Schistocerca gregaria. Next base: position 156,706,302 of record NC_064921.1, on the reverse strand, counting down.
TACATTATTTTTGTGGGCCTATTATTGTTGTTTTTTGTAGTCAAAATGAAATTAATTTGTAAACTGACTGACAAAAGTGATCAGCAAAGTAATAAAAACATGTTGTTATTAAAAAGAATGTCTCTTTGAATTTGTAACACACTTCATTTTTGTGCTGTAACTGTCATTTTTTTACTACAGTGGAACAAGTTGCTTTTCATTGCTTAAGAGCATGTTCTGCATATAAGGAAACTAAGTGATAGATCTTTTGTTGTTTTCAACAAAATCAGTGTTTGTGCATGTTTATGTGGAGCAAGTGCATTGAAGATAGGGAGAGTGAGCAAAAGTTCACAGGACACTGATTATATGCACAACATATGTCAAGATGTCAGTGGTAAAGAGTAATAGTGGTCAGATACTGATGTTGTTATCATAATTACTGATTCGTAAAGGGGGTTGTTACAAAGAACCATAGATCTAAACTAATGTGGTTGATAGCAGAATGAAGAACCTTGGACAATGTGTTTGTGCAAATGCAGCTGAAAGCAAGTTACACAACCCACACGTCTGTGGCTGGGAGGCAGTTCACAAATCACACTCGCTGTGTTAGCACAAACCATAAAAAAATCTTGGTTCTGGCTCAAGATGAGAACTGTCTACATATTTAGCAAAATACTTCAAGTTGTCAAATTGATTTACACAAGTGCAAAATATGACCCCTCAGGTTCTCTTGGTGTGAGTGATTAACAGTATGCTTCTGGGTCTTCTGCTGAGTTGTTGTTTCCATTTTACACAAAATATTTTGGTGGGCGACTCAGCTGTCTTCTTCAGGTGCTGCAAGTTTTGCTGTTGTATGTACTTGCTGCCTGTACCCCAACCAGACTGTGAACTATTGTTGGTCTCACACTGCTATTTATAGCTTAGATTGATTCCTGATATGCTGTATGCCCTTTGGCGCCTTTTTGTTTTTCAGAACCTGCACTGATATTCCATGAAATGCTGTCAGGCTTTTCCAACTCTGGTGGATGTGATGGCCAGTGAGATTTTGATAAATTGGGTGCCAGACCCGAAGTGCTATTTAAATTGAAACTTCTTTCTCAGTTTATTAAGTTTGCTAACATCTTTATTTTGATAGACTTCATAGTTATGTCTGCAGCTCATGGTCTAGTGGTTAGCATTGCTGCCTACGTATCACAGGGATCCGGGTTTGATTCCCAACCAGGTTGGGGATTTTCTCTGCCCAGGGACTTGGTGTTTGTGTTGTCCTCATCATTTCATCACCACCACCACCACTACCTTTCACGACAGTGAAAGATTGGCCTTTGTAAAAATTGGAACTTTGTACAGGCACTGATGACCGCGCAGGTCAGTGCCCCACAAACTGATCATCATTATTATCATCCATAGTTATGCCCCTAAAAAACATGGAATCTATTGTATTTCTCTTCCTTCTATTAAGATAAAAAGTATTCTTTATAAAGTTAAAGATAATCTGTGTCTCTGAAAGCCAGTTGTGTATCACTGTCCATGCATATGTGGCATGGGTTACATGCGGGCAGACTATCAGAACAGTTGAGGAGAGATACAAGAAACATCAGTGATGGACCCAATAAAAACAGCAATTCCAAGCTGTCAACAGGAACAGTCTCAAATATTACCATGAAATGAAGTAGGTGGAAAGACACAAAGTTTCTAGAACAGTGGAACTAAGGAGTCTATCAAAATTAAGATGTAGAAAACCAAAGAAACAGGGACATTGATTTTGATTTAAATAACATTCTTGATCCGGCACTCAATTTATTAAAATCTCACCAGACACACATCCATCAGAGCTGCAAAATGCTGAGAGAATTTGTTTTTCGTGGAATAGCAGTGCAGTCTGAAAAATAAAAGAGCATCAAAAGGTGTATCAGATGCTGGGAATCTTATCTCAGCTCTAAATAGTGATGTGAGACCAACAGTAGTTCACAGAATAGTTGGAGTTCAGGCAGTGAGTACATGTAACAGCAAAACTAGCAGCATCTGAAGAAGACTGCAGGGTCAGCCGTCGAAATATTGTGCGTAAAATGGAAACAACTCAGCATAACACCTGAAAGCACCCTGTCAAACAAATGCAACTTATTATGTAATTGGATAGATTAAAAAAACACAACATATTATGTAATTGTATCTAAAAACAAAGATGATGTGACTTACCAAACGAAAGCGCTGGCACGTCGATAGACACACAAACATACACACAAAATTCAAGCTTTTGCAACCAACGCTTGCTTCATCAGGAAAGAGAGAAGGAGAGGGAAAGATGAAAGGATGTGGGTTTTAAGGGAGAGGGCAAGGAGTCATTCCAATCCACATCTACCCCTGCAAATGTCTTACAATTTAAAACCTGGTCTGAATCTCTGTCTTACCATTATATAATCTATATGAAACTTTTCATTATCTCCAGGCTTCTTCAATGTATACAACCTTCGTTTATGATTCTCGAACCAAGTGTTAGCTATGATTAAGTTATGCTCTTTGCAAAATTCTACTAGGCGGCTTCCTCTTTCATTCCTTTCTCTCATTCCATATTCACCTACTGCTTTTCCTTCTCTTCCTTTTCCTACTGTCGAATTCCAGTCACCCATGACTATTAAATTTTTGTCTCTCTTCACTACCTGAATAATTTCATTTATCTCATCATACATTTCTTCAATTTCTTCGTCATCTGCAGAGCTAATTGGCATATAAACTTGTACTACTGTAGTAGGCATGAGCTTCGTGTCTATCTTGGCCACTATAATGCGTTCACTATGCTGTTTGTAGTAACTTACCCGCACTCCTATTTTTTTATTCATTATTAAACCTACTCCTGCATTACCCCTATTTGATTTTGTATTTATAACCCTGTATTCACCTGACCAAAAGTCTTGTTCCTCCTGCCACCGAACTTCACTAATTCCCACTATATCTAACTTTAACCTATCCATTTCCCTTTTTAAATTTTCTTATCTACCTGTCCGATTAAGGGATCTGACATTCTACACTCTGATCCGCAGAACACCGGTTTTCTTTCTCCTGATAATGACATCCTCTTGAGTAGTCCCCGTTTGAAGATCCGAATGGGGGACTATTTTACCTCCGGAATATTTTATCCAAGAGGACGCCATCATCATTTAATTATACAGTAAAGCTGCATGCCCTCGGGAAAAATTACGGCTGTAGTTTCCCCTTGCTTTCAGCCGTTAACAGTACCACAACAGCAAGGCCGTTTTGGTTAGTGTTACAAGGCCAGATCAGTCAGTCATCCAGACTGTTGCCCCTGCAACTACTGAAAAGGCTGCTGCCCCTCTTCAGGAACCACACTTTTGTCTGGCCTCTCAACAGATACCGCTCCGTTGTGGTTGCACCTACGGTACGGCTATCTGTATTGTTGAGCCACGCAAGCCTCCCCACCAACTGCAAGGTCCATGGTTCATGGGGGCAGGAAAATAAAATTAAAAAAATAAAATATATTGTTGCGAAAGGTAATAAAGGTAATCACATTATGTTAGGGCCTGATGGCAGCTCAAATCATAATAAAGAAATGTGTTTCATAGAACCTGGAAACAATAGACTGAGGGAGAATTTACATTCATGATAGTTAAAACTGTGATCAATGAAAAAAAAAAAACAGGAAATGCTACTATTTTATTTTTTAGTACATAACATTTTAATTTCCTTGTTTGAAGTGTGTCATTTGGATTGATCATATTGTTTTTAATACTTTGTGTAACATTCCTACAAAATTTTGTTTTATGTTCTTTTGCAGTTTATTACGAATGATATTCTTTTGCAAAAGACAGCCTGTCCTTTGTGTGTGCAGACTAGGGCAGCAGCAATACAGAGTATTTGTGGTGCAATTTATCCTGCAATACTTGCTCCTGTGACAGGATTTATGGTGAGTTTTCATTTCAGGATTTGTTATTGTCATTATAAAATTAATATTATGTCCTATGATGCCTGCAACATTTACATTTGGTTGGACGCAATCATCAGTGCATATTCTGCTGAAATACAAACAATGGAAGGAGTAAAGATAACTATTCACTATATAATTGAAGCATTGAGCAGTCAGTCGGCATGTAAAAAAGATTGGAAAATAATCATCATTTTTAGTGATTTTTGTATTACGTACAGTAGGCTGTGATCCACGGTATGTTTCTGTGCCTCATGTTGCATCTGCTAATACTAGAGATGTCATCAGAGGCTATAAAGACTGAGACAGCAGTTTCTAACTTAATGAACTCATCAATCTGGAGTGTTTATAAATATCCATGCAGCGGTCAGTTTGTGGCATCATCAGACTGATGCCTAAAATGGTGGACTCATTGTGATGTGTATTATAGAGCTTGTATTGGGGAAGAGTTGGTGTTGTTCGCTTTATTTAACGCTAAGGCCCACAGCTTGTCTAATTCCGTTTCTATGTTTTTGTTAAAGTTGTTTTTGTGGTTTTGAATTCCTGTGGCCACTCCATTCATCCAAGCATGACTGGATCCTCCATGTCACCAGTGCATTTCAGCTTATGCCAATTTATTCATGTTTCCCAGATGACAATTGCTCATATGTTCTATAAGCTGGGTGTTAATGTTTCCTTTTGTAGCTCCTGTGTACATATCACCATGTTCAAAGGATTTTATGTATATACTTCTGCTACAGCAAGCTTAGGTCCTTTGCAATGGTCAAATATTTGTGCACCTTTCTTGTTTGTTTTAGCACTGTGTCGGTATCATGTGTCTTATTATTTTGCTGATGCAATCTGTGATTCTTTTTGCAAATAGAAGGAAAGCTTGCTATCAGGAAGAAATATTAGGTTCATAAAATCCCTTGGACCATAGACCATTGTCCATGAAACAAAAATCAGTGATGACATAAAGACCAGTCATGAAAGCCTGCATCATATAATCATAATTTGGTTTCTGAATTCTGGCAGTTACCTTGTTTGCAGACTGAATTACAGGAATTGAGGTCCGCCTTTTATACAAAATCTGTTCTTCCTAAATGCCTAAATATTTTTTCCAGCAACTTTGTTCCATCATCACTGGGTATATCATTCTGTAAAATGCTGACATACTTTAAGTAATAATTATTCGAACAAGATTAATCCTAAAAATAGTTCATGCAGGAAACACAACCCCCCCCCCCCCCCCCCCCCCGACCACAACTGCTGTTATCCGTAACCAATCCATTTACCCACTAACAATCAAGCTTTGGGTTTTTGCTCCACAAATTTTACATGACATCAACAATCAGGAGATAAACACAGTAAAAAGTAGCAGTAAGGAATGATTATTATGCTCATGATACAGAAGCTAAGCCATAAAATATTCAAACAGGAAATGAACATGCCATATGCACACATCGCTCTGCATAACAACTCAAAAGAACCCAACCCAGACAGCCACACACATGATGCAGCAGTCCAAGAATCCACAAACACAAAATAATGGCTCTTACTCATATATAATGATAAAATAGTGTACAGAATTGTCAACATTGTAAAGAAACTGGGATTTCAAATATGTCACAGAACAGATGACATTATAACAAAGAAACTAGGAATATAGGCAACACCCACAAATGAGTTCTACATATCAGTCATATACTAGCTTACATTTAATTCCCATCTCTCAGTGCAATTGGGGCATAAATACAGAAATTTTAAAACAAGATATTGAGAACACCTCAAAAGCTTCCATAGCACGTTTACTGACCACTCAAGGGCCCACAGCCACAATCCAAATAAAATAGATACTGGTTTAAGAGTATTGTGTTGTAACGGTGACTGGAACAGTCGCGGGGTTGAAGTGACGGAAAACGCGGTGGGCCCCGCAGAGCGGCCAATGAACAACAACACAATGGAGAGGACGGACACGACCAACAAAGGAGCTTACGACGACAACAACAAGAATGAGACAACATAGTCAAGAAAACCTAACTAGACAACCACATCCACTCGTAAACGAAACATGAAAGTGAATACGTTCTCTGAGGCGAGGCGATATGTCCAGAGACATACGCAATGTTAGACTGGCTGGCTGAGCGAGAGGCAGGTACTCTATCAGGGCCACCACTATTGGCCAATGCAACCACGTGTTCCACTGTGGCGCCCTCACGCTAAATACGGGCCAGGTGGAGCGCGCCAACACAGCTTATGGCACAATGGTGCAGAGACCTCTAGGGGTCTTCAACGTCCATGACGTCTGGTGGGGATTCAAATTCCATGCCGTGCGGTACCAGATATTAAAAGCCAGCTCATCTTGTACTAAAAACTTACAATAGAAGTGAACTCTGGGAAAACTCCAAACAAATCACTAGTAAAGTATTTATTTAGATGTCTGGTTTCGGTAAGACTATGTTATATGTTACTATCATTGTATAACGTACTAAAACTATTCCTGTCTGCTTTGATCATTATCGTAGGTAACAAAAAGAGACTAAAATGTCTCAGGGGAACATTTAATTATACTTTACTAGTGATCATGGCTGTTAGGAGTTTTTCCAGAGTTCATTATACTACAGATCACCCTACTCCTGCAATCCCAGAAATATACAGGGTATTCAGAAATTTCCATTACATGCCTCTAGGAGTTGTTCGGGGATCCTCTGTCTCTGCCCATTTCCCCATCCTCAGCCTCTGTCCTCCTCCTCCTCCTCCTCCTCCTCCTCCTCCTATCTCTGCCTGCCTCCTTCCCCCTCACTGTCTGTTCATCTCCTTTTCCTCCCTCCTCTCTTCATGATATCAAACTCAGCCCAACATGAGGCTGGTATTCCTTATGCCTACAGTCTTTCTTTCCAGATTGTAACTAATATGTATGCCAAATATAACTGCAACTTCTTCCAGGGTTTAAGATGAGGTTTTTACCCGTGACCTTGTCCACACAGGCACATGTCTAATATATTTCACACATATACAACATATTTCACCTTGTAATTTCATTTTCTTGCTGCTCAATGCTTATGACATCATATCTACTGAACTATGTGCTGTAGAGTGATATAATTTTGCAGGTATATCCAGTGGAGTAAGTACATACTGACTGTGAAATGTGTAATGAATATAGTTAGTAGTAAAGAAGTAACAAATTAAAACATCATGCGTGATGCAGTAATTTCTCATGCATCTCAGTATCTGATATCATAACTCCTGAACTATGTATTGCACGATGATATATGTTTGTTATTACATTCAGCGGGAGATGCGGATACTGTCTGAGAAGACCATTGCTCGTAGAGTTAGTAGCAATGAAGTAATAAATTTAAACATCTTACATGATGCTATAGTTCTTCAGCCTTCTCAGTGTTTATGATGTCATGCCACCTGAAGTGTTGTACAGTGATATAATGTTTCTGGTAAATTCAGTGGTATAAGTGAATACTGTGTGTAAAATTTGTCATGAATACTGTAGTAAAGAAGTAATAAATTAAACTTCCATGCTTCATGTGACAGTTTTAGTGCATGAACAGCAAAAATGTAGTGAACAGTAGTCCTTTCATCATTTTGTGGGGCTTGTCAGTGAGAAAATGTTTTGTATGGTTTTGAAGTAATGGGTATTCCCACATCCTGGGCTACACTGGTTTTTTTGCCTCTATCACACCTCTTTCATAGACTGGTGGTTTTTACCCACACAGTGATTCCTTCCAGACAGTAAGTGATATGTATACCAAGTTTATTTGAAATTGGTTTAGGAGGAGATGTAGAACACACATACATAGATACATTTTTGTAAATTCTGTGGATTTTTTCAGCAGTTTTTCGCATCATTTGTTTGTGAGTTTCATGTTGCTGTTTTTAGTGGCCTATTTTATATTGGTGGGTAGTTTTCCCTGTTTGATTTTAGAGCTCACTCTTGTGTTGGTCTGTTTTAACAATATTTGTCTATTGCCTGTAAGGACACGCACGCTTGAGAGTTTAGTGTGCTAAAATAATAAGTATCATCATATTACTTTGTGTCATTTACATATTTAACAATTGTTTTAACTGTCGTGTTTGTGCTTTGTAATTATTGGAACTTTGTCAATGTTTAGAAGCAAATATTGCAGAGAGAAATGTAGAAAACTGTGAAAGCTCTAATTTTCAACATCAATACTGTAGTGGCATTTCCAGTTTATACACCAACATTTCTTTGCTACAGAATAAAATAATAATCTTGCCAGTGGTGGTCTCTAATGAATGCTTCATGTTTCAGCTTGCAATACGTTATTTTACGTACGATGTTCCAGCCATCAATAAAGAACCTATGTCTCTTCTCAATCTATGGAGAAAGTTGACTAAGCCAAAAGGGAATATTTTCTTTGGAATTGCTGTTTTACAAGCAGCCGTTGGTTCCGCAATTACATATTTCGAAGCAAAATCTTTTTATACTATACAAAGTAAACTTATTGAAGAAGAAGAGCTAGGAGAAGAAGCTGCTAACCTTGGAATAACATAAAACTAAATTATACAATTTGTAGTGGTTGTTAATGTGTATTGTACAATAAATTTTTCTATTTATGAAAATATTGTCATATATTTCTTTTTAACATTGTATGCTGGAATCTTTCCTGCTCCCAGGTATAGTAATGTGTTCCCCTAAATATATATCTCCAGTTTTAATTTTTTAGAGAGAGTTCTACAGGATGTTATCGAGCAAGGTGGCACAGTGATTAGCACACTGGACTCACATTCAGGAGGATGACAGTTCAGACCCACATCCATCATCCTGGTTTAGGTTTTCTTGATTTCCCCAAATTACTTCAGACAAGTGCTGGGATGGTTCCATTGAAATGTCACAGCAGACTTCTTTCCCCATCCTTCCCTAATCCGATGGGACCGATGACCTCACTGTTTGGTCCTCTCTCCCAAATCAACCAACTGACCAGGACGTTAAAATTGGTCCTGTCTTTCCAAGTTAAAATTTTTAAGGGTTGATGTCAGTCAAAAGGCATTGGTTTTGTTGCCACTCGTAGCTAACGTCTAAATGTTTTTGTGCAGTTCAACTGTATGTTTAACTTGTAGGTCAAGGAACAGTAAAAGATTCTGCGTAACTTTGAAATACCATTCATAATCATACATAGTTTACCAAAGAAATGGAAAAGAAACTACATTCTGACTTCCAATGATCTTTTTTTTTCCCCCTTGCTCTTAGTGCTACAGTCCTTCATGGGCCTCAGCCTGCTCTAGGACATCATTCCATTTGTCCCTGTCCAATGCCTTTTGTCTCCATCTTCTGACACCAGTAATGTTTAGCCCTTCTTGTATGTCCCATCTTGGAGATAGATGTCCACCTTGAAGATAGACTTTAACTATCCTGAGAAAGTCCATTAACAGAGTTTCAAGAACTGGTTTTAAATGATTACATGAGGAATATACTGCAAACCCTACATATCACCCACGTAGGGATCGTTAAGATAAGATTGGACTAATTACTGCACGCACAGTCACATCCAGCCAGTCATTCTTCCTGCACTCTGCACAGCCACATTCAGTCAGTCATTTTTCCTGCACTCCATGTGTGAATGGTACAGGAAGAAACCCTTATGACTGGTACATGGGATGTACCCTCTGTCAAGCACCTCAAGATGATTTGCAGAGTATAGCTGTAGATGTCATCCACAGTCTTCCCGTGCTTCTTTATCGCACTTGGTTTTGTTGGTTATGCATGTTCCATTCCAGAAGTATGGGAGGTTTACTTGAATGATCTTTATGATTTCAAGTTCTTTATATAGTTCAAAATTATATTGCCTATGCCACACACTACCTTCATTAGTTGCCCCATAGAATTCATGATACGCCTTTTGTTTAACGCAGTCTATTATCTCTTCACACTATTGTGTCAGTGTCCAGGTTTCTGAGCCATATGTTAATACTGGACTTTATATAGTAGACAATTTGTTCCCCTGGCTAGATTTCTGAACTTAAGTTGTAGGGCCAGCCCATTATAACACTTATTAGTTAGGTGGATGTACCACTTTATTTCCATACTAATATCATTCTGTGATGTTACCTATGTTCCCAGATAGGCAAATTCACAAACAGATTCTGTTTGCTCTTGTCAATTTACAACACATTTATTTCTGTTCATATTATTCACATGCGGTTTTATAGACGTTCACTTCCAGTCCAATTTCTACTGTGGCTGCCACCAGTGTTGTATATGTTTCTTTAGTGCCAGTTCCAGTCTTGCATTAATATACACAGCATCTGCACAGGCCAGAACCTGCACCAGTCTATTGTATGTTGTGTCTGTTTGAACATTCCTTATTTCCTTATCTAGCACTATGTTAAAAAGAATACATGAGAGTGCATCCCCTTGCTTCAATCCGTAGTTAATTTCAAAATTTGTTGTTAAATTTCCGTGCATCCTTACTTTACATTCTACTTTTCCCATAGTCAAACTTACACAGTGTATTGACCGTAGTGGTAAGCTGAGTTCATTCACGGCTTCAATAAGTTTCATTCTTTTTATGGCGTCATATGCTGCTTTAAAATCAACAGGTGTATGATGTGTTTCTGTATTGTATTCCTTTAGTTTTTGTCCAATATCTGCCTCAAGTGGATGTTTGCTCAAGAGTTGATTTGACAGATCTAAAGTCTGCGTGATATCTCCCAACTGCTTTTTCTGCAAGAGGTAGAAAGTAGGGTGGAGAATATTTTAAATGCAGTTTTCAGTAGTGCAATTCCTGTAAAGTTTGTACATTCCATGATATTCTCTTTCTTATGTGTAGCACATATTACTCCCATATTTCAATCATCTGGGATAACTTTCTGCATCCATATATCTAAAATCAGGGTATGTTAAAAAGAATACATGAGAGTGCATCCCCTTACCTCAGTCCGTAGTTAATTTCAAAACTTGGTAATGTAACTAGATGTTCTCCACCATACTTAATAAGCTCATCTGGCAGGTTGTCTTTTCCAGGTGACTTATTGTTGGTCAGCTTTTTAATTGCTAGATGAATATCTTGCATCAGTAGCATCCCATTTTCCTGTCCTTCCACCTGTTGGCTTTCAGTTAGTTTGTCTTCTGCTTCAGCTTCTCTGAGTACAATAATTCCTTAAAACACTCTGCCCAGTGATGTAACACTCATTATTATGATGCTATTAGTTCACCATTTTTCATTTACATTGTGTTTTTTAAATCGCTTTCTAAGGTTATTGATCTGTCTGTAGAATTTCCTGCTTTCATTAACATTATTCAGTGATTCAGTATCCTGCAACTGTCTTTCAGCAAACCTTCTCTTCTTTTTTTTCAGAATCTACTTTCCTGCACGTCCTTTTTTCTCTCTACTTATCCACTAGCAGTATTGTTCTTCTGGCCTGCATATTTTTGTATGCTTCATTCTTTTTTCTTGGTGCTTCCCCAAACTCTTCATCATACCATTAATTCCTTCCAGTCTATTGTTCCTCTGCAGCAGCCTATATTTAATTTCTGATTTTATTCCACTGCTTATTTGTGTTCTGATTATAGTTCTGGAAGATACCTGGCAATCCATTTTACAAATTAATAACATGGTGTTCGGCTTTCTTTGGTTCCCTAAGTTCTGAGATGATATATCTTCCTGTAACTTTGCTCAGTTGGTTGGTTGGTTTGTGGGAAGCAAGGACATTGATCCCATCGTATTAGGGAAGGATGGGGAAGGAAACTAGCCATGCCATTTCAAAGGCACCATCCCAGCACTTGCCTGAGGCGATGTAGGGAAATCACGGAAAACCTAAATCAAGATGGCCAGGTGCAGGTTTGAACCATCGTCCTCCCAAATGTGAGTCCAGTGTACTAGCCATTGCCTCACCATGCTTGGTAACTTTATATGCCTTCCAAATTCTACTGCATATTTTTGCTATGAGTAGGTAATGATCTCAGTCCGTATTAGCACCTCTGAAACTATGCAGTGTCATACTTCTGACACACGCCTGATACTATTAATATATGATCAATATGAGTCATAGCATTGTTGTCTGGTGACATTCAGGTCATTTTATGTATATTCTTATGCTGGAACCATGTTCTGACAATTGTCATGTTAAATGAGGCTGGAGAATTTATTAGACAGAGGCAATTGTTATTGCTCTCTCTATGGAGGATTTATTTACTAATGTTTGGGGAGAAGACCTGCCCCTGCCGCGCCTTATCATTCATATCTCCTACCGCCATTTTCACGTCATCTTTTAGACACTGTATATAAGCTTGGTCCAGTTATTCATTGAAATCCTTTCCTCCCTAAAACTCAATACATATCTCAGGCTCTGTACGTACAGAATTTTGTTTGTATGCCTTCATCCATCTGGCATGGAGTATATTGTTCAGAGGCTGTTGGCAAGAGCCAAGCCAGATGTAAAATCTTTGCCTCCAGATTTGAGGCACCTACAGAAGGATAAAGAAATGGCTGTACCCATTTATATCTGTAAAGGACCATTTCAAATTATATTTCATCTATATTTGCACCTACATGACTACTGTGCAGTTCACAAGTAGATGCCTGGCAGAGGGTTCTTTGAACCACTTACAAACTATTTCCCTGCCATTCCACTCTTGAACCACAAATGGGTAAATCAAACATCTTCTGGAGTTTCTCTAAACTTGGAAAGAAAGGTGTCACTCGCAGATCATTGCAAAGTGCAGATGACAAGCTGTGGCACCCTGCTGCATGTAGGATAGATGTTTATCATATTTGGAAGTTTTTCACATTCATAGCATTCTCTCTCTCTCTCTCTCTCTCTCTCTCTCTCTGTGTGTGTGTGTGTGTGTGTGTGTGTGTGTGTGTGCACGCACGTGCGTGTGCGCGCGCACTTGCGAGTGAGCACGTGCGTTTAGCTTTCCATCTGCACTAATCTGCGAGTGACACCTTTATTGTTATGTTTAGAGAAACTCTAGAAGTTTGTTCAACATGTAAACTTAACAGTCAGTCATTGCTATTGTAAGTGCGCCTTTCAATAATTTGAGTAAACAAGATTTTTTTTAAAATGTTGACCCAGCAAAATGCAGCAATCATATAATTGTGCAGGGTGTTACGTCAGAATCACATGATGTGGCATATAGATCTTTCAAAGCAAATTTCATTACATTTAATGAATAAAGGTCACCAGTTTCATGCAGTAAGAAGGAATAATATGCAATTCACGTTTTTTGCTGGTGTGATCGAGTAACTTTGTGGTTCATAATCATTGACATACAGTCCAATAATCATTTGTGCCTGAGTTAGCCACACCAGTCAGTTTGTCTAGCTAAAATTCCAAGTTCACAGATATTCAAGTATTATGTTTTCACACGACAGTATTTATGTTCTTCTTGTCCAAATCAAATACATGACTGCCTAATAAAAAAGATTTCTTGTCATTAATACAGTTGCTTCCACACTTACATTATTGTATCACTTTGCTCTTCTTTAATGAAAAAAACTGCATGCTCACAAAGTTTACCAAAAAATGCATTCTGGAATACTCAAGACAATAAATGTTTAATGAAAGCTGTTTCCAGTTTAACATGTTCTGTATCACAGTGGCATTACGTCTATGACTTGTCCAAGCTCTTCAAAGTGACTCCACCATCAATCCATTATTGATGACTCATAACCATCTCAGCATTGGTGCAAAAGTGATAACACTCAGAATGCTCTAGAAGGTCTGGAAGTGAGCTGTTATGCCTATTACTGGTAAGGGTGTCAGTGACAGTACCCATACATTGTGTGTGTTACAGATTGATTGTTGATATTGTGTCCTCTTCTACTAATTTCAATATTGAGTGTTACCTCTGGACAAATCCACATCTGGCCATTCGGAATTGAGTCCTCTTCTACTAATTTCAATATTGAGTGCTACCTCCGGACAAATCCCCATCTGGCCATTTGGAATTAGGCTTTCCATGATTACCCTGAATCTCTCCAGGCAAATGCTGGGATGGTTCCTTTGAAAATGTCACACCTAGTTACCTACCCAATCCTTTTGTAATCTGAGCTTGTACTTCATCTTTAATGATAGTGATGTCATGGAACATCAACCTCTAATCTTCATTCCTTCCTGGAAGGACTTATGATTCTCCTATTTACATCATGAATATGTGAAAAGTGTGGTGTCACCGCCAGACACCACACTTGCTAGGTGGTAGCCTTTAAATCGGCCGTGGTCCGTTAGTATACGTCGGACCCGCGTGTCACCACTATCAGTGATTGCAGACCGAGCGCCACCACACAGCAGGTCTAGAGAGACTTCCTAGCACTCGCCCCAGTTGTATAGCTGACTTTGCTAGCGATGGTTCATTGACTTCTATGCTCTCATTTGCCAAGACGATAGTTAGCATAGCCTTCAGCTACGTTATTTGCTACGACCTAGCAAGGCGCCATTATCAGTTACGATTGATACTGTGAATCATGTAATGTCAAGAGCGACGTTCACCATTAATGGATTAAAGTTAAGTATTCCACCAGCTACGTCCGTTTTTCTCAATTCTAATTCCCTTGTCATGTTCCAGACCTCACGCCAACCTGCGTGAGCTGAGATGCGTGCATTTTGGCCTCCTTTAGCAATACAGTGTTGGCTCTCCTGCCAACCACAACAAAAAGTCCACTGACATTTTGAGGAAGGTTCATACAGTTTAGCACAGGGATCCTGACCAGAAGTGTTCTTCAGCACATTAAGAAGCTTCCCAAATTCTACGGCCCTCACATGAGGAAAAGTCTACCTCTCCACTAAGTGTTTACTGACAGAGAAAATGCTTATCGCCAAAAGCAGTTTCAAGACAGGCTGCAGAAATGTCTGTAATCCTCACAGTGACAATCCTTCTATGTAAGTTTATTAGCCCTTTGGAGGAATACACCCCATTTCCTTTCTTTCTTTCATTTTTTTCTTGCCATTGCCTGCTATAAAAAAAAGCTCAATTTCCTTAATAACAGATAGGAACATAATTTATTGCACAATTTGCTCGTTAAGGCAATAATTTGAGGTGATGAAACTCAGACAGATACTGATCTCTTAAACTGAATTTCTCACATATAATCACTTTTAAAGTGTGATAACAAATGTAAATCTTTCACTTTTACAGATGGAATGCAATGCTGAACAGAGAATGAAATTTTTTTAATTACTTGTGGGAAGGCAGTCAATAAAATTATGAGTAGGTCATTATTTGTGAGAGAAAACCTGAAAAAAGGGTTTCTGCAAGGATTACATCTAAAAGTATTATTCTATACATTTGGCAATGAGTAATTATGGTCACTCTGAACACACATAACTGAAACAAAAGAATTCAGGTGCTGTAGGATCAGTGTGTTTGTTTTGTTTTTATTGACAGTACAATGTCAGTTTCTGCTAACACACATAAAAATTTTAGTGTCATTTTATTTTATACATGTTGTGAGAGGTTACAAGTCAGTTGGTATATTATGAAGTTTTTTTTACTTTCTGGTGCTGTAGTGTGGTGTTACTGATGTGGTGCCATCATTTTAAAATATGCTAAGTGCTTGGTAGCTTCCCAGGTATGGTTAACTGTTTTGAAATGCCAAGAAAATACAAACAAAGTAGTTGAAGATGATCCACAGACAGATTATCTTAAGTGAATGTGAACTTTGTTGTAGATTATGGCATGGAAAGCTATCGTACAGAGGCATCTCCTGCAGACAAATGTATTTTCTATTGCAAAAGACTCTTGTAGTCGGCAAAAGAGTTTGTTATGGTGCCATTTACACAATTTTAAACAGTGTCACCATGTGCCTTTTGAAAGATCATCAGATGTTACAAAATTAGCTTATTCAGTAAGTGAGCTTCATCCAAATTATTTTGTAAAGAACAGTTTTACTTTCTTAACGTCTCATAACCATGCAACAACCAGGCATTCCGTTTTATTTAGACAAACTGTGCTGAGAAATCACTGCAGAAATTATTCAGTATATACCGTTTTGTATATAGCTGATCCTGTACTTCGGACAATATCAGTAATGGTTGGCCTCAAACTTCGTCACTGGTGGAAAAATCTAACACCTAATGAAAAGGATATTTTTTTTGAAGCTGTGAAGAGAAACATCGTTGCTGTTTTAATTAGTTTTGTTTTGTTGCATTCTGGATTTCTGATGCTTTATGCTTACTACCTTGAATTTGATCCAGTAACAAATAGGAGAAAGCTTGTAGTATTTTCAGATGACCAAATAAGTGAGATAGCAGCTTCAGAGCAAAGGAGAATTATTAAGAGACACGAAGTAAATATCTTACCCACAACCCATCAACTCCATCAAATCATTGGAAAGATAGTCACAAAAATTGTGGATTCAAATGATGAAATTCCTAATATTAGAAATAAAATGTGGTCTATTTATGTTGTTGATAGCCCAGAGATAAGAAATGCCTTTGTCTTACCAAATGGTGCAATATTCTTCTTCACAGGCTTGCTTACTGTAGCAAGCAATGATGATCAAACTAGTATTATATTGTCACATGAAATGGCTCATACTGTATTGTCACACATGGCAGAACAAATTAGTAATGTTCATTTTCATAATTTATTATTTAATCTTGCTATTATTGTAATCTGGGCAACCATGCCAATCCTCTATGCATTTCCATGTCAATGGTTAGCAGAATATCTTGCAAAAATGTTTGTGGAACTCCCATTCAGTCGCAATCTTGAGTTAGAAGCTGATAAAGTTGGCCTCATCTTAGCTGCAAAAGCTTGTTTTGATGTCAGAGAGGCAAGTTTGCTGTGGTCCAAGTTAAAATTGTTGGCTTCCCTTGAAGGAGGTTTAAGTAGTGAGCCTGCTGAAATATTCTCTACTCATCCTAGTTATGAGACAAGGAAGAGGCATCTTGATAGTCAGATACCAGCAGCTCTTAAATTAAGAGAAAAATGTGATTGTCCTCGTTTGCCAGGAAATGATCCAAGGGAATTCATTAACATAATGCTCCATGATCTTGAGGAACTTCAGAGAAACCATAAATCAATTTATATTATATCAAAGATACTAGGTAATCAATCAAAATAAGAGAATTCTTAGTGCTGCATAAGTGGCAAATGGGTGATGGCTGTGGGCTTACACAGTTTCAAAGAACAGAGATTCATGATAATGTTTCTCAGTTCAAACATTCAGGTAATATTCTTAGTCACATATTTTATGGATGATTATAAAGCTTAATAAAATGACCAATAAACATCTGCAAAAAAGTATTTAATTCTTGTTTCACCTTTTTTCAAGTAATGTGTGATATCAGAACAATATGTGGTGTCTGAATATAGACTTATGATCTGTTTAAATGTAATTGGTGTTAAGATGGAAACAAATATTATTATATATAAGATAGCTGTTGCTGCATTTTTAACTTTTAAACCAGAAGTATACTTTTTTTGACATGTGTGACTACTTCCAATATATGAATGTAGGGAAGGAGTAAGATCTTTAGATCTTTAAAGAAAGGTTTGCATGGTTTTCTGCTGCTCACTTGTTTCATTATTCTTATAATTGCCTTTTGTTTCCTGAAAACTGTTATGGCCTGGTATACATTTCCCCAGAAAATGATACCGTACTTCAGTATTGAATGTTCATGAGCAAAGTATACAGCTCTAAGTGTTTCTGCAGTGGTGTTGTTGCAAGGAATTCTTACTACCTAGCTAATTTTTGCTAGTTTTGAATTTAGGGATGTGATGTCAGTGCTCCGTTTAAGATTTTCCTGGATGTGAATCCAAAGAAATTTAGTTTCAGTGACAGCACTAACATTTTGGTTATATATACATTTTACGGTTTGTGCCTCATTTTTATTTTGATCTGTGTGGAAATTCATGAGTGCTGTTTTTTGGGCATTAGCTATTAACCTGTTTTGGTAAACCATTCAGAAACTTCTTTTGTAAAATCTTTTGCAGATGCAGTAATATTTTCTTCTTTATTTCATTCAACCAATTGACTGGTGGCATAACAGTATTGGTTCAGAATCCCTAACGTGTGACGGGAAATCATTAATATATATCAAAAAAAGAAACGGACCTAAAATATAGCCCTGCGGAACACCATGACTTCGTCCACACGGTTCTGAAAGATGTATCTGGAGTTCATTTCCTTCTATGTACTTAATTTCAGTTACCTGAGAGCGATATTCCAAATATGATTTAATCCACTGATTTGGCATACATCTCACACCATCCATTTCAAGCTTCCTCAGGACCACAGAATGATCAATCACATCAAAAACTTTTGTTAGGTCCAAGAATGAACCTGAGGTTTTTCTGTGGTTGTCCGCTGCATTTAAGACATGGTTTATCAGGTTGAAAGTGGCTATTTTAGTTGATCAATGTGGTGTGAAGCCATGTTGACATTCAGAAGCAATATTATTATTGTCAAAGAATGTAGTTAGTTGTGAAAGGGACACTTTTTCAATAATTTTCGAAAACCTTGACATTAGTGACACAGGCCTATAGTTAGGCATGCGTTGTTGCCAATCACATTTTATATAGGGGTATTACTTTTGCCATTTTTAGTTGCTGTGGGAAGACACCACATGATAAGGATGAATTGCGTATGTCTGATAAAGGAGAGAGTATGTATCTTGCTGTTATTTATGTAATGTAATCTGGAATATCATCAACACCAGTTGAATAACTACTCTTCAGTGAATTAATGGTATTTAGGAGCTGTGTGAGGCCTGTTGGACTGAGGAACATGGATATATTATTTATTTCTACACATGAAAGTTCTTTCAGTGTTGTATTAGGTGGATTATTAAAATTTTCCTTCACTGATTTTTTGGCAACAGTTGCTGAATAAGAATTGAAGCTGTTAGCAACTGCCCTAGGGTCGGTGACATTCGTGCTACCATGTGATATCACAGAATTTTTGTCTGTTGTCTTCTTCCCTGTGAGATCCTGCACAGCTTTCAACATGGACTTAGTTTTATTGGGTGACTTCATAATATATTTGTCATCTTCCTTTATTTTTGCCTCGACACGTTTCAAAACTAGCTTATATTTTTTTAAATAACTAAGAAATTCTGGACTGCTGTCAGTTTTTGACTGCATAAAAAGTTCCCACTTCCTTTTACAAGATACTCTAATGGCTGATGTAATCCAGTTTTTGAATCTATCTGTGCTGCTTTCCTTTGTGGAAAAGCCATGTCAAGGTCATCCTTGAAAATGTTTAAAACATTTTCTGTGTTTTCATTGGTGCTAGAGGTATCAAATACTTCTCCTGGTTAGATAGTGGCCGAAATGTAATCTAAAGGTGTGGTTAGTTATTGTGAAAGATTGTCACTATAGCCAGTTTCAAAGTTTTCTGATGTACACTTGTCCATGTTTACACGTTCCTGATCAAGGAGTGTGACACTAGGTTTTGTTACATGTGTTGGAGAGCTAACAGTTGGATTGTTGGCTTTTATAACATTTAAGAACTTTTCTCTGTGAGAGCTATGGCTCAGAAAGTCAGTATTAAAATATCCACACAGTGCCGCTGTTTTCCCAGTTGTCTTGAGTTTGCCTAAAGTGAGGTCAAGTTTTTTGGGAAAAAAAATTGCTTATGTTGCTAACAGGAGTTCTATACACATATAAAGCAATAGTTTTTCAGACATTAACTCAATAGCTGAGATTTCAAAGTCTCTTTCACAACCTAATTTGCAAACAGAGGCTATAGTCTTGAAATCTACATTTTCTTTTCTATATATACAAGTTCCCCCATGTTTTGATTTAATTCTCCAAAGGGAGTTTGCGAAATTAAAATACAATAATTTTAGGTACTGAAAATACTCATTTTGTAACCAGTGCTCACAAGAACATAAAACTGAAACATCTTTCCGTTCACTGTTGAGGAGTGTATTTATTTCATCAACTTTGTTTGTTAATGACTGTACATTCTGTTGTGCAATCTTCCGTGTGTATTTGCAGTTTAATTCTGCATTACATGTTTTTGTGATACAGTCTAATTTCCTAAAAAATGTCTTTCACCCTTTTTATAAGACTTCGCATCTTTCTTTAATGACCTAATTGTCCAAAGTACTTTGGACTGCTTCTGTACTATGCCTGTTATGACTCAAATTTTCTAAATGACAGATTTCTTCAACCAAAAGTTGTTTCCCACTGTGATTTATGTGAAGGCCATGGATGGTATGCATGGATCTGTCTAGCGTGCTTACATTTATTAAGTTCACATACAGGATTTTTTTGCATACTTCATCTGTCTCTTTGTTTACTCTTTCTCTTAGTTTATTTACAAATGACCAAGGAGATAGGTCATATGTGTGTGGTCGCTTTGAGACAGCTACATTTGTTTTGCAAATTTTTGGGTAGCACACTTACAAGAACAGTGATGAGTTCACTACCTGTATCTCTGGGAACATCAATTTCACCTGCACAAATTACGACAGTCTTTTGAGTCAAGGTTTTCACACAATTTCACCATTGTTTTTGTCACTTCTGCAGTGTTTGATCCTGGCTTGACAAAGGTCTGGACACTTGCATTAGATTGTGTATCTGCCACCTTTTCTGCTATCTGATGTCCATGATTATTGGCAAAAATTAAGACCTTGAATTCTTTTTTGAAAAGTTGACTGATTTTTTAACCACATTTCTTTGTTTACGATGGGACCAGAGTGAAAAATTTACAGTGCAGAGCTGTTATAGTTTGTAATTATTATCTGGCTCATATGTTTCTGAGTGACAATGTTTGTAGAATCATGTTTGTCAGTATAGGTACTTGTTGCACTTACTTTTATATTTCCAAGTTTTGTGCTGTAGGTACTTGTTGCACTTACTTTTATATTTCCAAGTTTTGTGCTGGTGTCCACTGTCGTTCTTCGTTTGTTTATATCATTGGTAGCTGATATTTCTTTGAGGTTGAGTCGGTGTTTTGTTTGTTGTGTTTTACAACCAAGATTTTGCAGTTGTTTCACCGATAAGGCAATAGTCCTTTTAAGTTCATTGATTTCACTGTTTTTTGTAGTTAAAATGAGACAAAAGTCATCGCAGTGTTTACATATGGATGTAACTGAATGTACATTGCCACAGTTTTTTCACTAGATTTTGATCTTGTAACGATTTGGTTTGCATTTTTTGCCTTAACTTTGCAGCAGTAACATTTTCCATGATACTTTTTTTTGCACCTGGATTGGCAGAAATAGGACAAGGATAGGAAATAAAATTAGCCATTTCCTTTTGGGTGATATGCTGTTGTCTGAAATGATTTAGCAAACTGCGGAAAATCTAAATTTGAATGGCCAGATGGGGATTTGTACCTCAGAAAATAATACATGTCCAGTGCATTAACCACTGCACTATCATGTTTGGTATGATGTGGTTCCCTTGTCCTGTTTAACATGTATCAGCCAATACTGCATTCAGAGATATACTGGACGTTTCTTTAAGAGCATGCAAAAATGTAACAGGACATAGAGAATGCTCCACCGAACAATTTTAGGTAGGTAGGGAACCTGGGGTCGGAGAAGCCAACTTGAGGAGATATGGAATTAAACTTGTGTACCGTTTTGTCTAGCACTACTGCTTTCCAGCTTATTTACAACTAACGTGTGAACAAATTTACATGTACTGTGCTGTGTATTTACATGTACATTATTTATTTACTGCAAGGAAACAAGGACGACGAGCCTGATTACTAGGAAGTCATGATGCAGGTTTTGTTTTCTTTACTTGTTCATAAGGTGGCTCTATTGTACTTACATTGTCCCATGACAGAAAGTGCTATGAATCAATGGCAGACCCATTCATTATTCAGTTCTACTTAGAGACATACAGTACAATATGATGGGAGCAGTACTGGTACAGTTTCGTAGAATTTTCTGATGTGCCTCTTGTGTGCGGGGAAGTATGTTGCAGTGCTCTTGGTGCTGGAAGGCTGTATAGGGAACGATTTTCTAACAGGTATCATCTGTCATGATGAGTTTTTATTTCTCTTGATTAACAAATGCAGGAGACTGGTTAATTGGTAAGAAGAAACTAGGGACATGGCAACATGAGGACCACTCACACACCCATTTTTCAACAGGAACGTGTTGCAGCAGACCACACTATAAGTACTCATCGTATTGCATGTGAAATGGGTGCTGCATGTACTATCATGTAGTGATGAATCTCTTTCATAAAACAGTGGTTAGCTCACTAGACTTGCGTTGAATAGGAGCAGTGTTCAAATCTCCTTCTGGTCAGGCACCCTGATTTATGTTTCCCCTCGTTTCCATAATTTGCTTAAGTCAATCCGAGGATAGTTCCTTGGAAAGTGATGGCTGATTTGTGCTCTGTGTCTAATGATTTCATCATATTGGGACATTAATCTCTAACATTCCTTCCTTCCACCTCAAAACAGATCTTTATCTTTGTAACCTGATATTTTATTATTCTTTGACTTTCTTGTGTGTAATGTCTAACAGGCAGAGAATAGCAGGAGTATAAAAGACCAAAAGCTGTATCCCACCAAGATCCTAGTCACTGAAGATGACAAACTCAGTTGGAAACCAATGGGACAAGATATTGGCTACAGTTTTCTTAAAAGAACCGTCATATGATTTACTACAATCCATTTTTGGGGAAGTGCTGAAAACAAAAAGTGGATGAGGATTTGAAGCACATCACTCCAAAAACGACACCAGTTTCTTAATCAGTGTGCTATCTTATTATTCCATCAAATAGTAAAACAGAAATATTAGATACTGCAATGCCAAGTCAGCAATACAGTCCTCAAGAAAATTTCATCAGAAAACTGAACAAACTATGGTGTGTGTGTTTAATATGGATGACTGTGGACCTTATTCTTTAGATTATGTGACTCAGATATGCAGCCTTGTGTTTCTTGGAGAAACTAACTAAATTTTGTGGTATTTTAGACTTAGTTAAGTTTAGAATACAAAAGAATCACATTACAGTTATTGGCTCGTGACAGTATGACTGATTTGTTTCATATTGAGAAAACTGTGAAGTATGAATGTAATGATCAAAAAGAGATAGTGTGAGACAGTGGTTAACATTGTGACTTGATTAACAAGATTACAACATGAGGTTCTTTGAGGCACTCCATACACAACTCTCACAACCATTCTCTGAGACTTTTTTTTCTAGTGTGAAGTTGCTCTTGAAGATGACTCCAGAATACATCAGCAGATACAAATAGTCAAAATCAACAGATTTAGAGAAATCGTCGTCTGAAATTTTGGAGATTATCCAGCCAGAATATATTGTTGAGACAAGCCTTTTCAAGGTATGGAGGACATGATGTTCCCAGTTAGCCCAATTATGTACATGGACCTAAAAATTTCAAACAGAATACCCTCAGTATTTCCTGGCTCGCATGTGCAATATTAATCTCTTGTGATCAGAATGGAAATGAATGAACATGTTTTGCTGAGGTTTATTACTAGCTGTTGTGTGTGAATGTATTGTGAAGTGATTCATAACATCTGTAAGTAATTTGTTCTTATTAAACTCTTAAGTTGGTGGGCATTTCATAGTCTATCGCAGTGGTTGGGTCAATTGCAAACATTGTGAAGTAGCTTGTTTTGTTGGAGGACCAAGGTAGATCATTGAAATATATAAGACATAACAGGACCAAGGGCGTACCTGCATGTCACCTAACACGGTGTTCTGTAATCTGCTCTTTAAATGGGATTTTAGCCACTTTCCTAACTATCCTTGAATTCTGTAGTGGCATGCTTTCTCTATGACTGTCATATGATCAACACAGACAGAAACCTGAGACAGGTCATAAAATATACCAACAGGCAATATCTTCTGGTCAATGCATTCCAAAATGTTATTTTTAAATGAAACTGTGGTTTCAATTGTAGAGATACCTGTTCTGAATCTACATTGGCCTTTGCTAATTGTGTCAAAGTTGTCAAGGTGCTTGACAGTTCTGGCATATATTAATTTTTCAAGGATATAGGGATGTGACATAAAAAGATTTTTTTTATTATTTTTTATTTTATTTTTTAGGGCCTCCAAAATAGGACATTTCATTCTGTCAGTGAAGATATTTTGATGGTGGGAGATATTGAATACGTGAGCCAGGATTTCACTTAAATTATTATAGAATGCTTCTAGCAGTTTGCCTGAAATATTAGTGATTTTCTGAAGCATACTTATTGACAACTTCGAATACAATGTACATCTATCTCTGCACTTTGGATACACTCGTGACACGGAACTGACTAGCTGTTTTTCACACACATACACTCATTGTTGAGAGTCCTCTGTACAGTTTGATACTGTCAATATACAGTAAATGTACCACATCCCAACAAGCCTCATTACATTTGTATCACAAGCAAATTATATTTAACATCTCTCTAAATTTTACAAATTTATCCTTACTCAAAGCTATGTCAAAACTGCCTGCTACATTGTTTTCTGAATCTACTTTGAGGTGTCTGTAACTTCATTCATATAACATCCATTGAACACAGAATTGTAGTTTACTTCAAAACATATTGAATTTTTTGTTAAGTTGCCAGTTCTAGCATTATTGACAGCTTCTTAGTTGTATTCATATGCTTTAACAGGCTCTTCAGACTAAGCACTAGAAATATGCAAAATATCCAGAATTAAAATACCTTCTTGGGCTTGCCGCCACATCTTGTTGCGTAAATCCCACATTTCATCAATGCAACTGCTCAACATTGTCAGGTAGTAGTGGTTGGTGCTGTCACTGCTACAAGATGCGATGCATTTCATGCATTTGCTGTGGGCAATGATTGTGCTGCCAGATGCTCCTGCAGTTAAAAGCTGAATTAAATCTCAGCAGTGTGTTGTGTCAAGTCATGAATCAGAAGCTGTTGTTTTCCCTGTTTTGATGACGTAATGGCATCCAGTGTTAGATTTCAGGTGGTGCTTAGTTGAAAACCTGCAACCCTGTTGATAAGATTGTCTGACTGATGATAATCATACAGCAGTGTCAAAATTTATCAGAAGTGTCATTAAAACATTGGTGGACAGGGCTAATAAAATCGGTGAGCCAGTTTATTTGCAAGAGGATCTAAATCATTTGCAAACAGCTTTTAAGAAAAATGGATTTGCTGATAATGAGATAGATTGAGCAGTCCATCCCAGAAGAAAAGTGTCTAAAAACATGCAACAACAACAATCATCGGCAGGAAAAGTTTTTCTTCCATTTATCCGCAGTATTACTGACTGTGCTGGAAAAGTTCTGGACAAGTTTCAAGTTGAAACAATCTTTAGACCCACCAAGAAGCTTACCAAATGTTAAAGATTAGTGAAAGATGCACGGCACCCTTTTGTAACCCCTGGGATGTGCAAAACTCTGTGTAGTTGTGGGAAGGTTTATTTTGGAACAGTGAAAGAAGCATTAATACTCATCTAATCAAACACAAAATGAACTGTCATTTGGGACACCTCGACAAATTTACTGTAGTGGAACAGGCTTTTGAAGATCATGATTGAGAAACAAAATTTAGTGCAACGAGCATTCTACCTAAGACATCACATTATAATGCGCATATGTACACAGAAGCCTTAGAGGCTTATCAACATCACAATAATTTTAACAGTGAAGAAGGAGGCCAAAAGTTAGATAAGATACGGTGGTCGACTCTGTACCAATGATGTGGTAATTTATTACCTTTGATCAAGAGTAATGGTGTTAGTCAGAGAGTTTTACTGTCAGCAGCACATGATGAGTGGTCATGCCCTCTATGCGCTCTTCATAAATGGGACCTCCATGGTCTAGCAGCCAGTAATTGGCTCATCTCAGATGATGTTGCCCGCAGTTGCCAACAAAATATCAGGAGGCAGAATTTCTATTGTTTGACTACAGCCTCTTCCCCAGAAGTTGTAATCCATGGACCAGAAGTTCTTGTTGTCCCTGTTCTATTTTAATGGCAGCCAGTCCTGAATTCCACAGAGCACTTAATTGAAAACCTGCATCCCTGTTGATAATATCATTCATCGTATGGATATGTATGGCCTCCTTAACAACACAATCCCAGAAAAGAGATTTCCACCTTTTCGTAAAACAAGCAATGCCCTTTGTCCAGGCAGTGCTCCACCACCACTCAGTTTATCAGGTTGCCCCAGGTTTGTATGATCGTAGTGTACTATGCAACAGTCTTGCACACTACAGCATATCTGCCTAATATAAGATTTTCCATGTTGGCATGGGATCTTATACACACTGTGTTTGCTAAGGCAAAGGTCATCTTTAACTGAGCACAACAAAGTCCTTAATTTTGCTGTTGGCTGTAAAACACACTTGATGTCATGCCTTTTGAGGATTCTTTCCAACTACCACCTCCTTGCCACAGGGATCATATTCCTGTATATTCCTATTCTGGTTCTACCACAGGCTTATCCTACTTCATCAGGTACTGGGCCACCTGTAAAAGCACCTGTGTCTTATACCAGCTCTGTTGCAATCATTGCTCAGCTTTTCAGGTTGTATGACTACCAGCCACCAGGATGAATGGCCACTGCCCAACTGTGAACAAGAACAAAGTGGATCATTCTGTGGCACAACATGCAACTGAACATAACATGCTTGGTTTCCATTGGCTGCTTCATAGTCCAGGCCATCTGGATGTTCCACTCCATTACCAGCTTTCTTGAACTATGCAGATGGGAGTTATCCTTACAATGCTTCTCCACACTCAAAATGGTCCTGGCCTTAATCTACAACAACCTACTGAACCCACAATCTTCATCCAACAGTTTCCAGACCCTCTGTCCTAGCACCTACTCCCAGTTTACATCCCTTCATCCTCATTGCATGCCACTCTCTGCCAACACACTCGCCAGACTTTTTCCTTCACTGCTCCTCTCCTTTTCTGCTCCCCATTCAACTCCCTCCCCCCCCCCCCCCTCTCCACCCTGACAGCCTCCCAGTGCTGCACCTGGCAGTCTGGTCCTGTCACCTTTTAGTCCCTGCACAATCTGCCAGATAGTGCTCTTCTCTTCACCCGTCGATGCCCTGATATCCCTCCCCCTTCCATGCCCCACTCTGGCATGCTGCTTTCATTCAATGCAACAGCTGCAGTCTGGCCAATGCAGTTGGAGATAGTGGTCATGTGTGTGTGAGATGTGCTTGCTTACATGTATGTTTCCTTATCTTTCCAGAAGGAGGCCTTGGCCAAAAGCTCTGTGTATAACAGTCTTTTCATTGTGCCCATCTGCAATTCAATGTATTGTCTCTGTTTTGAGTAACAGTCCATCCTTTTCACAATTCTTGATCTCCAACCTGAACTTGCCATTGTTTGCCTGTATTTTAGTAAAAGTGTTTTTATTATTACCCACATCAATTTCCAAATTTCTCAAATAACTTTAAGAGAACAAAGTAGCATGAAACTAAGAACCTCAAAAATGGTGAGATATTCTAAAAAAATTCAAACTACTTTTAACACAAGCTATCTTCAGTTTCTTACTCAAGTGAGTGTGCTTGCTTACTGACCATCTGCAGAAGTGTTACTGCAAGGGAAAGGCTCAGGATCAGCAGACCACAGGAAGCTGAGTAAGCTGAAACAAAAAGGGAAAGACGTTCACTCTCCTTCACTCCTTCCCTGCCCCCTCCCATCACTACCACCACCACCACCTAAACTAAAATGACAGAAAGACTTTTTTGCCAAATGTAGGATGAAATAAATGAAAAGAAGCAACATTCATTTCATTTATAGACTTGCATAGCCATACTCCATAGACCGTAATTCACTATCGTAGTACTAAATGAATGATTGATTATGATGAGTGTAAATTTTGTGTAACTTTCGATGTCAGCCATTGCATGACACATGAATTTCTCAGATTTTTGGTCAAATGCTGAAACAGGAGAAAGATGATGGATGCATGGGTTTTAGAGATGAATTAGTGGTGGTGGCAGAGGATCAACTAGATATAAAGATGAGACCCAGTAGAGGTACTGAATTTAACTGATGAAAGGAAAAAATATAAAAGAAGCAGATGAAAGGGAATACAGGTGTCTAAGAAATTAGATTGACAGAAAGTTCAAAATGGCTAAGTAGGAATGGCTAGAGGGCAAATGCTAAGATATAAAAGCATTTATAGATAGTGGAAAGATAGATACTGCCTATAGAAAAATTAGAGACATTTGGAGGAAAGAGAAACAGCTGTATGACTATCAAGAGCTCAGACTGAAAAATAATTCTAAGCAGAGAAGAGAGAGTGGAAAGGTAGAAGGAATATATAGAAGGTCTATATGGGGAAACAAACTTAAGAACAATATTGTGGAAAGAAAGAGAAAGTAGGTGAAGATGAGATTGGAGATATGATAGTGCAAGAAGAATCTGTCAGATCACTGAAATACAAAAGTCAAAACAAGGTGCCTGTAGTATATGACATTCTCTCATAACTATTGATATCCTTGGGAACACCAGCCATGGCAACACTATTCCACGTGGTTTGCAAGATGTATGTGATAGATAAAACATCCTCAGACTTCAAGAAGAATGTAATAATTCCAATTCCAAGGAAAGCAAGTGCTGACAGGTATGAATGTCACTGACCTGAATGAGATTTTCACTCTGCAGTGGAGTGTGCACTGATATGAAACTTCCTGGCAGATTAAAACTGTGTGCTGGACCGAGACTCAAACTCAGGACCTTTGCCTTTCACGGGCAAGTGCTCTACCAACTGAGCTACCCAAGCACAACTCACGACCCATCCTCACAGCTTCACTTCTGCCAATACCTCGTCTCCTACCTTCAAAACTTTACAGAAGCTCCCATGCGAACCTTGCAGAAAGTTCGAGTCTTGGTCCGGCACACAGTTTTAATCATCACTGACCTATCAGTTTAATGAATTATTGTTGCAAAATACTGACACAAATTATTTACAGAAGAATGGAAATGACTGACAGACACAAATAATGAGGGAGATCAGTTAGAGTTCCTCAGAACTGTAGAAACATGTGAGACCATACTGATCCTGTAACTTAGAAGATACGTTAAGGAAAAGCAAATGTAGATTTAAGGCATTTGTCGATTCAGAGAAAACTTTTGGCAGAGTTGACTGAAATAAACTTGTAAGATACTGAAGGTAGTAGCAGAAAAAGTAGGGAGGAAAGGCTTATATACAACTTGTTCAGAAACCAGTCAGCATTAATAAGGGTGGAGGGTATGAAAGGAAAGTAGTAGGTTAGAAGGGAGTGAAACAGGGCTGCAGCCTATCCCCGATGTTTTTCAGTCCATACACTGAGCAAGCAGTAAAGGAAACCAAATAAAAATTTGTAGAAGGAATTAAAATTCATGGGGAAGAAATAAAAACTTTGAAGTTTGCTGATGTCATTACAGTTCTGTCAGAGATAGCAAAGGATGTGGATGAGCAGTTGAACAGAATGGACTGTGTCTTGAAAGGAGAATATAAGATGAACATAAACAAAAGCAAATGTAGAGAGGATATGAAATGCACACTGGATATAGCAAGGAAATCATTTCTGAAAAAGAGGAATTTGTTAACATCTAATATAAGTCTTTTCTGAAGTATTTTCCTGGAGTGTAGCCTGGCAAATAAAGTGCAATGTGGACAATAACCAGTTCAGATAAGAAGAGAACAGAAGCTATTGAAATGTGGTGCTATATAAAAATGCTGAAGATTTGATGAGTATATCACATAACTAATGAGGAGGTACTGGTCAGAATTAGGGACAAAAGAAATTTATGGCGCACCTTGAATAAATGACGGGATCAATTGATTGGACACAATCTGAGACAGCAAGAAACCAGCAGTTTAATACTGGAGGGAACATTAGAGGGTAAAAATTGTAGAGGGAGACCAAGAGGTGAATACAGTGAGGAGATTCAAATTGATGTAGGTTGCAGTAACTATTTAGAGATGAAGAGGCTTGCAGAGGATAGAGTAACATGGAGAGCTGCATCTAACCAGGTTTTGGAATGAAGACCACAACAACAATATATTAAAACAATGCATTAGGCGTTGATGCAAACAAATTTTTGACGTTATATTAAAACATTTTAGGCATTTTATTGTTATTATTATAATCATAATCATAGCCATCTGGAGCATGTTGAAGGAGTGGGTGATGGTAAGTTAGATTTTGAGGAAAGCCCAGCATTCGTGGTGATGGCTCAGCCCCTTGTTCTTTGTTTTAGTCGTCTTCTATGTAGCAGTGTGTCATAAATAATACATATGAACCACATATTATGTTGTGTTAGCCAGATATTCTGCACTAATTGGCTGATATGTGCTCCTGGGGAATCACCACAGCAATTTACTGTTCAAACCATAAGAAAGGTATGTTGATAGCCAGTAAAGACACTGATGATAACACTGTTGAGCACCTTAAATCCACCATTATAAAGAACAATATGCACACTGAAATAAAATTATTGTTGTGATTCTTGAAGTTTTCCCGGCAGATAGAATATTCCATCATCTTTCTGGCATGTTTTTGGGATTGCAGTATCTCTTCCTCTGATACTGCAGCTGATACCCAAACAGCCATATTCAAGATGAACTGGTGACCGAATTAAAATCACTTGACACAATTTTATACTGTAGAATAAATAGTCTTTTGTCACAGATATGGCAATAGTAGATAAAACTTTACGTGTCTAAGAGTAAAACGTAATAAATGCTGAATAAACAAATCCAGGGTGATTACAAATTATTTGGTTTGTTATTGAAATTCATGCCATGTGTTCGGATGCCAGGTAGTGTAATCTTAGAACAATAATTCCTCTGAGTGAGCAGATATGGAATGAGTGGTTCCCATGATTTGCTGAAACCATTTTGGTTCAGTAGGTTTTTGCTAATTGTATTTTCACAGTTCCCTTGACCACTGAATCCCAATATCCTTGATCACTGAGTCCCAATATTATGAGATTGCAGTCAGGATCTGACGTTTCCCATAATCCATGAAATTACCAGTGGAGTACAATGTTTTGATACACCCACATGTCACAGCCAGTGATCTGTTCACTGTGGATGCACACCAGATTCAAACTCCTATACGAATTGGCAAAATCCTGAGTAATGAGAATAATGGGCAAAGGGCAGTACATTCATAGTGTGTGGATAAGTCAAGAATTTGGGCCTGACAGGAGGCGGGCTAGGGTAGAATGTGCAGTTATGATGACTACTGTGTTTGGATGGTGCAGTGGTTAATGTGTCTCCCTGAGTAAGCAGGAGACCCAATTTCAAATACTGGTCTTGCACAAATTTTCAACTTTCCCCACTGATTTAAATCAGTGCCATCTTGCAGCCAATGTCTGTAATTCCTTTGTATCTTAAAATTATTGTTGATGTTCAGTGAACAGTTGTGTTTCAGTGCATTAATCAATGGCATATATGTACCAAGAGCATGATTCATATCCAAGTGCTTCACAGTAAAACCTACAAACATTGTTCTCCAGCACCGACTCATGAGTTGCTAAACAAAGTTTCAAAGTCCTGCATTGATTATGAACTATTCACCTCCAGACATCTTTTATTTTGTGCGTTTCTAGAAGAGTTAGGAACTGTTAATTTCTAATTTTTAACAGTAAATAAGACATGCTTAATAAAATCTGTTTCGTTGAAGAAGTAGACTTACAACAAATTCTTTAAATACCATCTGTGATATTCCCACTTACAGATATGGCATTGTTAAGACAATGAATTAGCTTTCAGGACATACATATTAAAGCTTCTTTGGTGCTTGTAAATTTCTTCTGGCAAGTGCTCGGATGATACCATTGAACTGAGCATAGATAATTTCTAGCCTCATTCTTCTCTACTTTGAACTAGCCTCATTCTTCTCTACTTTGAACTGCATCACCAACAGATAATTAATCCCCAATCTTTGTTCTTCCATTTTGTACATTCCATCATTTGCATTCAGCTTGTAGTCACAATGGCATGGCTTCTGAATATTATTATTTTCATTATGTCTACACATCTTCACTTACTAAAAGCCAGCAAAGCTAGCAGAATGATTGCCAGACTTCAAATTGAAGTTAAATCAGTTTTTGAAACCTTCGTGTAATAGCAATTAATTATCCTTGGAATGCTTGGCAAATTTTGCTCTAACCTCACACATTTATTTACTTAGTTCCATGGGCCCATACAGTGATGAGTTTGGTTTGGATGTGGAACATGTCAAGATTATGACTACATAATTTACATGTATATTCAATTACAATTTTCTATTCAGATGATACTTCAATATTACAAATAAAACAGAATACAATTATTACCCTTACTCTTCAATAGTAGCATGTTCAGAACATTTTAACAGACATAATTATTATAATACTATTGGACAATCAGTTGAGTGATACAATATGCAGTAAAAATATGTGTACATGCTACACAGTGTTTAATGAAAATATCATAATCTACATAAAATACTTATACCAAAATTTAAAACCCATTAAACTGTTTGCTTTGCCATTTCTTTGGTATGCTATCTTTCACAAATTACTCAGCAAAGTTGCACCAGTGGTTCAAGAGGAATTGGCATAGTTTAGTTTTGAAAAATGATTCATTTGAAGTGCACATCAATGGCAAAGCAGTTATGAGACAGTTAGAGAAATTTAAATATCTCAGGGCACATATTGGTAAAAATGGATTTGGCCATAGAGAAGTGAAATATAGAATACAGCAAAGCAGAAAAGTGTTAGGGTGTATGAATTCTTTTTGGTGGGATAAGAATATTTCCAACAGAAATAAGAAAAGAGTAGGTAAGATAATGGTTGAATCAGTGCTATGCTATGGATCAGAACTATGGATCTTAAATATGGATCTCAAAAGATGACTAATAGCTAGTAGTAGTAGTAGTAGTAGTAGTAGTAGTTTTATTCATCCGTAGATCTCTTTTTACAAGGATATAGGACATGTCAAAGTATTTACAAGCTTAGATCAATTTACAATAAGCTAATTCGTATACACATATATTTACAGACTTCTAGTTAGAGACAATCATTAGATTTTACTCCTGGTATACAATAATTTATTTACAAATAACTCATTAAATAATGTAATGCCACACTATTCACTCATATTTCACTATCAGTCACTGCACACACTATACACACATTGTTTCATAACGCTTCACAGACTACACACACACACACACACACACACACACACACACACAGGTGATTCTTGGGCCATTTTCTGTACTGCAAGTTCCCATTTGCTATCCTGAAAAACTGAGTCAGCATCCCTTCATAATGAGTGAGATGTTGAGCTCAGCTGTGGAAATGGATATTTGCATAGGAGTGCCAGAATATCGAGAATCGAAAGGAAAACTAATGACGAAGTAAGACCTAGAATGAAGGCAGATGATACAGTGATACATAGAAATGAAAGAAAATCATTAAAATGGTACGGACATATGATGAGAATGCCAGATCATTGGTAGCCAAAGAAGGTTTATGAATGGAAACCACCTGGCAGATGTAAGTGTGGAAGACCACAACATTCATGGACAAATCACATAAATGGAGTAATGGAACATCGCAGCATCAACGAGGAAGATGCGCTGGATAAAGAGGCTTGGCAGACGATAACAGGAATACAACAAGATGTTGTTATTACTTAATATTTGTATTGATTAATCCTGTGATAATAATAATAATAATAATAATAATAATAATAATAATGAGACACTATTCCTTAAGTTTTCAGTGGAAAGAAGATTGAAAATTTTTCCATTAGGATACTTAGCACTTTTCTGCACAATGGATAGATTATTTAATTTATACAGTATGCCATTCTTATTTCTATTGTCATGCATTTGAACTGTCAGTTTGTTCAAAGAGAGTGGGGTTCTTTACAAGAAAGAACCTTAAATAAAAAAATGTACTGGGAAGCAGAGTTAAGTCTCCTTAACTGGCTAAATAATTTGTGACAGGAGGTTCTTGGTCATATCTACACATGACTATAATCACTCTTTTTTTTTATCAGCAATGGAGATTTCTTGGGCACCTATTTGGACAAAAATACTTTGGAGACAATACATTACGAAGGTTTGGAGTGTGAATGGGAAGGAGGTGACATGTAAAAATAATGTAACTCTTGAACAACTCAAGATTATTGACACATCATCACTAGCAACACTTCTGATCAGAGAGTCTCCATGATGGTGAGGAATATTTGTGAGAGGCATGACAAAGACAGTTTGGTCCAGGACCTCATATAATGTGGAACTGCTGTATTGTACTCTACCATAATAATGTGTTATTACTCAGTATCATCTCATCTACATTCATAGTACTACTCCGTATACCAACTAGGGAAAACTACCATATTGGTGACCTGCGATAACCATGCCACAGAGGTATTCATTCAGTTCTGAGCTACTATGCACTAACAATACAGCCATCTTTGCAGAACACCTGTTGCAAAACTGTACCATGTGGCGCCATCTCATGGATGCCATCAAGTGATGTGCTTTGTCAGTGTTACCTGTGCCTTAATCAACAAGTAGTGCTAAAATGTGAACCATGTACTATTAGACACTCTTCCTCACTCAAAGCCATATCTCTGAACATGCCACAAAAATGTCATTCATCAACCAATCTACTCTTGAATGTGATGCAGATTTCAGATCCATGTACTTTGATTGTGGCTCCTGGTGTTCAGGTTGCACACATTACAAATGATTCTGTGACAACCATGCCAACCATGCTGCAACTACCATTCAACAACACAACCACCATGCATGATGTAAGATATCAGTCTCTGCACTGCTTGGATGCCATTCCAGGATCCAGAACCGTGCTGTGAGTGATATGTGACACTATACCATTTTGCATGACTTCTGTAGTACCACCACATTTGGTTTCTACATCACTTTGAGGGCCCACTCCTCTAATCCAGCTATGCCACTTTGACTGGAACATTTGGCCCTCTAGTTTGCAACCATGGATCGTTTTTGTTTGTGTTTTGACCACTAGGAATCTTGGATGGCACTTCTAAGTTTATAGTGTTGATCTGCCACCTGACCAAACACACTGAAATCATCAGTGGTAATATACTCACACCACCCATGTACAACAAATATGCGATGACCGAGCCAGCCTTGCTCCATTGTGTCTCTCTACACCAGAGCATCAACTTTGACAAGCTATCTGTGACAAACAACTCATAAATAAGACTCCATCTCAGCTGTGAGACTGGCTAAAATCTTTATTGAACATGAATCTAATGCCAGACACCACATTATGGACACTGTGGATTGTGAAACTGCTGTCCCAGCTGCAGCTTGTAATGATTACACATGAAGTGGAACCTCTTGACAAGAATCTCAGCCTTGTGGATAGGATGTTCACTATATTACAACACAGACAAGCCATTAATTACAAGGACACTGCCCCCATGCTGAACAGTAGATCTCTGCCATCTAGCTCCCACTCCAGGCCAAGCTAACGACTGATAGTTACATCACTATCTCCAGCCCATGCGCTGACATGCAGGCTGCATGCTACATCACCCTGGCAGTTGACAACAATCCATTGGCTGCTAATGTTACCTCAAGCTCACAGCTCTGCTGGTACCATGCCCAGTTTGGCAATGCCATGTGTAACTGCTGCTCTCCCTGCGAACTTCATATGTGGGCCACCATAGACACTCTGGTTCACACTGTCACATCAAGCTGCCTTTGACTGTGCTGCATGGGATGGATGTTCTCTGCACACGCACCCTTTTGGAAGGAAGACTTTATAGATACAGGGTCAGATGTCAGCACAGTACCAAAGGACATATTTACACTGCTCCCTGACACTAATGGTTGCAGTTCTGTGCTGACACTAATGGTTGCAGTTCTGTGCTGTCAACAATTCACCAATCTCTTTGCTTGGATCAGTACACCATGTTTTAAAACTCAGCACAGATCTTCATTGTCCATGAACCCTCTTCATCATTGACATCTGTGAACTAGTGGTGGGAACTGACTTCCTTCAGCATTTTCATCTCTCTCTGATGTTGCAGCATACTGCACATCTACGCCACGAAACTCATCATCTCATCCTGTGGGTTTTTGCTCTGATGTTGCCTCCCCAATGGATACATGTTCTACTTGGCTTCCTGGTGATGATGCTGATGTGCACTCTGTAATCGTGAAAGAATGCACTATGACTGTGGGTGCTACCATTAAGCACACCAGCATTACACAGACACATGCAAAGCATCAGAGATGTTCCACACTGAAAATACAAACTTACTCCCACATTTTCACAATGTATCTGCACAGCTTGTGCAAACACATGAGCTGTATGAAATACTCTCTGCCAGTACTACATGTAATGAATATACCTCATTGACTCCACCCCGTGGAGTTACACCGCAACTGCACTTCACCACATTGCACCACTCACAGGTTTTTACAGCACCTTCTGCCTTGGTTCTCAGTGTATTACCCATATGTCCCACCCCTTCCACATCGTGAGTGTATGTTCAGCAGAGCACCATTCAGAGGAGTACAACACACCACTTTCTCATGACCCCTGTCCCTCCATTTCACCACAGGGCATGCCACCTGGCAGACAGCGAAAACAGTGACTGATGAACTGCTACAGTTAGGTCTAGTTCACCTGTCAGACAGCTCCTGTGCCTCATCCATAAAGCTGGTCCCAAAAGATGATGGCTCCATTAAACTTTCTGGTGATTACAGTGTTCTCAACTCTCTAACAATGCATGGTAGTTACCCCATCCTTCACATTTAAGACTTTACACATTCCTTTATGCACGACTTCAAAAATGCACCCAGATGACCTTGCCAATTTCTTTTCATGCCCTATGGATTGAAAAGTGTGGCTCAGACCTGGCAATGATTTATTGATGGAGTTCTCTTCCAATTGAGTGGTTGCTATGCAAACCTTTACAGTATCTTATTCTTTTTTGCCAACTCCCATTATCACAAATGATATCTCAAACTAGTGTTCACTGCTCTCCAAAATTTTGGGGTGGTCATTGAAAAAGAGAAAACTCAGTTACGAAAACCGGAAGTGTCAATGTTGAGGGAATCAGACACAAGTCCAATTAGATGGAACTTATTCTGCAATATACCATCCCCACAAGTTTTTCCTGTCCTACAATGCTTTTACCAACATCACGTGTCATAAGAGTCAGGCCCCGCTCAACGACACCTTTGCTGAGTCAAATACACAAGCCTAGAGGAAGCTTGTGTGGACTCATACCAAGTAAGCTGCTTCCGATGGTGCTAAACTAGGCCTTGCAAAAATGGCCACACTAGCACACCCCATACCAAACTCAGAACTCCAGACACACCAGACACTAGCGATTCAGCCATCAGGTGGGTCCTACAAGTTGTTGCAGCTTAAATGCAGCCGCTCCATTTATTCTCTAAGACACTCATGGTCTCACGATCAAAATGGTCCATGTTTGGTCATGAGCTACTAGCTGTGTATGAAGAAATTTGATTTTTGAAGGTGGTTATTGATGGCAGACATGTTGCAATCTATGCAGATGCTGACACAGTGTAGCAGCAATCAAGGGATGTGAATCCCCACTGCTTTCACCATCTTGATTTCATCACACAATGTACAACAAATGTCCATCACTTACGTGATGTCAACAACATATTGCCAACTATTTCTCATTCATTAGTACTATTTCACCCCACCTCAATTACACCAAGTTAGTGGACAAGCAAGACCATGATCCATCCATCACAGACTTACTCAACAGTACCACCTCTAATTTGTCCACCAAACAAATACTTATGTCCTCTGTGACATCTCAAAGAACAGAACATGACCGCTCACCCCTCACCCATGCATCGCCTGATCTTTGATCAGCTTCACAACCTAGCCCACCCAGGTGTCTGACCAGTGGCTGACATCATAACCAAATGATTTGTATGTCCAACATCCAATTAGATTCCCACACTTGGGCACAAACCTGCTTGGAGTGCCAATGTAGCAAGGTTGGTTGCCACACAAAACCTCTGCTTGGCAGCTTCTGTACACAGCATGCTCAATTTTGACTCATGCCCATGGACCTCACTGGCCCCCTCCTTGATATAGAAGGCTACAAATACCAACTGTCTATAACTGATCTAGTCTCGCACTGGATCAAAACAGTGTGTATCAAAGACATCACAAGAGAATCTACTGCTCAGGCTTTTATTAATATGTGGATAGCTTGCTTAGGCTATCCTAAAATGATCACTACAGACCAAGGAAGACAGTTTGAATCCTCTCTGTTCAATCCATTCTATCATCTCTGCAGCATTACTTGAAACTGTATGATTGCATTCCACCCACAGAGTAACGACTGTGTGGTGAGTTTTTGTTGCACCCTGAAGACCACACTCATGAGCCACTGTGAACAAAGGTCTTGCCATGAGTGTTAGCTGGCATTCATATTACATTTAAGGAGGACATACAGGCTTCCCTGGTGGAAGTTTTGTATGATAAAGTCCTTGAGATCCCAGCAGAGTTTGTCCTACTGATACAACCCCTTACATCTTTCATACCTGACAGAATTAGTGAAATGGTGAAGTGTCATTCAAAATTTGCAGTTGCCACTGCCTACAGCACACACTAAACTGAAAATATTTACACAAAAAGTGCTACTGGACTGTGACTACATCATGCTATGGAATAACAGAATCTGACCAGCTATACAGCTACCATATTCGCGACTGTTTCCAGTTTTCGAGTGTGGTCTGCACACCTTCAACATCGTACTCAATGTGAAAATGACAGTCTCTCTTCACAGACTCAAACCAAAATGGGTCCTCTGTGACCCCATTGCCTAATGCCCTATGACTTTGTCAGCCCACATGTTAACCACAAAGCACATCCCCCTATCAACACAAAATTGGTTACTATGAAGTTTGACAGACCAGCATGCAACATCCTTGGCATCCATGCCTTCAACCCCAAAGACATCACCGTCAAACTAGTTGACGACAATCTTGTTACAGTTGCCAGCTGCGATGCTCCCAACACAACCACTGCCCCAATTACCCACCTCCTCCCCATATCCACCAATTACTGCTATGCATTTACTACATGGCCTTATCCCCTCTTGTGCTGGCAGATGGTGTGCTCACGATCACTGCACCAACACAGGCTCCTTGTCAGCCGTTACTGCATACCACGCCACTGGTTGCCTACGACACTGTCTGAGGTATCTCTCCCACTAGTGAGTCTGCAGTCACCACCTGCTCCCAGTGCATTGTATCCTGCTTTGGTGGTGCTCAGTGGTTCCCTACTCACCTGGCACCATGTCATCTCTGTACCACTGCCACTGAGTACCAGGTGCTGAGAAACAATCTGACTTGGCTGACATGGATCCTCAAAGCTTTCCTGGTCTGGGTATGATGCACCAGACAGTTTACTGCACTCACAAACCTCAAAACAGTACAAGGGCCTACAAATCATGGGCTTATTAGAGTCAAGTCAAACAGCATTAAAATTTTGGACAAAGATTTGTCTCCAAGCTTAACCTGAAAGGGCCTCCTCCCTTGATTATAAACACTTATTCAACCAATTATGGGCTAGTTCAATATTCCTCCAGGCCCACCCCCAATTCTGCCTAATGACATCCAAATCAATAGGCTTGGGCAAAAGAACATTGGGCAAAAGAACATTGATGATCCAAAGCTTGGACAAGGGAGGATTAAAAGGGTAGGCAAGCATCAAGATGGCCGGGACTGCCCCAGAAGCTTTGTGCTAAGTGGAATTAAAAGCAAGGCTTATTCAGGAAATGGAACTGTCCCACCTGGTCTGGGACCTAGCATGATAAATTATAAGAGCAGTCCCAATGTTTCTATTTGCCTCCCTGCAAAGTAAGGCCTTGGCTGGTGGGGAGAGGTGGTGATATACTAGATACCAGTGCCAAAAACAAAACCCTGGAAACAAAACTGAGCATGTTATCACTCACTAGTCCTCCTAGCAGGGCCAAACAGAGAAAATATCCTAGTGAGGTGGTAGATAGTTACAGATGCTGTCATTTCCTGAGTAGAAGAAGCCAAAGGAACTGGGAGAACACATCCATGATGATCAGACTGCAAGTCACATTTCTAAGTTACATCATCTCTGCTTCAGGAATATGTCCAATGGATGACAGGTTGGTGCTCAAACAAAATTTTCCACAACTGCAAACATTCCATGACCTCTTGAGTTATCGTAGCATCTTAAATTTTTACTGGAGAAACATCCCACATGCTGTGGATACCCAAGCTCCCCTCACAGATGCATCAAAAGTACCAAATACTTGTGGGCATTGCCACCTCACATAGGTCAAAGACATGCAAGTGGCTTTCGCATGCTCAGTCAACATTTTGGTTTCAGCAGTGACTTCAGCCCATCCGGTGCTGGACGTTTCTCTTACAATCATTGCTGACACCAGTGAAGTAGCAATAGGGTTGGTACTCCAATAAATTGTTGATGAGCAAGTGCAACCACTCTGGTTTTTTTCCAAAAAGCACTCAAAAACCTAAACACAGTATTCCACATTTGACGGAGAACTTTTAACAGTCTACAAAGACATCTGCTATTTCAGTGAAGATATTGTGGGGCACATGGTTGTGATTTATACTGACTATAAATCGGTCATGGACACGATTTAACATTTGTTACCGAGCGAGGTGGCGCAGTGGTTAGCACACTGGACTCGCATTTGGGAGGATGACGGTTCAATCCCGTCTCCGGCCACCCTGATTTAGGTTTTCCGTGATTTCCCTAAATCGCTTCAGGAAAATGCCAGGATGGTTCCCTTGAAAGGGCATGGCCACTTTCCTTCCCCGTCCTTCCCTAACCTGAGCTTGCGCTCCGTCTCTAATGACCTCGTTGTCGACGGGACGTTAAACACTAATCTCCTCCTCCTCTTAACATTTGTTGACACGAGTTACTCTGAAACAGTTTGGATACTTGGACTACATTTCTCAATTTACCATGGATGTCCACAATTTACTGGGAGTTGATAATACTGTGGCAAACTACCTTTCATGTGTCAATACCATATCACTTCAACTGGATATCTCCAAATAGCACAGGAACAGACATCAGCTCCATCAGTTATGGCATTTGCTTCTGACCCTTTGACCAGTCTAAAGATTGAACAATGTCAGCTACCAGAGGCAGACATAGTTCTACTCTGTGATACTACACTTGGAAATCAATGGCTACTGGTTCCAGCGTTCTTTTGCAAAGCCATTTTTGTTGTTGCACAATCTCTCCCATCCAGCAATATGAGAAACAACAAAGTTTGCTTGTGACTGCTTCAGATGGTCAAATGTTAAAAAAAAATTTCCAAGTATGGACTCGCATGTGCACTGCCTGTCAACAAAGTGAAATTGGTCATCACATGCACCACAACCAGGCCACTTCACAGTTCCACAGGGATGGTTTTGTCACATTCATTTGGGCGTCATTGGCCCTTTGTCAGAATATTCAGGATAAAAATACATCCTCTCCATGTCTGATCGTGTGACACGATGGGCTGAGGCGACGCTGATGATAGACATGATGGTGGAAACCACAGCTATGGCATTCATGCATACATGGATCACCCAGTTTGGCTTGCCGATTTGCTATATGGAGAGACTCTGTGACTATCAGTGAACCTTTCCATGCCACCCATGCACAATGATCCGCAACCATTACCGGAACTACTACAAGCAGTGTGGAGAAGAATTCAGCACATTGCCATCCCATCACTATGGCCCCCCACAGCACTGCCTACCTTTGTACACCAGGTGCTGGCCATGACGCAATTCTTCGTGCTGTATGACAACATGGTCTGACCTGCACTTATGCTCCCCTACAAGTGCCCATACCAGGTCATCAGCTGCAGTAACAATACTTTATGAATCAGGGTAAATGGTAAACCAACAATGGCGGCCATCAACTGTTTGAAGACAGGGTTGACCCTGGAAGATCTCTCCACTGACTCCACACCACTTTTGTCATCGCTATGTGAACGACCAATGTCATTCATATGGCAGCTGATGACAAGGACAATGAAGCACTACCTCCCACCTTGGTGTTTGGCTAACCATGATGTCTGCCACAACACCTCAGGGATTATGAACTCACGTAAGTGGTGGCAGTTATTTATCACAGTGATAGTACCTCCACTCATGCTCTGCATTCCACAGGGGGCTCTGTGGAAACTCCAAACAATAATATCACTGATGCATGATGTACATGCTCTCTGCTGGAGCCATAGTTAATACGCTCTGTGCTTTTGTATCGAACAGACACTATGTATTGTACTAACTGGAAATAAAATAGTGTGTACATAATGCAGCATGATTGGTGATAATTCAGTATCATATCAGCTATACTGTGAAAACCCACCACAACTGACTTAAACCAAATACAGCTTACAACTCTTAAAAATACTACCAGGGTAAGACATCCTTAGCACTGCTGGGGTTGGTAGTGAAAATGGGCAGTGGGACACATACAAGATGTTTCAGAATTTCTGTTACAGACCTATAGAGGTTACAGACGAGTCTTACTAGATAAAGTTCTGATTAGGTACCCAAGCCTGGTATTGTATCTTTTGTATGTAAAATAAGTTTTAAAAAGGGATCACATACTTCTCAGAATGGTATGTAAGTGGTAGAGGTACACAATGCTTGTATTAAGAATGTTTTCCAGATTGCCTCAGTCCATTAAATATAATTTTCATCCAAATGCAACAATGAATGTAGGAAACTTGTAATTCTCTAATGCTCCTAGGTTGGTACTCTTATTTAAATTGAATATATCAGTATGTGAACAGTCTGATAGCACTTTTAGTCAAATTTGCATGGTAGGTAGTTTTGTGGTTGAGCTTGTTATTTTTTACATACTTGTCAATTATTGCAATTTTGATATCCTGTTTTCAGATTCCTGTGATTATTTTGTGTGCTCAGAATGTGAGAATATGTTAACTCCATAAAACTAAGCACGCTGCTGTTTTTACATTTAATGTAAGTAAAAATAAATAAAGGTGTAACTACAATTATAAACACAAATTATTATTTATAACAACTCATGAATTGCTACTGTTTACTGCACATGGTATTCATCACAGGTTACATTTAAAGCTTTCCAAAATATTTCAAAATTTATATTTGCTGTATGATTATCTTTCATCATGCGATGGCACCAAGTGAGGCAAACATTCTGTTCTGAGACGGTCTGGATGTAGAAAGTTGTTGCTTCATGTAACTATTGTATGATTAAGTCTAGACTGAAGTATAATATGTGTGAACTGTTCTTTGGGACTGCAAAACTAACCTGTCAATGTCTTTATGCAAGAAAACATAAGAAGTCAGAAAACCAAAACTAAGGAATTGGTTTTCTCTCTTTTCAAAAAACCTGAACCTGAATAATGGAAAGCTTGGATAAATTATTGCAGCCCTTAGATTACTGTTGTCAACGAAAGATAAGTGATCAACAAAATATCATATATCACTCTCTCAGTGGATTGTAATTAATGTGCAACATTAGTGCTGATTCACTAAAATGGCATGCTAATATTCTTGTCGGTTATTGTCTGCTGTGCCATGCAATGTGTCATATATTGTTGCTGTAGCCAGGATCTGAAAACTGCAGAGTGAAATATTAATTATTATTGCATTTTTCAACTTATGTATTTTAATAAAATGTATATGAAACAGTCAAAGAAGACTACAGAGGAATGATGTACATAAAATATGAAAAATTCTGAAAAAAACTGAGGAGGAGTAGGACCACATGATCAAAAACAATTGGTGAACTGGACTTCAGACAGAAAGGTAAGTGACTTTAAACTTTTATTTATTTATCTATTTGTTCTTCTCCAGATTTTTATTTGGGAACTTTAACCACCATGACAAAAACCAAATACTAGAGAATTTAATTGACAGTGGGTTGGTGGGAGATGTATTAGATCTGTCTGTGGACAATTTAGAAGGATAGAAATTTTAAGCAATTTCCACACAAATGAAGGAACGACATGAACAATTAAAGTTATAGTTGAAATCACAAATGAAACTTAACAATGAACAGTTTGACACAAAACTTAAACAATTTTAGGTGTTTAGAGCAGAAACAATGAACTGCTTTAAATGTTTGAAGAAGAAAACAGTAAACTGTTTTGAGTGCTTAGGGAAGAAAATAGCAAACAATTTTGGCTGTTTAGGGAAGAAAACAGTCCAAAGTAGATACTATTGAAGACTAATAGTCATTTTTGCAAACTGAGAATGTCAAAGAAGGTAGCAAATTTGAACAGAAATTTAAAGAAATCTGATCAATAATTAAAGAGAAATAAGATAAGATAAAAACAGAACTGTACAATGTAAAAGATACTTCAGAAAATGAAATTATTGGATCAGGGGAAAGTTTGCTAAATTAGATGTAAATTTATATGATTTTGGAAAGAATGTAACTAATGATTTAACTATGTTAGGAAATTAGTTGTCTAATATGGGCAAATAGGTAGTAGAAACTCAAGAGAGTTTAGTGTCTAGAAATCTGTGTACTATTATTGATGTTATGTGGGCCAGTCTCCCAGTGAAAAGTTTTCTTGGTAATAACTCACATGCTGGAGATTTTCACCAACAATATAAAGATAACTTTGTGGTATGGCAGACATTTTAAGAATTAAATTTGTCACAAAAAAAAATTGAAAGGGAAGCTTTATCTTGGACAAACCTGAATTCTGATCAGTGGGTAACATTTCCTGAAATTGAAAATGGTTCTTCAAGTTAATTTGGTCTGAGTCTGAACAAGCCAGAATGATGATTGAATTTTTAAATTGGCTAAACTGTAAGGGAGTTGATGATGGTATGAACAAGTACTGCAAAAACCAATTGGTAAGATTAGAACATTTACATAAACTTTTGATGAAATAGTACAAGTTGATGCACTGAAAAGGAGATTACCTAAGAGGTTGCATTGGGCTTTATTCATGAATCAGATGACTGAATTTTTGAAGTATGG
Organism: Schistocerca gregaria; assembly: GCF_023897955.1. Lineage (NCBI taxonomy): Eukaryota > Metazoa > Arthropoda > Insecta > Orthoptera > Acrididae > Schistocerca > Schistocerca gregaria. Next base: position 156,661,505 of record NC_064921.1, on the reverse strand, counting down.
TGGCAAGCTAGATAAGGCTTTGCAGAGGGATCACAGACAAAATTTCTATCAGGTAAATTATCAATATGGGGGATGGAATCCAAATTTTAATAGGGAAACCAAAGGAGGAGAGAATATGGAAATTTTAGGAATGAACATAATAATGGTGGAATGAAAATGGACTATAAGGAGATTGGAAGGGACAATGAAAATAGAAGCAAGGGATGGGAAGTGGAGAAGAGAGTGCAAATACATTAAGTACCAGTTAATAGTGCAAATCAGTCAGCAAACTGAAGACTGCTCCGATGAGGGTCGTAATTGTGGGGTGAGGGACTCAAAAAATTGTCAGACCACTAAATTTTGTTGGAATGTTATGAAGGGTTGTAATCAGATGACACAAAAACATAGTGACAAGAATGTATGCCAAGTGACTAGGTTGGTGTTCAAAAGTGAATTTTGGAATACTACGACAAATAATGATTTGTTAGAGAATAACAATGGGCAAGGTGAGGTTGAAATCACAGATCTGAATGTTAAAATAGTTGCAGATTTTTAAAGGTGGGCAGTAAGTGTATTACAAAGTAATGAAGTGTGAAATAAAGATTATGTAGTTTCTGAAATGTGGGGGAGTTCTTTAATGAAGAAGGTGATGCATAATGATGAATTTTCAGATACTGTGGGTTAAAAAGTTAAAAATAATATCATTGGTTTTAGTGTAGATGAGAAACACAGTATAAATAGTGATTATGATTGTTCTGAAGTTGCTGGTGAAGTTTAAACTGAAATAAATACAGAAGAGGTAACAATTTTGGACTGTAAAGATCAAATTATATGTGAAGCTGAGATTGTTAATGAGTTTGTATGTGAAAAAAAGTTTGTTGCCTATTGTCAGTAAGTCACTGATCAGTGGGGATTTGCAAGATAAGGATCATAATTATCTGGGTCAGTTAAGCTTGTGTTTGAGTGTGGAGGGGAAGGGAGAGAGAGTTTTAAGTTTACTTTGGAAGTACTATGGGAATGAAAATAATATGGAAGACAGTGGAAGAAAAATGGGAAAATTTGTAAAGCTTTGTATCCAATCTAGTGGGAGCAAATTAAAAGTCTGTGAAGAAAAAGGAAATAGTAACAAATAAATTGTTTTGTAATCAACCTATATTAGAGGGGAACACAAGTAATAAAGAAGGTATTATATCTGTCAGTTTGTTGGAAACTGAGGGGGAAATATTAAGGGAGAAGGAAGAAATGTAGGAAATGAGTTCTAAAGAAACTGAAAATAATTTGTTGTATGAAGATTGTGAAAGGAAAGACAAATGTGGCATGTCAGGTTGTCCAAACATTCAGGTCAGAAGTGAAGATCAGGAAGGGAAATGTTTAACTGGCACAGTCAGTCCCGTTTCTTGAGTTACAGAAAAACTGAGAAATAAAATAAATAATGGAAATGATTTAGTTGCAATGCATGGGGGCTGATAGGAATGAGTAATAGAAACTAGAACTCTTTGGTACTAGTTTAAAGAAGAAATGAAGTTGTTACATTGATGATTGACTCTAGAAATTTAAAGTTCTTACAAAGAGAGAGTGATCATCGAGAAAATACTGATGAACTTTTACATAAATTTGCAAGTATAAAGAGTATGACCAGTTTAGACATAACCCCAGGTTCTCGTCAAATACAACTGCTGCGCCCCCTATCCAATAGGTATGGGCATCCTTGACCACAATCAATTAATCAGCTATACTTTGTTTGAGATCAGATACACTGTAATGGGACATCCTCCTCTAGCATTACTTTTCCTCAATCATAGTTGTCGATATCAGTATTATTTTTCAAATTTTGGACAGGTCAGCATTATCTCAGCTGCTTTTCTGAAAACTTTCATATAATTTTATACACAGTGTGTTTTATTTCAAGCTAACATTTATTTAAATGAATTACTTTATAAAATGTTTTAGTCTTGGTGTTATAATCGATAAGTACTAGCTCTGAATGTATAGTTAAAATTATTTTTTTTAAACATTTCAAATTACAAATTATGGGCACACTTAAAATTTCTAGTGTTAATTACACAATACTGTACTGGTTACTATGTTTATTTTTGGATTAATTTATGAAATAATAATCGAAAGTAATACTGTAACAGAAAACAGCAGAAATTCATTTGTTAAGAAAAATTATAAACCCTTTGGAATACAGTTATTTCCACAGAGTGTGAGAATCATAAGCATGCCTCTGATGTGATCAGACATATTTTTATACAAGGTGTAGAACTTTGCTTCTGCTGTTTTTCCCCAACATTTGAGGCTTTAATGAAACAAACTTTTTACACATGTAGCATTCAAGGTATTTTCCATAACTGGCCACTACTTTCTCCCATATTTTGGGCAGTGTACAAATCTCATGTCAAAAAAATTGTTCATCTTTTGAAGCGATCCATGAATCGATCCAATTTGTGACTTCTTCGTGAGATAGGAAGTGTTGGTCAGCCACACCATGCGCCATTGATCTAAACAGGTGATAGTCAGAGGGAACAATGTCTGGAGAATACGGCAGGTGGGGTAGGACTTCCCATTTTATCGCTAACAAGTACGTTTTGACCTCTTTTGCAATGTGGGGTCGAGTGTTGCCATGCTCCAAAACCACTTTATCATGCCTATCACTCTACTGCAGCTGTTTGTCTTTTAATGATCTGCTCAAATGCATTATTTTATTCGATAATGAGCACCTGTGATTGTTTCACTTGGTTTTAACACCTCATAGTACATGACGCCGAGCTGGTGCTATCAAATGCAAAGCATGATCTTGGAGCCGTGATTATTCGGTTTGGCCCTCAATGTGGAAGCATGGCCAGGGTATTACCGTGATTTTTTGCATTCAGGGTTATTGTAATGAACCTATTTTTCATCCCCAGTCACAATGTGATGCAGAAATCCCTTCCGTTTTTGCATCTGAAGCAACTGTTCACAAACACACAAGTGCTGTTCAACATCTCTTGGTTTCAGCTCACATGGGACCCAAGTTCCTTCTTTCTGAATCATTTCCATAGCATTGAGACATTTTTAAATGGCTTGCTGTGTCACTCTCACTCATTGTGCCAATTCTTCTTGAGTTTGACATGAGTCTTCACTCAGTGTCTCCAATTCTGCATCTTTGAAAACATTGTCTCTTCCACCACTATGCCGGTCTAAGACATTAAAATCACCATTCTTGAAGCATTGAAACCACTCATGACATGTTCTTTTACTAATATCATCCTTACAATACAAGCATTTGATGAGACTCAGCCACTGTTTTCTTCATATTGAGAGAAAGCAGTAACAACTCCCGCAAATTATGAGAATTAGGCTCGTAAACTGACATTTTCAATCAAGAACAACTTTATGATGCAGACACAAATCAACTAATGTTTGAATGAGGCTACGTTGACTAAGATCCAAGCTAACTGCCTGATGTCTGCGATCTGTTTCTTTCAACCATCACATATCTTTGTCACCACCTATCAGCAAATGGCAGAAGCAAAGTTGTGAACCTTGTATTTTGTGCGAACAATGTAATTTTGGCTGTTAATGCGAAAAATAAAAAGACTGTGTGATATACTAAAATGAGAAAAATATATTTACATAAAAACAAAAATTCTGCAACAACAATCTTCAAATGTATTTAGCTCAATCCAGCCATGAGGATCCTAATTGTGATATTTTCAATGTGAAGAATCAGACCCCCAGACAAGAAGAACTGGAGCCAACTCTACTTGATGAGCTAAGTACACTACCATAGAAACTTTATTGTAATCTTTGTTCCTCTCAAATCTTCATAAAAGACTAATGTGGATAATAGATGGAATTAGGTAGCAGGGCAGAGATTACAAAACTCAAGGGGAAGGTAATGTTACTGCCAATGCAGATACCAGAATCACAATTAATATTGGAAGTTGGTCAGAAGTTATTCGGTCAAGAAATGGAAAGAAAAGGGGAGCAATATTAAAAGGTACATAAAGGAATGTTGTTTAGAAGACCATGTCCAAACTTAGATAACTGTAAATTATGCTTATATGGATATGGTGTCTGTTCTTTCAGACATTTCCGAAAGAACAGACACCATTGATGACCTGCAGCCATCTAGAACGAAATTAGAATTATATAAATACTGTCAGCTGCTGACGGGAATTGCTATATATCAAAGGGGGCAGGTGAAAATGTGTGCGCTGACCGGGACTCAAACCTGGGATCTCCTGCTTAAATGGCAGACACACTATCCATCTGAGCCACCGAGGGCACAGAGGATAGTGTGACTGTAGGGACTATCTATTGCATGCTTCCACATTCTCACCTTGTATGTCCACACACTACATTCGTAGTGTCCCACCCCAACACACTCATTACTCATGGAAGACATTCTTACCAAGTCCTGTAAGAGTTTGTGGAATATATGTGCAGCAGCACAAAAGAAGAATGTTATGGCCAGTATTGCCAGAACTATATACTATATGGATATGGTGTCTGTTCCTTCAGACATGTCCAAAAGAACAAACACCATTGATGACGTGCAGCCATTTAGAACGAAATTAGAATTATATTAATACCTTCAGCTGCTGACAAGCATTGATATATATCAACGGGGACAGGTGAAAATGTGTGCCCCAACCGGGACTCGAACCTGGGATCTCCTGCTAACATGGCAGACGCTCTATCCATCTGAGCCACCGAGGGCACAGAGGATTGTGTGACTGCAGGGAGTATTTCACGCACGCCTCCCGCGAGACCCACATTCTCACCTTGTATGCCCACACACTACATTCGTAGTGACCCACCCCAACACACTCATTACTCGTGGAAGACATTCTTACCAAGTACCGTAAGAGTTCGGGGAATATGTGTGCATCCGCACAGGAGGAGGTCATGGCCGGTATTGCCAGAACTACATACTTATATGGATATGGTGTCTGTTCTTTCGAAAAACAAACACATCTTGATTTCCTAGTCTAACCCTGCTGAAAGGTATATGAGAGAAATAAGGAGACTTTGTAGAATATACTACAGCATGATCCATGCTAACTGGATAGGAATGGCTACAGTTTTGAGGACACATTGAATAGCCTGGAACATTCTTCCATAGGTTTTTTCTCCATTTGAAATTATGTACAACAAAAAGCCAGTCAGTTTTATGAGGGGGATTCGCAACAATTTTTTTCTCCTGGTATTTCAGATGGAGAATTGAAATTTCTTGACAGTATAGCTTGAAGTTTGCACTACAGAGGCTAGTTTGTTTTCATGTACAACTCTAGTGAGAGAAGCCTGAACTATGAAACAAACAAACATGTTACTGTTGTCAGCTTATGAAGGGCAGCACAGTGTAGTTTGATATTTGTGGGCCAAAGGGCAAAAATCGGGTGAAATTCACAGGGAGATGCATGGCATGTATGGGGACAACTGTGTGGATCATAGCAATGTCTCCAGGTGGTGCGCATTATTCCGAGAGGGTCATGTGGACTTTAGTTATTCGTCACGTGCTGGGTGGCCAGTAATAGCTGCAACTCTGCAGAATGTCAGAGCCATTAAGGCAGCAATTTTGCATGACCAGCAAGTGCAACTGTGAACCTTATAGCAGCAGTTCAGCATTTCCTGTGGTGTGGTTTACAATATTGTTCAAGACATGTTGAAATTTCATGAAGTTAGTGCTCACTGGCTGCCTAAGAACCTGACAGACAATCACAAGGGCCAGCAAATGATGACAAGCTGTGTTCCCATAACCCCTTCATGTTTGAAGACAATAATTTGCCATGCTAAAGTTTTAACACATTACTAATAATTTGTGTGTGTCTTGTAGTATCTACATGACTTCCTCCTGAAATAATCTACACTTGCTACAATGCACCAGACACATTTCCATTTGAAGTGTTGCTGAATTCTGGATTGATATTTCAGGGCACCACACTTTTGGACTATTACAGAGGAAGATTCTAGGCACCCCATGTGTCGTAATGGGAGACAGTTATGGAGTTTCAGCAAAGTGACCTTTTTTTGCACAATGTATTTATTAGATTTTCAGCCCCCATGTCATTCGACATGTGGCTGACCTGTTTCGAGAAATTCTCTGGATGAAATTTGAACTCAGTCTTGTGATACACAAAGAGTTTTAATGAATAGTTATTTGCATATCTGTATAGTACTATGTATCCATTTCTCAAGGCTGTAAAAGAAAATTGACTGTCACTTGCTTTCTTCAGTAAACTTGATATCTTGTCACTAATCTTCTGTGTTTTGATTTTGGACTGTGATATGATGCAGTGTTAAGATCGATTGAACTCCTTTGTTTGGATGATTATGGATTTGTGCCTTACATTGTGCATGTTAATTTGATTGTAACAGAAAGCATCTTCAGCTTTGTGTTGACATGATTGCATTGGACAAAATGAGGGCACTTGGTCTCTCTTTCCTTACATGTATGGTGTCAGCTGCTTTATTTGGCAAGTTTATTTTACTGAACTTTTGTTATCAGATGTCCTTTCTGTCACCACAGTCATCAATTAACCTGAAGTGAATTGTGTAAACTGTGTTATGTATGTTACCGTATTTTGTTTGTCTATTACAGTCTCTACTTCTACATAAATACTTTGCAGATTCAAGTAATGGAAAATCTGGTATTGTTTGTATGAACGTGTGTGCATTTTCTATATTACAAGAAGGCCACTTGGCTGGAAGCTCACATGGAGAGCAGTTTTTTGTCGATCGTGTCTGCAACTCAACATCTCCTCTATTTAGTGAGTAGCAGTCTATTCTTTTCATAATATTGCCAGTACTGCACAAGATACCTGGCTGTGTGTAGCAGAGGGTAATTCAGGTAACACTAACTGATCCCCATTTCCTGTTCCAGTTGTGAACGAATGATTTTTTGAGTTGGGCATTTGAGACCAGCTCACCATTTGTCTAAATAAGAATGGAAAACCTCCTAAAAACCACACTCATGCCAGTCAGTGCAACCTGATCAGTAATCATTAATCTGCTGTACAGATTCAATTTGGGACTGACTCACCTCCATGTCTCACAAGCTAGTATGACCTGTGTGTTAAGCTATATGAGTAGGCCAAAATTTAGGTGTTGAATACCTCAGAAAAAAGATAATTTTTCTCGAGTAGCACAAAATGTCGCCTTTAAAATCCAAATTATTTTCGTAGAGAAACATCAGAAAATATTTCACCTAATCAAACAAATTTTAATTTGGAAGCTGTACTTAAATAATTGCTGTAGTACAAAAACTGATAGGGTGCATGGATGTCAGTCTATAAAAGTGGCAATGTTTGAATATTACCTGATTCCATTTGCTGCATTTCTTTCCTATTCCTCCACATTGTTTCCTTTCTGCCTCCCCTTACCAAAGAGTGCTGATTGGACCTGACAATTCATTAGAATGTTTTCTGCACTCAAATGCACAGAAGAATATAGCAGCTTAGAACAGGATAGCCAAAGACATTACCATTTCCCATAGAATTCCCATATATGCATCAAAAACTAAGAATTTTAACAAAATGTTAATGAAATTTGGATGGAACAAGTTTTGAAACAGTCTGATCATATGTTACTACAGGACATAATGAGTTGATGAGTTACTGATCTTATTTCCCGCTAGGGGCATGATGGTTTTGCTGCATACAACAACTGGACCAGCATCAGTACTCCAAAGCATTTTATTTTGCGGGTTCAGTTGAGTCTGCACATCTCTTATTCTTTATAGATGTGTATCTTGACGAGCTTAACAAGATGATGGTTTTATCTTATATCGTGTAAAAATTAAGCATAATGAGTCTTGCATCATGACAACTCAAATGTGGAAATATATTTGCCAGCTATCTTTGGAGCATTTGGGTCACTCTCTCAAACCAGAAATGAAAGCACTCTTAAAGAAGACAACAGTGTTTTTGTATTTTAACAGAATTTATTTTTAAACAGGAGAAAGTTTGGGATGGAATAACAACAATACTACAAAAATGTTATATTATGAAAAGGAAAGTTGCTACTCACCATATAATCGAGATGTTAAGTTGTAGATGGACATGACAAAAAGACTGTCACAAATACAGCTTATCGTCATAAAGGCCTTCATCAAAATTAGACAACAAACACACAAATACACACTCACGCAAATGCAACTCAAACACACATGACTGCAATGTCAGGCAACTGAGGCCACAGTTGCAATTGCAGCCTCAGTTGCCTGAGACTGCAATCATGTGTGTGTGAGTTGTGTTTGCATGAGTGAGTATGTGTGGATTTGTTGTCTAATTTTGACAAAGGCCTTACTGACTGAACGTTATATTTGTGACAGTCTTTCTGTTGTGCCTGTCAGTAACTCAGAATCTCCATTATATGGTGAGTAGCAACTTTCCTTTTTACAATATTGTTACATTCCATTCTGGATTTTCCATTGTTTGAAAAAGGTCAGATTGCCACATAGAAGGGACAATGAGTTGCAGACAGGCACAATGAAGAGACTGCTACCCATTTAAGCTTTCAACCAGAAGGCTTTCTTCTCAATTAGAAAACACTGACTGACTATGGACTGCAGCAGTGCCATATGGGAGAAACAATCTGGTGTGGGTGGTGGGGATAAAGAGAATGCTGGAGTGGGAAAGGGACGGATAACAAGTGACGGGTGGGGTAAGGTATAGTGCTGCTTGTGGAAGTATGCAGGGATGTTGTGGGGACAGGATAAGGCTGCTAGGTGCAATTGGGAGGTTTGAGGGGGAGGAAGGGAGTGAAGCAGAAACGGAGAGGCGTAGAGAAGGAGAAAAAGACTGCTGGATGTGTTGGTGGAATGCAAGGTTGTGTAGTACTGAAGCAGGAGCAGGGAAGAGGATAGATAGGTGACAGACAGAAAGTAGTGAAGATTGACACCAGGGGGGTTATGGGAACATGCAATGTTGGTTGTCATGCCCATGTAGAAAGTAGCACCATGGCTGTAGCTTAGTTTGTAGATCACATGATTGCTTTCACAGGTATGTGTTTGATAAGACAGAAGATGCCTGTGACCAGTCTGGAGTAGGTGCTGGGAGAGGATGTTTGGGCAGGTCTTACATCTAGGTCTGTTGCAGGGATGTGGGCATGAGGCAAGGGGCTGGGATCAGGAGTGAGGTATTGTGGATAAAGATATTGTGCAGATTCAGTGGGTGGTGGGATACTATTGTGGGAAGGGTTGGAAGGATAGTGGGTAGGATATTCCTCATGTTCTCTATCCTTTTCATATTGTTATGATGTCATTCTGCAGTTTCTGTGGTTGAATATAAATTTTATTTTTAAATATACTTTAAAATAATAGGAAAATCATGCCTCAAATAATGGTGATGATTTACTTATGTTGTGGTTGTGTTATTTAATATAGAAAAGAACAGGGTTGTCTTTGATAGTCTCCCCGATTGGTATTTTCAGTTATACCATATGTTAACACTGTGGTCTTCTGCACAGCAGCATCAAATACAAACACCTCTGAGATGTGTATTTTCATTGAAAACTTTTGTAGAATATCTCTTTTATTTACTTCAAAATTTATACAAAATCATTCTCAAATCATTTTGTAGAAAGATGAGGTCTAGAAGAACAGGTCTGACTCTTTGCCAATTTTGAAAAAATTTCAAACAGCTTGGTTCGGAACCAGTTTTAATAAATTCCAAACTGGAACCCAACGGGCTCCCATCAAGGAATGCATGGTTAAGATCATGTTTTTTTTTTTAATTCTCCAATTTGTTCAAGATATTTTGAGAAGTAATTTTACTATTTACGAAGATGAATGTCAACTTGTAAATAGCCATAAAATACACTCCTGGAAATGGAAAAAAGAACACATTGACGCTGGTGTGTCAGACCCACCATACTTGCTCCGGACACTGGGACAGGGCTGTACAAGCAATGATCACACGCACGGCACAGCGGACACACCAGGAACCGCGATGTTGGCCGTCGAATGGCGCTAGCTGCGCAGCATTTGTGCACCGCCGCTGTCAGTGTCAGCCAGTTTGCCGTGGCATACAGAGCTCCATCGCAGTCTTTAACACTGGTAGCATGCCGCGACAGCGTGGACGTGAACCGTATGTGCAGTTGACGGACTTTGAGCGAGGCCGGGTGGACGTACCGCCGAATTGCTCAACACGTGGGGCGTGAGGTCTCCACAGTACATCGATGTTGTTGCCAGTGGTCGGCGGAAGGTGCACGTGCCCGTCGACCTGGGACCGGACTGCAGCGACGCACGGATGCACGCCAAGACCGTAGGATCCTACGGAGTGCCGTAGGGGACCACACCGCCACTTCCCACCAAATTAGGGACACTGTTGCTCCTGGGGTATCGGCGAGGACCATTCGCAACCGTCTCCATGAAGCTGGGCTACGGTCCCGCACACCGTTAGGCCATCTTCCGCTCAGGCCCCAACATCGTGCAGCCCGCCTCCAGTGGTGTCGCGACAGGCGTGAATGGAGGGACGAATGGAGACGTGTCGTCTTCAGCGATGAGAGTCGCTTCTGCCTTGGTGCCAATGATGGCCGTATGCGTGTTTGGCGCCATGCAGGTGAGCGCCACAATCAGGACTGCATACGACCGAGGCACACAGAGCCAACACCCGGCATCATGGTGTGGGGAGCAATCTCCTACACTGGCCGTACACCTCTGGTGATCGTCGAGGGGACACTGAATAGTGCACGGTACATCCAAACCGTCATCGAACCCATCGTTCTACCATTCCTAGATCGGCAAGGGAACTTGCTGTTCCAACAGGACAATGCACGTCCGCATGTATCCCGTGCCACCCAACGTGCTCTAGAAGTTGTAAGTCAACTACCCTGGCCAGCAAGATCTCCGGATCTGTCCCCCATTGAGCATGTTTGGGACTGGATGAAGCGTCGTCTCACGCGGTCCACACGTCCAGCATGAACGCTGGTCCAACTAAGGCGCCAGGTGGAAATGGCATGGCAAGCCGTTCCACAGGACTACATCGAGCATCTCTACGATCGTCTCCATGGGAGAATAGCATTCTGCATTGCTGCGAAAGGTGGATATACACTGTACTAGTGCCGACATTGTGCATGCTCTGTTGCCTGTGTCTATGTGCTTGTGGTTCTATCAGTGTGATCATGTGATGTATCGGACCCCAGGAATGTGTCAATAAAGTTTCCCCTTCCTGGGACAATGAATTCACGGTGTTCTTATTTCAATTTCCAGGAGTGTAAGTGCCAGTTCCAACCCTGTTAGAAATCCCTGTAATACCAGCTTTTAAATCATTTTCTTGAAAGAAAAACGCAGACAACACGATATTTTTTCCCTCCCTAAGAGATGGGGAGAGGTGAGTGTGGATGCCCCTTGACACCAGGTATGGGCACCCTTGCATCGAGTAGCTGTTTGTGTTCCATATGCTGTCTACCTTGTAAGAGAGTTTGAAAATTTTTCTGTGCTGTGGTGAATTTGAATTATCATTACAGATAAAACTGTAGTTTATGTTTTTTGTATTTTTCTTATCATTATGTATGTAGAAGTAAGATTTTGTACCCAAAATTCATGTAAGTTAGTGCAAGGATATTCAACAAGCTCAATTCTATCACAAAGCAAGAAACAGGAAATCTCTATCAGTTTAAAAGAAAATTAAAAATTATCCATGTAACCATTTGTTGGACTGAAAATTACTATTAGCTGCATGACAAATAGCAGCATTCATTGTAGACCTTTATGACAAATGGTAGCGTACTGTAAAGGGACATATATTGTTACAGATGTATTCAGCAGCCTTAAAAATGAACACTGTATCTGTGTAGAGCACAATTACTCAAGAAATAAACATTCCCAAGAGACCATTGTAAAAGTTAGAAAAAGCAGCAAATGCTGAGGTAGGAAAGAAGACACCATATAAGAAGACAGACCTACTTGCAGAAAGAAGATTGGCAACTTAAGCTCAAGGAGTGAGAATACCAACAGCTGGAATACGGCAATCAATTCGAAGAAAGAAACCACAGCCAAGGGATCAGGATTTTTGGTAAGATCTACAGTGGTTTCACAGAAGGAAGCAGTTAGCAAAGTGAGTCAACAAATGGATGAACACATATGTGACTATCATAACACAGATGATCACAGTGCGCCAAGATTAAAGACATTAACTGAATCTACAACTTCAGATACAGAGTCAAATTGCTCGCAGAGGAATACAGACAGAGATAAACTACTTACTACAAGTTAATGTATGCCGTATTAGAAATAAGATTTTATATTTAGAACATTTATGTAACACAGAGATTCTAGATATTATATGTGTATCTGAGCACTGGTTAACAGAAGAACAAGTTAATATATTTGTTCCCCAAGGGTACATTGTGGGAGACATGATATATACTTGTAGAAAACAGAGAAAGAGTGGGGGGCTAGAATTTTTGTCAAAGAAGGAATAAAATTTTCCAGAATAGATGTATGTGCATACTCCTCAAAACTAAATGGGGAGTTTAGTTGCGTGAAACTAATGAAGGAAAATATAGTGGTAGTTAGTCTATAAAGGTCACCATATGCAGATGTAAATTTGTTCATTGAAAAATGTGAATTAATAGTTAAAAAGATATTGAAAAGCAAGACAAGAAATTCAATCTGTGTTGATTTCAACACAGAAATGGCAAACACACAGAGGCAAGTCACTAGGACGTTCTTGAATATGCCAAGATCATTAGACCTCTATTGTACAAATAACTGTGCCACATGTAAGAATGCCTGCACAGACAATATTGTTGTAAATTTCCATAGGGAAGATTTTACAGTCAAACTTGCAGAAAGTGGACTTGCAGATCATGAGCCACTACCCCTTACAGTCTGTAAGAGGCAACCAGTTAAAATTGAAGAACCTAAAGTAGTAATGGTTTGAGGGCAAAAGGAAGAGTTTACTATAAAAAACAAAGATTCCAAGACTTACCAAGAGGGAAAGCACCAGTAGACAGGCACAATAAAAAAAAACCACACAAATGCACACGCAAAATTTCGAGCTTTCGCAACTGGCAGTTGCTTCGTCAGGAAAGAGGGAAGGAGAAGGAAAGATGAAAGGATGTGGGTTTTAAGGGAGAGGGTAAGGAGTCATTCCAATCCCGGGAGCGGAAAGACTTACCTTAGGGGGAAAAAAGGATAGGTATATACTCACACACATACACATATCCACCCATACGTATACAGACACAAGCAGACATATTTAAAGGCAAAGAGTTTGGGCAGTTTGTCTTTAAATATGTCTGGTTGTGTCTGTATATGTATGTATGGATGTGTGTGTGTGTGTGTGTGTGTGTGTGTGTGCGCGCGTGCGAGTACATACCTATCCTTTTTTTCCCCCTAACGTAAGTCTTTCCGCTCCCGGGATTGGAATGACTCCTTACCCTCTCCCTTAAAACCCACATCCTTTCATCTTTCCTTCTCCTTCCCTCTTTCCTGATGAAGCAACCGCCGGTTGCGAAAGCTCAAAATTTTGTGTGTGTGTTTGTGTGTTTTTTTATTGTGCCTGTCTACCAGCACTTTCCCGCTTGGTAAGTCTTGGAATCTTTGTTTTTAATATATTTTTCCCATGTGGAAGTTTCTTTCTATTTTATTTACATCATTAATTTGAACCCAACAATTAAGTATGTTTATTGATAGATAAGGAAGTGCAGAGTGGGACTTTATATATAATTACCAATATGGGAAAAGGGAAGCTGAAATTCCATTTGATAACTTCTTTAAAAAGTACACAGATTTATGGTATTCTTGCTCACCAGTAAAAAAAATAGATATCCAAGTGAAATGAAAAAGGAAAGACTGAACTGGTTTACAGAAGAGCTAGAAAAAATCTGTGGAAACATGCACATGTTGTACCAGATGCATAAGAAGGCCTCTACTCAAGGGGCAGAACAGAGTGTGAACATTCATAGGTAATATCTCAGATGCAAAAAAATTCTACAAAGCTAAACTTCTTCTGTCGAATAAGTGAGCAGTGGAAAACTATATGGAAATGGCTCCCAATAAAGGCAAGGCTGCATGGAAAATAATAAAACAAGAGAATACACAAAAATGCACAGAAACAGCTCTGCTTGAACCCGAGGAATTAAATCAGTACTTTTTAAACTCAGTTAAAGAAATAAGTAACAGTATTAATGCAACAAATTCATCTGCAATGGATCTTATTGGAACACCACTGCCTAATAACCTGGTATTTCGATGGAGGGCTGTCACACATGCTGATATTATAAAAGCTGTATCCATATCCTCTGGTTCTAAAAGTATGGACTGTTATTGGTTATTGAATAATGTCAGTAAAAAGACAATACAGTCAATCGTCAAACCATTAGCTTTTATTTTTAATAAATGTGTGGAATCTGGATTTTTTCTGGATGCACTGAAGGTATCAAAAGCTGTCCCAGATTTTTAAAAAGGGAACAAACATCTATCCCCAAAGCTACAGACCAGGTCTCCACTGTTCCAATATTCTTAAAGATATTTGAGGCACTGATACAAATACAAATAAGCAGCTTCTTTGAAAAACACAATATCCCATGTAACAATCAGTTTGGTTTTCACAATGGGAAAGACACAACAGGAGCCATCTTGGAAATCACTTACCAAACCTTTACAGCTTTTGAAAACAATAACATGGTATCACTGGTATTATGTGACCCAAGCAAAGCTTTCGATTACATTCCTGTTGACGTACTACCGAGGAAACTAGAGTTTTATAGGTTGAGAGGGAGCACTTTAGCCATGATAAGTTCTTACTTAAGTAACAGAAAACAATTTGTCTCAGTCAGAAATGTAAATTCTTCCATAATGGAAACCAGCACAAGTGTACCACAAGGGTCTATCCTTGGATCCTTCTTCTTAATTGTAGGTATCAATGATTTAACTAATAACATAACCCACCCTGCCATATGTTATGCTAATGATACACACTACTTATCACACATCAGAACATTTCAGATCTGAATATCCTAACAAAAGAAACACTTGATAAGGCCCTGGACTGGTATGCAGCCAATAAGCTCCTGTGCAATCCTGGTAAAACCCAACAACTTTTAATGGGAATATCAAGTGAAGTAGGTAATAAGTCAGTAAAACTCTTAGGTATTGACTCAGAATTCTATTGGGAGGTACATGTCAATCAAGTATGAGAAAAAATATCCCACGTGGCATACCTTATATTGAATCTAAGGTAGGGAATGAGCTTGGAGTACCTTAGGGTGACGTACTTTGGGCTATACCAGTCACATATTTCATATGGTTTGATTATATGGTGGTACTCCTTTCACATCAAGAACATATTGAAATTACAAAAGAAGTCTTATGCATAATATGTAAAAAAGGTCATAGGGAGCACTGACATCCTCTTTTTTTCCAGACTCAGAATAGTCACAATTATAAATTTATATATTAGTGTCTGTGCTCTATATTAAAAATAATATTTCAGAATTTGTTGCCAGAGGGGAAATACATGAACACAACGCCAGAGATAAGGGTAATTTAGATATACCATCCCTCAGGTTAGCAAGAGCAGGAAATTCCCAAAAAGTAAACCCACTCAAAATGTTCAATGAACTACCAATTAATGTTCAGTCTATGGATATAATTTTTTTAAAAACCAAGTGGTACAGCTGCCTGTAAAATCATCCATTTTATGACATTAAAGAATTCTTTGAGATGCCTGAGGAGGATATTAGCATTTAAAAGTTTTCAGTAGTTAAACACATCATTGTGTGCTGTGGTTAAGTCATGTGTAATTATGTCCTGAATACAATAAACAATACACTATGTACAGGGTATACTAGTATATACTATACTACCTTATATTATACTGTAGCTTATTGCATTAATTTTTAGAAGCTATCCTGGTGTAATTTGGTACACCACCATGCTTAAAATGTATACTATAACGTACAGACATTGGTTTATTTTATTAGTATGGATGTAATACTACATCCTGTATGTCAAAGCCAATATTATTGTAAAATGATCTATGGTGAATAAAATTCTTGGTTCTTATTACTGAGGAAGCTGTTTTTAAAATACAGCTGCCCTGCTAATTTACTAGGTTACATTTAGCTGGCATAAGCAGAAAGAAAGTTGCACAGTAAACGGCCTGAAAGAACAGACACTATTTCTGTGTTTGATCCAGCAGATGTACATAGAATATAATCAGAAAGGAGAAATTCTGATCTGTGCTGCATTCAGGCAAGAAAAGAATTCATTCATAACAACCAAAAATTAGTACCAAGGCTGGGGGACTACCAGAGTACTGTCATCCCTTGATGTCTCAGAACATGTCCTACCAACTGATCCCTTCTTCTACTTAAGTTGTGCAACAAACTTCTCTTCTCCCCAATCCTATTCAATACCTCCTCATTAGTTATGCAATCTACCCATTTAATCTTCAGCATTCTTCTGGAGCACCACATTTCGAAAGCTTCTATTCTCTTCATGTCTAAACTCTTTATCATCCATGTTTCACTTCCATACATGGTTACACTCTACACAAATACTTTCAGAAACAACTTCCTGACACTTAAATCTATACTCAATGTTAACAAATTTCTCTTCTTCAGAAACACTTTCCTTGCCATTGCCAGTCTACATTTTATATCCTCTCTACTTCGACCATCATCAGTTATTTTGCTCCCCAAATAGCAAAACTCCTTCGCTACTTTAAGTGTCTCATTTCCTAATCTAATTCCCTCAGCATCAACCAACTTGATTCGACTACATTCCATTATCCTCATTTTGCTTTTGTTGATGTTCATCTTATATCCTCCTTTCAAGACACTATCCATTCCGTTCAATTGCTATTCCAAGTCGTTAGCTGTCTCTGACAGAATTACAAAGTCATTGGTGAACCTCGAAGTTATTATTTCTTCTTCATGGATTTTAATTCCTACTCCAAACTTTTCTTTTGTTTCCTTCACTGTTTGTTCAATATACAGATTGAATAACATCAGGGAGAGGCTACAACCCTGTCTCACTCCCTTCCCAACCACTGCTTCCCTTTCATGTCCCTTGACTCTTATAACTGCCATCTGGTTTCTGTACAAATTGTAAATAGTCTTTCGCTCCATGTATTTTACCCCTGCCACCTTCAGATTTTGAAAGGGAGTATTCCAGTCAACATTGTCAAAAGCTTTCTCTAGGTCTACAAATGCTAGAAATGTAGGTTTGCCTTTTCTTAATCTAGCTTCTAAGATAAGTCATAGGGTCAGTATTGCCTCACGTGTTCCAACATTTCTACAGAATCCAAACTGATCTTCCCCAAGGTCGGCTTCTACTAGTTTTTCCAATCATCTGTAAAGAATTCACGTTAGTATTTTGCAGCTGTGACCTATTAAACTGATAGTTCGGTAATTTTCACATCTGTCAACACCTGCTTTCTTTGGGATTGGAATTATAATATTCTTCTTGAAGTCTGAGGGTATTTCGCCTGTCTCATACATCTTGCTGACCAGATGGTAGAGTTTTGCCAAGGCCACCAGTAGTTCTAATGGAATGTTGTCTACTCCTGGGGCCTTGTTTCGACTCAGGGCTTTCAGTGCTCTGTCAAACTCTTCACGCAGTATTGTATCTCCCATTTCATCTTCATCTACATCCTCTTCCATTTCCATAAAATTTTGCTCAAGTACATTACCCTTGTATAGACCCTCTATATACTTCTTCCACCTTTTTGCTTTCCCTTCTTTGCTTAGAACTGGGTTTCCATCTGAGCTCTTGATATTCATACAAATGGTTCTCTTTTCTCCAAAGGTCTCTTTAATTTTCCTGTAGGCAGTACCTATCTTACCCCTTGTGAAATAAGCCTCTACATCCTTACATTTGTCCTCTAGCCACCCCTGCTTATCCATTTTGCACTCCCTGTCAATCTCATTTTTGAGACGTTTGTATTCCTTTTTGCCTGCTTCATTTACTGCATTTTTGTATTTTCTCCTTTCATCAAATAAATTCAATATCTCTTCTGGATAAACCATGAAAATCCACTGCATTATGCCACACACAAACTGACCTGTCCTGTAGGCAGATTGGTGAGACTAGATCCCATGGGTAGAGACTTGTCATTAGTGGGAACCAAAAGGCTACAGATCGGCAGGTACGATCCATTACAGACACCTGCAGAAACGGCTTGCGGTTATGGTCTGTCACAGAAATCAACTCACGTGGCCAGCTACTGATAAGCCACAGACATCATGTCAATGAAATGAGACCATGCTGATGAATCCATGCAACAGGTAACTTGTTCAAACACTCTGAGAATCAATAATAATGAGGATAGGTAGCAACTCACCATAAAGATGATTACTGAGCCACAGACAGGCACATAGAAAAGACAATCATCCTCTCACAATTAAACTTTCAGCCACAGCTTTTGTCAGAAAATGAGAGCACACACACATTCACACAATCACTCAGACACAACTCATGCACACATGACCACTGACTAAGGCTGCTGTGTCTACAGTCTCTGAGCATCAGATCCAAACAAACCACTCCTCGTGCCTCTCATCTGCAGCTGCTAGGCTAGAGACAAGAAGTGGTGGCAGCACTGACTGCAAGCTGAGGGGAATGATAGGAAGGGAGAAGCAGTAGTAATGAGGCAGCAGGGAAGCAGTGCATGTACTGAGCTGCACCCAACCAGCAACGATGCATAACACTTTACTAGACAAACCATTTCATCTACTGAGACAAAAACGAGATTTTTTCAGTGTTTTTTCAAATTTCCCTGATGTGATTGAAATTCCCTGATATTCCCTGATTTCCAGAGTCCATGGCAACCCTGTTAATAAGCATGACGGAATGTTGTCTACTCTAGGGGCCTGTTTCAATTTTGGTCTTTCAGTGCACTGTCTGATTCTTTGCACAGTGTCATATAAAAATTTACAAAGTAATAGCCACATTAGTTGTAATGTACAGGAGTGATACTTGAGTTCCTACACTGAAGAACATGACTAAGATCCAGACAGCAGAAAATACATTTTATAGGAGGTTAACTGATGCTCATGATTAGACAGACTACACAACAAAGTTGTAAGAACAGAAGTGAATGTTTATAATGTGGGGAAAAGAGCGAATGATTACAGATGAAAACACAGAGAACAAATTAACACAATGAATGAAGACAGATTGCCGAAACAGGTAAGACTCCATAAACCACAAACAAGAATCATATCCCGCATCTCATCTTCATTTACTTCCTCTTCCCTTTCTAAAATTTTGTCTTCATGTTCATTTCTCTTGTATAGCCCTTCTCTCCCTTCCTTCCACCTTTCCCTTCTTTCATTAGTAACAGCTTGCCATCTGGAGTCTTGGTATTCATCTGGCTGCTTCTCTTTTTTCTAAAGCTCTCTTTAATTTTCCTGTAGATGGCATCTCTCTTTCCATTAGCCATGTACAGTTCTACAGCCTTGCATTTGTTTTCAGCCATGATGCATTTTCTGTCAGTTTCATGTTTTAGATGTCTGTATTGCCTTTTGCCTCCTCCATTTGCCCCATTTTTATGTTTTTTTCCCTTTCATCAATTAAATTCAGTATCTCCTGTGTTGTCCAAGAATTTGTACTAGGTCTTATCTGTTTACCTATCTGGTCTTCTGACTTCACTACTTCATCTCTCAAAGCTACCCATTTGTCTTCTAATGTATTTGTTTCCCCTCTTTCAGTCAAATGCTGAGTAATGCTCCCTCTGAAACTGTCAACAGCTTCTTGCTCCTTCAGTTTATCCTGGTTCTTCTAATGTCTTCAAACAACTGCTGTTATATAAAGCATCACTCAATCTTTTTTTAGGCTTGTTCAAACATTTGAACTACCCAAGTACACCTCACAAACTCACACTTTCATCTTGGTGGCTGCTCCTCCTTTCCATTCATTTTAAAAGCAGATACTTGAGTTTGATTCCCAGCCAGATGCATAGTTTTAATTTGTCATATAAGTTGCACCTATGTCTTATAAGTCTTCTGTGGTTTGGTGCTGAATATCATGTTCTCTGTTTTCAAGCCCTGTCAATTTGAATGAAATTCTTGAGCTTTTAATAGTTGTCTTGCATCTCACAGTGGGAGTAAAACTATTGAATTTTGAGGTTGGCATTACTTTCTGTTAATTTAGTGTATCCCATGAGGAATAGTCATTATTCAGGGATATGATTGAAATGATCATTTGAAGCAAAAAACTTCATGGACGTATGCCCTATTGTGAATGGTTTCTGAATCAGAACTCATTTCATGCATATTGTTATTTATTTCCTGTTTTATTCAATATATTGTCAGCTTTACATGTGTACAACGGTTAATAAACATTACAACAGAATTTTTACAAGGTATTCATTGAAAAACGCGTATTTTTAACATTGCAGCCCTAACTGTTATGATACACATCACATTGCGGTTGTTGTACAGTCCCCAACAAATGCCAATATACCAAGCAAAGAGGCCGAAAGCAGTGAGGTATGTTGGTCCAGAATAAAATGACAAAGAGGTTAAGTGCACATTTGTGCACACCACCAGCCCATAAACAAATGTACATAAAATGTGTTCTATCTCACAAAGCATTTGTAACAGGGTGCATGTCCATATGAAGTTTTTTACGTCAAATGAGCTTTCCTGTCATATTCCTGAATATTGATCATTCATCCTGGGACATACTGTGCAGGCTACACAACATCACCTGAAAGCATCTTAAGTAAGATTGAATTGTTGCATGCCTGGAAAAGTGGTCAGGCACTTTTTAGCAGCTCTAGTGTGCTATAACCAAATGACACAATGCACTGCAAGGCATCAAAGGTAACCTGTCAACATAAACATCAGGCATTAATTTTTATTTTCACTCAGTTTCCAAAGTCTACATCTACATCTACATCTACATCCATACTCCGCAAGCCACCTGATGGTGTGTGGCAGAGGGTACCTTGAGTACCTCTATTGGTTCTCACTTCTGTTCCAGTCTGGTATTGTTCATGGAAAGAAAGATTGTCAGTATTCCTCTGTGTGGGCCCTAATCTCTCTGATTTTACCCTCATGGTCTCTTCGCGAGATAAACGTAAGAGGGAGCTATATACTGCTTGACTCCTTGGTGAATGTATGTTCTTGAAACTTCAACAAAAGCCCATACCGAGCTACTGAGCATCTTTCTTGGAGAGTCTTCCACTCGAGTTTATCTATCATCTCTGTAAAGCTTTCGCAATTACTAAATGAACCTGTAATAAAGTACACTGCTCTCCATTGGATCTTCTCTATCTCTTCTATCAACCCTATCTGGTATGGATCCCACACCAGTGAGCAGTATTCAAGCAGTGGGCGGACAAGTGTACTGTAAACCTACTTCATTCGTTCCAGACTGCATTTCCTTAGGATTCTTCCAATGAATCTCTTTCTGGCACCTGCTTTACTGACGATTAATTTTATGTGGTCATTCCATTTTAAATCGCTCCTAATGACTACTCCCAGATAATTTATGGAATTAACTGCTTCCAGTTGCTGACCTGCTATACTGTAGCTAAATGACAAAGGTTCTTTCTTTCTATGTATTTGCAGCACATTGCACTTGTCTACATTGAGATTCAATTGCCATTCCCCGCACTATGTGTCTATTTGTTACAGGTCCTCCTGCATTTCACTACAGTTTTCCATTGTTACAACCTCTCGATAAACTACAGCATGATCCACAAAAAGCCTCAGTGAACTTCTGATGTTATCTAAAAGGTCATTTATACATATTGTGAATAGAAATGGTCCTACAACACTCCCCTGTGGCATGCCTGAAATCACTCTTACTTCGGAAGACTTCTCTCCATTGAGAATGACATGCTGTGTTCTGTTATCTAGGAACTCTTCAATCCAATCACACAAGTGGTCTGATAGTCCATATGCTCTTACTTTGTTCATTAAATGATTGTGGGGAACTGTTTCAAACGTCTTGTGGAAGTCAAGAAACACGGCATCTACCTGGGAACCCATGTCTATGGCCCTCAGAGTTTTATGGATGAATAGCACGCGCTGGGTTTCACATGATCATCTTTTTCGAAACCCATGCTGATTCCTACAAAGTAGATTTCTAGTCTCCAGAAAAGTCATACTCTAACATATCCATACTGTCAAAAGCTCAAGAACGTTATACAAAATGACACAGTTTAAGGCTGAAAAGATTTCATTTAAAATTCACACAGCACATGTTCCAGAAAGAATCAAAAGAATTCCATCTTACCCAAGTAAACCATGTAATTAAAACATCTAAAACACAATCTAAAAGCAAATATTTCATAGACCTGTCACTGAATTAGTGTGTTAAAATAAAGTAATGACCGAGGGTCACTGGACAACATTATGTTTCCAGTCTGTTGAGTTCTCTCACTCACTTTTGCCAGCATTGTCTTTGCAGTTGGACAGCTAGTGTAGTGCATTTGTGAGTGCTTACCTGTCCCTCCGTTCAAGGCAGGCAGGTACTGCACCTTGGAAACACCACTGCGAGCAGATTGTGTCATCATATGGTGAGCTCCACAGTGAGTGAAACACATAGTGTATTCTACTATTTATTAAGTTAAAGGTGATTTTTGTGTCGAATATATTGTTTCCTGTTTTATCATTTGAGTAGAAATAAGGGGAGGGCAGTGAGTCCAGTTGCACTATACACTCAGAGCTTAAGTTTACAAACATAGGAACCAGAGACTTGAAAGTAATCAGTTGCTTTTGTCTGAGCAGGGTACACTGAACACACAGAATAGTTGTGTACATTTGTGAGTGTTTGTTCCTGTAATGAGAACATGTGAAAAATGGAAAGATGCTAAGCTTTTGTGAGTTGCGCATGTTCCTGGTTCTGTCTCTTAGTTGCTACCAAGCTTAGCAAGGTCTGTTGAGGATTTGGAAATAACGACCTTAAAATCTAATAATTTGTTACCAGCTGATGAGTGGTGCCAAATTCTCACCGTGAGGGGTACAGACACAGATGATGCCAGCCACTATCTTCTGCTAAGTTACTTCCTGTTCCTTTGCCACTAAGACTACTCCACCAGATAATGCGATTGTGTATTATTTTGATATCATGAGACAACAGAAGAGCCACCAGCACCTGTCATAGGGGGCCAAAAATTCTGAAGATGGCTTTTACATAAGCCAAAACTGGTAAAAAAAATATTATTGGGATCTTGACTGTTCATTTTAACTTAGATAATGCCAGATGCTAACCTCTGAGTAGTTACTGCTGTTACCATTTGTATTGTCCTGCCGTGCCAATAGAGCAGGCAAATGCAACTATTGACTACCTGTTAATGTCCAGCCATTCCCAATACAGATTGTTTTCAGAGGACAATGATTGTCAAACAGAGAGACAGCAATTTCATCATGGAACTAGTCAATACCTAGTTTACAGAATGCTGATTACAAAATTTCTGAATGAAATAATTAGTAAAACACAAAAAATTGTGAGAGAGAATATAAGTAAATGACACATTGCAAAGAGAATTTAGTGAATAGAATAGGAGGAGTGTGCCACAAGGAAATATTTCAACTTGAATTTAAGTACTTGGTGTTTATCACTCTATTTCTTTCAGTTCTGCTGGAAGACTGCTGAAAATGAAACCTGCTGAATGTATGTACATTGCCTAAGGAAGTGTTATCCAAGTGCATATCATTTCTCCATCTAGTCTTCACTGAATGAGTGTAACATTTTCTTCTTAATGAGTTGATACTGTCAGTAACAGATCCCATGATGGGATACATATACTGAGATGGTAGAGTTAGAGTTTCGAGACACCTGAAAAATGGCCTACATGAAGTTCTTGAACTGTTAGCATAGATCAGTTCAATCACACTTTTCTGATCTAAGAAAATTCTTGATATTTGCACAGAGTCAGCCCAAAATATAACATCTGTTGAGATAATAGACTGAAAGAAAGCACAGCAAACAAGCCTTCATGTTTCGGCGTAAGAGGTAGTGAAGATCATTGCTATACTACAGATAGCAGCATTTAGTTTCTACACATGATCTTGAACATGGTGCTTCCAAGAAAGCCTCCCATTTACACTGTCATAAGAATTTAAAATGGTTGACTTCACTGAATGTTTAACTACCTTTGGACAATAAAATTTCACTTTTACAAGAGTTCTGTGTCAGGAATTGTATGCATGGCATTTTGTTATAGTTAAGCATTAACCTGGTCTCTGGTCTCTGAAAGCCATATCCTAATGTTACTGGGCTCCCTGTTAGCTACCTCACGTATATTACATTCCACATCTTTCACAATAACACATGTGTTGTCTGCAAAGTGAAAATTTTTTGTGTAACTTGTCATTTTCAGTGGCAGACCATTGACATACACTACTGGCCATTAAAACTGCTACACCAAGGAGAAATGCAGATGACAAACTGGTATTCATTGGACAAATATATTATACTAGAACTGACATGTGATTGCATTTTCACGCAATTTGGGTGTATAGACCCTGAGAAATCAGTACCCAGAACAACCACCTCTGGCCGTAATAATGGCCTTGATGCGCCTGGGCATTGAGTCAAACAGAGCTTGGATGGTGTGTGCAGGTACAGCTGCCCATGCAGCTTCAACACGATACCACAGTTCATCAAGAGTAGTGACTGGCATATTGTGATGAGCCAGTTGGTCGGCCACCATTGACCAGACATTGTCAATTGGTGAAAGATCTGGAGAATGTGTTGGCCAGGGCAGCAGTCAAACATTTTCTGTATCCAGAAGGGCCCGTACAGGACCTGCAACATGCGGCTGTGCATTATCCTGTTGAAATGTAGGGTTTCGCAGGGATCGAATGAAGTTTAGAGCCATGGGTCCTAACACATCTATAATGCAACGTCCACTGCTAAAAGTGCCATCAATGCAAACAAGAGGTGACTGAGACGTGTAACCAGTGGCACCCCATACCATCACTACGGGTGATACGCCAGTATGGCGATGATGAATACATGCTTCCAATGTGCTTTCACCACTATGTCGCCAAATACGGATGTGACCTTCATGATGCTGTAAACACAACCTGGATTCATCCAAAAAAATGACGTTTTGCCATTCGTGCACCCAGGTTCGTCGCTGAGTACACCATCGCATGCGCTCCTGTTTGTGATGCAGCATCAAGGGTAACCGCAGACATGGTCTCCGAGCTGATAGTCCATGCAGCTGCAAACATCGTCGAACTGTTCATGCAGATTGTTGTCATCTTGCAAACGTCTCCAAGTGTGAACTCAGGGATCGAGACGTGGCTGCATTATCCGTTACAGCCATGCGGATAAAATGCCTGTCATTTCAACTGCTAGTGATATGAGGCCATTGGGATCCAGCAGGGCGTTCCGTATTACCCTCCTGAACCTACCGATTCCATATTCTGCTAACAGTCATTGGATCTCGTCCAACGCGAGCAGCAATGTCGCAATACGACAAACCGCAATCGCGATAGGCTACAATCTGACCTTTATCAAAGTCAGAAATGTGATGGTATGCATTTCTCCTCCTTACATGAGGCATCACAACAATGTTTCACCAGGCAAAGCCGGTCAACTACTGTTTGTGTATGAGAAATCGGTTGGAAACTTTCCTCATGACAGCACCTTGTAGGTGTCGCCACCGGAACCAACATTGTTTGAATGCTCTGAAAAGCTAATCATTTGCATATCACAGCATCTTCTTCCTATCGGTTCAATTTCGCGTCTGTAGCACGTCATCTTCATGGTGTAGCAATTTTAATGGCCAGTAGTGTATAAGGGTCATTCAAAAAGACACATGCAGGATAACATAAAATTGCTTGAGGCATAATAATACTGTTGTCACAGGAGAAGATGTAGTTCCTTTAAGAGAACTGAGGCCCCAAACTCACTGCTAGAAAGATATATGCACACACACATGTAATCATAGATTTTATACGTGCAAGTGTTGATTGTCCATATCACCCAATGGTGCAGGAATTATAGAAATGGAGAGTTCGAAAGATGAACATAGATGTGTACAGCTTTTCCTCACAGCAGGAGTGGAAAGTCATTGAAAAATGGCAAAAGTGTACGGAAAGCACTGAATGTCCATTGCAATACAGGTCCTCAATTCAACCTCTGGGGCAATGGCTGCCACCGTAACTCACTGGTCTTCAGTAATGAGGGCATTCACATTCTGGACATTGGTATCGGTAATGTAATGTGGGATTCCAGATTGTGCATCACTGGTCAATGACATCCATCCTTCGTTGTGTGGCACACCTTGACCCTTGAAACAAATATGCAGTTCTCTTCGTACACTGGTGCCATTATTTGGTGTATTTCCATTCTCTGGGCTCCTTTCACTGTCAGGAAACACACTACATCCCTTTGCTCTTCTTTTGAGGCCTCCATTTTTCTGCTTTCAGTACGTCTGAGTGCAGAGGATGGTTAATGCGTGTACATAATTATTCTGTCATCATATGGGTATGGACTTATGCCCTCCAGCGGTGAGTTTTGGACATCTGCAGTCTTATAATAACCACACCTTCTTCCATAGGCAATAGCATTACAATCACTTCAGTAGTTTTCATATTACAGCCTTTGGCTTGTTTCTTTTTAAAAGATCCTAACATATCAAGAAAAGCAAAAGTGTCCAGAAGAGAACTCGTGTGAGACTACACATGTCATTTATCAGCTGACATGCCTGCACTGCACAGCCTTTTACATTGGTATGACAACAACTAAACTGGCTGAGCGCATGAACGGACACAGACGAACTGTCCGCCTAGGAGATGTCCAATACCCAGTAGCGGAGCATGCCCTCCAGCATAATTCTAGGGACCTAGGAACCTTCTACACTGTATGTGCCATTTGGCTTCTCCCACCCAACACCAGTCCCTCTGAACTGCAGAGATGCGAACTTGCACTCCAACACATCCTTTCATCCCGCCATCCCCCTGGACTGAACCTACGTTAAACAACCTCACTCCCATTTACTTTTCAGTCTTCTCCTCTATCCCTTTCCTCTTTAGCCATTCATGCATCTTTCCATCCTACATCTTTATACTATACACCTCTTTATTTCTGTATGCATCCTCTTTGGTTTGAAGCTGGCACAGTACCTGCAGTAGAATATCTTTGGCTTCCCTCTGACAACCATGCCTCCATCCTTGCTACCTTCCCTGTTTTCCTTTCCCTGTTGCTTCATAACCTGGGTTGTGAGTAACAAAATCCACTTTCCCTTCTTCCCTTTCTTTCCCCTCTCTCCTCCCTGATGAAGGAACATTTATTCCGAAAGCTAGGAACTTAAATTTTCGGTTGTTTTTTGTGTTTCTATCGGCTGTACTGAGCTGAGGTAAGTACTGGCCAGCCCCTCTATCTCTTTGTTAGTAATTGTTTCACATCTTTATATGAGATTTTCCATTAATTAGTTAGACTCTATAGCATTTCCCACTTTACATGACCCCAGTCAGATTCAGACGTTTTCCCTATCTTTTTTGAATGATTTCTTGAAGCCTTTAGCTGCCATTTTCTTTATTTCCTATACGATTGTACAATTTTAACATTAGGCCATTTTCAAGTATTTTATGGATGATTTTTGGTAACAGATTATATCATATATGTCTTTGTTCCTATGACATCATGTTGTGCTCATAAATTAGTTCAAGGTGTTCATGCTATTTTGGGAGCACGTTCCTAAAATAGCATGAACACCTTGAACTAATTTATGAGCATACCATGATGTCATAGGAGCAACGATGTGTATGACAATCTGTTATCAAAAAATCATACATCAAATACTTGAAAATGGCCTAAGGCTAAAATTGTGTAATCATACAGGAAATAAAGAAAATGGCAGTTAAAGGCTTCAAGAAATCATTCAAAAAATTCATTGCAGCTGCGGACCCTATCACTTTGAAAATTACAGAATCTTCCCTATCTGTTGACACTTTCCAGGTATGAAGTGAACCATTGTTAAGCTTGTTTGCTTATCCCATAATGTTCCAGCTTGTATGCAAGTACTGCATGGTCCAAACAATCAAATGCTTTTGTTAAATCAAAGGAAATATCTCCTGTACTTGGGTCTCGTCAACTCCCTGACAGACTGAAATACTCATCAGTGAAATCATTTTATAAGAAAGGTGTGCAAGAGAGAGAATGTGAGCAATTACTGGCCAGTTTCTTTGCTACCAGTGTTTTCAAAAGTTTGAGAAATTTCTTTCCTACCAATATTTTGAAACATTTTTGAGAAAGCAGCATACAGGAGAGCAGTGGCACATCTCAGTACGAACAATTTGCTTTCAGACTCACAGTTTGGTTTGAGGAAAGAGGTATCCACAAAAAATGCAGTTTATGCTTTTGTATATGTGGCAGTATCATTGCTAAACAATACTGGTATCTCTTTCATGGTTGGCTGTATAATTTTAAACCTTTTATGAGAGCTATTTTTTTCTCTTGGTATAATGCACTGTTTAAGCCTGTCTGATGGCATTCTTCCACTTCGCAATATTACCTGAAGTGAAATTCTACAACCACACTCCGACTGTCCTTCCTGTTGTGACACAGCTCCTGTTTCCTGCTGCATTATATTCTAATGCCAGTAATTATCCAAACTGTTTGCTTATTAGTACTGCATATCTCACTGCAATTTTTAATGGGAAAGAAAAATCATAGGAGATAATGGTTTGAAGAAATTTATTGTATTTATCATGCACGTTGTCTGTAGTGTAGATTTGTCGACACATTTTCCCTCAGGTTGGCTTTAAATATCTGCATTGCAATTGGACTCACTTTAGGATATGAATCTGCCTCCATTCCTTTCAGCATTACTACATGTGCATCTATATCTGGAGGGCAATTACTTTTTTTTCTCACACTGTGCCCTTCAACAAGAGAACAATCTATGAAAAGACGATTGCACTGCTGTTTCTCTGCATTCCAGTTGGAAAATATACTGTCTGTACTACGTTGTAAATTTCAGTTAAATTGATTAACATTCTTTTCTCTGGAGAATGTCAAAAAGCTTACATTGAAACCTGTCACAACATCAACTTATGTCTTTTTCTCTGGGCCCAGCTCAACGTCAAGTCTGAAAATGAAAACCCTGTAGACTGAGCCTGGGGGGTTCTGTAGATGCCCATCATGAAAAGTTCTTTTCCTCCCTTAAAAATTCAAACTCTCCTGCACAACCTTCAAGTACTCGGTCTTCACAATGTTTTGATATGTCCATTCTTTTAAATGAAGCATTACACTTGGCATAAATGGCCACTCCTCCCTTCTGCAGGAAACTCCTCGCATAGAAATTAAATAAGATGCACCTTTCCAAAGGAAGCATTAGCATTTCTTCACTATTTAAAAGAGAAAAATAATCTCAGTGTCAAGGATTATTTGCAATTCATCTGCTTTAATTCCCCTAATATACTGATGAAATAAGTTTACTGTGCCTCCTGATATGTAGTCCCTATCTATTTAACTAACCTCCAGCATTAAAGAAACCTTCCTCAAACAGGGATATCTTCTCACCTGACCTTCCTGTAAGAAATATCTATCCCTTCTGCAAATTATCACTGGAATTTGGCCTTGACTGACCCCGGATCCATCTACTATACTGCCACTCAGAAGCTTCACCAAATGCCCCTTCCCAACCCTTTTCATGTGTAACCTATGTCCAGTACAGCCTGACCTATGGACAGTCAAGGTAGTTTCATGAGAGCTGTTCCTGCTGTACTTGTGCCAGCTAAGCAATGATTTCGATGCCGTGCTTCCATCCAACCTGACTGATGAACAGAATGTTCTTTATATGCAATTACCCTCCCTAAAGGTGTTTTATTGGCAGGAAGATCATTCCCTACCACAAGCAAGTGAAATTGGCTTTTTAATTTAGAAGTAAATGAGACCAT
The DNA here is from genome assembly GCF_023897955.1 of Schistocerca gregaria. Taxonomy (NCBI): domain Eukaryota; kingdom Metazoa; phylum Arthropoda; class Insecta; order Orthoptera; family Acrididae; genus Schistocerca; species Schistocerca gregaria. The sequence goes on along the minus strand of NC_064921.1, from coordinate 156,631,715 downwards.
TCACCAAATTAGCAGGAGCACTGAGTCAACAACACGCACACAACAAAAAAGAGAAAGAAAACTTGCTCATTTTCAGAATACATCCATTGTTGAGCCCCCCCCCCCCCCCCCCCTTTCCACTCTCTCGCACACAACTGTACCTCTACATCTCTACATTGTGCTGACTGGCGTCATAACGCCAGAATTGCATTTTGGCAGGTGGACTAGTGTAAGGTGGGGGGTTGTGTCAGATGGGGTTGGTGAAGAGTATGGTGGGAGTCAGGAAAATGGGTTGGGAGTCAGTAGCTGATTATTTGGAGGGAGGCAGCAGGTTTGCTGGCCAGGAACGCTGGAGGGAAGGGTGGCAGCTACACAAGTCAGGCATGTAAGCATGTTCCACTCACTAGGTTTTCGTCATTATCATTATTTTTGGCCACAGTCTGGTGGTGGGCATCCTTCTGGTGGACTGCTGGTTGACTGTAATGCCAACATAAAAAGCTGTGCAATGATTGTAGTGGAGTTGGTATATGACATGGCTGTTATCACAAGTGGCTCTGCCACTAATGGGACTGGAAAAGCCTGTAACAGGACTGTAGTGGGAGTGCTGGGTAAGCGGAATGGGCACTCTTGCACTAGCATCTTCCACAGGGATACGATCCCTGTGACAGAGTTAGGAGTGGTAGTGGCATTGAGATGGATGGACCATGTTGACGTGTATGTTCTATGGGTGACAAAATAGCACTTTAGGATGAGTGGGAAAGAACTTGAGAAAGATGCCCCTCATTTCCAGGCATGATTACATAATGAAAGCCCTGGTGAAGGGTATGGTGTAGTTGTTCCAGTCCAGTGTGATACTGGATGATGAGAGGGGTGTTCCTTTGCAGCTGATTCATGGGGGTGATGAAAGGTTTAGGGCTGTGTGTGGATAGTAGGACACGGGGAATCTTTTTCCAGGGGGGGGGGGCAAAGTGGGGGGGGGGGGGGGGTAGTGCCTCTCTGTGAAGGCCCTCATGAGACCTTCAGCATACTAGGTTGTATGGCAATGATTTTTTAGTGTGAATGGGATAATAGCTGTCAAAACACAGGTATTGTTGGTGATTAGTGGGTTTAATATGGACAGGTGTGGACAGAGCCATCAGAGAGGTGGAGGCCAAAGTCTAGTATGGTTGCACAATCTGTTGGGGAGGACCAAGTGAATCACATTGGAGGGAGTGGAGGAATGAAGTGAGGTCATCTTGGGCCCGAGTCCGGATCATGAAGATGATATCGATGAACCTGAACCAGACAAGGTTTTGGGGTTTTGGGACGCAATTAAGATTTCCTCTACTTGGCCAACAAAAAGGTTGGCATAGGCGAGTGCCATGACAATTCCCATGGCTGTGCTGTGGATGTGCTTATATACCTTTTTCTCACAGGAGCAGCAACTGTGTGTCAGAATATAATTATCAAAGTATATGAAGAATGACACAATGGGTTTGGAGTTTGAAGGACACTGGGAGAAGTAGTGTTTGATAGCAACAAGGCTGTGGGCATGTGAGATGTTGGTATATAGTGACCTGGCATCAAAAGTGACACACAGAGATCCGGGAGGTTAATGGGTGGGTTGGTGGAGAGTTAATGAAGGACATAGGTAACGTCTTTGTGGTGCTGGGTTTCGGGCAATTGGTTGGAAGCATTGGTCAACAAGAGCAGTGGGACACAATAACCAGTTTATTGAGGTACACAGGGTTGATGAGTTTGTGGATTTTAGGGAGCATATTGAAGTTGAGTGCGTGGGGTGTTGTTAGGGTACAGAGCGAGACAGACTTAGTGGACAGGTTCTGGGATGGGCCTAAGGATTTCAGTAGGGAACAGAGGATATGTTGGACTTCTGGGATGGGATCACTATGGCAGAGCTCACAGGTGGGGAAGTCAGACAGTTGGCGGAGGCCTTCTGTAAAATAGTCACAGCAACTCGCTCCAATAATGGTGGAGCCTTACTCTGCAGGGAGGATGATTAGATCAGGATCCGTTTTGAGACTATGTATGACTGTCCTTTCTTCTGCTAAAGGTTAGTGTCCTTCAGAAGGTATACGGGGGAGGATGGTGAAGCTGTGTTGGAGGTAAGGAATTCCTTAAAGGTGACCAGAGGATGGTTAGGTCAGATAGGCACAGACGGATGGTGAGATGAACTTGAGGAGGCAAGGTTCAATGTTGGGATTATATTGGCTTTGAGTGGCAGGATTTGTAGCAAAAATCTATTTTCAACATACAGATTGGAAGGAGAAGAGTAGGTCTTTGGCAAGTCCAACATTGTTAAACTTGGGAGTAGGGGCTGAGGGTGATAAATGTGGATAGGAATGAAACTTCTGTAGAACTGAAGTATATGGTGCAAACAACAACAACAGTGTTTTATGTTTGTTTGGTTTCTGGATTACATGGAGTGTTGGGAGGGAGTTTTGGAGGATGTGTCAAATTGAAAAGGTCACTTAGTCACAGTCTGGGTGCTCTGAGGGGTTTGTAAGTGTATTCTTGTGGGTAGGATAGTAGTTGATGGGTAGTGGTGCTTGTAAGGTAGGAGAAGGAGCAGGATGTCAAAAAGTTGGATAACTTGTGGAGGTGGGGTGTGGAATGCTCCTCCGGGTGATGGAGGGCAGGGGTTTCAGTTTTGGAAATGTGGTGTATGGAGTTAGGATTGCATAGTAACAAATCGTAGGGAGGGAGCTGAGGTGATTTGGTATGCTTGTGCGATGGAAATGTGCTTCTGCAGTACCAGGTTTATGAGGGATACAGTAGGTGGAATCTGGAAAGACGAAGGTCATTGTGAAAGGAGGGGTGGGATCCAGAAAAGGAAATTTTTATGGTTACACCAATGGAGGGGATGCCCTTACTTAGGCAGCATTTCAGGAACCGGATGTAGGACTGAGTTTTAACTAAGGAGAGGGATCCTCCTCTGAAATGATGAAAATAGGTGGAACAGGGGTCCATTTGGGTTGGGATGGTGCTAGGAAAATGTGCAGTGACACAGGAAATGGACTAACGAAAGCATGAGGTGGTTGTAGGGGAACTGGGTAACTGGATAACAAGGCATGAGGTTGGGGTTGGAAAGGGATAGCTCTGTGACATCAGGATATATGATTGCTTGCAAGTTATATTCATCCAAAGGGAAGGAAAAGGAAAGATGGGAGCAATGTGTGAGGAGTAGTGGGTGGATTTGGAATGAAATATAGTGCTTAGTTGCTAGGCGTGTGCTAACTGTGATCCTGTGGAGTGGTGGTTTGTAGAATAGCGTGCGATACAGTCAAAACAGCCAAGATCGGTAGTATAGGGTCTCACAAAGTCAAGTATGAGTATGATAGTTAGGGCCGGTGAAAGCACATGCATGACAAATGCAACAGAGAAAAGGAAGGAAATGATGTAGGAGGACAAGATAGGAGAGACAAAGTAGATGTAAATTACAAGACAGTAACAAAGGATAAACAGCTTGAGGTTTAGGGTGTAGGAGAATCACTAGGCAGTACAAATACTTAGGAAACTTCTAGCAGAATGTAAATAATTTAGGAGTAAAGGAGATCACTCATTGAATGGCAGAAGCAGTGAGCTGTCGACAGGCACAAGCTCAGTACACAAAGCCAGGATTGCATTTTGGCAGGTGGACTAGGGTGGGATGGCAGCTATGCTGCATGGGTAGTGGGGGAAAGAGGCTGGAGGCAGGAAGAGGGGTTGGAGGTGGGTACCTAGTGGCATGGAAGGAGGCAGTAGATTTGCTGGCTAGGAATGTGGGACAGCAGGTGCATGGTCTAAGCAAGTAATTCACAGGTACCAGAGGTGGCGGGGTGCAGTGCCCGATGAAGGTGATGTGGTTTGGAATGGGGTAACAGGGCAGGTGCAGGGGAAACTGCTGGGTGGCGGGACAGTGGATTAACAGATATTGAGGCCAGGAGGGTTCCGAGAGTCACAGATGTTGGTATGATAAGCAACAAGCTCTCTACCAGAATGGAAGGCCACCACCAAAATGTGGCCAGGAACAAAGTTGACCATCCAGGGGACAACATGCAGCTGAACATAACGTTCTTGATTTCAATGGCTGCTTTACAACCTGGGTGGTCCGAATCCTTCCCTCCATGACCAACCTTTCTGAGTTATGCAGATGGGAGGTACCCCTGCAACCCTTCTGGGCTCAAACTCCATTAACACACTGTCCCCCTACTATCCACCCAACAGTTTCACCTTCCTGTCCTGTCATCCCCTTCCTCACTCCACTGGCACATGCCTACCCCATTGCAACCCGCCACTGCTCTCTCCCCCAGTCCTACTCAGCAAACCTGCTGTTTCCCTACAAGCCACTAGCTACCCCTACACATTAAACTGGTTTTTGTTATACTTCATAGTCTGCATATAGTGTGTACATTAGGCTGTTGCAGTCTCGTTGTCTGCAGCCAAAGCTTGTGTAAAGCAAATTGAAATTGTGCAGTGTTCTGCTTTTTGCTCATCTCTGTCATGAGACAACATCGATATTCTTTTGTGGAGGATTCCATATGAGTTTTCTGATGGGCGTAATGTACTAATCAATGGAAAACCTTTATTGCCAAGTGTCTCAAACTGGGGAGAGAGTTGAGTTCCCAAATTGACTTTTCAAATCAGAAGACTATCCTGCTGATTACCTATCACATGGTCTCAATCCGGCACATTTGATGTCATTTCATCAGTAATGTTTTGGCCCACCATAGCTGTCCAACTAGGGCCTGGACTGCAGAACTTGTCTTTCGCTACCTGTAGAAGGTGCACCACAAAGGTCTGTACAAGTATGCTTGTTGTCAGTTATTAATCTTGATGATGAATTTGCTGTGTAAATACCTATCATCAAAGTATAGTGTGTTGGCCTAAGCACTGAGGTTGTTAATAACACAAGACTGCAACAGGCAGGACAACTAGGCCACTCATCCCCCAAGAATGTCAAAAGTGCAAAGGGTCTTGGCACTATTCAACATAGTGAGCATCGAATTAACATTTCTTTGTTGAAGGCCAAGTCCTGTGCACAAAATAACAGCAAATTAAAGGATTTATAACTATTTGTTGATGCAGATGGTATTTTGCAAGTGGGAGACAGGTTAATAAAATCTTAGGTGAATGGATATCAGGCGTATGGCAATCACAGATCAGCAAACCTGTCTTCGTCAAGAAGACAATTTGCATCACTGTGTGTGTTGACTGGGTTTTACAAACACCTGTTTCTGATAGTGAAATTGTTCCCCCATTTGTGAGGTGGTGCACAATGAATACCCATAGTCAAATTGCAATTTGTATTGAACAAATCTTCAACTAACGATTTGTAATTTATTTATTTTTTTGTGGGTTGACTTACCAGTATTGGTTTCTGAACTGTCATTGTGTGTGTCTTAAATATTATGCCTCTCCCATTTCTTATGCAGTAATATTCTGTTGTTGTTTTCCATGGTTCTGAATTTACATTTTCAGTATGTTGTTGTGCTAAATTTATGCTTGGTTGGTAAAATGAGAAGAATTGTATAGTGAATGTGCATTAAGTTCTCTGTCACTTTTAACACTCCTATAGCTCAGTTGGGATAAGATTATCTCAGACAGCTGCAGAGGGCTGGGCACAGCAGCTTCATGCGCCTCCCTCAATGAATAACTTACTGTGTTTCTGTAAACGTATCTACAGCAATGCCTCAATGTTGCCAGAGCTGTATAGAAGGCTACTGTTTCCACCTGCAGCTGTTTGCACTTTAAAGCTGAAAGCTAGCAACAGTGCTGCCAGCTGTCAGAAATCAGCTTGCACTGGCTCCGACTAAAGTGGCTTCCAGTTTATCATGTTGCTAGTCAAGACAACCTGGCCAGTATAATCTGCTCCCCATTGTGAACTGTTTTTTTTACGCCCCTTGTTCAAGGCAGGCAGGTAATTCTGAGATGATGTAGCGATCAGAATGCATTGTGTACCTTCCCATTTATTAGAAGAGAGGTGATTTATGTATCAAAAACCTTGTTTCCTGTTTTACCTTTTCAGTGGAAATAAAGGGAGAACAGCGAGTCCTCTCACACCATATACTCAAACTTGCATGTACACAAGATTCCGAGACCTGCAAGAGGGCAATTCTTCAGTCTAAACTGTACAGATTAACTTGGCATTCCTATCAATGTAAATCCATTCACAACTTCAGTTCCAAAGTTACTACAGCTACACTTTCATCACCTGTTTGAAATAATTCGATCAATATCTGAAACCTATGCAGTCAATCAGAAACTAATCTGATAATTATTTGTATTGAAAGGTGTTTCCAAGCAAATTGTTTTCCACTTAATAGTCGTAAGTCTCTAGTTTGGTCTTCATTTTTCAATCATTTGCATTTCTCCATATTGGCTCGCTTGTGAATAGTTCCTTCTCCTCTTTCCCCACAGAAAGTGATCAAAGCTTGCTCTAAGCCTTAACACTGAACCACACACTACAGTAAATATATAAGGTGGTAGGTGGATGTGTTGACCAAACTTCATCCCCCTTTAGAGGACATTTCAATAGTGGCATAGTTGGAATATGAGTTACTCGGAGTATGATTTGAACAAGGGGTAGTCATAAAGTTTTAATTGCAATCTCAAAAAATGAAGTTATGGAATTATATGTTGTTTGATTGTATGAACATGTCTACAGTCCTGCTACTCTTTGGAATTCTCACATCACATAGTGTAGTATGCTGTTAAAGGAGCCAAAACAAAGTGATGCAAATCGCTGATGAAGTGGAGTAAACATGGTAATTTGTTTTATAGAACAACAGCAACGTTGCAGCTGTGCCAAGCCAATCCAGGCAACTTCTATAGCTGCCTAGACTGGCATTACACACTTGCAACATTTCCACTTTATCAAAATAAATTCACATAAATAATTCATTATCAACTGGTTGCACTGTTTTGTTGTGGCTCCTTTAAAGAGCAGCAGGACTGCAGTCAAATAACATTAATTCCTTAACTTAATTTTCTCTTCGAGATGATAATTACACCTTTGTGACTATCCTCTAACAACTCGACAAAAAGTATAATTGAGAGTATTATCTGGCAGTGTGGGTTACTTTTTCTAACTTTTCCTTTACACCAATAAAATTGAATTTCTACCCACATGCATTTTTTCCTAACACATTATTGTTTGTTAGATTAAAAATTAGAGAACGTCAAATTTTGTGAAATTTTTTTTTCCTCATTTACACCAGGAAGATTAATCACTTACAGGATTCATATTATGTATACTTAGAAATATTTTACCTGTGTTGAGGCAGCCTCTGACAAATAATAATGTTACAGAGAAATTTGTAGCAATTACGATGGAATTCAGTTCCAATGTATGCAAACTGTGTGGTTTTAGGAAAGTAATAACTGCTTGACCACTTGTGTAATTTACTCATAGAACAAAAATGGTATGAATACTTACAATTATGAATATACAATCCTTTAACAAGACTATAAAACATTTACCATACTAAAAGCAAACAAATTTTCTGCAACACTGTTGTCATCAGCAGTTTTTGGTGTGTGTGTGTGTGTGTGTGTGTGTGTGTGTGTGTGTGTGTTTGTTTTGCTGTAATCTTGCAGTCCTCAGAAACACACACAAACAGTAGTGACAGTACAATCAATATGCATACATCAATACTACTATCATCTTTTATTTCCAAAATAGTGTTGGTAGCATTAAATGTGCTTTGTAACAGTACAAAACATTCTAATTTCGGACTGATTACTTTCATCTCAGTTTCACAATACAAACACTAATACCTATTTGAGGCAATGCTTGAAGAACATAAACAGTTTGCTGTTAAAATAAATATCAATGCTTTTGTTGCAAACAGCAAACCATTATGGGCTATTTTAAGTAATGTTAAAATTTCACATTTGTTGCTTTGTTTACACTCAAAACAGTTTTATTTAGATTCAGAATATGTAATACTCAACATGTATTACACACAGTTCAGAAATATGAAACATGTAAAATGTGACATCTACTGCAAATTGAACTAATTTTGAAACATTTAATGCACATGTATCTTTAAATACAGTTTATTTATGTAACAACTGAAGCAGTGTTTTTAAGTTTCTTCCCTTAAAAAACAACAATACACACATGTACCATAAGGAAAAACATGGCATTCTATCAAAACACACCAATATAAACAAATTCTATTAATGCAGAGCTACATTACTGGAAAATGTCTAACATGACAGCTCCACCTAAGCAAAACTTACAAAAATTTTAAGAAAACCAATGTTCAACAACCTATTGAAAACAGACTGTAACAACACAGTTTAACATATTTATGCTTCCACATTCACTCTAACTTACAGGGCATTCATCCTAGTACTGTGATTACATATTGTTTAAAACAATTATTCAGGTGACACACAGTTCCTGGAATCCACTGTAGGCCAGAACAATTTAAGTGAAAACAGCACCTAGCATATGACAATATTTATCATTCATCAACCATAAGCTTAAGTCCAAAACTGACAAACTGCAAAACAAGCATGTCTGGCAACATTTCTTACTAGTGGTCTTCCTCAGCATTTCTACAGTATTTTCTCATATTACCTTTCCGATAGTCAGAGCAATGTCTCTTAAATACACATACTAAAACATTTAAAAAAGAGCAACACAGGCACATTCCACAAATTTTCACACTTTTAAGTTTGTTTTGTTGCTTCTTGCATTAGGGTTCACACAAATCGTGAGGATCACGGTATAACAGATGTTTCCCATTAAGTGTGACTCTGTAGAAGTGCTTTAGATTAATTCAACAAAAATAATTACGCATATAAAACACACCTCTTTCGAGATCTTTACTTGAATACTGCAGTACCACAATAAGGTATGCACAAAAAAATCATGGAAAATAATGTTAGTTTAGTTACAGTAAGCATCTCATAAATGTCAGTATATTATCACTTGATTTTACTATTTCCATTTACATCTTATAGGTAATAACGAACAACACACACATAGTGGCATTTACACGTATACACTGCAAAAAAGAAGAAAACCATTACTGAATGAAAGTGAACAAGCCCCTATTTTATGTAAAATGCAAATTGAATGTATTTATCTATACCAAGTTTTTACTAGTGATGGTAAGATCTCTGAGAACAGGGATAATATAAAACTATAACTATATTAAGAGTAGGCATACTGATACACTACAACTACTTTTAATAGAATTGTCATTTTACAGCAGAAACAATGAAATAGTTGGCGAGTCAGTAAATTTATTACAGAACATAACACAACTGTTGAATGGCTGATATATACCTATATATTAACTATTCTTAATTTGTTTGGTACTGCAGTACTGATTACAAGAAGATGCTTCCAAAAGTCTGAAGCTCATCATCCCTTAAATAAATCCTGAAACTACATAAAAAAAATATTTTCCACAATGAAGAAAAAAACGTTGTATTAGTTTCATCTCTCATACTCCCCATTACAAAGTAATGGCCTGAAAGAAGACAAATTCCTGATTAACAAGTAACACCTGAAAAGAATAGTCTATCCACAAGCACAATGTAATTCATCAGAATCGAAAGTCTTTTGTAAACAGTAATCATTCTTCCACTAAGTTTCTCATATAGTATAGCTAAAAACAGGCTCATTCCTCTTAAATTATCTGGCAAAAAAGTCACAAAAATATCAACACTAACAAAAATTTTCCAAATGTTTGACATTTAGATATGGAAAACATTACACATAGTTCCATAAACTACACTTTCCTCATTTTCTCATGTAAACAGTACTTATTCCTGAGCATATAACATGGTGTAAGCTGATCTTTACATTTTGATTTTTTTTCTTGAAAATAAGTTATTTTGAGTTACTTAGCAACATTTTCTTTGCTAATGAAGTGCCAATATTCAGCAAGATATCCGAAATAGTACCACTTCTATAAAAATGGACAGTCGTACACAAACGAAATTTCTGACAAAAGCGATCACTATGAGGAGATCACAAGGAACAATCTGCCACCATGTTTTCATTTTTTTTCATACACTCATTTTTAACATTCACCATTTGCAGACGAATAAATGGCAGTGAGTACGGGTATTTCAAATAATGCTAATTCACTCAAATGGACACGTTTGCTCGTATCACATGATTTAGCACATTTTCAACATACCTTGAAGTACCATAGGCAAATTTAACATTCATCTGTTTCTAAGGCCGCTTTATACAGCTTTGTATATATTTGTATACCTGTATACATATACATATAGATATATCTGTAAAAACACAATAACACTGTACTGACGTAAGTCACTTTCACGTTACTAAGTTTGTCACCAAATGTTTCTCAGTAGTATTACAGATCTACTATGTCCACTTGCTGAGATCATGAGGGGAAAATTATGACACTGATAACTTTCAGTAACACGATTTTGCACGCACTGCAACAAATATTATCATCCAACTTGCATTTATCGATGAAAGCTGCCATTTCAGTTTTAGACCTAATTCAAAAACCCAGTAACATCACAGGTAAAAGCTCTCAATGCAAGGCTGGTTGTAGGCACAAGGCGGAACTGTGAACTAACAACACAGCTTCTTTACAATTAACAACAGCTATCGTCACTTGCGTTTTCTCACTTGGTGGTGGTTGTGGTTGTAGCTGCTGGATGTGGACTGAGCATCATGATAAAGGGCTGATGGCCCAGGTTGGTCCCACCAGTGCACCACAGAAGTTGTCGACAACGGCTGCTGATGATTACTGAGAACAAAGGGCTGTGGTGGAGGGGCAGCAAACTGTGGATGCAAAATTGGTGCAGGAGGCAACACCAAAGGGGCAGTTTGCTGTGAGTGATGTAGATTCAGAGTCTGCGGTGGAGCAGTCCACATCACTGCACCACTGCTGGGGCCAGGAGGGCCCCACAGTATCTGCTAGCACCGCCGATTGCGCCAATGGTTGAGATAGTCTTGATAGCTCACAGATATCTTTTCGCTCTGGTAACGTGTGAGTTTTATATTTCTTCTAATATCTGGAGTCACAGACCCCTTGTAGCCACCTTTTCGTAGTAAAGAATCAATTGTCTGGATCTGGTCCCAACCTAAAATAATATATTTCCGTTTAAATATAAGATTCAATGTATTACATCCAGAAAGACTAGAGCACTTTCAGTCACTACCCAACTTCCTAGTAAGACAAATTTCAGAGATAAAAGAAAATCTTCACTTAACATATAATTATGATTGAGAGTGACATATTGAGGCTCTTTCTACAATTACTGAAAATTACTTCCACAATACTGCCTCAAATTCACTGTAATATTCATAAATAGAGTGTACCAACAGGCTGAAAATTAAAAAAAATCTTTATATAATTACGTGTGTGTGTGTGTGTTTCTTATTAATGGTTTTGATAACAAACAAACAAAACTACTTATAACATTACAAAATGAAACTAGACTAAGGTTCCAAGGCAGATAGCATAATAATGAAAAAAAAAGTAAAATTTACATGTAATGCTTTCACGTAGTACACATTATTTTAAACTATAAAAATTACAGTATACTACATCAGGGTGAAAATAAAACTTCCTACTCTCTTTTCTCTAGCCTCATCTCCATCTGCTAATGTAACACTTGCAACATGAAATTACAGAGTCGTAATCTTTAATGTTGGATTTCTCTGCAATGTGACACTAATCATTCATATTGTAATTATAGTTCCTTCACTCTCCACACCACACTTTCTAACCAAATACAAATAAAGAAGAGCTAAAGTAGACAGATATAATTAAACAATAATTTCTCCGCACAATTTTGTAAAATTATTATTCTGGAAAGATTTTTTTTAAAATATGCTTTAAACCTCTGCATTGTATAGAATTCACACTGTGGAAAGTGGATGCCTGGATTTGTTGCTAAGTGTCAAAACAGAGATATAAATCTAACAGACAAGTACAACCAGAGCAGGAGGTAGGTGTAAAAATATGCAAAAAATTTCAGGAAAGTGACTCAATTGGTCAGGCATGCTGATGACATGATTAGTTTCACAGGTGGAACTCGCCGTAATGAAGCATGTTTTGCCAGTGATGAAGTGCACTGGTTGGCTTTGGAGGCAGCATATGGAGCACTTTGCATCTGTAGAGCACCTTAGGGCAATGAACACATGGTAATAACAGGCTTCAGACATAAGAAGAATGATACATTAACTGCATACATTAATATAAAGGACACATGAACTAAAAATACAACATATAGCTCTTGTGTCTCCAGTAGCAACTGAAAATTCTGAAGAGGATCTCTGCCATACTGTATGAAAAAACATGAGAGGTACTTCACACACATATTAAAATGTTACAGTCTGAATTACATTTAGTATATAGTTCAAGGCTATATAATTAAAATGAGCAAACAGTCTTTAAAATGTAAAATGAGTTTCAAAAAATATTCACAATTTTTTACTTCAGTGGAAGACATCCGTTTTGAAAATATTAAACATACCATTGATGTGATAATGGAAAATGTAGGGAGAAATACATATAAAAACAAGAAAAATAGAGAAAATCTTACAATGAGGTAGAACAGCTGGCTACTACTAGCCTACAGCTAGAAAACTTTCAGTACCGCTTATATCCACGTTTCCAAAAGGGAGAACTACTCCTAGCTTTCAGAGCTGTTATGTTTTTTCCTCTCTGAGTAGGAGGGGAAAACTGACAGTTCTGAAAGCTAGGATAGCTGGAGCTCAACTTGAATGAAAAGTCTTTACCAGCTTAGCTGCGGCCCTTTCAACAGATGAATCACCAGTTAGTAGCAGCTCACATAAAAAGCCATGCAACAGTTTCAGCAGAGTTGGTTTACGGCATGCCTGCTTCCACATGTAGTTTTCCTCCTGATGGGATAAGTTATGCCATTAACAGGGGTGGGGTGACATGCATCAAGTGGGCAGCTGAGGTAGGTTTTGTGCCAAGGTCTTTAACACTGATATGATCCATGTAGTCAGGGGTTGGAAGCCAGCGTGATATAATGGAGCAGAATATATCACATGTTGAATGTGCAGCAGGCTATCATATTTGAAAATGTAAAAAGTTTTTGAAGAAGATATTTTTCATTTCATGACAAAGTGAATGGATGAACACGGCTTGTGAATTGTTTCCAGAGGAACTTTGTACCATTTAGAATGCACTGCTGCAATTGTTCCATTAAGAAACTAAACAAGAGTTAATTACCAGCAAATTCTCTTCACCATCTGTTGAGCATCTATGGTAGTAAGTAATGGTCAAGTCACATGACTGTCAGTTAGAGGAGCTGTTCATGTTTATTAGCAGTTTTTTCAATCTATGTTTGTAAAACTAGGAATGTGAACTGTGGCATTTTTGTCATGTATTGTGGCATCCTCATTAAGAAATGTTTATTCCATAAGCCATCTTATACATTCACACTAGACTGGAAGACACCTCCTTCTAAGGACAGTAACAACAGATATAATAGGGCCTATCAATACTGGGATTTATGGTTTTTTGGCTTAATATACATTAAAATTTCAGTAGTCCAATTAGTTTATTCCTGTTAATGGAAATGTGTGAAAAACTATTCCAGTCTGTTGACTCATGGTGCAAGGTGTGCACAAATGTGTGTGTGTGTGTGTGTGTGTGTGTGTGTGTGTGTGTGTGCGCCACAGTTTTCCCAAAAACTCTGTTTTCCAGATGGCAAAAAAGGAGGAGATTCCTAGGCAAAGACTACAAAGAGAAATTGCTCTCATATGTTAATGAATTTCTGGAAGTGGGATTCTTATTTGGTGCATATTTAACACACACATTTATTGTATCTCACACCAAAAATGAAATACTGTAATTTCACTTAAGTTAAGAATTACAATATTTTAGCATTACTGATGTTTAAAATATTTTTGTGTATGATGTCCTAACATGAAATGACTGTATGTGAATCTGAAGGTTAAGTAAGGATTCAGTCAACAGCAAGAAAAGGTAAATAGGACCCAGTAGGCCACAGTATGAGCCAATAATTTGTATGATATATCCAAAAACAAAGACTTCTGTCTCTTGGTAAAACAGATTCCCTATTTACAATTTAAAAAAAGCCAAACACACAAAGTAACATAAAAACAAACTCAAACAGAAAATTTTGAAGTAATGTGGTTTTTTTAAATGCTTAGTGGCTATCCAGCAGCAATATGTTAACATTCTGTTCTGGAACAAATGCTGTAACAGATACGTAAACCACTATTGAAAAGACTATACATGAAGTAGGGGGTAATAATTCATAAATATTCACGTCAAAGAATACGTCTTCATGAGTCCCCAAGAATGAAATCATTTGAGTAAAACGAACTTTTAAAAATGTTTTACAGACACTGCTACTAGTCACAAAATTTGTAGACACTCAAATTATTTAACAAAGCAACATGTTTTGAGGTATAAATCTCATCTTCAGGCTACAATGGCAGTACAAAAACATTTAACAGAAGTACATGCAGATATTAAGAGTGTTTTGTAGGGTCTTGGCCTGTGCTACTTCATTTGTGTTCAGATTTCTGGCTACAGTGCCGTGTGAATTTCATTCAGGGTGTAGGAAAGATCCACCACACACAAGTAACTTAAGATAGGTGGTACTGACAGTTCATGGCAGCCAGAAGGTCAAAAGAGTGTGCAAGGCATCTCATTGAAGTCTTTGCAAGTCACATAGTGAATCAAACAGATATTTTTCAATGTCAAAGATTGTAGTGAGGAAGGTGTTACGTATGCAGGTATGTTTTTAAACTGTACAAAGGGGGATTTGTGCAGGTCCTTATGCCAGCAGACAATGTGACAATGTGTGAGTTTCGTTAAGGATTGCAGTTAAATATGGAGGACACTGTTTTTATAAAAAGACTCATCTTCTGCAGATCAACTTTCCATGTAAGTGGAAAGATACAAATGGAAAGATGAACACACACACAATGTCCGTACCTGGCACAGTGAGAAACCACATACAATGATAGAGCATCAGTGTGACTCTCCAAAACGAGAACTTTTTTTGGATTTTTGCATGAGACTCTTCTTCAAACAACGAACAGTGATGAGTAACTCACTGCCACACTTGTTGGTGACCTCTTTGTAACCCCAGCTGAAGATCAGTGATGATGATTACATTGGCAATTGGACAGTGTTCTGCCCTATTTTCACAGGAATGTACGAGAGCATCTTTATAATGTTCTTCATCAAAGCTGGATTGGACGGGCTGCAATGGCAGACAACAACCTTCTTCCTGGCCACCCCGTTCACTGGATTTAACACCCTGCATTTTCTTTCTGTAGAGGTTTGTGAAAGACTGAGTTTATGTACAGCCAACACCTGTGTCCCTGAAGTGTGTTACCAGATGAAGGACACACAGCAGGCCATCTAGGAAGAAATAGTTTACCATGTATATGAGTTGTGTGACCAAGGGTGTATATATTGCAAGATTGTGATTAACACATCAAAAACTTGTGGAGAGTGGTTATCCCATAGAAAGAAGTAAATCAATTTATTGCTAAATTTTAAAACCACACCTTTCATTTACAAACACCCTGTATAAATGGAGCAAAGCTGCATTCTAAACTGAAGTAGATTTTCAAGAAAGTTTTTATTTATTTTTTATTGTTTTTCCCCATGTAGCTGTTCTCAAACAAATTGCAATCAATTGGATGTCCCTTAGGAGACTCATGCCTCTAACCCGTTACCCAACCAGTGAAAAAGGTAGGCACAATGTAACGTGGAATCCAAGGCAAGTTTCGTTTCTGGCAAAGCTCCACATCATTAAGACAGAAATGCCAGGTTAAAGTGCAGAGTAAAAGAAAGTGATTCTGCCAAGGTTTGATCCACAACATTTCAATTTCCAGCTACATGGTCTCCTCAGGGTGTATACGTGGACAAGGAAAAAAATTCCCGGATTTCCTGGTTAAAAATACACTTTCTCCTGGATGAAAACACATTTTTTCCATGTTATTAAGTCACAGTATATTTTTCCTCCGAACTGTAAAACTTATCAACCCTTTGAATGGTTACGTTTTTATACACGGTCGTAGAATTTCCCGGTACTTTAGAAAACGAAACTCAGGGAGGAAAACTCCTTTTGGAAAGATTTCTTTATGTGCAGCAACATGTACGCTGCACATTTTCGTATTACAAAAGTATAAATTCGAATTCCACCAAACACCGCATGTTACTTTCCGAAACATTGTAATAGAGATTGCGATGCATTTTTGTAAGCCAGTCATAGCTCATGTCACGTGATCCCACCAGCCGATGACAGCGGATGTTCAGACCACAGGACACTTGATGTAGTCAGCTATAGCAACATCACTTATGTAGTGGGGATACACAAACATGAAAAGTTGATGTTTTAAATTAATATACATAGTGTTGCTACAAGAAAAGTACAGCTTTAACATATAATATTGGTCACTAAGTTTAATAAGCTGCGAGAGAAGCTAAGCTTTCACATATAATGTTGATTTTTTTGAACGTCTGATCCGGCTCGAAATACTTCTAAATGGCTCTTCATCAAACGCTCTTTGATTTAAGAAATTCATCGTACATTCTCGCACATGGTTCAACTTGCATAAAAGGAAATTTACTTTGAAAGTAATGCTTTTCAAACCACCATTCACAATATTTTCCCGTGACCTGTTAGAAATGGGTTCATTTCAGTAGTCCTCAGAGAGCGCCAGATAACAAGCGCCACCACACTTTGGCAGCTGCTATGACGCAGGAAGCCCATATGTTCGTACATGTAAAACATTAAAATATCTTACAAAAGAAAAAAGACATCAGAGGATACTCCAAGAGCATCGGAATTTCGTGAACCATACTAAAATGGCACATTTAAAGTGCATACTTAAAGAGCACATTCATATGTCCAGATTCCCAATGAAGTAGGCCTCGACCTGACATTAAGCTTTTCAGAGTGGGTTTTGGGATGTAAATTTTCTTTGAGTACCAGTACTGTATTAACTCATTTTTGCTTCTTTATTATGGCATAATGCCATATGTGCTAGAAGATGAAAATGTGCACTTGAAATGCAGCAAGCAGTTGAAATTAGCCAATTTGACTGCCTCAGCATAAAAGATTAATAAAAGCCAAATTTCTTTAGCAAATCGACAAAAATAACTTCATTGTTCTACAAGGCAATTAATGCATAGCTGTCAGAAAAGTGGAAATCCCGCACCTCCCCCCTACCTTGAGCGTTTGAGATATGACGTCAAAAATTTTAAAAATCGAATTTTCAAAACTATGTTCATTTTGTAGCTCATATCTTTCTGAAGAGTCTGATACATGAAACAAATATGTTCCAGGGAATGTAAGACATTATTTGTTCTTAAGTGTGCCAGAGTGCAGTGCCACCCCTCTTCACACAGCATTATTCTATCGCACGTCACTGTATTTCGCTCTGTGGGATTGAAACGTATATATTTCGTACTGGATGGCATCAAACCATATTCAGAACAGAGGAAATTAAAATGTCCTGTGGTGCCTCTCCTGCTCCCTGTCGCCCGGTTTGACATCCTGCCCCTCCTTTTTTTATATATAAACCCTCGCAATTAATACTGGATGGGATTATTTGTAATCGGGAGAACAAGAACTCTTCAGAAAATTTTGCACTCTTTATTGCTTGTTAGCTAATAACTTGCTGTTTCGGGTGACATAAAATTAAATATAGGACAAACAAAACCAGTAAAGACAAAAAACAAGTTTACAGTACACACTTCTTCAATCCTGAGCTGCTAGCATTGTTTTCCCTCTAATCTTTCTACAGCTTTACACAGCGTGCTTTTCTTTCTGCGACAGAATCTATTATCTCATCGAAGTTCGTTAAACATTTTGCTACATGAAAAATCGAAATATTGTTGTCTAATACTGCATAAGCTGTCAATACAAACAGTACCCAAGACTGGCGTGGTTTCTCGGTCTGATTACATCTATTTTGTCACTGTCTGCTAAATAAAACAAAACAGTTCTTTCTAACATTGCAGAAATTGAACACACACCAAATAAACAGGATTGTTTAGGCACAAATGGTCATTTTTATAACACATCAGAATATAATTCACGAGAATCAACATAAAATGCCTATTAAGCCTACTAAAAGCAAAAAGCTTTATGTTAGAAAATAGTTTCACATTTCATTCATATGCCCCAGTTTATCGAGCCTGATAGATCGAAAAGTAGTAGTACGAGATTTTAATATAAATTTGGAATAGTCATATACTTCCCTAATTTGTGTGATGTCCCTGTTTCTTCTCCTTCCTCATTCTAACAAACAATCTTGTCATGACTAATTCTGGAACTATTCTTGCCTTTGTCAAAACTTATTCGCCAGTTAACTTCACTAACCCTGCCACAATCACAGGTTTAGTTATCCCTGAATATTCTCCAATTAGGTGTTGTTATGTCCCTACAAACCATTTTCCGCACTACTTCCAGAATATAACTTAAGCAGCTGTTAGACAGGGACTGTACAACTGGCCGTTACTTGTGTAGCGATCTGGACAAAAATTTTCTGACCAAATTTCATTTTCCTGGATACACCAAGAAGATAATACATAATATTTCTCACCTGTTATTTCTGTTAGTCGTTTATTTCCACTCTGGTAGTCTGAATCTATGGATTTCCCTAGTAATTATAACAACGCTTATCATTCGCAAACCCAATCAACCACATAATCAGACAGTGATTGGCGTTCACTCATCGGCTTTACTCCGCTCAGCTTGTATAGCCCAGTCCCCTTTTGACTGCAGGAAAGTTTATTTCTAGATGGGATGAGGATTCCCCTGACGGACACATCTTATAAACTATGCACAAATTCAAAAATCAACTTATGTTTTTACCATGAGACCAAACTGCTGATATCATCGGTCCCTAGGCTTACACACTACTTAATCTAACTTATGCTAAGGACAACACATACACCCATGCCCGAGAGAGGATTCAAACCTCCGACGGGGAGAGCCGCGCGAACCATAACTAGTCGCCATAGACCACACGGCGACCCCACGAAGCTTATGATTCATTCAGAAATCGACTAACAGAGTGTGTTCAAAGAGTAATCAATAGACCAACGTGCACTGGATGCAAGGCACTTTGTGAAACTATGTTTTTACTCCTGAAGAATATGAATTTGGCACCCCTCCATCGTAGATCCGAGCCTGCTGCGCACGCGTGAATCTAGCTTGGGCGTGGCAGTAAAATTTTTCCAGTTAGCACCTAGCTGCTTGCGGCGACTGCTTACACAGCAGAAGCCACATTTCTGTAGCCACAAACGGGAGAAGGTTCTACTCATATGCCACTCAACTGCACATGTGCATGAACCCGCTTGTAACTGCTAAAACAAATCTAAGGCAAACAGTTGTGACGTCACGATCATCAGAGGCAATTTGTTGTTATGAAGCATTGCATAGTTTCCTAAGGCCTTTGACACATTTTGCTGTTGGCAAACGCTTGTATGAGCGCTGTGTTTTGTTGTTGTATATGGCACATTTGCTTTGCAATTTATGTTTTTTCTTTTTTTCCTCATTCACATTTTATTGTTGCAGTATTATTCTGCAGTAGCGGGATATAGTAATATCCTTTACATGAAAAGGCTTTCTCGGCGAATCTTGATGATAAATTCTTCTCGGGTTGACAGCCGAGTCAATGCGTTGTTCTCCAGCAACGTTTCAGCAAGTTTCTTACTTGCCATCTTCAGGCGAAGTGTCAGGTTCACATCTCGTCCGGGTCTTTATAGCTGCTGGATCACGGGCATCTCTGCATCCTCGGTGCGGGTCGGGCCAATCAGGCGCGAGCGGAATTGGCGCGGCGGCGCGTGGTGGGGGGAAGCCGCGGGCGGCGGGTCCTGGCGTCTCGTATTGGTGCGGCCTGTTTATTCCATACGCCGCCACCGACCTACCTCCATCAGAGCGCTCTCGTCTCATTCTTGATAATAATGTATTTGACCCGCTGCTGTGTTGGAAGCCACTGTCCCGATTGACCAGGTTGTCACTAACCCGTATCTCCACTGCCTCTTTAATAATTGAGTCTCAGAAACCTTTCGCTCTACACAGTCTCTTGGTTTCTTCACACTGAAACGTGTGTTCTTCACTGAGGCTGTGCTCCACTGCCGCGGATTTTTCTTTTTGCCCGAGGCGGACGCTTCTCACATGTTCAGAGATGTGTTGCGTTATGCAACGCTGCGTCTGCCCAATATATTGTTTCCCACATTCACAGGAAATACTGTAGACACCAGGAGTTCTTAGACCCAAGTTGTCCTTCATTGAGCCCAGCATATTTCTGATTTTTGTTGGAGGATGGAAGATGGTTTTTATCTTGTTCTTCTCCAGTATCCTGGCAATCTTGGCCGTGGGTGGTCCTGTGTACAGGAGGAATGCCAGACCTTTGTTGTTCTCATCTTCCTGAAGGTTCTTCTCCTTCTTCTTGCTCATATGGAGAGCGCGTCTAATCTGCATTTCAGAGTATCCATTCATCTGAAAGGTTTTCTTCAGGTGCTGAATCTCAGCAGATAAACTGTCCTTGTTGCATATGTCATGAGCTCTGCGGACCAGGATAGTGAGCACGGATTTCCATTGTGCTGGGTGATGGCAGCTGCTGGCGTTGAGGTACAGGTCTGTGTGAGTTTTCTTTCGGTAGACCGAGTGTCCCAGTGTGCCATCCGTTTTCTTCTTTATAAAGATATTGAGGAAGGGTAGGCAGCCATTTTCCTCCATTTCCATTGTGAACTTGATGTTCTCGTGTACGCTGTTCAGATGGTTCAGAAATTCTGTTAGAGTGTCTTCGCCGTGCGGCCAGACCGCGAAAGTATCGTCCACATACCGATAAAAGACCTTGGGTTTAAGGCGTGCTGTTTCCAAGGCGATATTCTCGAAGTATTCCATGTACAGATTGGCGATACATGGTGCCAATGGGGATCCCATAGCGACTCCATCCACCTGTTGGTAAAACCTGCCGCCACACTGGAAATATGTGGTCGTGAGTGCATGGCGGAATACTTCCACTGTGTCTTCGTCGAAATGATTTTCCAGTAGTTTCAGGGAGTCCTCTAACGGTACCCTTGTGAAAAGGGATATAGCGTCAAAGCTGACCATAATATCATTTTTGTCAAGACGCCACTCCTTGAGTGTCTTAACAAACTCCGTAGCATTCTTGATGTGGTGGGGACATTTACCCACGAGAGGCTTAAGTAGTAGCGCCAGGTGTTTGGCTATACCATAGGTGGGAGAGTTGATCGTGTCTACTATCGGTCGTAATGGTACCTCCCCTCTCGTGTATCTTGGGGAGGCCGTATAACCGTGGTGGAACCGGAGCTCTGGGGTAAAGCCTTTTTATCAGGTTCTGGTCCAGACCTGAGTTGTTGAGAAGACAGATGGTCTTTCTAGTTACAGCTTTTGTAGGGTCCTTGTCCACTTCTTTGTAGGCCTGGTCCTGCAGCAGCGAATTAATCTTGTCCCAGTAGTCAGCCGCTCTTAGCAGCACTGTCGCGTTGCCTTTGTCTGCTGGTAGGACGACAGTATCCTCATTCTCGCGAGAATGCCGAAAACCAACATCTCGGCGGCGGAACGCAGGGCGATACGCAGCCTCAGAGAAGATGAGGATACTGTCAAAATGACAAATGTAACAATTATGAGAAGGAATGATGCTACTCACCATACAGCGGAGATGCTGATTCGCAGATAGGCATAAGGACTCTCACAATTAAAGCTTCCATGTTGACTGAGGATAGCCCAAAGATGTAGAGAATCGTGTATGAACAACACCTATTAGACGAATGGGGGCCCAACAGCTGATGAGTTTCAGTCATTCCAAGAGGAAGGAGGTACACGGCTCTGTAGTTCAACCATGCCTAGACAGTCTGCAATGTTGCTTTGTGCCAGGAAGGGCTCTCAACAAGGGAAGTGTCCAGGCATCTCAGAGTGAACCAAAGTGATGTTGTTTGGACATGGAGGAGATTCAGAGAAACAGGAGCTGTTGATGACATGCCTCGCTCAGGCTGCCCAAGGGCTACTACTTGCAGTGGCTGACCGCTACCTACTTATTATGGCTCGGAGAACCCTGACATCAACGCCATCAAGTTGAATAATGCTTTTCGTGCAGCCACAAGACTTCTTGCTACGACTCAAACTACGCACAATAGGCTGTATAATGCGCAACTTCACTCATGACGTTCATGTCGAAGTCCATCTTTCCAACCACGACACCATCCAGTGCAGTACAGATGGGCCCAACAAAATGACGAATGGACCGCTCATGATTGGCATCATGTTTTCTTCACCTATGAGTGCCACATATGCCTTCAACCAATCATCGGAGACATGGTTGGAGGCAACCCGGTCAGGCTGAATGCCTTAGACACACTGTCCAGTGAGTGCAGCAAGATGGAGGTTCTCCGCTATTTTGGGGTGGCATTATGTGGTGACGACATATGCTGCTAGTGGTCATGGAAGGCGCTGTGATGGCTGTATGATACATGAATGCCATCCTCCAACCGATAGTGCAACCCTATCGGCAGCATATCGGCTTGGCATTCATCTTCATGTATGGCAATTCGCACCCCCATCATGCACGTCTTGTGAATGACTTCCTTCAGGATGACAACATTGCTCGACTAGAGTAGCCACCATGTTCTCCAGACATGAACCCTATAGAACATGCCTGGGATAGATTGTAAAGGGGTCCTTATGGATGAAGTGACCCACCTACCACTCTGAAGGATCTACGCCGAATCGCCGTTGAGGTGTGGGACAACATGGACTAACAATGCCTTGATGAACTTGTGGATAGTATGTCACGACAAATACAGAGGTACTGGTGTGTACAGCAATCTGAACCACCACCTCTAAAGGTTTCGCTATATGGTGGTATAACAGAATAAAAAGGGAAGAAAATTTAGAACTTTAGTACTCATTGACGATAAAAATGTCCACAAAATACTGATATATTGGTTCATCAAGAATTATTTTCCTTACATTAAGTGAAGGTACAATTTACTCGGTTACCACGCTTGGTAGTTGAATTTAAGAACTACTGCTAATGAAAGCTCAACGTTGACAAATAGTTTTAACATGACGGCGGAGTGCACCGCAGAATTGTTGCCTTTTGAACATATAAGAACCTGCAGAATATTGGACTAGCTTTGTGATTGATTAAGAACTACTTTGCAAACTAGAACACTGTATGTTCTATGTAGGGGGAAATCATCAAATCTCTAAGAAGTTTTGGATGTACCTCAATCTCCACAATTGTCCACAATACATATGTAAATAATTTGCTGGTTACTGTAAGAAATTCCATGGGGCAGGTTACAAAATGTCCATTTAACTGATACTTGGGGCATATGAAACAGACCTTCCCGAAGACTGCTATGACAAGTGGACAAAATAAAAATAGCAAAAAACAGTTAACATTCTCAGATCGCATGGTTTGGAATACAGACAATTCAAGTCATTTCCGGCAGATCTCAAGTGTGAATATGGTAATGTTCCATATTTTTGTGAAGTATGCTGGTTGAGTCTAGGAGTTGGTTTGGAACAATTTTTTAATTTAAGTACAGATATAGCTTTATTCATGGATGCGAGAAGAAAACCAGTGAAAGAATTGGACGACCCACAGTGGATTTTAGACCTTGCAATATTTTAATTGACATAACCAAGCACCTGAATAGCTTGAATGTAGCTTTGCAAGGTAGAAATAAGGTAATTAGCAAAGTGTTTGACACTATTTTGGTGTTGAAGAGAAAACTGCTGTTGTGGGCAAAGCAACTGTCAGAAATGTCGTGTGCACACTTCCTGAGTGTTGCACTAGTTGTTAGTGAAAACAATTTGGAACTGGAGAGGCTCAAAGAACATTTTGATATTTTGATGGGTTTCAACTTCTGTTGAAGGCATATCTGATATTAGATTTCAAGAGTTAAATCGACTGGAATGCAATGTCAACCTTTTTGAGACTTCTTTTGCAGTTAACGTTGAACATGTTGGAAATCACTGATTTCAATGCAATTGCGTGCTGAAGGAGAAGTTCCACACAGCAAAAAAACCTTGGAAAGCTTCCACAAATATTTCCCATGTGAACAGTTTCCATTCTTATTTAATATAGCTTCTCATGTTTATAGTTTTTTTGGAACAGTAAACTTGTGCGAACTTGTATTCTCCGTAATGAAACTGGCAAAATCAGAGTTTAGTCTTACAGATGTTCATCCGATTGGAACAGTGCACCTAATGACCAGTACTTTCACACCAAAAATTGAAATGCTACTTCAAAATCATTGTAAAAAGGACAATGTAAATTAATGCTTATGTGCTCTGAACAACAGGTGTGTGTAAATATACCATAACATTTACAATACAAATGTGTTCGTTTTGTGTAAACTTCGGGTAAGCGCGTTTCACACTTACTTCCCACACACGCATGTTGTGCCACATATAATTGGCCTCCCAATAACTGTGTACCGATGCTGAGTTAACGGATGCCACATACGCCTGAAACGACCTCAGACACACGTGTGTTCCACCTGCACTACGTATGTCAGCTTGTCTATACCCAGCCATGTGCGCCAAGCGCTCCCACAGTGAAATGGTTCCCCCCCCCCCACCCCACCCCCACCTCCACCCCTGGTCTAAACTGCAAGTTAGTGGAATTTTTCAGGGCAAATTGATCTCCAGGAGAAGTGAAATAAATTAGCCCCCTTCAATCCAGATTTGAGATCCACGGACTTTTTCTTATGGGGATTTCTCAAATCTGAAGTGTATTTCTATAATGCGACTCCTCCGGAGCACTGAAAGAAAGTATCCATAGCCAATTTGCAACTATCCCAGTGTCTACATGCCAAACCATCATGCAAAATTTTGTTGATTGTATAAACGAATGCTGTGGGTGTCTTGGATTGCATTTAAAATATGATATTTTTAAAATCTAAATTCTTAGTATACCTCAATAATAAATAAAGATTTTACCTATAGAATTCAACAGATATTTTATTTTATTTTGACACATCAAATATAAACTTTCTTTTGAGTCGCCCTATACAAGTTACGTACCGCTACAGCTGGGTTACCACTTTGCTTTGCACAGTAATATCTGTGTAAATGTGCATGTTTCTGAAAAGAGTAACACTAATAAAACTGTGGACTTTGCAAGTTGGGGTGGCTTTCATGCCTCAACAATATAGCCAGTCATATTGCACATGCAACCACAATGGAGAGGTGTCTGTGCAGAGGTCAGAGTAACCCATGGGTCCTGAATTTGGGTTGGTGGCCTTTTCAGTAGTTAGGGGGGCAACTGTTTGGGTGATTGACTGAAGGGGTCTTGTAACATGGTTTTCCATTCTCTTGGGTAAAATAGGCCACCATTTGGATTTCTTGTCAGTGAGTAGAGAGGAGTAAACCCTCTGATTAAACGAAGGTTAAACATGGGCAATGGAATGTAGTGAAATTAGATATAGCGATGCTGAAGGCGTTAAGATTAAGAAATGGGACTTTAAGAATAGTGAATGAGACTTATTTAGGGAGAAAAATGTGGGACAACAGCTCAAGCTGAGAGGACATAAAATGCAGACAACAGGATGAAAAGTAGATCTTAAAAAGAAAACTGCTGTAACACCAAGTATAAATTTAAATATGAGATTATTTCTAAAGATATTGGTTCGGAGCATAGCCTTGCACTGAAGAGAAACATGGGTTGTAAAGAGTTCACACAGGAGAATAGGAGTTTCTGAAATGAGTTGGTACAGAAAAAAAGCTGAACATTAGATGGATAGATAAGACAACTAATGAAGAGATACTGATCAAATAGAGTAAAGAAATTTATGGCACTTGTTGACTATAAGAATGGTTCAGTTGCTAGAGAGGTGAGGGGTGTGGGGAGGGGAGGGAGGGCAGGGGGAGGGCAGGGGAGGACAAGGGGCAGGGGTAGGGGAGGGGAGGGGGCAGGGGTAGGGAGGGGAGGGAGGGCAGGGGGAGGGGAGGGAGGGCAGGGGGAAGGGAGGGAGGGCAGGGGGAGGGGAGGGAGGGCAGGGGGAGGGGAGGGAGGGCAGGGGGAGGGGAGGGAGGGCAGGGGGAGGGGAGGGGAGGGAGGGCAGAGGGAAGTGAGGGCAGGGAGGGAGGGGTAGGGGAGTGAGGGAGGGGGAGGGGAGTGAGGGAGGGGGAGGGGAGTGAGGGAGGGGGAGGGGAGTGAGGGAGGGGGAGGGGAGTGACGGAGGGGGAGGGGAGTGAGGGAGGGGGAGGGGATGAGGGAGGGGGAGGGGAGTGAGGGAGGGGGAGGGGAGGGTCAGGGACGGTAGGGAGGGGGAGGGGAGGCAGGGTGAGGGGAGAGGAGGGAGGGCAGGGTGAGGGGAGGGAGGGCAGGGTGAGGGGAGGGAGGGAGGGCAGGGTGAGGGGAGGGGAGGGAGGGCAGGGTGAGGGGAGGGAGGGAGGGTGAGGGGAGGGAGGGAGGGCAGGGTGAGGGGAGGGAGGGAGGGCAGGGTGAGGGGAGGGAGGGAGGGCAGGGTGAGGGGAGGGAGGGAGGGCAGGGTGAGGGGAGGGAGGGAGGAAGGGCAGGGTGAGGGGAGGGGAGGGAGGGCAGGGTGAGGGGAGGGAGGGAGGGCAGGGTGAGGGGAGGGGAGGGTGAGGGGAGGGAGGGAGGGAGGGCAGGGTGAGGGGAGGGGAGGGAGGGAGGGAGGGCAGGGTGAGGGGAGGGGAGGGAGGGCAGGGTGAGGGGAGGGGAGGGAGGGAGGGAGGGCAGGGTGAGGGGAGGGGAGGGAGGGCAGGGTGAGGGGAGGGGAGGGAGGGAGGGCAGGGTGAGGGGAGGGGAGGGAGGGCAGGGTGAGGGGAGGGAGGGCAGGGTGAGGGGAGGGGAGGGAGGGCAGGGTGAGGGGAGGGGAGGGAGGGCAGACGTAAAAACGGTATAGGTAGACTGACGCCTGACTACAGAGAGCATGTCTAAATGCATGTAGACTGCAGTAGCTACGTAGAAATGAAAAGGCTTTCACAGCTTTACTACTGGAATAAAGGTAACTTTTCTGTTACGTGAATGGATCATGTTCTTCATAAATAACCTCACATTTACATTTGAGATGAAACTAGAAAGTAAATCTGCACTAAGGAAAGATTAAAATGGTTTTATTTTACACTCCTATTTATCAGGGAATTCTAGTTTGTCCTTGACTTTATAAAGCAATTGGCAGCCATGACTGATAAATAATGCTCAACAGCACACACAATATATTTTACTGAAGGGGAAAAATGAACATACAATAGGAGAGCGTGAAGAAATTGTTAGTTTTTAGCAAAATACTGCGGATAGATAAATACACTCCTGGAAATTGAAATAAGAACACCGTGAATTCATTGTCCCAGGAAGGGGAAACTTTATTGACACATTCCTGGGGTCAGATACATCACATGATCACACTGACAGAACCACAGGCACATAGACACAGGCAACAGAGCATGCACAATGTCGGCACTAGTACAGTGTATATCCACCTTTCGCAGCAATGCAGGCTGCTATTATCCCATGGAGACGATCGTAGAGATGCTGGATGTAGTCCTGTGGAACGGCTTGCCATGCCATTTCCACCTGGCGCCTCAGTAGGACCAGCGTTCGTGCTGGACGTGCAGACCGCGTGAGACGACGCTTCATCCAGTCCCAAACATGCTCAATGGGGGACAGATCCAGAGATCTTGCTGGCCAGGGTAGTTGACTTACACCTTCTAGAGCACGTTGGGTGGCATGGGATACATGCGGACGTGCATTGTCCTGTTGGAACAGCAAGTTCCCTTGCCGGCCTAGGAATGGTAGAACGATGGGTTCGATGACGGTTTGGATGTACCGTGCACTATTCAGTGTCCCCTCGACGATCACCAGAGGTGTACGGCCAGTGTAGGAGATCGCTCCCCACACCATGATGCCGGGTGTTGGCCCTGTGTGCCTCGGTCGTATGCAGTCCTGATTGTGGCGCTCACCTGCAAGGCGCCAAACACGCATACGACCATAATTGGCACCAAGGCAGAAGCGACTCTCATCGCTGAAGACAACACGTTTCCATTCGTCCCTCCATTCACGCCTGTCGCGACACCACTGGAGGCGGGCTGCACGATGTTGGGGCGTGAGCGGAAGACGGCCTAACGGTGTGCGGGACCATAGCCCAGCTTCATGGAGACGGTTGTGAATGGTCCTCGCCGATACCCCAGGAGCAACAGTGTCCCTAATTTGCTGGGAAGTGGCGGTGCGGTCCCCTACGGCACTGCGTAGGATCCTACGGTCTTGGCGTGCATCCGTGCGTCGCTGCGGTCCGGTCCCAGGTCGACGGGCACGTGCACCTTCCGCCGACCACTGGCGACAACATCGATGTACTGTGGAGAGCTCACGCCCCACGTGTTGAGCAATTCGGCGGTACGTCCACCCGGCCTCCCGCATGCTCACTATACGCCCTCGCTCAAAGTCCGTCAACTGCACATACGGTTCACGTCCACGCTGTCGCGGCATGCTACCAGTGTTAAAGACTGCGATGGAGCTCCGTATGCCACGGCAAACTGGCTGACACTGACGGCGGTGGTGCACAAATGCTGCGCAGCTAGCGCCATTCGACGGCCAACACCGCGGTTCCTGGTGTGTCCACTGTGCAGTGCGTGTGATCATTGCTTGTACAGCCCTCTCGCAGTGTCCGGAGCAAGTATGGTGGGTCTGACACACCGGTGTCAATGTGTTCTTTTTTCCATTTCCAGGAGTGTATAACTTAGCAGTGTCTTCTGCTGCACAAGCTCAGTAACCTATGTTAACCTGATCGACTTTCACAGAAGCTAGATGACTTCATGACTTGACCATTGTGTGATCACAAAAATAACAGTCCTGCAGTTGTTGTTGATCAAATACAGTGTTCACTGACCTACTTTATAAAGCAATTTATGCTGGAGAACCTACTGCCTGCAACTCCAATGACTGGGTATGTCTCCGATAGTTGCAGGCAAAATATCAGTCATAGACTATGCCTTGCAATAATTCAATTCTGTTACCACAGTACTGCTTGACAGCTTTACATCATTTAAATATTTCAAAGTAACACTGAAAAGCAATATGAAATTGGATGAGCATATGAAGATTGAGGTAGGAGAGGTGAATGGTGGACTTCGGTTTATTGGAAAAATTCTGGGAAAGTGTGGTTCATCTGTATAGGTGGTCACATATAGGACACTAGTGTGACCTATTCTTGAATACAGCTTGAGTGTTTGGGATCTGTACCATGTAGAATTACGGGAAGACATTGAAGCAATTCATAGGCAGGCTGCTAGATTTGTTCCTGGTATGTTCAACCAACACACAACTGTTATGAAAACTGAAAAAATTTAGCAAACCAGCATTTGAAGCTGACTGCAGAACAATTCTGCTGCCACTAACACACATTTTACATAAGTGCCACAAAGAAAAGATACAAGAAATTAAGTCTCATGTGGAGGCCTATAAACATTTGTTTTTTTCTTTGCTCTATTTGCAAGTGGGACTTGAAAGGAAACAACTAGTACTGGTACAGGGTACCGTCCACCACACACTATACAGTGGCTTGTGGAGTATGAATGATGTACATTTCTAGTGTTCAAAATGTCTGAAAATCTGTGTGTGATGTGCTGAGCAGTCCTAAAACTGAACTACCCACTTTATTTTAGATATATTTTTAATTTTATAAGGATTGCTGAAAAAACAGTAACATTTGGATACCAACATCCTATCACGACTAAAATGAAATTTTACTATGGAGTGGCAATATCAACGAGTCACAGTGGAATCGGCCAACTTACCTGGGTGTAACACTTTTGCGGGATATGTAATGGGACAACCACATAGGCTCAGTCATGGATAAAGCATGTGACAGACCTCAATTTATTGGTAGAATACTCGGGAAATGCAATGTCTACAAAAGAGATTGCTTACAAAGTGCTCGTGAGACCCACCCTGGAATATTGCTGAATTGTGCGAGACTCGTACCACATAAGACTAACAGGGGGTAATGAATGGATACATAGGAGGCAACACAGTCACAGATTTGTTTGCCTGGTGGGAGGGGGCCACACAGATGCAGAAGAAACTAAACTGGTAAACTCTTCAAGACAGATATAAACTATCCCCAGGAAGCCTAATTATGAAGTTTCAACAACTGGCTTTAAATTATGACTCTTAGAAACACACCATCCCGTGTATCACTTCAGTAGGGATCATGGGGGCAACATTAGATCACTTACAGCGCGGACAGTAATATTTGAACATTATTACCAAACTCCATATCTGAACTGAACAGGAAAAAACCCTAATAACTGGCAAAATGAGACAGTCTCCGTCAGGTGCTTTGCAGAGTATAGATGTAGACGTAGATTTGAGACTTTGTGGTGGTAGTGGTGTCCCATGAATTACATTAAAATGCTACTTTTCTTTGTTGTTCCTATGAGAAGAACAACAGACCCACACAAGATGAGAAAAGATGTCAAAGTTATGCAGGTACTGAAAAGGGGAAGACCTATTTCACTGAAACTTTCATGAACAATCACCCCAGTTATAAATGAGGGACACAAAAGTACGTGGTCCAACTAAGTTTACTCATCACTTAAACTATGACATAGTCTCACTACATTTGCTTTGCAATTCCTACTGCATCCTTTCATTGAAGAACCATTACCTAACTTACCTGCCTCCCAGTGCTGCAAATAATCCAACTGACAGAGTTCTAGCTGCTGTTAGATTTTACTGTGACCTCTCACCAACCTCTTAACGCGATACCAAAAAACAGTAGCGACCAATGATGCCCACATAAGAAGACATTATACCAAATCATGTATCACAGATGGAGAAACAATGGCTGGCAAAACATACTTCTTAGAAACAAAGTACAAATGCAAACATTTACAACCTAACATGAGCACAATGTAGTAATGTTTTCTGTGAAACTAAGACAAATGGTAACACCAAAAATCATTCTACCACACACTTTACAGTAATAAAGTAACATACATAGGAGTAAATGACTATATGAGAAACAAACATTACACAGTATACAAAACACAGGCAAAACTCAACAGTAATATTAGTTTTTCATGGTATATTGTACAATAATACATACCGCATGTCCACAAAAATATCCTTCAAAAACCACGTTCATTCTGCATACAAATTTGTGGTGATGCTGCAACATCCCTATGAAAACTTATGTAGGTGATGCTTCCCAATGCAGCTGCATAGAGTTAGATGAGTTGTTCAAGGTCTTATAATTTCATTATAATGGCCTTTGATGAACAATAAGTGCAAGATTAAATACCATGAAAAAATAATACACCTCAGAGCATTGAGTGCAATCACACATTTTAACAAGACAATTTCATGTATACATCTCAAATCATTGAACAAAATAAACTATTTTTTATAGTAAGCACCACATACTGTGAAATGCACAAAATATTCATTAAACTGAAATATCTGACTACTCTGAACAAATCAAACTTTAATAATTTTGTAATCTATTTTTGCCTAGATGTAGTTCAACAACCATTATCCAAAATATAGGTTGACTCTTTAAACAGAAGGTTACAGCAACCAGCCACATTTTACAATGCTATTTATTTATTTACACAGTGCCATTACTGGTTTCGAACCAATTTTCTGACAGCTAGTTCATATTTTACATTACATTCTGTGTTTTGTTTCCCCAGTTGATGAAACTTCCTTGGGGTAGTGATGCCCTACAACCAAAGTAACATGCGAGACAAAATCTTTTTAATTGTAATTTTGCCTCAACAATTTTAAGTGATGTACACAAATTATAATTAGTAATAATTAATAATAATAATTTGTTTACATCACTTAAAATTGTCATGAGGGAAAATTACAATTAAAAAGACATTGTCTCACATCTTATTTTGGTTGTAGGGCATCACCACCCCAAGGAAGTTTCATCAACTGGGGAAACAAAACACACAATGTAATGTAAAACGTGAACTAGCTGTCTGAAGGTGAACCTATCGGTTCGAAACCAGTAATGGCGCTGTGTTAATAAATAAATAGCATTGTAAAATGTGGCTGGTTGCTGTAATCTTCTGTGTAAGTCAACCTATATTTTTTACACAGCCAAGGGCTTAAAATGTCAATTTTTGACAAAATAGCATTATCCCAAAGTAGAAAATTCTGTTGTGATTCTGTACATTACACAAAAATTAGGTACCCATATGAAGAAGAAAATTTGAAACTTTTAAAAGATTTTGATCTGTATCTTCTTAGTGTCTTCAGAGAAAATTAATTTTATGAGCTTAGCTTTAATTCGTCAGATACCTGTGTCGAATTACAACACTGTTCAGTAAATATTTATGAAATGTGGCTCTGTTGTTAGCAGATACAATGTGTCGAACAGTCAGTCTGTCATCTCAGAAGCGTGTACTATGCATGCACTTTTCCTTCTCCAGTTTCAAACATATTCATAAGGGAGCAGAGAAAGAATAATTTCTTCTTACTTCATGAAGAGTTGTCGAAGAGAAAAGACCTGTTTTATGCCTTTTTCCCAGCACCTAACATACAGATGAAGGAATATTTATATTTTCTATGTAATGGGAATTTTTTTCCTGAGAGGATCCACAAAACAACTAATACACATTTTCAAACAAAAACGTTTGGAATACTTCACAGCAAGAAAAAAAATCATTCAACACACTTGTGTGCATGACTGCAAGCAGTGTTATTTGATGGCAGAGATTCACTGTTCACATGAATGGGAAACTGAAAGAAAAGTGTGTGAACAGTACACCTGCCCATATTTGAATTCCATCATATGACAATTAATTTAATTGTTTCAGGCAGTGAAGGATAATGATGTTAACATGGAACAGTGTCTTCCCGAAGAGAAAATTTTGCAGAGCTAAATCTATCCTGCTTTGTTATCCCTTCTCCTGTTTCTGAACAATCCATTGGATGGTAGTCATAAATGTACAGAAAACTAATCTCACAGTTTGAAGGAAGTATTTACTTCTGAAACTTAAGAAGAAAAGGAGGGTAAAATAAAAAACTGGCAACATACAACATTAACATTCCCACAACACCGTGATCTCAATCAGTTGCTCAGGAGGCAATGATTATTGTTACCACCACCCAAAGAGTCACATGATACTGAGTTTTAAGTAGATTCTAAATACATGTCTGTGTATATTGAAAACAACTGGGCCCTTTGTCATTTACCAAACACTACTTGGTAGTGAAAGTGAACACTACATTTCTGCGACACGAGCACACATATGGACAAATTTCCTCATGAGTGACTATTTTGAAGTCCACCTCACGAGTAATCAAACAATGTGACAGTACGCTAGAGCAAAAAGAAAACAACCACCAGAAAGCAACAATCCTTCTACACATATCAAAATTTATTTCCTTCTCAGGCACATGTTGTAGAGTATATATGGTCATAAGCATGAAGTCTTACCCTCAGGGACAAAATGTCTTAGAAAATAACTTTAGTATCTTCTATAAATACCGAGAGTTACAATGCTGTCATGATACCAAGCACTGGAGGAACTGTATGTTATATTGGCGTCTTCAGTTACATGTTACTTCCACATTTGTCACAAATGGTTAAATTAATGTGATCATCATATCCCAGAAAGAATGCTCTGTAGCGAACATGGTATAGTCATAATGCTAGTGAGTGGACTTAAAGTTTTGCAGAACACACTTGGCAATGGGAGAAGTGTATGTACAGGCAATATCTTGTTGGCTGAGTGCCTCTTCCTCATGTCGAACAAACTGTAGAAGGATATTCTGACAGATGATTAGACATATCCAGTGTTGCACCTAACAAGTATCAGAGGAGTTAGGTCATGGTCTATGGCTTCCAACAGACTGTTCACAATTGGTCCTTTATGTTCCTGCCCAACACACTCAATCATATTATTCTCTCCCAGCCATCATCACACTCTCGTAGGATGGGCACTGATGTTAAGGCAGAATCTGCTCTCACTCTAAACATAGTGTTGAACCATTCATTCCTACAATTTTGTGTTTCCCAACATCATCAGAAATAGGCTGCACATCCATGAGATTTGGGTGCATGCATACAGTATCCTTGCTCTTAAACCAGCCTGATGTTTTGAATAGTTCTTTAGAAAAATTGTTCAGTACCTCAATGGTAGTGACAGTTAATTAATTGATGCTGTCCTTGTATATCTGGTATCTTTATTAGCCTAGTTTGAGGCATTTGGCAGCAGAACTCTGTTTCAGCAAGCCAAATACTGTTATCAGTTTAAAAGTCTCATGCTCAGTGTGTAGTACCTACATCAAACACAACAGGGAACTCTTAACCATTGCCTTTATTACTGCCATCTACAAGTATTTTAGTCCCATACTGTATGTTTCGATAGTGAAGGTTTCTTCTACAAAGCATGCATTTTGCAAATCCCATATAAATAAATACTGTGAACTTCTGGTTTCTGTCAGTTGTGTACAATTTCTCACACATTCCCTGTGTTGTCATAACAGAAATGGACAGCTTCCCTGTAAACACGGGAGAATAATTCACAAGCTCCCCAAATTACACACAGTTTAAGGAGTTGAATTACTGCCTAGATGAGTAAAAATCTTCATGGAAAAGCAAGTTATTGAAAACATTCCTTACAATGTGTTAACGTAATTCTCCATGGAAAAGTCAACAATAAGTTGAAAGGTTCATGCTTGGACACCCCCCCCCCCCCCCCCCCCACACACACACACAAACAAACTTTTGGAAGTGGAAATCTGTACTTATCAAGAGGTGAAATATTGTTAAGTGCAATAATAAAACTTGTGGCATAAACTTACCACTATGTTATTCCCCTTTCGAAGCACATTAATTAGCTATGTTCCATTAAATAGGCTCCAGAGACTTAATGGATCCAGTGATAAGTGGCTGTTTGCAACAACTTGTATATATGTGGTCTCAATCTGGTTACACCCAATACTCTTACAGTGGTAGTGTGATCACAGTTGGTCATTTGAAAAACTGTTTAAGTAAAGGAATGTCACATGCTCAGCACAATTTTCTGCATTTTGTCGCTACTTCGGTAGCTTGCATATCAATTTTGCTCTTTTTTTTTTTATCAGGTACTTTCTCATTTGGACTACAGATGTTAAGTGCACCTCCTTCCAGAACTTTCCACTGAAATCTGAAGTGCCCCTTGGGAACTGAACATGTGACCTCTGCATTTGCAGCCCGCAATGGTAATTAGTATGTCATGGTGGCTGCCTTGCAGAACTGGTTGATCACTGGATAATCTTTATCTCAAGCTTTCTACATTCAAGATCTTTGAGAGCTTTAGCTCTATCACACCCCCATTGTTCTCATTTAGAGAAGAGAAGTAAATGCAGAGACTCACATATATATATAGAAAATAATGGACGAACCACGGGGGCCTTTCACTTTGGTAGAAGTTACATTCCACAATTACACACACAATAAATGCTTTTCAGGTTCACTGAGAGAAGGTACGCAGTTCTTATTCACACAATATTTACTAACTTTCTCACTATTATGTACAAAGACTATTGGCTCACAACTGTATCTCTCAAGTGGAATGTGCCACAAGGACTTCATAAGCTGAACGAGAAAACCTTTAGCCCTCTCCTAACAGAAAACTGTTGTTTTATTAGATGTTGAAGCATGCTCCAAGAAGCTGCAATGCCCCCAGAACACATTACCTAGTATAGCTGACTACTGAAGCAGGATGAATGAGAAAAAATTGTCCGTTGTTGCTCATACTTACTTTCCATTAGTTTTTGCAACTTCCTGTTGCGTTGTTACAATGTGTTTCAGAAGGTGGTCTGAACAGGAACAGAGCTGAAGATGACAAGCATAAATTTACTAACAGCACCATGAAAAAGGCTCAATATCTTTCCACATTTAGACTTCTATAAAATGTCAGAGAAAGCATCTGTACACTCCATGTGAAGTGGCCATACAAATTGCAGTGTCCAGGCATACTACATTTACAGCCATCATTTTCTGTAGCACTGAACTAAGTAATCAGTGTGCATATGAAAGAAGACAGTTTCACGTGATGAGTCTGAACAAACTGTTGTGTTTTATAGTCTGACAATGATTTATGGATTTGTAGTTTTAGCTTGACGATGTCCAATATGGACAAACACTAGTTACTGTTATTCTGAAGAAATTCGGGTTGTCCCGACTAAAACCTAGGTAAATGGTGCAAATGACACTGTTAATTATTAAAATTAAACTGTTGTGAACCTGGAGGTCGATTTGGACACCACAGAACTTTATTTAGCGACTGTCATATTAGCATTCACTTGCTTTCTTCAGATTTGTGAGTTCACCTTCCCAGACAATAATAAGGAGGCCTATAGTTCATGTTGACTCCAAACAATAGTACAGCTTGGCATTTCGCATATACACAAGTTACTGTCAGATTTGAAAGGAGCGAAAGGTGTCTATGAGGACCTACTTACACCAAAACACGAATTGCTGACTTTGCTTTGTAACACTTCACCATAATCTCTTATTTCTTGTCATGAAGTGTAATAATATATTAACACTGCTGACTGTCATTTTCCTTCCTCAGAAACTTGACTATCTCCAACTGCTGTTTTTTGTGCTCTGACAAACATTCATAAAAGCAATGGATGTTGTAAAGTTTTGCAGTAATTGCATCCTCCGACTTTTTCACCTGATAACAATAACCTTAGCATTTAAACTTAAGAAGTGTTCATTAGCAGTTAAACATTTGAGTGAGAACACTGTATTTTCACAATTCTTCTGCTTGGACTTCACATTCTACCTGGCATCCTCTACAAAGATGTAAGACGATGCAGTGATAGCGATGCATTCCTTCATGAATCACGAGAAGGTACCTGGACACTTCTAATCTTACATAATCAAGGCATAATTGATACTTTGGTCATTTCTGAGACGGAAATTTTCTCACATAAATGTAAGCATGACATCATCATCAATTTATGAAATAGAACAACACACACTACAATACGATATGCAACCTACGCCACTCTCCTGTTAAGTAAATGTGAATATTACCTCAAACCAAACTCTGCAAAATACATCTATCTAACAGAGGCAGATGGAATGCACTCTCAATGTTTTCCACAACATTCCACACAACAAATTAAAAGTTATGACTAAAACAAAAGAGTTTTGTTATGAATTACATGCACCATACATGTGAAACAGTTTGGAAATTGTTTCAAAAATCAAATAAAACTTATTTGAAAAATATTAATTAAAATGAAATTGCACTGTGTGTTAATATAAGCTTAGCAAGTAGACAAATGTATCGTAAGTTTATTAAGTATACCTTGTTCTGGTGCAACCTCGGGAAGGTAGGTAGCCGTACGTTTGCTTCCTTTTTCATTGTGGAATTCTATTCGTATTCCATGCACCCCCACTTCCCAATCAAGGTAGTCCATGCCATCTTCAAAATGGCGGAGGATAGAGACGGATACGTGGAGTTTGGAGAACTCATCTCTTGTGATAGGACTGAACCGAGAGTCCTTGAAAGCACTTGCATCAAATAAAACAACACTGGTTATATGAAAAATACCATTTTCATTTCATGTTTTATGTACTACTGCAGAAAGTTAAATTCAGATTAACAAATATGAAACTACTCATATATGCATGCTACTAAACCTTAGGTTAGACTTTGAAGCTTCAGTAAATTATTTGTAAAATCTAGAACAACCAATATGTACATGGTATATATGAATGAAGAAGTGTCATAAGCTATTTGTCCAGTGAATTCCTCATGAGCCTCCTTGCATACATTGTTGGAAAACACTATATCAAATCTATTCATACACTTTGAGTAGTGTGAAGATTAATACTGTTCTTTCAGCAACACAGGCAAAAAAAATCTTCTTTTGCCAAACTGACAACATCAGAACACAGTATAATTAATTTATGCAAACGTGAGATGTTAAGACCTATTGGGTACTAAGAGGAGTTAATATTTTCTATGTGCAAGTTGCTAGAAATGTGAAAGACTCCATAAAGCACTTTATAAAGTTTCATGAAACATCTGCAAAAACTGGTCCATTAATGTACTACACAATTCCTTAGCTGTTGCCTATGTCCCGACAAAGAGAACAATGATGAAATACTATGAACCTTGGCGATTTTTTTTAATACTGAAAAGAAATTTGCATATTCTGCAGTATACATTCAAAACATGATTTCATAAAACAGAGCAACAGTGCAATTGTTTATAATGAGTCATAGTCTCTACAAAAAGCTGTATTTACTTACATTATCAAGGTATGTACAACATTAAATAAAATAGAAAGAAACTTCCACATGGGAAAAATATATTAAAAACAAAGATTCCAAGACTTAAGAAAGTGGGAAGCGCCGGTAGATAGGCACAATAAATAAAACACACAAACACACACACAGAATTTCTAGCATCCCGGCCGCCCCATTGTAGCTGGTTACCAAGCCCCCACAGAACGTATCTCTGCCTACGTAGATCAACACCTTCAACCCATTACATGCAGTCTCCCATCCTTCATCAAAGACACC